>NC_141689.1:1428787486-1429403254 GCF_964263255.1 Lissotriton vulgaris | reverse complement strand
CGCTGCGGCCGCAATAATTACTCCAGACACCTTACTGTGGTTTCTGTGTAGCCCCGACTAACAAGCCAGGCCACGCCTTCTTTATTTATAGCTGGCGCGTGATGACATGCGCCAGCGCTAGCGTGACCTTTCTGGCGCGGGTAGACTGCAATGCTACCCTGCGCCGGAGGACACTATAAAGATGTGCGAGTTAAAACAAGGTGGCCCAGGCGTTGAAGCTGCTGGCTGAAGCCAGACGCCTTGAGCTGTTGGTGGAAGCTGTGCCCCAGCAGAGTGGTCGTCCCAAGAGGATAGCCGCCAAAGGGGTTTTGGGCATCTTGCTAGTTTGTTCACTGCCGCACCGTGCCCAGGAGCAATAGTACAGTTAGGTAGGCAGGCGGGGCTGCTCCGGCACAAGGGGAGTGGCCCGGGGTAAGTGGTCTGACGTTGTGGGCCTCTGCTGCTTCTGGAGCCTGCCACACCTGAGCATAATGTGGTCTTGGAGCAGGCATATGGTGAATGTAGTCGCAAGGCCTCTCTAATGCTGATCGAGGCCTTGCTGTTGCTTGTTGGGGGTGGGGCCGCTGCAGATGCACATGCTGCCTTGCTCAGAGGGAGGGGAAGGCCATGGTGGATCTTAATGCAAAAAGAACAATTGATGGACGGAATGCAGAACAATGTCATACATTCACCCCAGTACAGAGATCTGGGCCTAAATCCATCGTTTTTTTGCTCATCATGCCATTCCAGTTTGGACCAAGCAATATGCAAATCAGTCTTGACCCTGTGCCCCAAAGGAACAGTCCAGCCCGAACTGCCAGGCCATGTCCTCCCTGGACTGGAAACCAGCATCCTAGGACTGGTTTCGGGCTTTCAGCCCTCATCAGCTAGGATAGCTTGACTCCAGTGGCATGGAGAGCATGGGACCCAAGTCTGGGCAATCCCATCCCACTCGGGGTGACAAATGTAAAAAGAACAGTTGATGTACATAATGCAGAACAATGTCATACATTCACCCGAGTACAGAGATCTGGGCCTAAATCCATTGTTTTTTTGCTCACCATGTCATTCTAGTTTGGACCCAGCCATATGCAAATCAGTCTTGACCCTGTGCCCAATGGGAACATTCCAGCCCGAAGTGCCAGACCAGAGCCTCCCTGGACTGGAAACAAGCATCCCAGGACCGTTTTAGGGCTTTCCACCCTCATCATCCAGGATAGCTTGACTCCAGTGGCATGGAGAGCACGGGACCCACGTCTGGGCATACCCGTCCCACTCGGGTGACAAATGGAAAAAGAATTGGCATGGTGAACAAAAGAACTATGGATTTAACCCAGATCTCTTGACTGGAGGTAAATGTATGATTCATTCAGCATTTTGTCCATCATGTGTTTGCGTAGCACTTTTCGCCCTATGTGGGATGGGTATGCCCAGACGTGGTCCCTTGCTCACTGTGCCACTGGATTCAAGCTAGCCTGGCTGATGAAGGGTGACATACCCTGAAACCGGTCCCAGGATACTTGTTTCTGGTCCAGGGAGGACCTGGCTTGGCAGTTCGGTCTGGACTGTTCCCATGAGGCACAGGGTCAAGACTGATTTGCATATGGCTTGGTCTTAACTGGGGTGGCATGGTGAGCCAAAAAATGATTGATTTAACCCAAATCTCTTGACTGGGGGCGAATGTATGATTCATTCAGCATTCCGTCCATCATTTGGTGGGTGGACTGAATTCTTAGCTGGGGGAGCCAAGTGAAGGTCACAAGGATGGGAAAGGGTAGAAGAAGTGGTCCAGTTCATAATGTCCCTCAGAGAAAAAGGCCAGTCTAGGGTGACTATTCCAGGAAAACTGTTGGGCATCGCCCTAATGTTAAAGCACTTGTGTGGCTATGCCCCCTCAGCTGGTGAACTCGGGAGAAGACTCCTGGAGGGTTGGGCCAGGGAAGCAGGTCATAGTGGTCCCAATAGGAGGCTGTTGACAGTAGACATTCTCAGCAAGATTCTTTTGGCTTTGCCCACAGTTTTTAGGGGAGATAGTAAAACAGAGCTCTTTTCTGCCCTGATGTCACAGTTGCTTTTTGGCATGTCTCGAGTGTTTGAGTTGTTGGGGGTAGGGGTTACTTTGGGAGGAGGTCAGTCGGAATGAAGAAGGCCTGAAGGTTTGGTGTAAAAATTCAAAACAGGCCAAAGGCAGGTGGGTAGAAGCAATCTTCTGTATGGATATCCATTAGCCAGCCTTTGCCCACAACAATGGGGAGCAGCTTGGCATACGCGGGCAGGGGACAGCTGTGGGAAGGTTTTTAAGCATGAGGACGGTAGGTCATTTATGTCTTTTCAATTGTTGGCAGTAATGTACAAGGCACCGGCTTTGATTGGAATGGACATGCATGGTTTTGGGACTCACTTTTTGAGAATAGAGATAGCTACAGAAGCAGGCAGGAGGGGTTGGGGTAGGGAGAACATCATGAAGTTGGGGAGCAGGACCTCCACTTGCTTGTGGAGGTACATCGGGGGTGGAGTTTACTGTTTAACGGTACAGGTTGTCAACTTTGCTTTGGTTACAGGTTCCGTTTCCGAGCCTTGGGTTGCGGGGCTGAAGAATTGGATTATGGACCACACCTTTGTTATGTGGACAGAGCATCATGCGAGGTTCATTTGGAATGGGAAGAACCTGGGTTTCAACAAGGCTTTATACTCCATCACTTGAAATTAGTAAAGGGGACGAGGTGGAGGGAGATTTCCCGCTTGAGTAGGCGGATGGTAGGTAATACATTTCCTGATATGCTCATAATACACTTAAGAAATATTTACCTGGATATTCAGAACTGACTGGTGCTCATTAAAGCCATGAAGGAGGACTTGAGGTAGAGCCACAGGCTCTGGCCAGGTTTTCTTGTGCTGTGGGCTAGTTAAATCCCCAGGAGTGTTTGGCGTGGGGCTGTGAAGCCAGCCATCATTGATAGAGCTAGGGAGAAGCTGAATAAAGAAAAATGTTGTTTCTGCAGTGGTTTAGCTGTGGGCAGATTCGCCGACCCAGATTTGCTGTACAAACATGTGGAATTTTTTAGAGGATGGTGTGCATTTGTCCTTCATGGGCATGGAACTGAACTTGGTGCAAGTCAATTTGGTTCTGGCCAAGGTAATTAAAATCCATTCCGTGGGTAGCTTTACTCTTTAGAGTCAGAAAGGGGAAACGGGCTGGGTCGTAGGTGGCCAAAAAGTGGGGGAGCACGTGTGCCCCTCCACCTTTTCTGGGTGGCAGTTGGTGGAGAAGTTGGCATGATTTACCAAAGTTTATTGCTCTTGTCAGCTGCAGTTCAGGCTGAAAGGGTAGGCAAGTTCACGCCTGGACAAGCCATGAATTTTGACGTTAGGTAGAAAGTTAATCGATTGAGAAGTTAATAGATGTAGGAAATAGGAAAGTGATCTTAGAGGTCTCAAGTGCAGTTGAATAGATCTGGGGCAAGTATGATATTGCTGAAGTAAATTGTTGTGGGGGGAAGGATATTTTACAGGTGGGGTAGATTAACATAGGTATGTAAATGTAAATATGTATAGTGAGGTTGTAGTTTTGGTGTCAGTGGTTTGTGCTGTTCCCCTCATCCACAAGGGGGTGAGGTTGTAATTTTGGTGTCAGTTGTCTGTGCTGTTCCCCTCATCCACAAGGGAGATTTGGGAGGCAGCCGACCACAGAGAGGTCTCCCCCCAGGTCCTTTGGGGAAGTGGAAGAGTCGGACTACTGCTCAGGGTTTGGGCAGAGTTTGGGTTACATTATGTACCCCAAGGTATATATGGTTCTCCATTTTGCGGTACCAGCCACCAATTTGTCTGGGTGACACTGTGGCTGGTACCTCTTAGGAGTATTTTTTGTCCCCTGACCTGTCCCTATAGCTCAGTTTTTTGGGAGTTTACCATATCGTTTGCCTCCATATTTTGAGAGCTGGGTTATCTTTATTGGGTACATGAGCACAGGGGGACGTTTTGTTAACAATGTTTGATGCGTTGATTCAGGTGCCCATGCAATTGTTAGAGAAGTTTATTGTTGTTGTAAGCGGCAGTTCAGGCTGAAAGAGAATGTGTAGGCAAGTTCACTTCTGAATGAGCCAGGAAGTTTAGTGTTAGGTAGGAAGTTAGGGCCGTATGTATCAAGATATTGATTTGCGATTTCCAAATAGCGATTTTTAGCGAATCGCTATTTAGAATTCGCAAAACGGTATGTATGTACAAAATCGCTATTTTTTAGCGATTCCTTATCATTCTTTATTTGCGAATTTGCAATTTGCGAAATCGCAAATATAGAATGATTTCCAATGCATTCCTATGGGCCTATAGGAATGATGGTGCAATAATTCTCAAATTGCAAATTCGCAATTTGCTAATCGCAATTTGAGAATTATTACAAGGGTGCAGGGGTGTCTCAAAGACACCCTGCTGCACCTCTCAAATCTACATGTGTGTGCATGTGGCATGTATGTGTGTCACATACCACCCTCACGAATGCCAAATAGGGCATTATTATGAGAAATCGCAAATTACCACCAACTACAAGTTGGTGGTAAATTGGGATTCCTTAAAGCAAATTCGCACTTCAAAAATGTATCATACATATCATTTAAGGAATCGCTAAATTTGCGATTCCTTAAATGCTATGGCAAAATAAGGAATCGCAAATTATTGTGATTCCTTAAATTGCGATTGTATGACACATTGGGAATAATGCAAAAAGGCCGTTTGCGAATCGCAAAGGCCGAAATATTCAAAAACGGCTTCATATATATGGCCCTAAATTGGTTGAGAAGTTAATAGATGTAGGAAATAGGAAAGGAAATTTGGAGGTCTTAGTTAAAGTTGAACAGCTCTGTGGCAAGAATGATATTGCTGAAGTAAGTTTTTGTGGGGGGAAATTTTTGGGGGGAGGTAGATTAATATAGGTATGTAAATATGTATAGTGCTGTTGTAGTTTTGTAAGGCAAAGGGCCAGCTTGTTTTTCTGATGTGCATTTGCTTCAATAAAGCGGCCTTTATATACACAAACCTGGTGTCAGTTTTCTGTGCTGCTCCCCTCCTCCTCAAGCATGCAAAGCAAGTTCAGGCAAGAGAGATGAGGTGGTACGGGGGGGTGGGGTGAGTAGTCAATGTAAATGTGGTATACTTGTAAAGCGCACAGATGCCAACACCGCGGGCGTCCCGGCGCTGTATACCGCTGGGGAACCCGTCCTGGCTTTCCCTGTGAGATGGTCCCTTCTGGGCACCCCCATGGTGAGACCAGGCATCCCCGGCGTTGAAGGGGCCGTTGTGAAGATTAAGCAAGCTATTGCCCAGAGTTGAAGAGTGGAGCCCAAGGTTAGAGTAGGCGCCGAGGCGAGAATTATCAAGCCCGCAGACATTTTGACCCAAGACCCTGCCGCGTTGGGAATCGAACCCTGGTCCCGGGCCGATCTCAGCTTCCGGGTCTGCCACCTCTAACCATTGAGCCACACTTCTCCACAGTCAACAGATGATGAAATGGGGAAAATAAAAATAAAAAATAAAAGAAATCACTTATCTTGCGCTTGCCCCATTGCCGATTCAGTGATGCAGCAAACGCAATGTATGTGGTTTTATTTTCCCCATTTTGTCATGTGTTGACTCCCCCCGCCCGCCGCACTGCTCCATCACTCTTACCTGAACCAGCCACACCTGTCCTCAAGTATTCCTTGAAACCTGCGCCTGGCACAGCTTTCACAGTGTGCTCCTGCCAATGTTTGTGAATTCCAGAAAATCCGAAGATTATGCCCAAGAAGGGGCAGAGGCGCTCTGTCTGTAATTTTCTATATTTCTGCGTGAACCCAGCCTATGGTTTTTAAGGCAGCACCTGCTATACAAAAATATGCAGATAACAAATCATGAGAGCCTAAAACACATTCTGCCAAATTCCTTACCATCACAGTCCTTACTGATGCATGCCAACACTTTCGATTTATGCAGAGACGTGCGTTTTTTTCCAGCTAAAGTTTATTATTTTAGCTATTGCCCGTTTAACTTTTTCTCCACTTTATTGCAAGTTAATAGGTACATTGATTTCTCCCGATTTTCTTCTTTATCTCTCTCTCCGAAATGTTACGTTTTATATTGACTCTGATGGGGTGAATTCTCAAGTGCATCACAAATGACCCATTGGTAAATAAAATATTTCATCGAAAATCACAGATTATAAGTTTATCATCTTTTTAAAAATAAAGTAGGTACCTGTCTGTCCTGATCCTCGCAGAACCCCTTGCACTCACACCAAAATCCTGGGGCCTTATTTATGAAGGCCTTAAGTCAGTTTTGCGCCGCCGGTGCGTCACTTTTTGTGACGCACCAGCGGTGTAAAAAATGCGCCTTGTTGCGCCATATTTAAAAAGTGACGCATCTAGGTAGATGCGTCACTTTTTAAACCCCTGCGCCACATTATACCTGCGTCAGGTATAATGTATGCAGAGGGGGCGTTCCCACGCAAAAAGCCTCGTAATAGTGACGCAGTGAAATCTATGAGATTTCACTGCGTCACTTTTAGGACGCTGTTGCGTCAAAATCTTGCGCCTGCCTCACACCAGGCGTAAGACTGACGCAAGCCCTTTCACATGGGGCTTTCTCCATGTGAAAGGACGCTTTGCTGGAGTTGCGTCACTTTTGTGACACACTCCAGCAATGCGTCACTTTTGCGCTTACAGATACGTCAGAAATACTGACGTATCTGTAACTCCTTGCGACATGATGCGTCATACATTAAATATGACGCATCAGGAATGTCGCAAGGAGTGCGCAGTGAATAGTGACGCATCGCTGTTTTCACGCAGCGATGCGTCACTTTTCATAAATGAGGCCCCTGATTTCTCTGTCTACTGGCGCAGGTCTAGAATGTATATGGGTAGGTGGTTTTAGCCAAATAATATTTATGTATATATTGTGCTGTTTTCTTCGTTTGATAGATCAAAAATGTTTATTGCGAAGGGACAGTGCTATTGTACCATATGCATACCAGTTGATGATTATTTTGGAAATATTTCCTAGGAGCCGTGCTTTACAGTATTAATACCATATTCGGGCCTATTATTTCCTAAAGAGGAGACGGACCCCGGCGCTTCAGCTCGTCATGAGGCACAGTGGAGCTGTGCTCATGACGAGCTGAGCTCGTCATAACTGCTGCGGAAAGCCCACACGGGGCTAATTCCCCTCCTGTGCGGGTGTTCCATGGGAATGGGCGGAGTCGTGACGAGCTCAGCTCCTCATGAGCACAGCTCCACTGTGCCTCATGACGAGCTGAGCTCGTCACGAGTACCGCGGCGCCGCGCGCAGCCCCCCTCCCTTCTGCACCGCGGGAGAATTAACCCCGCGTGGAAGGGGTTTAGTATCTCTAAGCTTACCCTGGCATTGCATGGTCATTGGTTTGCCTCAAAAGTGTCTAGTTAAAACAAGTGGCTTAGCCAATTTATCTGAGTATAAGTGACAAAACAAGCATGCAGAAATTACGTTTCTATGTGATAGCACTTTGAAGTCAGACCTATTGGCTTTGACAATGTACATTAGTGCTGATAGTGTGGTGTTGATAATGGTGGTGCTATTAGTGCTGGATTTGGTGGTGATCTTAGTGGCACTGGTAGTTGTGGTACGGTATTGATGGTGATGTAATTGATGGTGGTATTGGTGCTAGTGGCATTGGTAGAGTTGATTTTGATGAGGTATGGAATTGATTATGTATGGTGTTGATGGTTACGTATTGTGATGGTGTTGGTGGTATCGGTACTAATGGGGGTAGTTGTAGGAGGGAGTGGTTTTGGTATTCGTGGCAGTGGTGGTGTTTTGGGGTGTTGGTACTGGTGTTATTGGTAGTACTCTGGTAGCGGTTTGTTTGTAATATTGGTGGTGGTATTGGCAGTAGTGGCATTGGTGGTGTGCAGAATTGCCCAAGTGTGGTCTTGATGCTGATGGTATTGGGGTTATTGGGGGGATTGGCTTGGTGGTGGTGGTTTCAGTATTGGTGGTGTGTGGTATAGGCAGTGGAGCTATAGGTGGGGGTGATACTGGTATTGGTGGTGGGGTAATAATGGAAATGGTGATAATAGTGATGGCACTGGTGGTGTGGTATTGGTGATTCTCTTGGCATAGTGGTTGTGAAAGTGGTAGGGATGGGTTTGATGTGGTAATGGTGGTTGTGAAATTAGTGGTACTGGTGGTGGTATTGGTGATATTGGTATCAGTGGTGTTGGGCTTGGTAGTATCGGTGGTATTGGGGGTTCTAACGGTATTAGATGTATTGGTAGTGGTGTTAGTAGTAGTATTGGTGGGTGTCACTGATGATGGTGTATTTTTGGTCTATTGTTGTTGTCTGATTGTAGTGATATTTGGTGTGGTGGATTGGTAATCGTAATGTAGTTGTGGTATTGGTTGTAATATTGGTGTTTGCATTGATTGTGATGGTAGGGATTGTGGTAGCATTTGTGGTAGTATTAGTGGCATAGACCATGGTACTTGTGGTATTATTGGTTGTGTCTAGTGATCATGGTATTGGTTGTAGTAGTATTTCATTGATGGTGGTGATAGCATTCATGTTATTATTGGTGATATTGGTGGAAGACTAAGTGGAATTGGTGAAGGTGGAATTGATATCAGTGTAGGATTCATTAGTGGAGCTATTGTTTATTTATCATATTGGGAGTACTATTATTTGTGTGGTATATTTGGAGGTGGTATTGATCGTGGTGTGTGATACTGGTGGCTGTACTACCACTAATACCCCCCAGGCTATATATATATATATATATATATATATAATAGAAATTTAGCTGCATTTTAGCTGTAATTTATTGTGTGGCAGTTCTTCCCTTTATCATATTATTAACACCAAACAAAGGTAACATATTTTCATAAGGTCAACCAAAATGAGAAAGTCTATGCTTAGATATTATTTAAATGTATTTGTGTGGCTGTTTTAATCCAATTCTTCTATGCAGTTGAAATCTAGTCCAACATCCTCCTGCTGATTGTAGTGTAAAAATACTAATGCACAGATGAGTTGCTCAATGAATGAGCAACATATAGCATCTGCAGAACTAGTTACACAGTCTTTGTACACAGATGTCACCTATGAAAAACCTGACATTTGGTCAGCCATCCCAGACAAAAACACGTTAGTGTCGGTTGCGGGCTAGCAGCATGGCCGGCTAAGACGTGTCTAGCCGGAGCTCCGGCCGGGCTGCCATTTCATCCGACGAATACCATCCTATCCCGGACACAAACATCTCCCCAGGCAATCCAGGCAAGCGCGCTGCTCCTGCGAGTGGAATGGTGGTGCCGTCGGCGCCGTGGACTTCCCGAACTCCGCAGTGATCGGCACTGGACCAGGTCCGCCCGCACCAAGTAAGATGGCGGCGGCGCCTTAGGCGTTGGATCCGAGAGGGCGGTGAGGACCGCGGAGCCCCGACGGGTGAGCAGAGAGAGCCGGCAGAGGGGAAGAACGACTGGAGAGCGGATCCGCGTCCCGAGGCGGAGAAGTGCAGCCTTTACGGTGCGGAGACATCGGAGACAGCCCACCGCCTGCCTTTACCAACATGGCGCCCGCCGCCGCCTGGAGCCGGTGAGTGAGCGCGGTGCAGTGATCACCGGCACGGGACTGGGGCCGGGGGTCGTGTGAGGGGGCGTCTGGACCTGCCTCTTACCCCCCCCCCCCACCCGACACAACCGAGGCGGAGCGGCTTTCCCGCCCACGTGGGGGACGCGCCGTCCCGAATCGGAGCACATCAGGAGGAGAACCTCGGGGTTGGGGCGGTGATCTCTACCGGGTGCAGGACTGAGCCAGCAGCTGTGAGTAAGGCACCCCCTCCCCCGCCCCCTCCCGGCACCTGACCCACCTGGCACGCCGTGCAGTGCTACAGCGAGGAAGGCACCCCCTCCCCCCCCCTCCCGGCACCTGACCCACCTGGCACGCCGTGCAGAGCCACAGCGAGGCCCCCCGGGGGGCGGAGATTGGCGGTGGGGGACGACGGCTGCAATCCACTAGGGGGGACCACGTCTGGCTACGCCACGGTCCAGCACCCCTACCTAAGCTCGGGGGGGAGCAGAGGACTGGGCCCGGGGAACCGACTCTGGTCATCAAGGGCTGGGCGCAGAACACTGCGTAACGGAAGGGGCGAGAGTCCCCATACGGGCACCCCACTGCGACCTTCCTTTGATGAGAGGGTGAGCCTCGGCAACTGCCAGCATCGGAGGGGGAACGACACCCAGGATACCCGGGGATAACCGTCGGCCATAGAAGCTTCCTTGGTGACAGAGAGGGGACGCAGCGGGACCTCTCAACGGGGGGGACTTGAGGTGTAAGACAGCGATCAAACAACACTTGGACCCCCCCCCCTTCGCACCCCCCACCCAGAGCCACACTCTACTAGCGGCTGCCCCCGAAGAAAACGTCAACGTGCCTGGAACACCACCGGTCGCTGCCTTCGGTGGGGATCGCCACAGACCGCAGCTCCTCATACAGCAGTGGCAGACATGGGGAAACGAGATCCGATTGCTAAGCCGACGAAACAAGGGCCTATGGATAACTTTGCAACATCGAGACCAAACGTGGTCCAGCGAACGGACACGCCTGGGCCGCTCACAGAGACGGCGACGCTCCTGGCAGCCATCCAGGCATCTAGAAGTGACATTCAGGAATCGAGGGCGGCTTTGGAGGTAAAAATTGGAGAAGTGGGCTCTGAGATAACGCTGCTACGTCAAGACTTCCGTAATTTAACAGAAAGAGTGACGGTGACCGAGAACAGAGTCACAGATACCGAGTCTTCGATCACAGCACTAAAGAAAGACATGGCGGAGCTCCAGGCCTCGCACCGCCTCTTGCAGTGGAAGGTGGATGATGCCGAAAATAGGTCCCGCCGCAACAACCTCCGCTTTGTGGGCTTCAGAGAAGGACTTGAAGGGAGGGATATGGCCTCCTTCCTCCACGCCTGGCTCAAGAATACATTCCCCGCAGCTCAATTCTCTACTTGTTTCGTGATTGAGAGGGCCCACAGGGCGCTACTGGCCAAACCACCGGAGGGCGCTAGACCGCGGCCGGTCATAGCAAGATTTCTCAACTATGCCGACAGAGACTTAATCCTCAGAGAAGCCAGGAAGCTGGGGGAGATCCGGTTCGAAAATGCCACGATAATGATTTTCCCTGACTACAGCCAGGAGGTGTCCAAGCAACGCCGGTCTTTCGACTTGGTGAAGATGAAATTGCGGGCCTTGAAACTGGACTACATGCTCCTTTTCCCGGCAAAACTTAAGGTCATTTATAAAGACAAAACCCTCTTCTTCACATGCCCTGAGGACGCCTGGCAATGGCTAGAGGAACGCCCCATCTTGAACAGTAGGGAAGCAGCGGGCAGAGACGCCATGGACCAATCGCTGAGGGAAAGACCGCGATGGGAACATCCAAAACCACGAAGACGACGATCCGGAAAGTTCAGGGGAAGTAAACCAGCGACTCCCTACCAGACCCGCGCCACGAGCGGGAGGGGGGGAGGCAGATCGACGTCCCCGAACAATTGCAACTCTTCGGGGTCCAGGTTCAGCAGCCTACGAAATGGTGTCCGCTCAGAAGGTGACGAGGATGGAGATTCGGAGGAGCACGAATCCGGGGGGGACGGAGAGGATAGTCGGGCCGAATCGGTCCACCCCCTGGTCACCGTGATACAGCTACTGGAACAGGACTCGTCGGGGCGGGGGCCCGTGGTGGACACCCAAGACTCACAATCATGAACATGGACTTCCGGGGAACATCGAGATAGCAGCCCGGCAACGGGGGCACGCAAGTTGACACGCCTTTCTATGTTGTTTTTCTTGTTTATTCAGTTGTTGAGTGTGTGATGGGAGGGAAAAGTGGGAGGGCGACAGACCTTCTCCTGCGGATGGTTAGGTCCCTGGAAAGGGAACAACTGGAAGGGGAGGGAGGTGGGGTGGGGGAGGGGGGGGGGGAACATGGTTTTTTTGCACTTGGGAGTTGAGGAAACAGGGGAGTTGGGACGGGGGGGGGAACAAGTTGAGAAACAGCGACTACATGCCACTAAGCACCTTACACCACACCACCTCGGGAGTCCTACCTGGCAATATGAAGGGAACACACAATGGCAGACCCACTAGATCACACCCCCACGAGTGACTCAGGCGTCACAGTATTGTCTTGGAATGTGAATGGCCTGGGGTCGAAGATCAAACGGGGCCTAGTCAACGCGTATCTAAAGAGACTGGCGCCGGACGTGATATTACTCCAGGAAACCCACTTAAGAGGCACCCAGTGCGCCTTTATAGCGAGGGGGAGACATGTGGTGCTTGCTCACGCGGGCTACACGGCGGACTCCAGGGGGGTGGCAATCCTCGTTGCAAAATCATCACCATTCACCATCACTCGTACATGGCTAGACCCACAGGGGACATATGCGGGAGTGCAGGGCACATGGAGGAGGCGCAGATACACGCTGGTCTCGGTCTATGCACCCCCGAAGCTTCAGGCACGCACCCTCGCGGCAGTAGCTGCGATCCTTCTGGACACGGCAGACACGATCCAGATAGTGGGGGGGGACTTTAACGATGTAATGTGTACCACAAGGGACAGATCGGGGAACCCACGCACGGTGGGACACGACACAGCGCTGGCTCGTCAGATACACACTTTGGGCCTCACAGATGTCTGGCGATGGCTTCACCCCACACAGGAGGCCTACTCCTTTTACTCCGGGGCCCACAAGGTATTCTCCAGGCTGGATTACATATTCACCTCTAGGCAAGAAATCACGGTAAACGACATAGCGGAATACAAGGCGCGGGGTATCTCAGACCACTCCCCCCTATCGGTTCACCTAGGGCGTGGGAGGGGGAGTCAGGCCAGGAAATGGCACCTCACGGCATGGGACTTGCAAACACCGGATCTACTGAAGGGGATTAGAGCAGACATAAAGGTGTACGTAGCAGAGAACGAGGGTTCAGTGAAGTCAGGGATCACACTCTGGGAGGCACTTAAGCCTGTGCTTAGAGATCGCATAAACAGCAGACGGGGGGCGGCCAGGAAGGAGCTGCACCATGCGGTTACGACTGAGGAGGTCTCGATCTTAGCCCTGGAAGCAGAATACCACCTTGGGAAGGAAGATAAAGTGCTCAGGAAATTGCTAGATACACAAAGGCACTATAGAGAACTTGTCACCGGGGAGGCACGCACACAGGCACTAGCGACACTACACCGCCTATACGACGTGGGGGACAAATCTGGTAGACTGCTGGCATGGCTGAGCAAGAGAGAGGGGGCGTCACGCTGGATAGACAGAATTGAAGTGACGAGGAATAGATCAGTCTGCACGGACGAGGCCATAGCAGAGGCCTTTGCTGCGTACTACGAGGATTTCTATAGAGCTAGAGACTTGGGGGGCGAGGCTGAAGCCAGCCACTATCTAGACGACATGGAGGTTCCGACACTGTCCCAGGAGGACAATGCGGCCCTGGAAGCTGAGGTCACGCTGGAGGAGATTGCGGAGGCGATTGCGTCCCTGAAGCCGGGGAAGTCGCCGGGACCTAACGGCTTCCCGGCGGAATTCTTCAAACGCACGGCGGACCTGCTGCAGCGCCATATTAAAAAGCTCTTTGTGGAGGCACTCCAAGTGGCTAGCCTGCCACCTGATCTGGCCACGGCCACGATTGTCCCTATACATAAGGAGGGTAAACCCAAAGACCTGTGTGCCTCCTACCGCCCGATCTCTCTCCTCAATATGGAGACAAAGATCCTAGCCACTGTCTTTGCTAGACGACTGCGGGGGGTGATCTCTGAATTAGTGCACGCGGACCAATCTGGATTCCTGCCGGACAGGGCGACCAAATTAAACCTCCGCCGCACACATAACTGGCTGCAGGAAGTCCGAGAGAGGGGCGAGCCCCATTGGTTCCTCTCCTTGGACGCGGAAAAGGCCTTTGATGCAGTACACTGGCCCTTCCTGTTTGAGACACTCCGGAGGTTCGGTTTTGGCCCTAAGTTCCTACAATGGATTAGACTCCTATACGCCACCCCTACGGCACGAGTGAGGGTGAATGGCCGATTGTCACGCGAATTCCACATCAACAGGGGAACGCGTCAGGGGTGCCCATTGTCCCCCCTGCTCTTCACCTTGACGATAGAAATACTAGCGATCCGGATCCGACAGAACCAGCGTATTAGGGGGTTCACCTGGGGAGACTCGACAGTTGCCCAGGAAAAGATCTCATTATACGCGGATGACGTCCTTCTGTTTGTGACGGAGCCAGAGACCACGATCCCGGCTCTGTTCCAAGAGTTGGATGACTTCGGGGCAAGATCGGGTCACACTATTAACTGGTATAAATCGATCCTCTACGACCCGCAGGGCCGAGAGCGCAGGGAATGCCTGCCGGAACTCCTCATTCACACCACAGAGGGATTCCAGTACTTAGGGGTGTACATAACACTGGATGAGGCACTCTCCCTTAATAGTAACGTGACCCGCATTATGACAAGCGCGAAACTAGAAATGGACCGATGGAGACTGCTTCCGCTCACCCTACTAGGGCGCGCAGCATTGTATAAAACGGTCCTGCTCCCAAAATTCCTCTATGCGTTGCAGAATGAATATTACCCGCTCCCACCGATGACGCTGCCTAAAATCCACGCGGACCTACGAGCATTCCTATGGCTGGGGAAACACCCGAGGATAGCCTTGGCCACGCTGCAGCGCCACCAGTACAGTGGTGGGATCTCCCTGCCCAACCTGTAGGCGTATTACTGGGCGGAACACCTTACCCCGATAAATGAATGGTTGCACGCAGCAATGGACCACCCCACCTATGCATTAGAACGGTCAAAATGGTCTCACACGAACGTTTTACGCTACCTATACGGAGGTCCAAGAGGGAAGAACCTTCTGCCAGCTACCAGAATCGCGTTGAATGCGTGGGTTAGGGCGACCAAATGCATGGGATGGGACAAACGACCCACCCGGCAGACGCCGCTATGGCACTGTGCGTGGTTGGGGGAACTCCATAAACTGTCGGGCTTTAGGCAATGGGATGACATCGGCATTTCAACTATAGGAGACGTGATTGCTAGGGGAGAACTGAAAACGTTCCAGGCACTGCAGGGAGACTTCGGCTTACACAACACTCAGTTCTACAGATATACACGACTGAGGCACGCCTGGAGGGCACAGAACATCGTTCTGACAGACATCCCAAAATACGCCCCTTTAGAGGGTAGGTTATTGCAAGAGCAAATAGGGAGGGGAGCGGTGTCCCTCACGTACCGAACACTAACCAACAACACGCTGGGGACCCTACAGGACCTGAGAACTAGATGGGAGGCGGACACGGGGGAGATGGAAGACCTGGACTGGGAGATGGTCCTTATGCACCCTCGTGAGGTGGCGATTAAATCCAGACTCCGCCTCATACAACTGAAGGTGTTACATAGAGTTTACTATGACAGGGTGCGATTGCACAGAATGGGGAGGGTCATGGACACTGCATGCCTTAGATGCCACCTACCAGAGGGGAGCTTTTACCACATACTCTGGGGCTGTGCGATCATTCAGCAATACTGGGAGGAGGTTTTCGGGGAACTGGAAGAGGTCCTGGGAACCACTCTACCACGTGACCCAAAACTAGCTCTGCTGGGGCTGACGACCGAAGTCGATCTGGCCCGCCCCTTGATCATATTTCTAGTACTGGCATTGGTGGTGGCTAAGAGAGACATTGCGCGGCGCTGGGGAGTGGCCGAACCACCTGACTTAGAGGAATGGAGGAGGGGGCTGGACCTCTATATGGCGGCCGAGAGAGTGACATATAAAGCTAGGGGCTGCCCCAAAAAATTCCGGAGAGTGTGGACCAAGTGGAGGCAGTACCACGGACTAGAGTGAAAGCACGGGGGATCTGAAGGAGAGCATTGTGGTACTTGATCTTTGATGCATCCAACTGTGGAGGAAGGGAGTGGGCCTGTCAGATGTCTTGCTGTGGGACCCTGTTTCTTTTCCAGGGGGGGTGACTCTGACAGCAAAGGTCAGACGGACTCGGGGGCAAGGGGGGGGTGGTGGGCATAGTAGGAGCTGTATTTCTGGGGATGTTTATTGCTTATTTATTGACGTTTGTCATTAGCTTTGGTTTATTACTGTACTGTCGTTTTTGATGTGCGCATAATCCTAACATGCAAAAGAAAAGTTGCGGTATTGACGGATACTGGCTGAATGTTGACGCCAGCCCGTGCCCTTCTATATTATCAGATGATGCGCCCAGAGCAACAATAAAAATTTATTGGAAAAAAAAAAAAAAACACGTTAGTGTCAATCACTCAGAAACCTTGCGTAAACCAGAGAGGACCAAATATCTACTTTTGTCCTCCGATAGGACACAAAGTCTTGGAGGGTTGAACAGGCAAGCTTGCCTTATTTATTTATTTATTTATTTATTTTTGATATTTATAAAGCGCAGCATATACCCTAGGGCATCTTGGCGCTAATAAAACCAGTTACTTGTGGTGAGAAACGTGGGGACGGAGGAATCATTGATCGAACAACCAAGTTTTTAGGAGCTTACGGAAGTGAAGGAGGGAGGGGCTCTGCCTGATGTTTAGGGGTAGAGTATTCCAGAGCTTCGGGGCTGCCACCAAGAAGCGTCGATCACCCCAGGATACCGTCTTTGTACGAGGAATGACCAGTTGGCCAAGGGTAGCTGAACGTAACATTCTGCTGGGTTTGTACGGTTGCAGCTGCTCTTTCAGAAAGTGAGGTCCTTGGTTATTGAGCGCTTTGAACACGATACAAAGGGACTTGAAATGGATTCTGTTTCGAATGGTGAGCCAGTGGTAATCCTTTATGCTTCTTGATATTGATTCATATTTTGTTTTGCCAGAAAGCAGGCGTGCTGCTGCGTTCTGGATAGTTTGTAGTTTGGTTATTACTCTGGATTGAGCGTTGAGAAAGAGGCCGTTGCAGTAATCCAGAGCAGAAAATACTAGGGAGGTGACCAATGTTTTGATGGCTGACTCCGGGAGAAAAGGTCGGATTTTCCTGATCATCTTTAGTTTTAGATGTGCTGTGGAAACTTTTTTATTGGCATGATCCATGAAGTGTAAACCTTCATCAAAAATGATTCCGAGGTTCCTAACTTTGGCGGTTGGGGTGGGAGGGGTACCGAAGGCAGCTGGCCACCAACTTGATGGCCAGGCTGGGAGAAAAGGTCCAAATATGACCACCTCAGTTTTATCTGAGTTTAATTTGAGGCAATTAGTGGCCATCCATTCTCCTATGTCGACAAGTCCCTTCTTAAATTTTTCAGCCACTTGATCTCCGTCACCTTTGATTGCCAGTACCAACTGGGTATCATCGGCATAGCAGGTTAGGCTCATCCCGTGTGCTTTGATGGTTTTAGCAAGGTCCGACACATAAATGTTGAAAAGTGTCGGACTAAGGGATGAGCCTTGAGGAACTCCGCAGGGAGATGAAAGTTGTGCCGATTGAAATGGGCCTAAGATGACAGCCTGCGTTCTTTTGGCTAGGAAGGAGGCAATTAGATCTTTAGCAGAGTGGCAGATTCCGAATCCCTCGACACGATCGACCAAGATGGTATGGTCGACCGTGTCGAAGGCCGCTGATAAATCCAACATTACCAGGATGGCTGTTCCCCCCTGATCCCGGATTACCCTGATATCATCGGCGGCCTTAATCAAGGCTGTCTCTGTCCCATGGTATTTCCGGAATCCAAATTGCGTGTCATCCAGAAGATGGTGTTTTTCAATGAATTCAGAGATCTGAATGTTCATGGCTTTTTCGATCACCTTAGCCACAAACGGGAGACTCGCAATGGGCCTGTAGTTTTTTAGCTCATTTTTATCCAGGGAAGGTTTTTTTAACAGGGGTTTTAGTAGGGTGTTTTTTAAGGGGTCTGGATAAGTGCCTGCAAGTAGAGTGGAGTTGCAGACTTGGGTGAGTGATGGGATGATGGAGTCCATTACCGGCAGAAGCACTGAGAGTGGACAAGGGTCCAGGGCCGATCCTGATTTAATAGTGGACACTATGATTTTGATTTGGTCCATTGTGACTGGTTGAAAGCTGTGGTAAATTCTAATTACCTATACGGAATTTATGCTGTAAAGTTCAATAAGAATAGCTCAGTTAAAAATGAAGAGGCAGAGTCCGTGGTATCTAAGGTTTAAAGGGGGTTTTATTCCTTAAAAAGGAATTGGTTCAAACCAAGGTAGCATGACTCATCGCCACAAGGGTTCAGAGTGGGAATTGCAATGGACATGTACAATGATTTATTAACAAGCAATCATATATATAGTCATTTCATACAGTAATATTGAATGCAGAAGGCGTAACAGCTGAGAGAAACGAGATAAGAGCAGAAATACGTAACAGGAGGCGTGCACTAGGGCGTACACGGAGGTGTGTGCAAGAAACGTCACATAGAGGTGTCATAAGTGGGTGGATCCCTGGAAGGATCCTGCAGAGTCAGCAAGAACATGTGGCAAGGATGCGCGCGCAGCAGCATGACGTATGATTGACGTGTAACTGGAGGGTGAAGGGGACTTGACATTTAGCCCTACATGTGGAGACAGAAGTCTGGAGTGTCAGAACAACCTAATCCCAAATCATATCTAATATCTTGTGTTTGAGGAAATGTATTATCTAGAAGGAAAGGTCTCTGGGGCAGAGGCTATTCTATACTGACTGTTAATGCGTGTATATGCAACTGCGTGTCTACGGGTAAAGCAAGGGGGCCATGGGCCTACCATGGTAACGGAGGCTATGAATTACTTGCATGGAGATAGAAAAGCCGGGCCCTTTGCTCTGCAGCTGGGAAGGATGTTTACCTAAACTACTAGACAGGAATGTATTTTTCGAGGAGCGGAGCAGATAACTTGAAGGCTGAATACAGTCTTGGCAGGCCGGCAGGCTGAGCCAGGCACCGCTAGCCGCGCGGGGAGTGAGTGAAAGGTCATGGATACAGATGCAGGTTCAGGCTGCAGCTTCCAGAGGCAGAAGGCAGGAGAAAGCTTGAATGGCAGAAAACAAGGCCCAACTCGCCAGGGCCAGAAAAACATGAAAGTGCACCATGTAAAGACGTTGGCAAGGCACACTTAGGAACTGAATATCGGACCCATTCATGGTGGATCTGAAAGAAGACATATTAACGTTGGACGCAAATGTATTTGCGTCTTCATAGCTGGATGTGGAGGGAACTTACATGTACTAAAAGCAGGTACATGGAGCCGTTGGGGTCTACGATAGGGGACACAATTGACTATAAAAATTCATATTACCTCATTCCCTCCTTGTCCCCTACGGACCCTTCATGATATATCAATCCTCATTAATCTATCAATCTGTTCATGTAACATCATTTGCTCTTCTTTCTTCTTACGGCGTTTTGAATGAGGACTTGAATGAGAAATACATGATGTGGCGCACAAGCCGCAAATCGCTGGCCCACATTGCAGACATAGGCAACAACTGAATACTATGGGAAGGCCAATACCTAGGAAGGATAGGACTTTCCATCCCCAGGCTGACAACGTTGTCCAGAACCAACCGGACCAAGTCCAGGTGCCTGGATTCTGGTGTATCAGACTTGCAATCTTATGAAGGCGAGTTATGGCTCTATATACTGATGGCGCGTTTTCTGGAATGAAAACACAGCAGCTCGACCCGATGACCCTACAGGCTCCACCCCTATCGGCCAGGATGACGTCAAGGATGAGACGATTTTGAAGAACAACAATCCGCATCGCAGACTGCTCCTCTGTTAAGTTGCCCAGGGCGGAAGTAGTTTCATTCACTACAGCTTCAAGGGTTCTAGTTAATTTTCGTATCAGTTTACTATTAAAGACAGCACCTAGGTAGGGAAAGAAACCTTTATTGAAATCTGTGTATTGCTCCCATGCCGTTTCAGTGTAGTCGACAATCGGGAGATCTCTCTGGGGTCTATTGTGTACTAGATGGGTATTTCTATGATAATCAGGAGGGGCTAGGAAAACAGGTGGCAGAAGGAAGGCGATGTAACAGGTGCCATCCCAATCTAGAGGTAAGCGTATATATGCGGTATGACCACAAATGAAGTAGGAATGACGTGAAGCTTTAAAGGTAGACTTGCCCTTATCACTGAATTCGATCACAGTAGTACATCTACTATGACCCATATGTACTGAACCATTTTTTCTGACACATAATTCACCTTTGGCTGGAAGTACGGACATGGCGGGCAAGACTGGTTCTATTTCGGATTCAACACTGAGAATCATGAGGTTAAGTGTATAGTTACCTAATCCATATACTTCATTTTCTAGATCAGTTCCTGTCCTTTTGGGGAGACCCTCCTTGTCGGGGAAACAGACTTTATGCAAAACGACGTTCAGGTTTCCCCATACCCAGTTACCCTGGTAAACTACGGAGTCTGAATTCAAGGAATTAATCAAACTGAACCATGCCCCACAGGACCCATTATGTGTGAACGGGTACGGAAAAAGGGGCAGAACTCCTTTGTATTTCTGATAGGGAGGGAGTCGGCCACATATCCAACAATTTGTAGCATTGCTGGTCTGATGGGAATGATGTAACATACTAATGAATGTATTGTTGCGCAGCGCAAGTCTGTAAGACAGCTCATGTGGGGGCAGTTCACTAAAAGAATGTTCGGCAGTGACGTTGAAGGGAGAATTTGCACGCTTGAATATAGGATAGTATATGTGTAGAAGCACACTGGCAGCAATAATCATAAGGCTCAGAAAAAACATAATCAATAAAGTCACAATACAGTGGCTGCGAAGAGATTTGCAATATTCACGTTTCTTGAGCTGTTTCTGTCTATCTCTCTCTCTGTTGGGGTCTAGGGGATACATGTCAGAAAACACGTCTAACCGATTCACCTAGGGGAGGACTTAAACAATTAAACTGTCTGACTTGCAAGACCTCAATTTTTCTTTATACTCCTGCTGTGGAGTTTTCTCTATCAGGGGAAGTTTAGAGTCACTAGAATCTGGACAGTCCTTAGAGGGGGAGGGTGAGTCAGTCTCTGGCAATGCACGAAATTTCTTCACGTGACTCGAGTGGAGCCACCCTTTGCGGCCCTCGACCTTGATTGCAGTCCTCGTGGTGAGAAGTACCAGCTTCGGCGCCTGCCACCTGGGATCCAGCGGACTTTTCCTGTCGAAATTTCTTACAAGTACAATGTCTCCTGGAACAACATCATGCGGTTTCACCTCGGTGTTGTCGGGAAAGGCTGCAGCGACCTGTGAACGACATGATTGTAGTGCAGACATCAAGGAGGCAAGGTAATCTGTCAACATATTACAATCGACATCAGTAATTTTTCTTGGCAAAGGCGTCCCCCACATATTCGGTGGTCTACCAAAGACCACCTCATACGGGGATAGCCCTGTTCTGGAATGTGCGACCATTCTCATATAAAAAAGGGCGACCGGCAAAGCTACGATCCAGTCCACACCCTTCTCCTTACAGATTTTTGCAAGACGAGTTTTCAGAGTCTGATTGTGTCTCTCTACGAGACCTGCTGCTTCAGGATGTCGGACACAGTGGAATTTCCACTGGTAGCCTAGCAGGAGTGATACCTGCTTCATAAGCTCGGACGAGAATGGCTGACCGTTGTCTGAGTACACAACACGGGGCAAACCATATCGAGGGAAGAATTCACGAACCAGCTGCTTGGCAGTGGTCGGAGCAGTGTAATCTGGGACTGGATATGCTTCTGTCCAACGGGAAAGTGCACATACAACTACGAGGACATATTTGAAACCTCGACAACGTTCCATCTGAATATAATCCATCTGGAGGACTTAAAAAGGGTGATCGGGAGGATGAAAACCACCTTGCTCTACGGGAACGCCTTTACCTGGGTTGAACTGACAACAAATCATGCAAGTACGCACTTTCTGTTTAGCTGCTGCTCGTAAGTGTTTATTGAACCAGAGATGTTGAATACTGTCTAACATGGCTTTTTCTCCTAAATGTGCTGGACTGTGTACGGTATTAATGATAACTTGAACCATAGAGTCGGGGAGAAACCATGTGGATTTTCCCTTCGTCATCCATCCTTGATCTGTCTGAGTCCCTCCTAGTTCAATCCATTTCTTGATTTCATCTGGGGTAGCATGTGTCTGTATGTCAATTACATCTAAGGCGGGATCCTTAACGGTCATGCAATGTGTCGGTGTCGCGCCTATTGTCTTTGTCAGGTCAGTAGTGTGAATATGATTCTGAGCTGTATGTTTTGCGGTTCGGTCTGCCAGGTCATTACCCTGGGAAATAGTATCTGTAACTTTTGTATGTGCCTTGCACTTCATGATGGATATCGCTGTAGGCAGATGTATTGCATCCAATAGAGTTTGAATGAGGGGACCGTGTTGAATTTTGGCACCGTGAGAAGTCAAAAAACCACTCTCTCGCCAGAGGACACCGAAGTCGTGAACAACTCCGAATGCAGAACGGGAATCTGTGTATATGTTAACTCTCTTGTTCTTGGCTTGAATACAGGCTTGTGTCAGAGCGATGAGCTCTGCTGCTTGTGCTGACAGGATGTCAATACAATTTGTTTCTATGACTTCAGTTTCTGTTGTGACTGCGTAGGCGGCCACTAATTCTCCTGTACTTGTTCTCATGCATGAACCATCCACGTAAAGTGTCAGGTCGGGTTCTGGTAATGGAGTGTCTGTCAAGTCTTGTCTGGGTTTCGTCGTGATAGTAATGACTTCAATGCAATCATGTGCCAATGGGTCTGTTTCAGTTAATGGCAAAAGTGTAGCAGGATTCAATGTATTACAACGTCTAATCTCTATGTGTGGCTGAAATAATGTCAATTCATAACCTGTCAATCTTGCTATAGTCAAGTGTTGAGTCTGTGTTCGATTTAAAAGAACTTCCACGGAGTGTGGAACTTGTACTGTCAATGGATGTCCTAACACTATTGAATCGCTTTGTCTGATTGCTAGAGCTGTTGCTGCAACTGATTTCAAGCACGCAGGCAGAGCCTGGGCTACTGGATCCAATGTACTAGAGAAGTAAGCACACGGTTTGTGTGAACCTGCTTGATCCTGCGTGAGTACCGACAATGCAGTACCTTCACGTTCTGTGACAAAAAGTGTAAAAGGCTTATTGTAGCATGGTGTTGCTAAAACTGGTGCTTGACATAAGGCTTTCTTTAAGTCGTCAAAAGCTTGTGTATGTTCCTGAGTCCAAGGGAGGACAGTCGAAGACGCTGCCTCCTGAGTTGTTAACTGAATGAGTGGCTTTGCTAGAAATGCATACTGAGGGATCCATTGTCTGCAGTAAGAAGTGAGGCCTATAAAAGCCCTCACCTCCTTTTGTGTCCTGGGTGGTGACATACCTGCAATTAACTGGATGCGATCGGGCGTTAGCTGTCTCCCCCATTTGGACAGCAAGTGGCCTAAGTAAACAACTTGCTGAACACAGAATTGCAGCTTCGAAGGAGATACCTTGTGCCCCTTGTCAGCCAGGAAATGTAAAACCGTCAGTGACGCTAGTTCACATTCAGGTTCGCTTCGAGCGGTGATCAGCAGATCATCGACATACTGTAGTAGGGCAGTGTTTTCAGGCATGTGTATACTGTCGAGTTGTCTTTTCAGTGCTTGGCTATAGATGCTGGGGCTTTCTGTGAATCCTTGAGGTGCGCGTGCAAATTTGAAGCTTCGTCCATTTAAACAGAATCCGAAAAGGTATTGGCTTTCCGGATCAATTGGGACACTAAAGAAGGCGTTCTTAAGATCAATAACAGTAAAGAACGTTGCTTCAGAATCAATAGCTGTCAATAGAGATGAGATATCTGGGACCACAGGGTACTGCGGTACAATGCATTTATTCAATTCGCGCAAGTCAATAACTAATCGGTAAACTGGTGGTGCATTGGGATCTGTACGTTTAAGAATTGGAATGATAGGAGAATTACATAAATTCGAGTTGGTTTCTACAACCACTCCTTGTGCAATGAGCTCTTCAATGATTTTCAGCAAAGCCACTACAGCATCGGGGGGTAATTTGTATTGTCGAATTCGTGGTAAAACAACACCTGGTTTGAGTGTGACTCGATACGGTGTAATGTGCATACAACCTACATCAGTGGGGCCTTGCGCCCATAAATGTGCAGGTACATTCTGTAATCGGGGATCAATATCTCTCAACACATAGTGACCTTTAAAGTCACGTAGAAACAACCGTACTCCTTCCGGAGAACAGCAAATAACAGCTCCTAGAGCTTTCAGAGTCTTGATACCTAACAAGTTTTCTGGAGATGACTTTGTGAGCAGTAGATCTGTAGTACGTGTCAATGGACCGACTGCAAGGGGAAGTGGTTGCGATACTTCATTAATAATAGGCTTGCCTGAAAAACCAAGGGAAACATTCTGTGAGCCTGAGAGGGGTGCCCCTGGGACCTCGTCATGACTTATTGTTGTTCGGCTTGCCCCTGTATCAATTAAAAACTTTCTGTCTTTCCCTAATACTTGACTGTGGACATAAGGACCCTCTTTATCTACAGGAACCTCAATAAGAGGCAAGCCAACTTCCCTCTCTAGGCTGTTTCATGTGTATCGCTGATAATCGGGATAATCAGTCTGGGCATACTGGTACATTTGCTGTGATGCATGTTGAGTTGCTGCAATCGGTTGGGGTTGTGGCACTGCTACTGTCTGTACTGTCTGTTGTGAGGCTTGCATAGGCTGGATATTCTGTGGTACTTGTTGTTGGACCTGGTCCTGTCTAGGAGGACGCGGTCTCTCTTTAGTTTTTCCAGTAAGTATATTATGTTTCAAAACTGCACAATCGTTTATATAGTGACCTGGCTGTTTGCAATAGTTGCATGTCCCTTTAACAGGAGCTGTTGAATTATTTGACTGTGTCGTGCCCTTTTTCTGACCGTCAGCTGGAACTGACTGAGCAACTAACATTTTCATTTTCGTGTCTTTCATGCGTCTCTGTTCGTGTTCATGTTCCTCTCTAATTCTATTCTGGTGGTACTGTAACATTTGTAACATTTGTGAAGGTGTATTTGCTTGCCATGTGCTCTCGACTTTCTGTACACGATTCTTGACTTGGGGCAGGGAATTTTCGACTAGCTTTGTTACGAAAAGATGTGGATATGACTCGCTACTTGCTTTCAGGCCACTATTAATACCAAAACATTTCTCAAATCGGGAATAAAAATTGCTAGTGTCTTCATCGGGTTTCTGTTTACAGGCTGAGATTGCATCCCAGTCCTCCTTTTTAGTTGCTAATAAACGTGGCAATACTTGCACTAACAATCCTGGTAATGCTTTAGATTTGTCCCCAAGCCCTGTTCCTGGGGTACGAATCTTTTCTTAGTCTTCTAATGCAGCCCAATCTATCTTTTGGTCTCCTACCTCCCAATCCTTTTCTTTGAGTTTCTCGTAAATACCGGCAGGCATTAACACTTTCAATATTTTCATAATGTCGGGGTAGGTGTAATCCCCCATGAGTAACATGTCTTTGATTTCGCGATGGAAACCTGCTGGGTCTTTATCGTGACAGGGCACTAATTTCTTCATTTCTAACAGTTCCATTTTCGTTATGGGCGTGTACACAAACACGCGTCTAAAAGTATTATCAGCATTCTGGACTGGATGCACTTCTCGCAAGGGATTCTGTCTGTCTAAGTAATACATTTTTCTGTCTACAGGTGGAGCTGGAACAAACCGTGTATTCAGGAAAGTATTATACCTGTGTCGATGTTCTAGAATTACTTTAATCAAGTCAGTACCTAGACCTCTCCATTGTGGCGAGAGTAGTTCTATTAAAATATCAGGTAAGGGACCTGGATCAGAATGTTGGCCTTTGAATAACGTAATGAGATGCTGAACCATATATATGCCTGCTAATTTCTGTTCATCAGGGGAAAGGTTTAAAAAGGTCTGCACTAAACCATCATCACTATATTTATCAGGATCGTCAGTCCATTGTACGGCTGACCTGGCCAGTTCTTGTTCATCCATGGAATTGAGTACATGGTACCCCATTCGTTCCTGAAGTATTCTATCAGCGGCCTGAAATAGATGTTCGCGGGTCTTTGGATTTGACATAGCAGCTTGAAAGATTCTTTTACTTTCCGGACGTACCGGACGCATAGAATTATTATAGGGTCTTCCCTTACCTACATATGCTATCATTTCTCTAGCTGGTAATTGTGATTGTCCTGTTGCCGTTTCTGGTGTCTCCTCCTCCCCTGAGGATTCGACCTTGTCTGAATCTATTTCTGTTTCTGGCTGTCTTCTTTCATGTATTTTTATTACTGCATTTCTGATCCTTCGGTACATGTTTTCTATACAACTCTGTTTATCATGTTTCCCGTCTGCTATATTCTGACCCCATTTGTTAAGTGCTCTCGTTTCTTCCGGGTCTACACCCGGCCTATCTTGTTCTCTTATTAGGCAGTTTATGAAAAACCGTAATATCTTGGCTTGAGTGTCAACTTTCTGGTAAGCCATGGCCTCGCCAATACTTTCAGGGCCTTCCCCTGTTTGAACAAAATGATATATTCTGTCTAGATGATCAACCATTCCTGGTAGTAACAGTAAAAAGTTTGTAACCCGTCTTAGTCGTACTGATGACAACATCATTCTGTCGTCATTTTTACCGGGTACTGGATCATATCTACAGTCTGAGAGACGTTCTCTAAATATGTCATAATCGGCTGCTTGAGGTGTACGTTGTTGCGCTAGATCCCTATAAGTCAATCGGTGTGCTGGTGGCGGTGTTTGAAAACCTGTTGCACCTCCCGAGGTGCCAGGACCAAAAGGATTTAATGGGTTAATGATCGGAAGAACAGGTGCAGGAAGGGTTGGGGGAACAGGTGCAGGGGGTGGAACGGGAGAAGGAGTTCGTTGCGGAGGTGGGAGTAGATGATTTCGGGGTGGAGTACCATCAGCGGGTGGTGGTTGAGCATGTGGATTTGTATATGCGGGAGCTACGTCGTCTAGATAGGAAGAAAGGAATATGTCCTTTGTGGTCTTGTGATGTACTTTAGTCGGGAGCAAGGGAGGGGGCAGATCCTTCGGTATTTCCGGAGTGGCCTTAGGTAAACCTTCGGTCAGCAAAGGATACATACCATTCATAAGGGTGTTTCGTTGTCGGTCTACTTGTTCTGCTTTTACTCGTATCCCCTCCTCAACTAATACGTTTTCTTGGGCTTTGTCTGAATCCTCTTTATGTTTCTCTGCTTTTCTGAGTGCTTTCTCTGTGCGTCTATGCGATTCTTTACGCCATAGTTCAATGGCGTCCTTCTGTGACTGTCTGGCTTTCTTTTTCCATAACGCTTCCTCTACTCTCATGATGCACTCGGCATCCCATGTCCCTGCAGCGGGCCATCTTTGATTCTCTGCTAAATCTTTAGTATAGTCTACCCACAAATCGAGATATAATACAGCATCTAGGCCGTGTTTGTGGTACATAAAGTGCCCTGGAGTGTCCCTAGGTGGAACGGGCACTGCTTCTTCTAGAATCCCTTTTCTAGTTCCTATCTGTCTTAGTTTGGAGAACAGCGGCATGTTTAAGTCGTGATACTCTGGGCTTGATACTTTACTCGAATTTGGACACAACTAATACAGTAAACACAATAATGCAGATCGAACAATCACTCATACCACGACATTAAAACATACTAAAACATTTCAGAACGAACAATAACGATTAGAATAAAACTAGTTAATTTCATACTGGATATACTGCTAAACAGTACAGATACACCGCTAAAACAGTGCAGACCGGGTCTGTGTACCCAAACCCATCTTGACCGGCACAAATTAATGCGCTCGTCTAGATGCGTCCCCAGCAACGGTACTCACCGGGAAGCACGGAACAGAAGGCCTCGGAAACTCGACACTGGACTGGACTCGACTGGACTCGACTCGTGACGTAAGCACTTCGGAACTTCGGAACTGGTGGGCCTCCGGATACCTCGGACTTTGCTCTCTCAGCTAGGCTCTGGTCGGGATCCTCCGCACTCCTCACCGCCTCGTCTGGGTGTCGATCGCAGCCTCAGTCACCTCCGTTGGCCTGAGGGAGATACAGGAAATCCTGCGGGTACGCGTAGTTGTCCGTCAGCGCTGTGGCAGGGGACAGGGCCTGCAACGCACTGCCGGCGCGTGGGGTGGGGGAGGGATCCCTATTCGGGCGCCAAATTATGTGGTAAATTCTAATTACCTATACGGAATTTATGCGGTAAAGTTCAATAAGAATAACTCAGTTAAAAATGAAGAGGCAGAGTCCGTGGTATCTAAGGTTTAAAGGGGGTTTTATTCCTTAAAAAGGAATTGGTTCGAACCAAGGTAGCATGACTCATCGCCACAAGGGTTCAGAGTGGGAATTGCAATGGACATGTACAATGATTTATTAACAAGCAATCATATATATAGTCATTTCATACAGTAATATTGAATGCAGAAGGCGTAACAGCTGAGAGAAACGAGATAAGAGCAGAAATACGTAACAGGAGGCGTGCACTAGGGCGTACACGGAGGTGTGTGCAAGAAACGTCACATAGAGGTGTCATAAGTGGGTGGATGCCTGGAAAGATCCTGCAGAGTCAGCAAGAACATGTGGCAGGGATGCGCGCGCAGCAGCATGACGTATGTTTGACGTGTAACTGGAGGGTGAAGGGGACTTGACATTTAGCCCTACATGTGGAGACAGAAGTCTGGAGTGTCAGAACAACCTAATCCCAAATCATATCTAATATCTTGTGTTTGAGGAACTGTATTATCTAGAAGGAAAGGTCTCTGGGGCAGAGGCTATTCTATACTGACTGTTAATGCGTGTATATGCAACTGCGTGTCTACGGGTAAAGCAAGGGGGCCATGGGCCTACCATGGTAACGGAGGCTATGAATTACTTGCATGGAGACAGAAAAGCCGGGCCCTTTGCTCTGCAGCTGGGAAGGATGTTTACCTAAACTACTAGACAGGAATGTATTTTTCGAGGAGCGGAGCAGATAACTTGAAGGCTGAATACAGTCTTGGCAGGCCGGCAGGCTGAGCCAGGCACCGCTAGCCGCGCAGGGAGTGAGTGAAAGGTCATGGATACAGATGCAGGTTCAGGCTGCAGCTTCCAGAGGCAGAAGGCAGGAGAAAGCTTGAATGGCAGAAAACAAGGCCCAACTCGCCAGGGCCAGAAAAACATGAAAGTGCACCATGTAAAGACGTTGGCAAGGCACACTTAGGAACTGAATATCGGACCCATTCATGGTGGATCTGAAAGAGGACATATTAACGTTGGACGCAAATGTATTTGCGTCTTCATAGCTGGATGTGGAGGGAACTTACATGTACTAAAAGCAGGTACATGGAGCCGTTGGGGTCTACGATAGGGGACACAATTGACTATAAAAATTCATATTACCTCAGGAGGTAGAGTGAAGGAATTAACTGTCCTAGGGAGTGATTTTGCCGAGAATGCCTGATAGATATCGTCAACTTTGGTAAAGAAAAAAGAGGCTAAGGAATCACATAAAGATTGTGACGGGGGGAGTGAGATCCGGGGAATTGCCTGACAGTGATTTTGTGATTTGATACAATCGTCTACTGGAATTTTTGGATTTTTGGATTTGGTCAGTGTAGTAATCTTTTTTCGCCTTTGTGATCATGGCTTTGTAGAGTGCCAGAGATTCCTTATAGGTTGCTTTGCTTGGTGTATCGTAGGTTTTCCTCCATTGTCTCTCCTTATTCCGGTTGATTTGCTTTTGTGCCCTTAGTTCTTCGTTATACCAGGGGGCAGTGGGTTTAGATCTATTTTTAGATAATTCTTTGGTCGGGGCTGATTGATTCGTGGCCAAACCCAGCCAGGAGTGAAATTGAAGTAATGCTGAATTGGGGTCAGCAGACAGTACTGGGCAAGTATGATCCAGTTTTGACCTTAGGTCGTCCAGATTGATGTTTTTCCAATCTTTAAAAGGCTTTTGAGGGATGGGAGTAGGTTTGTTATCGCAAGGAGTATTAATGGTGATAGTAGCAAAAATAGCATGATGGTCAGTCCATGGCAGGGGTAATATATTAGTTATTTGTAGGCCTTCTAAATTGGAGAATATGGGATCCAAAATGTGGCCGGCTAAGTGAGTGGGGGAAGTGACCCGTTGTTTTAACCCTAGTGTTTCCAGGTCGGAAGTTAGGGTGACCGTGTCAGTTAGATGGGTTTGGTCCAAGTGAAAATTCAGGTCACCTAGGACCGTAAATGCACTTTCAGTGGCAACTGATTCCATCATTGTGTTAATGCTGTTAAGAAAGGCTGTTTTTGTTCCAGGGGGACGATATATCAATATTCCTTTGAAGTTAAACAAAGGTGATAACTTGATGGCAAACTGCATGGCTTCACAGGATGTGGATGGGATAGGAATCGTTCTGACAGAATATGAGTCTCTGGCTATTATGGCCAGCCCACCCCCTCGTTGTCTGAATCTGTCCTGGCGGTATGCTTTATATCCATCCGGTACTGCTATAGCTAAGTCTGGCTCTGATGATTCATCGGTCCATGTCTCAGTGACAAACAGAACATCCAATTTAAAGTCAGTAATGAGGTCTGAGATCTCTTGCCTATGCTTAACGAGTGAGCGCGCATTGATAAGGGCAATTGTTATGACAGCTATTTTTCCATTCCTTGCAGATATAGTATTTACGGCAGGTAATCGTAAAGGTATTGTGTAGTTACAATGGGGGCAGAAGGTAGCAGACTGGCTATGTAATTCTGAAGGTTCTATTTTTATACAGCGAGTGTTGGGCGCTGGCTGAAGTGCCAATAAGTCATGGCTTGTGTACGTCCTGTCGATATCTGGCGTCGGTCGGGCAGGGGTTGTGGCCCTGGGCCCGGTCCCGGCGCGGACGGGCGCAGACGGGCTTGCCTTCGGCGCGCAAACGGTGCTCCCGCTGCGCTCGTCCGCTGCGCTTGCGTGGGAAGCACATTTAGGGAGAGGAGGGGTGGGCGTGGCCTAACGGGTGGGCGTGGCCTCGCGCTAGCGATGGCGGCCGTGAAATCTAATGCAAGGGACAGCGCTAGATCCGCTGTATGTGAAGTGCTTGCAGGAATTTAAAATACAGAGAGGATCTCTGGATAGGACACGAAGTTTTAAAATATGAAATGAACACAAAATAAGCAATTCAAAACACGAGTCACACCACCTCCGGCTTCCGCCTCAGAGGTCTTCAGTTTCTATGGACGCGCTTGCAATCAGCGCTATTCATAGGCTGGGGGGGTGGGCGTGGCCTCGCGCTAGCGATGGCGGCCGTGAAATCTAATGCAAGGGACAGCGCTAGATCCGCTGTATGTGAAGTGCTTGCAGGAATTTAAAATACAGAGAGGATCTCTGGATAGGACACAAAGTTTTAAAATATGAAATGAACACAAAATAAGCAATTCAAAACACGAGTCACACCACGTCCGGCTTCCGCCTCAGAGGTCTTCAGTTTCTATGGACGCGCTTGCATCAGCGCTATTCATAGGCTGGGGGGTGGGCGTGGCCTAGCGGCTGGGCGTGGCCTCGCGCTAGCGATGGCGGCCGTGAAATCTAATGCAAGGGACAGCGCTAGATCCGCTGTATGTGAAGTGCTTGCAGGAATTTAAAATACAGAGAGGATCTCTGGATAGGACACAAAGTTTTAAAATATGAAATGAACACAAAATAAGCAATTCAAAACACGAGTCACACCACCTCCGGCTTCCGCCTCAGAGGTCTTTAGTTTCTATGGACGCGCTTGCAATCAGCGCTATTCATAGGCTGGTGGGGTGGGCGTGGCCTAGCGGGCGGGCGTGGCCTCGCGCTAGCGATGGCGGCCGTGAAATCTAATGCAAGGGACAGCGCTAGATCCGCTGTATGTGAAGTGCTTGCAGGAATTTAAAATACAGAGAGGATCTCTGGATAGGACACAAAGTTTTAAAATATGAAATGAACACAAAATAATCAATTCAAAACACGAGTCACACCACCTCCGGCTTCCGCCTCAGAGGTCTTCAGTTTCTATGGACGCGCTTGCATCAGCGCTATTCATAGGCTGGGGGGGTGGGCGTGGCCTAGCGGGTGGGCGTGGCCTCTCGCTAGTGATGGCGGCCGTGAAATCTAATGCAAGGGACAGCGCTAGATCCGCTGTATGTGAAGTGCTTGCAGGAATTTAAAATACAGAGAGGATCTCTGGATAGGACACAAAGTTTTAAAATATGAAATGAACACAAAATAAGCAATTCAAAACACGAGTCACACCACCTCCGGCTTCCGCCTCAGAGGTCTTCAGTTTTCTAAGATTTCAATCCCTATTTGGGTATCTCCCATGTACTTGCCCACCTTTTCAAGGGCATTCTCAAAGGCTTCATTGAGCTGGGTGGTTATCTGCTGTTTTTTTTGTCAGTCAATTTTACACCTGCAATAGTCTAAGGCAATAGTTGTGGAGTGAGTGCTGAATTGTTAGTAAAATGTGTGTGGAGGTCCACTAGATAATCATAAACCTTCATGGTCACTGGTGTTCTGACTCTGGAATAGATTCATCAGATTTAAAAACTTTTCACATTCCTCTGCCGCAAATTCCAACTGAACCTTAATGCAGTTCTTGCTTTCTAAATGTAGAATCCTCTGGAGATTTTCAAGGAAATCAGGGAGAGACTTGCTGAGTTCCATTTCACCCACAACAAACCCAGCATATTTGTTGACATGCATGCATTGGTACTGGACAGCAGCAAACCAAGATCTCGACTGGGTGCTACAAGGGCAAGGTGCCACTCGCGGTTTCACTCCTTGGACCTCAGCAAGATGTTACAGGTAGCTTCACTTCCTGCCACCAGCCATGTGAAAAAGAACTAAAATACAGAATGAAAGAATTCAGCTCCGCAAAAGGCTTCCAGATTGACTCCTCAACAAGGTTCATGATGTATGCCATGCAGTTGATGTGTCTTGAGTTTGTATATTGATTTTTCAACACAGTGTTATGTGACTTGACCATGTACGTGATTCAGTAAAGGGGGTGGTGATGAACAGAGTGTCTGAATTAAGCAGACCACTCTTACCCAGTCCAAAGATCAGGGCTTGATCCATCACCGTTATTTATCTCACTGCACCATCCCAGCTCAGAACCTGGCTATATGCAAATCAGTCTGTCCCTGGCCCAGTGCATCATGGGAACAGGGCAGACTAAACTACCAAGCCAATTCTTCACCAGAAAGGAGACAAGCTACCGGGGACCGGTTTCTGGCATTTCAGCCGTCTTCGGCCCGGCTTGCTTGAATCCTGATGGTGCTCATTGCACCATCAGGATTCAAGCAAACCGGGCCGAAGACGGCTGTAATGCCAGAAACCGGTCCCCAGGAGCTTGTTTCCTTCCCAGTGTAAGAATTGGCTTTTGTAGTTTGGTTTGCCCTGTTCCCATCATGCACTGGGACAGGAACAGACTAATTTGCATACAGCCAGGTTCTGAAACTGGGATGGTGCAGTGAGCTAAAAAACGGTGTTGGATCTAGCCCTGATCTTTTGACTGGGTGAGAGCTTTCTGCTTAATTCAGAGACTCTGTCCTTCACCACCCCTTGTTGTAAATATTTTTGTCCACCCTAAGCGTGGAAGGGTATTCTCAGATGTGAGACCCTTGCTCATTGCACCATCAGGATTCAAGCAAACCGGGCCGAAGACGGCTGTAATGCCAGAAACCGGTCCCCGGGAGCTTGTTTCCTTCCCAGTGTAAGAATTGGCTTTTGTAGTTTGGTTTGCCCTGTTCCCATCATGCACTGGGACAGGAACAGACTAATTTGCATACAGCCAGGTTCTGAAACTGGGATGGTGCAGTGAGCTAAAAAACGGTGTTGGATCTAGCCCTGATCTTTTGACTGGGTGAGAGCTTTCTGCTTAATTCAGAGACTCTGTCCTTCACCACCCCTTGTTGTAAATAATTTTGTCCACCCTAAGCGTGGAAGGGTATTCTCAGATGTGAGACCCTTGCTCATTGCACCATCAGGATTCAAGCAAACCGGGCAGAAGACGGCTGTAATGCCAGAAACCGGTCCCCGGGAGCTTGTTTCCTTCCCAGTGTAAGAATTGGCTTTTGTAGTTTGGTTTGCCCTGTTCCCATCATGCACTGGGACAGGAACAGACTAATTTGCATACAGCCAGGTTCTGAAACTGGGATGGTGCAGTGAGCTAAAAAAACGGTGTTGGATCTAGCCCTGATCTTTTGACTGGGTGAGAGCTTTCTGCTTAATTCAGAGACTCTGTCCTTCACCACCCCTTGTTGTAAATATTTTTGTCCACCCTAAGTGTGGAAGGGTATTCTCAGATGTGAGACCCTTGCTCATTGCACCATCAGGATTCAAGCAAACCGGGCCGAAGACGGCTGTAATGCCAGAAACCGGTCCCCGGGAGCTTGTTTCCTTCCCAGTGTAAGAATTGGCTTTTGTAGTTTGGTTTGCCCTGTTTCCATCATGCACTGGGACAGGAACAGACTAATTTGCATACAGCCAGGTTCTGAAACTGGGATGGTGCAGTGAGCTAAAAAACGGTGTTGGATCTAGCCCTGATCTTTTGACTGGGTGAGAGCTTTCTGCTTAATTCAGAGACTCTGTCCTTCACCACCCCTTGTTGTAAATATTGACCATGTACGCAGCATTGTCTGTGTTAAAGGAAATGGCATTCTGAAAAGGAATGTTGTAATCTGTGAGGATCCTCACAACTACAGTCTCATGGTTGCGTTGCAGGACGAACACTGAGCTAGATGTATGAAAGTTTGGAATAGCAAGTCCGTAATTGGAATTACTTGTGAATCACAGTTAGGAAATCGCTATTCCTAAAGTATGAAACTCTTTTGAGTTTCATTAGTGATGTGTAGTGGTTTGCAAATAGACCTACCTCACGTATATTAATGAGGTAGGTCATAATTTGTGAACCAATTTGTTGCCATCACAGGGATAGTGGCCTGCTGGGTTCAGAAGAACACTATAGACCCCATTAGGATGACGGGCGGACTTTGTCCGCCGCCATCCCATCGGAAAAAGGGACCGCCCGCCATTAGGGCGGGTGTCCCGTGGGGGGTATTAGAATGTGCCCACCACAGTGGCGGGCACATCCTGCAAGTTTAGCTTTCTTGCGGGTGGTGCTCTCTGCACCGCCCGCCACAATGCTAAAAATGCATTAATGCATTTGCATAGACAAAGAGGCAGGCACCGCGCTGGGCCTGCCGCTTTGTTCATGCAAATGCAGGGGGGTACCACAGGTACCCCCGTGTGCACCCCCCACCTCTCCTTCACTCTGGGGCCCCGCAGGGGGCCCCCAGAGTGAAGACCACATGCCTTACCGTGGCGGCATCGCGGCCGCTGAAAGGCATCTCAACAAGCCCATCATAATATGGCTGGCGGTGTCTGATAGACACCGCCACCATATTAAACCTTTTCCGCCCGGTCACAAAGCGACCGGGTCGGAAAAGCGGCGGACGGTCTTTCCTTCCGCCGCTGTCCCCCCACCATACCAATATGGCGGGGGGGCTTTAGAGCAAGGATGGCGGGCGGATTGCCCCCGTCAGGCTGGGGGTGGCTACTGCCGGCCTGTTGGGGGCAATCCGTCTGCCATCCTAATGGGCCCCTATGACTGTCATTGCTTTTAAATAAAGCAATCTTTTGTTTTTGAATGCAGCCTGTTTTCCTTAAAGGAAAACTGGATGCTTTTGAACAGACAAAAAATAAACATTTAAGTTTCTTTTTTAAGAGGAAGCAGTGATCCCTTGGAAAATGTTTATTCAACCATTCTGGAAGGGTAAGGGGTCCCCATTTGCAAAATGGTTACCACCACCTTTGAGTTGGGGTTTCAGTGCAAATGTTTTGCTACTGTATTTCGGTCACAAAACATTTGTATATACCAATGCAAATTGGTATTTGGAAGGGATACCCCAAACACGCCCCATCCAAATGCCTAATCGCAACCCCAAATTGCGATTCAGTAACAGGATACCAAATGGCAACTTGGCCTTTGTATATCAGAAATGGCACTTTTGTGTTTGCAGATGCACCGATTCTGTGAACTGGGCCATTTGTGAATGCAACAATGTTCCGTACATAAAGCCTATTGAGCCTGCAAGGTAGGTCTGGATTTGACAAACACTCTGTGATAAGACTGCTGCAAATAAAGCATTCAGTTACCAACATCAGTTGTCTCATCATATAAGACACTGATCTTCCGATCTTGCAGTTGTTTATTTTTAAGTCATCCATAGCTCCTAAATATATTTCGGGGAGATAACGTTCTTGAAGCTGATGACTTCTTGGGATTGCACTACAATTTTGGACTCTCTCCTGGAATAATCTGCGCTACACAGGGGTGTCACTTTTGCTAGGCAGAATGTTGAGTGCTGTACAGACATTGACCCACTCACTTATTTTTTACTGGTTTGATGCAGCCGAAGGCAAAAATAGGAAAACCTGAAACCTTTTGAACTGAAGTTGTGCTTGCAGAGTTGAAATAGAGGAGAGAAGTCCTTTACAGTTAGGTGGTGCACTTGTCAGATTCCTCTACGCAAGTTAGAGCTCTCTGTGGGGCTGTGGTGCACTGTCACTGGACTTGCCTGCATATATCATGTAATATTTCATGTGCTCAAAAGAAGAAAGAAGTTACCGCAAAAGGAGGAAAATATTTTAAGGAAGGGGTGGTTTGAAAACACACAAAAGTGTATCTAAAGCACTTGCTAATAAAAAAAAGTCCACGCAACGGGATCAAACAAAATTGCAATGGATAATATAAGTCAATCTAGATGGAATTGAGCAAATGTAGTTTGAAAACAGAAGTCTGCGGGAAAAAAGGGAAACTGTGAAACCTTTGGAACTAAAGATGTGGTTGCAGAATTAAAATAGAGGAAAGAAGTCCTTTGGAGTCAGTTGCACACTTGTTGGGTCCCTCTAGGCCAATTTGACTAGTTCTATGAGAGGACATGGGTTGTTGGACTTGTCTGCAAATAATATACTCAGTATTAGTGCACAAACCCAACGGGGTTAAAGGGGATAAAGCCATTTGGGTAGGAAAATACAGTCAGGTAACAAAATGTAAGGGAAACAAGAGTTTACAATTTAAAGTTTGCTCTAAAATAACTGAACATGACTGGGGGAAAGAACATTAAAGTGAAAAATGTTTAAGGAAATTCCAAATTAACATGCCCCAAAGAATGCCCCAAAGAAAAACCTAAATTAAAACAGCAATGAACATTGATGACGCCGAGGAATGTGTAACATAGAACTGTCTGGAACAGCTTAAAAGCAGAACAGTTCTTGCAAAAATAGATTCTCACAATATAAGTTATAGGGAACCAGTTTAAAAAAAAAATGAAGAATGCTGCCAACACCAAAAATTGAAGCAGGACAAGGATGAAACAGGGATGCCTGGACCCAAAATTTTGACAGGAACAGGAGCAAATAATAATTTCGACTAAAAAGTCATTTTTTGCAAATTATAACAAAAGCAACCTCGATTCAATTTAATATGGAACTATTGTGCACAGAGAAGCAACAATAAGGATGCAAGAACATGAATTGAAGTTGGATTGCTCCAGTTGAAGGGGTCCCATTTAACCCTTGCACGGAAAATTCAGGTTTGCAATATCACAAACTGTGTGTAGAAGCCACTTATGACACCCTGGCTACTCTCAAATTGACACTTCAAAAATCTAGATCGAGACCATAAAATGTTTTGTCTTTTTTTATGTGCATCATCTCCTCAAAAGTGTACATAACCCCAGATTAACCTAAGCTTCTGCCAGACTATCAGAAAGTGTGTTGGGTAGTTAACAGAGTGCCCAAAAGCTCCAGAACTGACAGATTCTTTTGTCTAGGTTTCTACAAAAGAACAAAACAAGTTTGAATCGAATAGCCTCTTTACTTGCCAGCCATTCCCCAATACACTCCATCACTGAAAAACTGCTCCTTCCCCGAAAATACTTCTTTGTACCTTGTCACTTCCCCCAAAATACTACCTTCCACCCCTTTTCTACCAAAAACATTAGTTGGACCCGCAGTGGGCTTCCAGTTACCCGCACCTCACTCAATGCACCAGTGCCTCCTCCACCCTATTGTGCAAAGATAGTTCCCAGTCACCACATCCAAAGCATCAACACGCCTCCCACAGCACAGCCACTCAAATGTAAGATGGGGCACCAGTGGGCCCTAGTCATAATTCCCTCATTCTAGGCTCCAGTGCTATCACCTTAACACCTTAAGAGCGTCGAACGTTCAGCGCCCAGTGCTGAACGTTCAACGAACGAATGCTGGCCCGTCGGCCAACGGTCGTGCGCAGCACTGGTAAGGTAGTGCTCGCGACGACCGTTGGCCAACGGCAGCACTTAAGGTGTTAATGTTTTGTGATGAGGTGGCATGGAGGTAGCGGCCATTGTACTTTGAGGTACAGTGGAAGAGAGGCAGTATAGTGGATCGTATTTTTGAATAGGTGGCAATGTTTTTTTTGGGGGGGGGGTCAGTGCTTCAGTTGTAGCATGACATGCCAAGGGGGTTGGGGCAGGCAATAAGATGCCACGACAATGATTGGTTATTCACTGTCTGGTTTCTGTCAAACTCTGATTTGATCCTACCGGGTTTGTCGTTGGGTTTATTGTAGGTACAGTACCTGCCCCAAATTAGATTTTAGTGATAGGTTTTAGAGATTACTAGGATTACCGTATTACACTCCGCACACACACCTCCATTCTTCAGAGGCCAAATCTAATTTAACCGAAGACTTTTGAGGAATAGAAGGGACTTTATCAGTCTGTTACGGGTCTTGGGATTACGCAAATACCAGGGGATAATGGGGGCGACACGCCCCGCACTACTCACCCCAGTATCCATACAAAGCCACAATGGGGAATGGTCTGAAATGCCCCGGGCAAGGTGCCTAATCTCTCTAACAGAAGGGGACTGGGCAGCGGGCATGAGAACGTAATCGAGTCTGGAGAGACTTCCATGGGCCCCAGAGTGAAAGGTGTACTGACTCTGCGTTGGATGCATTAACCTCCAGCAGTCTACCAAACCAAAAGTGTCCAAAAACCCACCGAGCCATGACTGGGACTTAGGAAGATCCCTAGGGGGGTGACGATCTACGGTACCAGAGACAACAGAATTAAAATCCCCACCCATTAGGAGAGTGCCATCAGGGAGCCCCAACATCACACCCGCGATATCCGAAAAGGTGGAGGTCTGGAGGCTCGGGAAACATATACACTGAGCAACGAAAGAGTCTTACCCTCCCATCTACCAGTGAGGGCGGTGTAGCGACCCCTGTCGTCGAGGATTACATTGTCAATCTCCAGGTTGAGAGAGGACCGAACAAGAATACCCACCCCCCTAGAACCAGTTGTGAACCCGAAGTGTGCGACAAGGCGATAACCCCACCTATTCATGGCATGGCACATATTTCCTACCAGGTGTGTCTCCTGTAATAGAACCACATCGGGGGACAGACGAAGCAAAAACTGCAGTACCACTCCCCGCTAGAGGTCTTCAAATCCAGCGATTTCACCTTCTCGTTGGTTTTAGACAGGTCGGCTCTGATCAGGGTGACATCGATGGCAACCGTGTCGATTTTGTGAGCAAGAGCCTCATACTGTTGGCCGATGGTCTCCTTCATATTAGCGATGGCGCTCATGACGTCTTGAAGAGACGGATCAGTAGGCGCGGTTGAATCTTCCTTGGCGTCCTCCCGGGTACGGCTGGTGCCACCAGGGGATCCTTTGTATTTCTGTATTTGTATTTGTATTTGTTTTTATATTGCGCATAGCTCACCATTAGGTCTCGTAGCGCTGACAGGGTGACAATTTCATACGGATTTATAAGGAGAGAGAGTGTCTCAGGGTTTAAAGAGCCATGTCTTGAGGTTCTTGTGAAAAGTTCTTAAATTGGGGTCTGGGGGAAGCGAGTTCCAGGCTGTAGGGCCGACTTTAGATTGAGTATACCGATCCATAATGTTGGGTTGTCCCCCCGTCGAAGGGGCGCCTTAGTCTTCCGTTTCTCGGCTTCGACCCTGGCCGCCATACTGGAAGATGCGCCCCCGGAGGGGCCCGTGAGACCTAGTGAAAATGGCCACCTGCGGGCAAGTCACCAAAAGTCCACAAAAGCAGGCTTGTGTGACCGAGGCAAAGACACAGTTCGACCCAACTGCGTCGAGGATAGAGTCTCACTCTAACTAAACAGAGACTGGACAGATCTCCGACCGAACGGGACTGTCCCGCAGTCAGACAATGCCAGGACCCAAAAGTGAAACCGAAAGTTGATGCAGGGCTACTGGGGGAAGACCCCTCAGCCGTTGTTATTCAACTTCGTCCCGGCGTTCCAATTTGCCAAGTCCCCAGCTTACCGCAGGTTGGGCCTCAAAAGATCCAATCGACGTAGCTTCGGTTCCCAAAGTCCGAATCAACATTTTTGAAGAGCTAAGAGATCAGCCGAGGTTCCTCTTCAATAACCCATCTGAAAATTCAGATGTCATCAGGATAAGTTGCGAAGAGTGGTGAGGGTCCCGGGAGCTCTGAGCTCACGCGGCAATCTCGGATGCTCGCGTAGCTCCTCCCCCCTGAATTCAGAATTTTGTCTACTTTTCTAAAATGTATAGCTTTCAGGGATCCATTACTGCTTTCATACCCATTTCTACCATTAACTGGAAAGAGGTTGAAAGCACAAAAAATAGCAAAAATAGGCCATGTCCCAGAAAAATGCCAAAACTGTGTAAAAATGTTGGTTTTCTGACAAAAGTCTGTCATTCCCTAAAAGCTGAGAAAATGGTGCTTTCAGTTCACAAACCCTTTTTTGATCCCATTTGCAAGGTAAAATCCAGACTCTTTCATTTGCAGCACTTTTTTCCCATTTTTCCCAAAACAAGCAAAATTTAGCTGTATTTTGGCTAATTTTCTTGGACCCCTCCAGGGAAATCCACAAACCCTGGGTACCTTTAGAATCCCCATGAAGTTGGAAGAAAAGGACGCAACTTTGGCGTGGATACCTTACGTGGTCAAAAAGTTACAGGGGCCTAAGCGCCCACTACCCCAAATAGCCAAAAAAAGGGGGGGGGGGAGGCCTAGCAGTGAAGGGGTTAATCTGTCAATGTTATTTACCCGTTGTTATTTTTACTGTATTAACAAACCAGTTTCTGATTCAGTCGTGTTGCCGACTCTCCAAATCAATCGAAATATTACAACTATGTTCTCTTTTACAGTGTCCTGCACCAGATTGTTCAGATTAATTTTAGAAACACCATTTCGTTACCAATATTGTTTTAACTTTCTATTTATTAAGTGAAAGGCCAATGAACAATTTAAAGCGATTAAAAGTTTAAGAAAAGCATAGCTTCTATCGCCATCTTGTGGACACAGCATTAGAGCACACATCTTTTAGTTTCTACGTAAAGTTTAAAAAGGTTATTTTTGTGTCATGATCTTTGCTACCACCAAATGGTCATGAAATGTAATGCAGCCTTTAAATTGTAGACCTGTCGGACACGCTGCCTGGCAATGTAAAATACTCTTTTTCCATACATCATGGATAAATGTAGTGCAGATCAGTCCGTTTAATCGTATCTTCATTTTATTGGCTGAAAAATGTAGTTTGAAGAGCTGGTAACGATTGGCTAGGCAGGCCAGTTGGGTATTTGATCTAGAAACTAAAGCAGCAAGGCATGTACACCAGAAGGTGCTCTATTTGTGACTATAGTACGAAACTTAACATGTCCAGGGATATTTAACAGTGGCTATATTTTGCACTGGTCTGTGAATACTCCCTCTCAAATTAAAAAAAAAAGTGCAGGTACTCTGTACCGGACAGTACTGGCTCATTTAAAGCACTGTAACTAAGATGATCCACATGGGAAGTCCGTTGAATCATCACACTATGTTGTCCTTTCTTCTTCATCCTTTATTTGTGTACTCCTTCACTGTCCATGAGACGTTATAACGTTGTCTACCTCTGGCATATTGTAACCTTTTGAACTGAGTTGTGATTTAGGCAGGCAGTACTGTATTGCATTGCAGCATTTATAGAGCATACCACCCCAATCTGGGGCACTGAAGAGCTTGACTATATGGGTAGCATGTCACACCAAAGAAGATGCCCGGTTGGATTTGTATTGTTCCTATGTGGGAAGGGTTTCCCTGTCACGTACTATATTCACAGAGGAGCCCTTATCGTGTAATTGGACACAAGGCTCAACAGTGTGATGTATGAAGAAGTGGTAGGGAGAGAGGTACAGAATTTATAGTTTTCCGGAAGCTGGCAGCTTTGAACAGCTCTGCAGGTTCTGCTATGAAATTTCTTATATCGTAGTCCATTTACTTGGTTACTGAACTGGGATATCCATTCTGAGATACTTGTTTAAAGTTTATGGTCCCGAGCAAACAGGTTGAAAGAAGACATGGTGGACAGATCTGCTGGTATGGACATTGTCAGTGCTTAATATGTAAAAGAAAGAATTCCGGTGTCCTAAACTCTGTTCAGAAATCTGCAGCCGATGCAATCAAACATATGCGTACCGAATACCAAAGTTGGTAGTCTTAAATCCACCTGATGCCTCTTCAGTCCACTTCCAGACCATCCCTTCCCCTTTATCTTACTCTCATAGGTTCCTACTTTCTCCCTTTGAGATTTTCTAATGTCTTTCTCTTCCTCCATCTTTCCACTTTGTGTATTTTTCTCTCTCTTGCTGTTTGGTATGAAAAAATTAACTGCTGTGCCCCCCAGTGTCAACCACCGGCTCAAATTAAGCACTGGGTGTTAATAATATCATCCCATATCGGATTGCAAGGTCAAACGGCAAGAAACAGACACACAGCTGCTGAGACCTGCTGTGTGAACTAAATTAAAGTTCTCAATTGGCATGTGGCAGATACCTTCAGGTATTCTGACCTGTTCAGTTGGTGTTTTGTTTTTTTGCTGTGGACTGGTACAGTACGGGATGATGGACATGACTTGTAGCAGCTTTTTTGTTGAGTGAATGTCAGGGACTGTCTGGGACTATGTATGGAATACAATTAGGGACTTGGGAAAGGACTGGCGACTGGGTAGAAAACATACCCCAAAAAAGGAGTACTGCCCTGCATCACACAGAAAGTCAGAGGAGAAAAGGGATCCAAAGGGGAAGCCTGCACAAGTGAACAAGATGGCTTATACGCAGAAAGCATGGGCACTCAAGAGCCAATTTAGCATTCAGAATAACTACACCCAGGATAGACGTGCAAGACACATATTGTCCGGAACTGTGGTGATACATTTGCCAAGTCTTGGTCTTTCATAGAGTTGGGGCTTTGCTTCAGTGTGGATGTTCTTATCTCTAATTCTACCCGAATTGCTACTGCTCACAGTGGAAGTTGCTGGCTTCAAACAGTTGGTAATCAGGTAGGTCTCGTAACCTTAGTCCGGGGTTCATGAACATTACACATGCCTACGTTGTTTGGTGCTTGTCAGTGGTCAATAGTATACTATGTATGGGAGTTATTTCAATTCCATATATGATTATCAAAAGGGGAGTGTCCTGAAACTGTTATTCTGTTGCTGCTGGATTTGTGGACCCTTATTCTGATAACCTTGGAAGTTATTTTGCGGGGGTTGACTCAGAATTTGTAGCCCCCAGTATCGAGTTATTTTGCACGGGTGTGTTCTGTGTCTGTTGTCCCTACCCCTATTTCTGCATCGCTTGTGCCTGCATATCTGCTTTCTTGTTTCTGCATTATCTTGCCATGTGGCCCATGTTATGACAGTAGAAGCATTCTATCGCCTTTCGTTTGCCCTTACTTCCTCTTCCACCACTTGACTGGTTCCCTCTGTAATTTGCTGTTGTGGTTGCAACATTACCTTTTGGGGTGCCGCTGCAGCCAATACTGCCCCTTCTGTAGCTGCCTTTTTTGTGATGTACGAGTCTGGCAGCTGCTTTTTAATTTTCTGTCTGTTTTTCTTTCTTCTTCTTTACCTTCTATTTGTAGAAGTGTACAATTTGTGCCAGAATTTCCATCCAGGTATTTCTTTCCACTATAGTCTCTAAATTAGTAGCCCCCTTTTTATTATAATATAAAATAATATAGTGTTACTGTAGGAAGGCAGGATCTGACTGCATGGTTACCCTCACTTTTTGCCTGGTGTTTTGATGTTTTTGACTAGTCTGACTGGGATCCTGCTAATCAGGACCCTAGTCTATCTGCTTTCTCCTTGAAATATTATGCCATGTACTGTGGTACACTCCAAATTGGATACTGGGGTACCATTATAAGTCCCTAGTATATGGTACCAATGTACCCAGGACATAGGTACCCCAGAGGCCTCCCAGAGGCTGAAGCATGTATTATGCCACCCATGAGACACCATGCAAAATGGAACTACAGGTCTGCCATTGCAGACTATGTAAGCTGGTGCTTGCACCACTTACATTAGATATAGGTTTACTATATCTATAGGTCACTACACTTAAAACGTATGTCACCCCTATAGCAGGCATTAACAATCCTGAAGATAGGGTGCTGGGTTTTATGTGAGAGGGTGCCCCTGCATGAGCAGAGCCCCTCTGCAGCCTTCGGAGACCATCCTCCTGGGTTGTCTGTGAATCAACCAGACATATAGGTAGAGGTGCATTATAACCTCACAGTAAATTCATTTAATAGCAATTGTTCTTTTCAAATCCATTTTTGGGGGTAGTTCCTCAACTACTTGGATTGGTACTTGAAAACTTGGCAAGTTAGTGGACTTGCTTATTGCAGTTGCTTTTCAAATCATTACAGGCTACCAAAGTTACTTTCACTGGATGGTGGCACTTAACCTGGCACCACCAAAGACTTGACAGAGCATTGGCCACTTCTACACATCAACTTCTTCAGAAGGACATTTCTCTAATCTCCTCTTAATACTTATCTTTCTACTCCTCCTACATGGATCCAGGACAGTAATTTAAGTTTTCAACCACCATGAATGTTTCATATATTGTTTATAACATTCAAATGTTTTACTTGTTGTTATCCTTGTTTACAATGCTTTTGCTAATCCATAACAACTGCTTTTCAGTAAACCTGATTATTTGTATTATTTGATTTATTATTTCCTTTTTTATCTTCTCTTCTCTTCCCTCTCATTTTCTTTTCATATTCTTTCTTTTTCCTCTCAATACAAAATGCAGCATTTTTATGGCACTATTTTTATTAGTTTTTCTTCATCGGTCTGTAGTCTTTAAAATGCTGTTTTTAATATTTACTAATGCTTTAACTGTATTATGTTAATATTATCCATCTCAGTGATCATACACATGTCTCACAAGATGTACCTTTTTGATGAAATGTCAATAAAGCTTTCTTAATCTTTTTTTTTTTAAATGAAATTTGTTCATGTATTCCACAAGGCTATTCAAGGAGGGAGAGTAGAGGGCCACTTTGAGTTCCTTAAAGTGAAATCCAGTAACAAAATCCTTCATGCAGATTGAGTACCAATATTGCTCACAATCTCCTTGGATGCCCCTTGAATACCAAAAATTCTTTACAAAAATCGGATGATGGAATCAGTGTCTGGAACCGAAGTAAAATCGAAATATACCCATTACAAAAAATAATTTACCAACAACATCATGCATCTTTGGGAGTCAAGCAACAAATCAAAAGGCCCAGCAAAATCTAGAGCTACTTTGTGCCATGCTTCCTCTGGTAATGGTACCGTATGAAGCAGAGACTTGTGCACCTTCCAAAACTTGTCTGACATCTAGAAAGTGGTACATTCACTAATGAACTTGGCACCTGAGACTTTATAGCTGGCCACCAGTAAAACTGCTTAAGAGCTTTATGGGTGCTGCTGACACCCAAATGACCTTTATGGGCTTCCTAAATGAAAACATAATAACACACCATCTCCAAGAAAAAAAAATCCTCAGATACTTGCACCTACAGCCACATGCATCATTGATGGAATTTGCGATTCCTAAATTGCGAAAATTAAGGAATCGCAATTTAGGAATCGCAAATTCCTATGCATCAAGAAGTCGCAAACGTTTTTGCGATTTCTTAATTTTCCTTATTTGTGATTCCTTAATTGCAAATCGCAAATAAGGAATAGCATTACATTGATTCCTATGGTCCTAGAGGCCCATAGGAATCAATGGGAAGACATTCTCATTTTGCGAATTCGCAATTAAGGAATCGCAAAATGAGAATGCAATTTCAAGGGTGCAGGGGGGGGTCCAAAGGACCCCCCCTGCACCCCTGAAATGTCACATAAGTACATTTTACTCACACACATGTCCCAAGGGCATGTGTGTGTGTAAAATGTAAGTTTCAAAAATGCATTTCTTTGCCTTTTTGAAACTTTTCGCAAATTACCATGAAGGTGTACTTCATGGTAATTTTCCCCTTCAAAATTGCGAGTTTGCAAAAAAAAAAATCATGCATAGCATTTAAGAAATCGCTAAATTAGCAATTTCCTAAATGCTATCGCAATTTGAGAAATCGCAAAAAATTGTGATTTCTTAAATTGCGATAAATGAAAAATTAATGATGCATCCCAAAAAGTGATTTTGGAATCACAAACGGCCGAATTTTGCGATTCACACCTTTTGCGATTCCAAAATCGCTTGATGCATGTGCCCGATAGTGTCTTAATGAGACTTCAACATTCCTTTCTCTTGGCCACTTGGTTAGCAAATGGTTTGCAAAAACAGATCCTGAATGGAGGCTTCTAACCAGTCCTTGTGGGTGATTGTGCCTGAATTGCCCAGAATGTCACCCACCAACGCAACCACACACTCATTCTCATGATCACTGTCCATGCCACCATCTGCCATGGGTAATCTGAAAAAGCAATCCACTCGGACATTCTTCCCACCAGGAATGTACTTTACGGTGAAGTTAAACTCCTGCAACTTGGCAAGCAACCAGACAAGACGTGCTCATCAGTAGGATTTTGGTCATCTATATTGAGCAGCAAAACCGACACATTAGAAATTCTTACCGGTGGGTCAGCATCTGGGACCAGCATAAGACCTACCCCGGCAAAATCTTGCCACTCTACTATATGCCCTCAACTTGATTGCTATTAAATTTTAATGAATATTTTCCTACCCAGAAATATAACAATACTCAACATAGACCTCTATGTCGATATCATGTCACCATGTGCTTTGGGGTGAACATCTAGTAACTTCAAATTCACATTCACACCCCAGTGCAAGTTGAATAAAGTGTCAGAAATAATTGTTATGGGTGCTCCTGAATCACACATATCCAAAGTGAGAGCACAACCCAGAGTTATTGACAAACAGGGTGCCTTATTTACAAGCCCATTGTGCCGCCAGTGCGTCATGTTGCATGGCGCACTGGCGGCAAATCCTGCTGCGTGATATTTACAAGCGCCTATAAAGCCACTATGCATGGCTTTACGTGTGCTTGTAAATATCGCTCCTTTTCACCTAACACTTTGCATGTTTGGGGTGTGACATCACTGTTGCTGTTGGTGTTCTCATGCAACACCCATGTCCACTGATGCATTTCCAGATCTATGAGCAATCGTAAACCTGGAAATGCATCAGAATGCTAGGCCACTCCAGGGGTGGTGTAGCGAGGTGCAACAAGGAGAAATGTTTTCATTTTTCCTGTTTGTTTTCCTCTTTCAATGCATACTGTATTCTAAAGCACGCTTTGGAAGAGGTCATTACCTCAATTGATTATTTTTGTGCAGGAAGGTGCCCCTTCCTGCACAAAAATAATCTCCCCAAAACGCAGGTATCCTTGCACCACGGGGCAAGGGTGCCTGCGCCGGTGCATGGCAGCAGTTTGTGCACCAGAGCATGGAAAAGCACAGAGATGCAACATATTGTTGTAAATATATTGCATCCCTGTACTTCTAAACTAACGCGGTGCAGGAAAATGACTTGCCGTACAGTGGTGCGTTAGTTTCTCGTAAATAGGGTCTATGGTCTTTAACTTTACCCACTGAAACAGCCTCAACCTCAAGATTCAAGACTAGGTTCGATAAATCCAACATATGATCATTATCGAGAAGCTCAATACTTCGCACTTGCCACAAATTCATACACATCCTGCACACACTGTGAAAGGGACAAAGTTTCTTCACTTAGTGCAACACTTACCAACTGCAGGACACTGGGCAAAATTACTTAAATGAATGTAACCTCAAACTGAACTCAAAACAATAATGGTTAGAATTCCGTTACATAGCTTTACAATTGTTGTTCTTCATACAAATTACATCAACCTGTTCTGGACATCCTAAGGCATTTACAAAGATAGGTGAAGGTATGACACTCTCCTGAGCCATCACGCTTGAGGATACAATTGAACATTCACTACTCTTTGCCAAGTGAAGCACTTAGTCTAAAAAAGGTTCTCTGCAGTTGAAGAGCATTTTCTGTACTTTCTGGGAGAAACAGCTGTACACAAATTGATCCCTGCAAAAAGAACAAATGATGGACAGAATGCAGAACAATGTCATTCACCACAGTACAGAGATCTGGGCCTAAATCCATCGTTTTGTTTGCTCACCATGCCATTCCAGTTTGGACCCAGCAATATGCAAATCAGTCTTGAAACTGCGCCCAATGGGAACAGTCCAGCCCGAATTGCCAGGCCAGGTCCTCCCTGGACTGGAAACAAGCATCCTAGGACCGGTTTCGGGATTTCACCCCTCTTCCAACAGAATAGCTTGATTCCAGTGGCATGGAGAGCACGGGACTCACGTCTGAGCATACCCATCCCACTCGGGGTGACAAATGCAAAACGAACAAATGGCCATGTCTGAACTGGGGTGGCGTGGTGAGCAAAATACCGATGGATTAAACCCAGATCTGTGACTGGGGGGTGAATGTTTTGCCAATGTGCAACATTCCGTCCATCATCTTGTGTGTTTTGCACAAATTGATCCCTGACATAAGTGTTAAGAGATGTGCCAAAATTGCAGGTTGTTGCCATCATCCTTAAAGCAGAAATAAATTCCACTATTGACTCAATAGGAGACTGCCTCTGTTTAAAGAAATGAAACCTCTCTAACAGCCCGCTCGGCTTTTCTGCAAACTTTCACATGAGTCTTGTAACAGCTTCTGAGAACTCATCCCAATCTCCAGATTCCCCAGATGGTGTCACAGCTTTTAGTAAATGTTCAAACATGTGTAGCCCTTCATGGTCTAAGTGACTAAATAAAATTGCAGCTTTGTCCCTCAGTTCAAATTCTTCAGCACCAACAGCAATCAGAGCAATCAGATCATTTTGAAATTATCTTAACTACATGCACAATGAATTGCCAGTTTCCCTGGATTTGTAAGAAATTGGGAGATTTGGGCAAACTTTGTTGAAGCCATTGTAGCCATAATACAAAGTGATCTATGTTTCCAAAAGAGCTTGCAAGCCTAACAAATGAATGTCAAATTAAGCTATTAACTTTTTAATAAACACTAAAATGTACAAAATACCATTAATTCTTTGCTGCAGACAACCCAGAAACAAGTGAAAAAACTTTGAATAAGTTCACCATCAATTCAAAACTTGCGAACATTCGTGACAAGAATTTTCAATTCTATTAAGGGCACGGTGGCGAAGCTTATGCTTCTCATTTTCATCACAGAAAATTCTCAGCAGCCAATCAGAAAGTAAAAAACACAATAAACACTACAATACCCTTAACCTTAGTGGGTATCACATGGCAACCATTGAGTAGACCCCTATATAAGGAGCATAAGAGAATACCACATCCTCTTTCTTTGTGTGGAAATAGCAGTTTAGTCCAGAAATAAATACAGTCTGACATCTGGTAACAACCGGAAAGAAGAATCCATCCTAAGGAAATCCACAGGCCAATGGGCAGCAACGAAAAACTTGAAGTCACCTTCAACAAAACAGCATCCACTTGGAGACGACGAGTATCCTTTTCAAAGGAGAAGGACAGCAAACTTTACTTGAGATCAGAACCTGAAAGTGAGAGATAAAAATGTAATACCAGACTCCCAAGAAGTATCACAGCATAAGGGAATGGTAAAAAACAGCACAAATATACAGTATATAAACAATTCAAATCAGACAATACAGTACTGAATTACGGGTGGGATAATACTCACCTCTGTGTACTTAATAAAATTGAAAATTCTTGTCACAAATGTTCGCAAATTTTGAATTTTATGTCAGGGCCGGAGGCTCTGATTATGCTTGTTCAAAGCTGAGCCACCTCGGGGGCGTGGCTTACGCGCCGACGTGGGATGGCGCTGCCCGGCTGAGCTCCGTGAAGACGCGGGACTGAATCTGTGTTTCCTGCATACTTTCCTCATACGGACATCGGGGAAAACTAATTTCGTACGGCGGAACATGGTCCCCGTACCTTGCGAGCGGCGGCGGCGCTCCAAATTGCCGCTTTAACATCTTTTTCCACTGCAGCTTATATTTTCAGTACAGGGACGCGGGCGGCCGCCATTTTGTGCCGCCGCGCTCGCGTCCCGTTTTTTTTGGCGGATTTACCATCGTTCCTCTGCATATGCTGCCGCCACAGGTCACAGTTGGACAAGGTATGTCTTGAATACTGTGCAGAATGCTTCCTCTGAATTTTTATGAATCTTGGCGCCAGAATTCCTCTCAGCTTTTCTCTTACTACTAGCACTGCATATAGGCGGCCATTTTGAGGTGGCACCTGCGCACATGCTCTATTCCTGCATTTCTGTCACCATTAACCCTTCGTTCCTCAACGTATAAGCCTCATGGTTTCCAACCTATATGGACGCTCTGCTGCTTTCCTCCTCATTATATCCTTGGTTGGTTCCTTGGCTGTGATTTTCTGATTCTTGCTGCCTCTGACGCCTATCCTATTGGTTGGAATTACTGCTTCTCCAGTGCTGCATGTCACCCTGTCCAGGACCTCTTCCACCAAGTATTCTCTATATATTACTTTGAGGGTCTCATAATTTTTATTATTTGGTTTGGCTTCTCTTCCTGCGGTCCTCCTAGTTTGCCCCTCTGGTGGCATCATGTCTCAAGACGCAGGTCATGTGAGAGCGTCTGTCACCGGAACAAAACCAAAACGCCTCAAGAATGACCCTCCGTCCCCAATTCGCACCTCTCAAAACCCGGTGCTAGACTCCATTTTAGAAGAGGTTCGTGGCTTACAACCGTTCATGGTGGCAACTAATGAGAAGCTCAAGCAGATTGAAGACAGATGGGTAGTCATGGAAAACAAAGTCTTGCAACTAGAACAACGTATTAGTGACGTCCAGGATGTATCTACAAAAATTCCTATTCTCGAAAAGGAGATACAGCAGCTGAAACTTCACACTGAGGACCTTGAAAACCGTAACAGGCGAAACAACCTCCGAATTTATGGTGTACCGGAATCCTATGGGGAGGGTGATATGGTGACCTTTGTCCGCAAGCTACTATACGAACTTTTGGATCTTACACCTGAATCTATCCCACTAAACATTCAGCGTGCACACCGTCTGGGTCGACCAACGTCCAACCCGGCCAAACCCAGAGGTATCATTCTGTTGTTTCTGGAATTCACCGAATTAATGACTGTCCTTAAAGCTGCAAGAGCAAAACGTCGCCTCATATGGTCGGGCCACACCATCTATGTATCTCAGGACCTCTCGAATGCTACCAATGCACGTTGTAAGGAATTCCTTAATCTACGTCCTCGCATGAGGGAGCTCAACATCCAATATGGCATTCTTCACCCTTGCCTCTGCAAAATAACCCATAATGGTCGCACCCGTACCTTTGAGGATCCTCAGAAGCTTCGAGATTATCTTCTCGCCGTCTCTTCACCGACGATGGACACTAATGACTGAAACTAACTTTCTTCTATTTTTTGAAATCGCTTTTCAAATGTCTTGACGACTGCTGTGGCCTTGTCCTGTTTTCTCTCCTGTTCCGTCTTGCTAAACCTTTCACTTTTCATCGACTATATCTTACTTATTTTCCCGCGTTTTCCTAGCTCTGCTGGCTAGGCGCCCGCGTTGGCGTCTCCATGCTTCCTTTACTTAGCTCTTCTCTTATTTCTCAGGTCTGGCATCCTTGCCTTGATCTGTTTCTTAGCTGTTTTCTTCTCTTTTCCTCTTTTCTCTTTCTCTCCCTTTTCACAGGCCAATGTTGCATATTTCTTGCTCATTCATGTTCAGTTCTCCTCTTTGTTTCCCTTCTTGTCTTTTATCTCGTAGTCTCTAGTGTTCCTCATGGTTATCTTTACCTCGCTATATGGAATGTGATGTTCCTTCATATTTTGTTCTCCTATATTTACCCGATTGTTATTTCTAACATGTTTGTCTCCCTTGTATCTCCCTCTAGTTCCTTACCTGCAGTGTACCGGACCCAACTGTTACCCTCCTCCCTTACCTCCCATCATGTGTAACTTCGTAACGTGGAATGTTCGTGGTCTTGGCAACCCAGTTAAGCGTCAAAAGGTATTGTCCCACTTGTCCAAATTGAATGCTCAGGTTGCTTTTCTCCAAGAAACGCATTGTTCAGATGTTGAATCACTGAAACTCAAAAGGGCTTGGGTGGGTCAAGTGGTGTTTTCTCCTGCGATTGATAAGAAAGGGGGTGTTGCTATTTTATTCCGTAAAGGTCTCGACGTTCAAATTTTATCTTCCCAGTCAGATGCTGAGGGACGTTGGGTTATGTCAAAAGTGTCTATACAAAGTAAAACTATGGTCCTACTCAATATCTATGGTCCTGTTCGTCCTGACCCTAAATTCTGGAATGATATTAAAATCCTCATTTCCTCTATTGACTGCCCTAATGTTGTCATAGCTGGTGATCTTAACCAATGGTTAGACCCATTCTCGGATAGATTATCCTCATCCAAATTCCAACCGGATAAGACTCACAAAGCTTTCCAATCTGCAATTGCCTCCCGTCCCCTTTTTGACGTCTGGAAAACATGTAATCCTGATTCTCTCGAATATACCTTCTACTCTAATGTACACCATACCAGGTCCAGAATTGATTACATTCTGGTCAGTAAATCTCTTCTCCCTGCTATCCAAAAATCTGAAATTGGTTCTATTTTCCTGTCGGACCATGCACCTGTATATGCCACTTTTGACCTCTCCCATACTACCACCTCTTTCAGTCGCTGGAAATTTAACTCTTTCCTTCTCTCTGATTCGGAATTCATGTCTAAAGTTAAGAGTTTTATTTCTGAGTACTTCTCCCTCAATCAACCCCAAGACACGTCAGTTTCAAACAATTGGGATGCTTTTAAAGCTGCACTACGAGGGTTTACAATTTCTTATGTATCTAGGAAGAAGAAAATCAACAGGGCCAAATACACTGCCCAGCTCGCCAACATTAAGACCCTGGAACATTCTTACTTCTCTTCCAAGGATCCTGACACTCTCCGTCTCCTTATTAAAGCCAAATCTGAACTTAATCAAATTGCCACAGTTGAAGCTTGCAACACCCTGTTAAAGATTAAATCCAAATTTCATGGGGGTCAAAATAAGGCTGGGAAAATGTTGGCAAATTACCTTAAAATCAAATCTGAACGCAAATCAATTGGTTCTATTCTTAATGAAGACACTAACACCAAGGTTTCCTCTGATGAGGATATTGCACAGGTTTTCCATAATTATTATACACTCTTATATACAGACGATACACAGCCTGGAGATGAGGATCTTTCTCGTTTCTTTGAAGGCCTTCCTCCTCCTCCATCACTTCCTACTGAATTTCAGCAATTAGAAACTGACATTACCCCTCAGGAAATACTCAAGGCTATTACCTCCCTTAAGAAAGCGAAAGCCCCTGGTCCAGATGGTCTCCCTATCGAATTTTATGCCAACTTGCATTCTATTTTTGTTCCTCACCTTTTACAGCTTTTTAATTCCTTTATTGCAAATGCCAAAGCGTCGGGTTCATTTTTGGATGCCCTTATAGTCATAATCCCCAAACCGGACAAGGACCATTCCCTTTGCAAAAATTACCGCCCCATATCCCTTATTAATTACGACTGTAAAATTTTTGCCAAAATCTTAGCTGCCCGTCTAGAATCCCTTATACCTCTGTTAATCTCGACTGATCAAGTTGGCTTTGTGAAAGGAAGACTCGCTGCAGATAATGCCCGTGTTTTTACCAATATTATTTCCCACAGTACCCGTTTCAAGGCCCCTCTAGCTGCCCTTTCCCTAGACGCAGAGAAAGCGTTTGATCAAATTAATTGGCAATTTATGTTTAAGGCTTTACAATGGTTTGGTTTTGGCCCCCACTTCATTTCCTTGGTTGGACTCCTTTACTCTGCTCCCCGTGCCAGTGTTTTTGTTAATAATCAATTCTCTAAGTTTTTCCCCTTATCTAGAGGAACCAGACAAGGCTGTCCTCTCTCACCGTTACTCTTTATTCTTTGCCTTGAGCCCTTCCTTATTAAAATCCGCTCCAACCCCCTCATCCAGGGATTCAAACAGTCCTCGATTGAGACAAAAATCTCGGCATATGCTGATGATGTTCTGGTCTATATGGCCAATCCTGTTTTATCCCTCCCCCCATTCTTGGAAGAGGTTCGCCTTTATTCATCTGTCTCTGGGTATAAACTTAACCTTTCCAAAACGGAAGTTCTCCCCCTTAACTCATCCTGTTATCAGTATATGTTTGATTCCACCGATTTTGCATGGTGTCCCTCCAAGATCAAATATCTGGGCATCTGGTTTTCCTCCACCCTACGTGACACACTCAAACTGACCTTTACCTCCCTTACTCAAAAGCTTCACTCACTCCTTCAGACATGGTCTCCTCTTTTCCTTTCATGGTGGGGTCGCCTAGACACCATCAAAATGATGATCTCTCCACACATATTATATACTGTCTCCATGCTTCCTGTAAAAATCCCTAAATTGTACTTCAATAGACTAAATTCCATCTGCTCTAAATTTTTATGGAACAATAAACGACCCCGAATTTCCATACCAAAACTTCTACGCCCTAAATCTGAAGGGGGGGTTCGCTTCCCTGACTTCCAATCATACCATTCGGCCTTTTTACTAAAACAAGCCTTTTCATTGGCGTTTGATTTCACTGATACCCCGCTGCCCAGATGGATTGCAGTTGAGAGATCTCTATTAAAGGATTTCACTTTTCAACAATCCCTTTTTATGTCCAACTGTTCATTTTTGTCGTATTACCCTGTGCTAAAATATTCTCATACCCTGCTACACAATATTTTTTCAAAAGATTTATCGCCCTTACAAATTTTCCTTTCTTCCAGTATTTGGTACAACAAATATCTTAAATACAAGGGTAAATCTTTCTACTTCAAGTATTGGAAGGAAAAGGATATTATGTTTGTTTATCAATTCTTTTCAGATTCATCTATTATTTCATTTGAGGATATGCTAATTAAGTTTGATTTATCTGTACAACACCGTAATGAATTTGATATTATTACTAATGCCATTGTATCTCACTTATCTACCCTTCCTACGTTTGACATCCTTCCCTCTCTTACTCCTTCCACCCCTCTTTACCCGTTGTTCACCCAACAAATCCCCAAAGCTGCTTTAATTTATAAATTGTTATTAGAGAATGTTGGTCCTAGACCTAAAACTGTTATAGAAGTTGCATGGGAAACTGATTTCTCTTTACCGTTCTCTATTGATACTTGGGATCGACTATGGTCCAAACTGTTTAAGACTTCGGTTTCGGCTCGTATTACTCAGTCTCTTTTTTTCATTTACCATAGAGCTCTGTTCACCCCTATAAGCATTTCCAAATTCTCCCCTTCCTCCTCTCCCCTTTGTTGGTCCTGTTCATCTCACCCAGGCACACTTAAACATCTCTTATTTGATTGCCCTGGAGTTATCACTTTTTGGAAATCAGTTTGGAAATACTGTATGCGTATTTTTCATTTTTCTGAACCATTTTCATCACTACATATTTTTCTAGGGTCTTTATCTGATGTGTTGGACTTGCATTCTTATAATGCAAAATTGTTTGACCTATTTATTGCAACTGCATACAAAGTAATCCTGTCTTGCTGGAAGGATAACTCTAAACTGTCTGTGCAGACTTGGTGGAATTTTGTGTGTGATGAGCATAGAATTGCTATTGCTTCTTCTTCATCTGTCACCTTAAAAATCAAATCTGATCTTATCTGGCTACCTTTCTCCAACTTCTTATCCTCTCCTCCCCCCCCTTAACCCCCCTTCCTTCCTTTCTTTTTCTCTCTTCCTCTTTCTCTCTTTTCTTCTTTCTTTTTTCTCTTCTTTCCTCTCTATATGGTTTTCTTACATTACATGATTTTACTTTAACGTTTCTTTTTCTTTGTATCTCAAAAATGTCTTTCATGATTATATCCTATTGACTTTGCGTTATCTTATGTTGTATATTATGATGTATCATTTTTCTTTCTTCTGCTCAATAAAAATTTATTAAACTGAAAAAAAAAGCTGAGCCACCACAACAGATGCCACATTGACAATAGGTTTATAAAAAAAGGTTTTTAATGTAGAATCAGAAGACCAATCTGCTGCATTCATAATGTCTAGTAAACTGACTCCCACAGAAAAAGCCTTGGATGCCATACCACCACGAGCAGAATGCGCACCAAATTTGTTGACATCAATACCAGCTTTGCCCATGAGCCAATGCACCTCTCTTGCCAGTGTAGCTGGGAGTCACAAAAAGGTTTCTGCAGAGCAATCAACAATTGACCCTCCATATCTTTGCGAAAACCTGCAGTACTCACCTCATAGTCCCGGATACATTGTACTACCCACAATTTTGGATTGTCAGGAAAAACAGGATAAGTGACGGAGGAGGTATAACATTTAGTGCGTCTGGTGACCAAAAAAGTAACCCCCTTTGGAGTTAATCGGCGACCCGCAAAGTCTAGAGCACGAACATCAGACACTTGTTTGCAGGAAACCAGACAAAGTAGCATAGTGAGCTTGGCAGAAAGTTGTTTACGAGACGAACATTGGTGTACAGGCCAGGAATCTAAGAAACAGAGGACAATGGAGACATCCCAAAGCTCTGAGTATTTAGAACATGGCGGTTTTACCAACCGGATACCCCTGAGCAGTTTACATAATAAAGGATGTTCACCAAGTGGTTTGCTTGCAATGGGTATGTGACCCACTGAGATGGCTGACCGGAAATTATTGACAGTGCGATCAGCAATACCTGAAGCGCCTAAAGATGCAAGAAAGTTTACTAACAAGGAGCCATCTGCTGTAATGGGATCCACCTCCCGTTGAGAGCACCAATCACATCATCATTTCCATGCTGTAGCATAACGCTTTTGTGTGTTGGGCGACCAAGCCTCGCTGATAAATTTGGTAGCGTCTCCTGAAAGACCTGGGACTTTCCAGCGATCCCCAAAATTCACCAAGCGACTAGCCTGAGTTGACCTGATGTTATCAACAGATGCAGAGATTTGAGAGGGTCCAACAACAGATTCCACCTCTGGGAAAGAAGGACCGGAATCGCACATAACATTTCCAGAAGTACCTGGAACAACGCCTGAGCCCTCCAGAGAGGAGTGCTCAGAATCAACTCCGATTGATAACACTTGACTCGGGCCAGGACCCTTGGGATCATCACAAATGGAGGAAGCACATAACAAAGAGCTGGAGGCCACACCTGCAGAAAAGCATCCGTGGCTAGAGCCTCCGGATCTAGATGCCAACTGAAGAATGCTGGAATCTGTTTGTTGAGTCTGGAGGCAAACAGATAAATCTGGCAAGGACCCCACATCTTGGTTAACAATCAGAACACTTGAGGGTGAAGCCTCCAATCGCTGAAATCCCGGAGATGTCAGGAATTCCAATCGGCAACTTGGTTGCTGCACCCTGGAAGGTACTCCGCCACTACAAACAATTTGTTCTGAAGGCAAAAGTGCCAAAAGTCCTTTGCAATTTCCGCTAGAAGTCGGGACCAGGTTCCGCCCAACTTGTTCACATAATGAACCGCAGACACGTTGTCCATGGGAGAAGGATGCAACAATTCGTCTGACGAGGCGAGAGCCACCGAATCGCAAAGGAGCCCGCCAAAAGCTCTAGGCAATAAATGTGGAGATCCAATTCCTCCGGAGACCAATGGCCGCCCATGGATACTTGACCGCACCGGGCTCCCCAACCCCACCGACGGGCATCGGACTCGATCACCACCTCCGGAGTGTTGCCGAATAGGGCTCGACTGTTCCACAACTTCATATGTTCGAGCCACCATAACATCTCCCACCTTGCCTCCTCTGAGAGAGGGATCTGATTGGAATATTTGAGGCCTTTTCAGAGATGTCGAATCTTGAGCCGTTGAAGTGCTCGGTAATGAAGGGGACCTGGGAAGATCGCTTGTATAGAAGGCGCTAACAACCCAACAATCCGGGCTACAGACCTCAATGACACAGTCTGCTTGTTCAAAATCAACCTCAACTCTCTTTTGATTGATCTGATTTTCTGATTGGGCAAGAGGAGTTGACAAGAGACTGAGTTGATCAGAAAGCCCAGGAACTCGATAGACTGAGATGGAATCAACACTGACTTGTGAGTGTTGACCAAGAAACCCATAGTCTGCAATAGATCTATGCTCCAGGCAAGATGCTGCATTAGTAGGCAAGGACACTGGCTCATAATGAGGATGTTGTCCAGATAAATGATGAGGCGAACGCCCCGGGCTCGAAGAAATTCGACTACAGGCCTCAGAAGCTTCGTGAAGCACCAAGGTGCTGGCGAGAGGCCGAAAGGGAGGACTTTGTACTCGTACCAGATTCCCTGCCATTGGAACTGAAGAAAATGTTGGTGAGGTCCGTAAATGGGCACTGACAGATAGGCATCTTTCAGATCCAGGCAGACCATCCTGTCCCCTTCCTGAAGAAGATCGTGAAGAAGATTGATCCCCTCCATCTTGAAGTGATGATATACAACCCATCCATTGAACTCCCTGAGATTTTAAAATAGCCTGGATCCACCCCCTTCTTCTGAACTAGGAAGATGTTGCTGACAAAGCCCTGAGGGTGACGAGACGTCTGCACTATGGCCCCCTTCTGAAGCAAGAGACTCGATCTCACTGAAAATGAAGGGAAAAAAGCATGGGACGAAGTGGAATGAAAAAACTCTATCCTGTAACCCTGCACCGAATCTAGGATCACCGCATCTTGCGAGATCTTTTTGCCAATTGTTGAGAAAATACTGGATTCGGCCCCCCAATTGAACCCCGAAAAAGAAACCAGGCTCACCTGAAGCGCCGGCATCACGTTGACCTCCATTGTGACCTCCATATCGACCTTTCTTGTTGCTGTTACGGGATCCACGAGTGGGGTAGAAGGAGGCGGAGGAGTTAGAGTCCTGATACCTTCCACGCTGGGAAGAATAACCCCACTGGGCGCCTTGCTGGTATCCGCAGCCGAACGACCGCCCCCTATGTCGTCCGGCCCGGCCAAAAAATGGACGAAAGGCCTGCTTTAATGGACCCTGTGCTTTATCAAGGCTACTGAAAGTAGCGACAAACTTAGTCAACTCTTTCAAAAAAGGCTGACCGAAAAGGAGGCCTTGTGCCAAAGGGCCCGATTCAGATGTTGTTGATTCAGCCAATTTCGGGTCGAGCTTTAAAAGAATAGAACGGTGGCACTCACATGGCAAAATTAACATTGCCTAAGAGACAGATGACCCACTGAGCCCATCCAATCAAATCATCAGGATTAATGATCTGGCCCGTGGTCTTAGCCTTGAAACCCAAATCCAAAATTTTAGTTAATGGACTGGTCAAATCCAGTAACTAATCCTGACAGGATCGCCATGCACGATCAATCCCTTTTTTAGGGTCCTTCATGAATTTCTTGAGATAGGTGAGCATGGAAGGATCCACGTCAGGCATATCCGCTACTTTGTCTGCCAGATCCGGTCTAGGGTATTCTGAGCGCAACCGTGCGCAGACATCCTTATCAAAGGCCTGCCGCAGGCGGGACTGAACATAGTCAGCAACCTCAGTAGAGGGGAGCCAGGAGGAGGAGTTAGGATGAACAATATCAGCGGGGTCAAAGTTAAGCAAATTGGGATGGGAAAGAGCATCAACAAAACGTTCCTTGTGTCATTTCTTAGCTGGGGAGGAGAGGCCTCCGGCTCAGATGCAGTGTCAGAGGAGGAAGAAGTATCATCCTTTAGAGTTGAACTGGAAGGAGTGGCCTTGGACGAAGAATCATAGGAGTGATCTGAGGCTAAAGACTTAGCAAGTTTGGCGAAATCTTAAGAATGAGGATTCTGAGAACCCTTGGATGAATGGGATTTGGAACCTGGAAGCCAACCTTGTTGTAACGCATAATTACACAAATGGTGTTTCAATCGTTCAATGGCTTTGACCATGGCCTTATTTACGGAATGCTGTTCTCCTACATCAAGTGCTTCGACAAGCTCATGCTCCAATGAACCAGAAGGGTCTTCCTCATAATATTCTTCCTCATATTGTGGAGAAGTGTGGCTCATGGGTTAGAGGCGGCAGACCCGGAAGCTGAGATCAGTCCTGGACCAGGGTTCGATTCCCCGCCTCGGCGGGTCTTGGGCTAAAAATTCCACAGACTCGATAATTCTCGCTCCGGTGCCTTCTCGACTCACGGGTTCACACTCTGCGACTCTGGGCAATAGCTTGCTTAATCTCCACAACGGCCCCTCGCGGCGGGATGCCTGACTTTCACCTTGTGGATACCCTTCTATCTCACAGGGGAATACCAGGACGGGGTCCCTAAGCAAGCGCCGGGAAACCCACTGCGGGTAGCTGTGCGCTATATAAGCTCAAATACATTTACATTTACATAATAATATTCCGCCATGGCGACACAAGGAGTGTCCGAAATATTCCCACAAGAGGAAACTGGAGCAAACATGCACTGTCAGGTCAAGAGAAAATCACACTATACGTATTTGAAATCGTGACAGTGAAATAAGGGGGAGTGGTGAACACTACACAATGGCACAAGACCCTATGTGTGCAACAAACTGTAGAAGTGGAGGGAGGGCTTGCCCAGAAATACCACTCTAGGCAAAGCCTATGCACTAATATACTGCCCAAATCACATTCAAAATGAAATGAGCGTCGCTGGGGGTGTTGACAGACTTGTGGGTAAAGAGCACTCTGTTTGTGCTGCTCTCGCACTCTCTCAACCTGAATTTGCTTTGAAATCGGGAAAAAATAGGCGGAACAGCCTGTCAATCAACAGTAAAAGAGGACTACGAGTCGGAACGACGCGCGTCCTCTACCCCGAATCTCCCACTCCACAGGGTGCAGATGCGGGCACAAAGCTCCTGGTCTCAGAGGCTGGAAGCGCTCCCAACAAAAACCGGAGACTCGCACAAGCACAGTGAGTCGGGGAAGCCAAATCAGCAAAGAGAAATCCCCCGGAGCGCAAACCGCTCTTAAAAGCAGGGAGAGAATGCCGAAAACGCGCCACCCCCGCAGACCAGCAAAGACACAATGCGCTAAGAACTCTCACAGGCAGCAACACCCGAGCTGAATCGCTCAACAAACAACAAATAAGCGGCACAAAATCATGGGAAGAGCTGCAAAGAGCCAGCTGCAACGCGACACGTGCGCACTAAATAGGTGACAGGCGCTAGTCTGCACACAGCACAACCATCAAGAAACAGCTGGTAAGCATGAACCAATAAGATATGTAATACAAATTAGCAAATACAAGACAGAGAAAGTAATTGCACTTAACTGGCTGCGGAGCAGCAAAGAAAGAGGATGTGGTATTCTCTTATGCTCCTTATATAGGAGTCTACTCTATGATTGCCATGTGATACCCACTAAGGTTTATGGGTATTGTAGTGTTAATTGTGTTTCTTACTTTCTGATTGACTGCTGAGAATTTTCAGTAAAGAAAATGAGACGAATAATCGGAGCCTCCGGTCCTGACATAGAATTGTAGTACCACTCATGTGAAGATATTTGCCCAACCTGAAATGGCTGAACAAAGCACAAGAGGAGAGATTAAAGATGGCCGCCATGCATACAAGACGTAAGGATGTCACAGGAATGCCTTGTTATCCTTCTAGCAAGCGCGTAGACATGATGCAAAACAGATTCAAGGAAGACCGCCGTGCTCCAGTGCGCGTGTGAGAGCAAGGACATATCAGGCAGATGCAGCAAAATTGGTGAAAAACAAATAAATGCACTGGTGTAAATCAAAACTCACTCCGATAATAAGTGGCCCCCAAAATAACTGACAACACCACGTCGAAGTGGCAGAACAACGGCAAACTCAAGGTCTGTTACAGGCTGGGGGCCAAATGTTGAAAGCAGACCTTTTCAGGTGAGTGCAAACATATAGTTTATGTTTAAGGCTTCAGTACATCAGAACAACCAGCACACCTTCTGAACCAGACACTCGGGAGTAACTGAGCAAACCAACACCGAAAGCGGTGCGGGCTGGGAACCGTTACATTCAAGTATAAACACACTATATATGAATAATAATCATGAGCAGGAGCTCCCTTTACAAAACAAGTAATTACAATGGAAGAAATACAACTATAAAATAAACTTGCAACACTATAACACATTAACACAAACTACAATATAGTAGGGTGTCAATGTCAGACAAAAGGGCACAGGACCCCAAGTCGGGTCCAGTACCTCCAATTACGAGTTGCGTAGCAGCCGTTCAGAACGGGAAGGCCATCCTGGAAGAGCAAGCCTCACAACCATAATAGTGTCATGCTTCATCATCGGCATCATCTCCCCACCCGATAAGATGGTACTAGCGAGGCGGACTTGACCTCTGCGAAGACTTGGCCATAGGAGAGAGTTCTTACCTAAAACTACTGGACGGTACCAGGATCCAGATGAGTAAAAAAAATAAACTTGAGGTTCCTCAGTAATCACTTTTATTCATGAGGACCCTAGAAATGTAAAAGAATCCAATCTAATGATGGGTGTCACAGAGTACAATGACTCCTGCCCACCCTATATTTGCCAAAATGTTTCTGCCCTCACAACTTAGCCTAGAAGGTCTGGGGCATTCATCAGGGTTAGTGGCTCCCTACAGTGTTATCCTGAGAGTCACAAGGACCCTAGATAATAATCTAAGTGAATCCTACCTCGGCTGTAACCTCCAAGGTTCTGTAGAGGACCCTAAGCTTTAGGGGATACCAGTAGGCTGATCAAGGATAGGGTGGTATCCTTCATTGCCACACTCTCATCAGAAGACACACCACCCGTGTAAACCTGAAAGTTTCCACTCCTTGTGGCTGGTACCGAAAACCTATGGTCAGAACGGGAAGTTCGAATCCTAAAGCGGTAACTTCTACCAATTGTGCACTCATGGTATAAACTTTCTCTCTCAGCAGAGCCTAAAACAGAAAGATAAAACTGGAAACTGAACATTAAAACAGTTGCACCTAAAATAATAAAAACTTTGTCGCACCCAAGACTCTAGTCCTACCTGCACCCACGGTTGTCGATCCATATTCCGCGGAAGCTCTCTGCCTTAATCTGTTAATGTTATTTACTCGTCGTTATTTTTACTGTATTGACAAACCAGTTTCCAATTCACTCCTCCTGCCGACTTTCCAAATCAATCGAAATAATGCAACTATGTTCTCTTTTACAGCGTACGGCACCAGATCCTTCAGAGTAAATTGTGATAAAACATTTCGCTACCAATATATTTATGAAGTGAAAGGCCAATGAACAACTTAAAGCGAATAAAGGTTTCCGAAAACCTTAGCTTCTACCGCCATCTTGTGTATACAGCATTAGAGCACGCATATTTTAGGTTCTAGGTAAAGCTTTAAAATGTTCTTTTTGTTTCATGATCTTTGCTGCCACCAAAAGGTCATAACTGTGTAATGCAGTCTTTAAATTGTAGACAAGTCGCTCACACTGGCTGGCAACGTAAACTACTACCCATAGGGCCCGATGTAGGTAAACGGGATTTTCCGATTTCAAAATACCGAGGCGGGCCGAATCGGTATTCTGAAATCGGAAAACGAGATGTAGGAAATAAATACCGACTGAAGACCGATTCGGTCGGCATCGGTAATGAGATTCGGTACGTTCCGATTCAGCTCGGTCCGAATCGGAAAGTACCGAATCGGCCAACAACGAATCGGAAAATACCGAATCGGCTACCACCGAATCGGATATTTCCGATTCGGCGAATACCGATTCGGTAAATGCCGAATCGGTAAAAACCGATTCGGCAATCATAGACCCATGGCGAAAAAGCCCATAGGAATGCATTGCATGACCCGATTCGGCTTTTACCGATTCGGATAATACCGAATCGGATTTTACCGAATCGGATTTTACCGAATCGGATTTTACCGATTCGGATTTTACCGAATCGGTAAAACCAGACTCGGCAATAGGCGATTCAGCCAATGAGGTGGCTCCCCCTCCCCCACCCAAACAGGGAGTGGCAACCCTGGCAGGTGCAGCCACTTAAGAAGTTTCTAGAAGTTTCTGGAAAGCCTGCCTGAGCCCAACACACAGTTAGCAGCAGTGGGAGAAGGAGGTTGCAGACTGAGCAGGAGCAAGAGATTATGGCAGATCAGGCAGGAAGCCAGAAGTCCTCCCAAAAGAGGAAGCCCAAATTCACCACCACAGAACTACAGGTGCTGGTTGAGGAGGTGGTGAGGGTGCACCGCCAGCTCTTTGGCAAGCTGTCCCTCAACGTGCCAGACAGCACCAAGAGGCGATTGTGGGCAGAGATCGCCCAGAAGGTAAATGCTGCTGGAGTCACCCCCAGGTCCATTGAGGAACTTAAGAAAAGGTTCTATGACCTCCGCAGCCTCACCAAGAGGAAGCTGGCCGACCTCCAAAGGCAGGCAGGACTCACCGGAGGAGGCAAGAACCCGGCGCCACCCCTCACCGAGCTGGAGGAAATTGTCTCCAGCACCATCGAGAGGGAGAGCATTGTAGGGATCGGGACCCTGGACAGCACAGCGATGGCCACAGCTACAGGTAAGAAGCATGCGCATCATGACACACCCTACCAGACACCTCCCCATTATACACAATGCATAGGCAAACACCAGCACTGTACTGTCACCAACATACAAGAGACAAGCATCATGGTACATGTAGTCAGCAGGAGTTAGCCAAATATGTCAGTGCAGAATCACAAGACAGGAAACAGTGTGACACGGTGTAAGGAGATGCAAGGACATGTGGAATGCCATAATTGTACTGGCTGTAATACATCGGCACTCAGTTTACAAATGCTTCTTTGTACCTAGGGGCACCATCAGGCGGCACCACTGTGGCAGCAGAGGGAGCTACGACTTCACATACTGCAGTGGCAGGGCCGAGCACCAGCCAGCCTGGCCAGGAGGAGGAGGAAGAGGATGAGGAAGGAGACACCCCAGGGCTTGGAATGGAGGGAGTCCTGGTGATTGATTTCCAGGCAGTGCACTCCCCAGTACTGCCCAGCTCACCCCCCTTGGAATTTTCCCCATCCAACTCCCCAACACGGCAGACCATTCCGCCGACAACATCTCCTGCCACAACCGTGGCCTTGCCACCCGTCCTACCTGTCCTGGGAGCAGGGGCTCCGGGACCGGCCAGCACCACACCACCACCAGTGGCACCCCAGCCCACTCAGCAGGCCGGAGGCAGCAGTGCCAGACGCCGTGCCACCACCACCACCACCACCACCACCACTGCTGCACCAGCACGGGAGGGCAGTGTGTTCCTGGGCCTGGAGGGCCAGATGGTGAAAATCCAGCGCCAACAGGCCAGATCCACCATGGCCTGCCAACGCCAGCTCCTGCAGCACAACCTGCAGATGGGGGAGTTGGTGAAGGGGTTCCAGGCTGTTGTGGACAGCAACAAGGAGGTGGCAGCAGGGTTGGGCAGGCTGACCACTGCCATCACCCACTCCTCTGCCAGGCAGGAGGAGCATGAGGTTGCGCGCAGGAGGGATGCCCGGGTGCTCAACCGGGCCATGGCCCGCCTTGCAGCGGCGACTGCACAGCTGTGCCAGCGTAGCGCAAATCAGGAGTCGGTGCAGAGTCAGCATACTGCAGAGCTGACCAGGGGGATGGCCAAGATCACCACGGCCATGGAGGCCATGTTAATATCGAACGCCGCCTCCAATCCTGCCCTGGACCTGGGTGATGCTGGTGACAGCAGCAGCCGCAGCAGCCCGGCCAGCGCTGCATCAGAGCCAAGGAGGAGCACCAGGCGCTCCGCTGATGCTGCTGGCCATTCGGAGGGGGCCGAGGGACACCCCAGTGGGTCTGGAAAGCGGGCCAAAAAATAGGCTGGCAAGGGGGGGTGATCATACCAGAAGCCTGGACTTTATTTGTTTTGACAGACTCCATTTTTTTATGCACTTCAGTGATGTAACTGTGGTGCATCACTATTAAAAAGTTTATTTTCCAACCAACATTTAGCTGTCTTTGCATCTGTACTCAGTCAGAAATAGTTCTCAGTGATCTCCTCACGTCTGTATCTGCCATCACATGGCGTACACGCCCCAGCTGGCTGTGTCAGTGGCACAGCTTCGTCGTCGTCATAGTCCTCGTAGTCAGACAACTCCACCTCAGTGCCCTTCTTGACCGCAAGGTTGTGTAACATTGCACATACAGCTATGATCTTGCAGCAGGTGATGGGGGTATACTGCCTTGCACCTCCACTCTTGTGCAGGCATCTGAATCTACTTTTCCAGATGCCAAAGGTCCGTTCAACAACATTCCTGGTGCGTATGTGGGCACGGTTATACCTCCTTTGGCTGGGTGTGGAGGGGTTGAGGTAGGGGGTGAGTATGAATGAGCGGAGGGCATATGCACTGTCGCCTGGAAGAGAAAGGGGTCACATTAGACACATGCATACATGTATTACACCTACCTACTATGTGTTATGGGGGTCTGATGATGTGGCTCACCTAGGAGGTATCCTTCTCCAAAATCGCCAGCCATCAGCCGTGCATATATGCCGCTCTGTTGGAATATATAGGAGTCATGGGTACTCCCTGGAAATTTTGCTACCAGGTCTGTGATGGTGCACTTGGCATTGCAGATCACCTGCACGTTGATGGTGTGTGTCGATTTCCGATTGCGGTATATGTATTCGGTGTCCGCTGGTGGGCAAATCGGAATATGCGTGCCATCTATGCAACCGATGACTTGGGGAAAGTGTGCCATCTGGTAGAAGTCCGCTTTGGTTTGTAGCAGTTCTGCGTGGGTTGCAGGGAATGAGATGTATTGGTCCATCCTGTCTATCATGGCGTCAAGGAATATGTGGAAGAACCTTGACAGGCTGCTCTGGCTCACCCCTCCTGCTGCTGCTGCTCCACTTTGATAGCTGCCAGACGCTACCAGGTGTAGGCTGCATAGCACCTGGACGTGCGCAGGGATGGCGTGTGCCCTTGGGGTGTGGTGGTCCAAGTATGGCTTAAGGTCCCTGATGAGCTCAAGTATGGTGTCAGAGTCCAGCCTGTATCTCTGTAGGATCTCAGCCTCAGTGAGCATGAACAGGGTTATCCTCTGTCTGTAGACCTGTTCATTTCTTAGCCATTCCCTCAGTCCTTCCTGCTGTAGCCGTAGCCGCCTCGCAATGACATAGAAAGCTGCCATCCTGCAAGTTGCAATGCATTTTGGGACTGTTTATATGGGTTGGAGTTGGTTACCACCTGATTGCAATCCATGGTAAATACCGAGTGAATTCTACCGATTTTGAGCCGATTTCGGTGTTTCTGTGCCTCCCTACATCTCCCCAACTGTCGGAATCGGGGAATTTCCCGATCGGAGATTTATACGAATCGGCATGTTTTCCGAATCGGATCATGTCCGAATCGGTATTTTTTCCGATTCGGTAGTGGGACCGAATCGGTGATTTTCCGAATCGGTGTCGCTAACGAATCGGTAGTGGGACCGATTCGGTGATTTTCCGATTCGGTGTCGCTAACGAATCGGTAGTGGGACCGATTCGGTGATTTTCCGATTCGGTGTCGCTAACGAATCGGTAGTGGGACCGAATCGGTGATTTTCCGATTCGGTGTCACTAACGATTCGGTACATGGACCGATTCGGTCTTTGTAACCGAATCGGTGTTTTTCCGATTCGTTACATATCCGATTTTCGGTATGTACGTATCGGATTCTTTCACATTCGGTACACATTCCGAATCGGTTTTCTATCCGATTCGTTCTGTTTTTGGTCCCCTACATCTCGATGGCTGTTTACCGATCGGTAAGGGCCAAAAATCGGTATTTTCGGCCGATACCGATCGGTAAAGCCCTACCTACATCGGGCCCTTAATGTAGTGCAAAGCAGCCCGTTTAATCGTATCTTCATTTATATTGGTGAAAAATGTAGGTTGAAGAGCTGGTAACGGTTGGCTAGACAGGCCACTTGGGCAATTGATCTAGAAACTAAAGCACCAGGTGCTCTTTTCTGACAAAAGTACGAAACTTAACATATCAAGGGCTATTTAATATTGGCTATATTCGACCTGGTCTGTAAATATTCCCTCTTAAATTAAACAAGCATTTGCAATGCACATTGGTCTCGCATTTTGAGAGATAGAGGTATTGGGGCCGTAAATGAGAACGTTTTACCCATGTGTTTTGGATTTGAGTGGATATATGTGGCATTGAGTGGAAATATATGGTTTGGAATTGTTAGTGGTTGAAATTGTGTGTGGTGAGATTGTGGAGTGAATTTGTGTAGTGGAATTGTGTGGCATAGTATGTAATGGAAACAAGTAGATAGTAATTATGTGGTATTGTGTGTACTGGAATTAGGTGGATTGTAATTATGTAGAATGGCATTTTGTGTGGGGGAGTAGTATGTTGTGGCGTTTAATTATGGGGTATGCCCGCCATTCCACTCCTGCTGTCCTGGTGGTTTGATTGTCAGACAGTGAGACTCTGAGTTTGCTGTCGTGCTGAGCAGACGAACGGACCCTGGGTCCACGTGGAGGAAGTAACCAGTTAACCACACCGGAGTAGCAAGTCTGCTTTATCATCTTCTTTGCTGCAGGACAGTGTGTTGCCCGCCCGGGGAGCGCCCTGCTGAGTCTTTGGCTCTCCCTCCTACAGTGCTGTCTGACACGTATCGAGTCCACGGAACCACCAAAAGCACATACCATTGTAGATTTAGGCCATCCCAGGAAGTGACGCACTTCCCTCACCTGCTCTCTCATCACTGACTGCTGCCAGGAGGATTAAATCAGTGAGCAATGCAGGTACTTCTCATAACAGTCGCCTCTCCATGCTCAGGCCTAAGGCAGGCTGCAGTCGACATGCCCTGAATGGACATTATGTCCAGGGAGTCAGCGTTCATGCTTAAAAAGTGGTACAAATCGGGGTCGCCGATATCATTTGTGCAGCCAGTGTAGTGGCACCGGAGCCGCAAGATGTAAGGGGCCCACATGTAAAGTCTACTACTTAAAATGTTTTTGAGTAGCTGCAGCCTTGCAGCTGATTAATGTGTATGATGCAGCCGATGGATCGTAGCTTGCTCAGTTCAAAGCCTTCTGTAGGTCGAGTCCATGTCCAACTTTTTATCTCTGTAACAGAAAACCTACATCACCTTTTACTTCAAAAGAAGCCACCACATCCCCTTTCCACTTTTAGCAAATACTATACAGCAAAATGTGTCAGAACTTCATGTGCTCCCCTAACAAGAAGTTGAGAAAGGGTGCTACAACGAGAAAGAGACTGCATGGGGAGGAAAAAAAGAGGGTTCAGGCAAAGAGATGGGGCCATATATAGGTGGGGTGAATGAAAGGGATTGAAATGACGTCTGAAGGGGGAGAGAGTGAGAAAGGAGAAATGAGTGTAGGAGGTGGGAGAGTGCAGGGGCATAGCCAGGGAACGAGTCGGGGTACCACGCGGGTGGACAGCATCCCCCCACTTATTTTCGGGGGTTTATCAGGGTGGACGCTGTCCACCCTGCTCAATCAAAACTGCGTCCACCATTACTGATTAATTATGTTTGCCTCTAGGCTGCGCGTGTGTGCCCGAATGCAGACTTGCTTCCTACAGCGCCCAAACGCTCTGTGGGAGTGCGCTCTCCCCTCGAGAAGCAGAATACATAACAAAAGGGTGTCGTCAAAACGTCCCTTTTCAAAGCGGGAGGCACACCAGGAAGCCCAGTACAGCAATTAAATTACAAAGGGGCTGCTTACAGTTTTCCAAGAGGCCCTTAGTAGGCAGTGCGAAACTAATCCTATGTGAATGTGTTTCACACTGCAATGAGAGGGTGTGGACGTGTCATTACGCCCAGTGTTGCTGAAATTGGAACTGGGGGAGGATTGCGAGGCCGGCACTAGGGTAAGTATATTAAAGTTTAAAAAGCACCTTCTGCCTCGTTCCTAGCCACAATAAAAATGTTACATAGCTTCGGTGATTAATGTTCTACTTGGAGTGAGATCGGAGTTTTGTCTAGTGAAAGTTTTGACTCATTGTTAATATGGGTTAATATGCCTGATGCAAAGGACGTGTACCATACATCACAGACCTGTATTTATGAAGGTAGCTCAGTGGGTTACTGCTTTTGTTAGAGGTATTCTTTAGTTACTTGCAGTTTCTAAGTTAAAATCCTAAAATGGAACAGCGAGCTATCAACTGTAATCAAAGCCCTGCATGCAAACTGCAAGTTATATATTAGAGTGTTATACTTTTTTCCCCAGTCTTCCATTTTTTAATTGTTGCAAAAAAGATTTGTTTGGGTAGAAAACAATTGTCATTATTACAGAGAACTCTCAAGTATGGTGTTACATTTTGAATCCTGTTAAAGGGTGGTTGTAAGGGAATCTGTGCCGGTAGTGGTCATTGGGGGGCGCTAACTGGGCACCACCAGTGCTAAAGCCGGCCCTGGAAACAGGTTCCAGTATTGATACTCAAATGAAGAGCTCCAATACTTTCCAGTCGATGTTGATCAAAAAACTGTAAAAACGACATTAAACATTCATCTTAAAGTATAGGCAAAAAGTTTTAAACCAATCTTCCTTTTTATTTATCATCACAAAGAATACACCTTCAAATACATGACTTCAGGCTTTGCACTGTACAAAACCCCTGACTTGCCTTTTAGTTCACTAATAGCACTGTCTTTTGGGGGGAGGTGGTGGGGGAGCTGGAACGATTCTCAGGTCTTGTTTGATAAATACTTTGCACATAATCTGAAGTACTAACATGAGGTGCTTTCGATAGTTTACAATAGTCTAACAATCTGTGCTGCATGATTGGCACACCACATTTTTTCAAGGCTTGGCTTGTGTATGGGTTCTTAAGAGCCAGAGCAGATCCTTGGCTCCGCTGTCCCAAGTAATTTGGTGTCTCGCCCACCTTTGCCTTTTGCCATAGTCCGGGTCACTGGAATTATGCGTCAGGAGAAGACCAAATTATGCAGCAGGGTGGAATTATGAGGCAAGCAAAGGCAAGTTATGTAGTATAATGCTGCATATTTTATGATAGAGTTACTTTATTATTTTGCACATGCTAACACTAACTGTATTGTATTGTATTGTTACTTGTATAGCGCATGGCTACCCGGAGGCATCCCAGCGCTGCGCGGGGCTAAGGGGAGGGGGTCTGAGCTTTTATATGAACAGCCAGGTCTTCAACTGTTTTCGGAAGTTCAAATGGTTTGGTTCGCTCCGTAGATGCAGTGGGAGGGCATTCCATAGTCTGGAGGCATTGAGTGAGAAGAGGCTACCGCCACTTCTGGCCTTCTTGATCCTGGGAATCACTGCAACTGGGCAAATGTTTCATCTCATTAGTACCATTTACCACCTAAATACATCCATGTTTAAGCTACTTTAAGTGCATAGTTTATTCAGTCTGATAATATGGCAATCTGGGCTGTATTTGGATAATTAGCAAAATGGCATCTTGGCAATATCTGTAACTGAGGGATAAACATGCTGCCCAAAAATGCATGTCATATAATAGAACGTAGAATATTCTGTAACCTTTACTACCGCTCCCTATGGAGGACAACCCACCCAACGTATAACTCTTTACTGTGTTGATGGGGAACTCTTTAACACAAGTGTATCCATTGGTGAAGTAGATGTGCTTTTGGCAAGACTGAATGCTGAGTGGGCTGTCATATTGTTACAGACCACTTCGCAAACTTCTTTGTTTTTCAGAAACAAGCCCACAATTCAAGGGTTTGTTTCTGAAAAATAAAAATGTCTCCTACCCACAGGGAGATTTTCCCCTACAAGTGGTGGGCAGTGTTCATTTTTCCTGCCAGGCATGGCAGACACTGAGAGTGGTCTGCCTCAGCAAATCCGCCCCAAGTAGGCAGACCTTCAGAGGTACTGACTGGAGCGTCATTTCAGTGGAATGACCTCTGCCTATAACTGTACCCCAGTGGACAATGGTCACACTTGCAGAACCCAGAGGCTCTTCCTTTCAGTTACCCGTACCACCCTTTCTTCGGGACGTGGAATAACCAGACTTAACACGTGCTATTATAGGACACGCAGGATGTTGTGATGTCACTTCATGTCACTTCCTGCCGTGATGTCACTTCCTGTCGTGATGTCACTTCCTGTCGTGATGTCACTTCCTGTGACCACGCCTACCTTGGAGAGTCCCCCCACTTCTTTTTTCAGGACTTGTGCCCTGGGCATAGCCACCAGTTGTACAGCAGGTGCTGTGCACCTGGGCTGTACAATTGGTGTAGCTGTTAGGGGCCAGCTGCACCAACATTCTGGCTGGGTTTTCTATTAGATTGCTAGATGAATGGCTCTTTTCGTTTGTTTGCACCGGCGTCCACAATACCCTTGCTATGCCACTGGTGTAAAGGTGGAACATTGACAACAGTGTTCTGAAGTTTGCTTAAACCACTGCTTTGTTTTTATGTCATCATTTTTATAGTGCATCAAAATAGTTTATTATAGTGTACTTTAAAAACAATTATGATAAAAGCGGTGCTTTGGCAAACTTTAGGTCTTAGTTTTCAGTGATCCACCTTTACTTCTAGCATGTGACTGTGAAACTGTGTTCTGAAGCAGGAGTGCTTAACAGGAAAGGAAGGAAATCACAGGGCACTCTTGGCAGAAAGCAAGTAACACACATACAATGTAATAGAATCAAGACAGCAGGAATAGACAGTCAGTAAGCTATGAACTGGAACCAAGGAAATTGGAAGAAAAGCAGGAACTGGAAAAGGATATACAGAAGGGGAGACTACAAGTGTATATTAGAATAGTGCTGGTTCAGGAATCAAGAAAACAAAGTAGCACTGAAGGCAGTGCTCGAGCAGGAACTAGAATTGACCAAAAGCTCAGGAGTCAAGGTAGCACATCATGCAGTCCGAGTTCAGGAACATGGAATTACTAAAGTTCAGAAACAGGAACATGGAATGCTAAGGTTCAAGAGTCAAGGTACCACTGCAGGCAGTGCTAATTCAAGAACAAGGAAAACAGCAGAAGCTCAGGAACAAGGAATAACTAAAGCTCAGGAAACATGGGAAACTAAGATATCAAAAGCTCAGGAAGCACTGGAAACAAGGGTCGATCTCACTGGTACACAGCTACAATGACCAACACTGGACTGAAGGGAGCTGAGGCTTAAAAGAGCTCACAGTAACCACATGCATCAGGTGTGAGCAGGCTAGCAGCAGCCAGCCACAGGTGAGCTGAATTCCCCCAAGCATCCTTGGCCTGTAAGGTTGGGGTCAAAGCAGTGAGCATGGATTTCTAGGTAATGGAGTCTTAGGCATGAGCAGGCTGGCTTCCACAAAACCTAGCATGGATTGGGAATGGATGGCAATTTCCAAGTAGCGTCCAAATGGCAGTTAGTCAGTATATACATGAACAGGAGGGTCCAAAAGCTTATTATGACAGAGGAAAATCCCACAATTCGGCCCCCTGGTGATGAGTATGAGAGCACAGGGAGTGAATCGTGACAACGAATGTGAGAGTGTCACACAATATAAGGAAATTATTACGAAATCAACATGAATTGCTATTGAATACAGTTTGCTGACTGTTATGGTATTAGTGTGGGCCATGAGGATTATATACTACATTGTATTTTAATTTCATTTATATAGTGCTTACTATCCCTGATGAGGCAGTGAAGCATTTGAAGCCAGTCAGCACTCAAAGTTAGTGTTTGTTTCAGTGGTTATTTGAATTATTCTTGAGCTCCTAAGTAAAGCTCTGTTATGCATTTAATTATTTCTATGTTGTACATCAATTAATAGGAGTTTGGTGTGATCTTTGGAAGGAGGGGTATGTGAATTCATGCATATGGTTGTTGGTATTAACAAATGCCCTACAAATGATTAGGTACTGTTACCTTGCAGGGGTATGACTTTGCCAAGCGCGGAAAATCGAGACGTGCGCCCTTAGGATCCGGCCACCCCGGGCCCCGCCTCCGGACTCTTGTGGTTGGGCGGCCGGGTAGTCCAATGGGCAGCCGGCCACCTTTCACTTCCGAGTCAATGGGTGACGCACTTCCGGAGTGGTAGGGGCGGAGACCTGTGGCCTATTTAGGGTCCAAGCCCCAGGGCCTAGGTCTCTGTCCCTCCTACCACTCCAGTCACCCAGACCCCACGTCAGCGCTGAAACCGGCTTCCCCCCTTCTCCGGAACCCCGATCAAATGATGGTAGTTGAAGACATGCGTTTGGAAGATATTTTGAATACATTTGGGAAGGTATTTAAGAACAGGTTGGATTCAGCCAAGGAGTACTTTCACAAAATCGTACTGGGGAAGCAGTAATGCATATTACGCAGACATCTAGCATAATTCAAACTAAAATTGTACCTCCAGTAAATAATGAAGCAGGAGTGATATTCTGGACTTGCAGTGATAATAGTTCAGGAGAACACTATCTGGCCACAGAGGAAATTTGCGACTTGGCAAAAAGTGTGTAGTGTTGAAGTAACTGTGTGAAAACGTGTCTAAAGTGCTTTGTACTAAAACGAGGAGCAGCGGCTTCTTTTTAGCTTTGAATGCACTCCGTGATCACTGTCAGTAGCATATGAAAAGTGTCAAATCAACAAAAATGTGTTTGCTCTAATTATATTAGGTTTGTCCTGCATGTTTAGTATACGCATATTTCAATTTTGTCCCTACAAGTTTGGTCCTGCCCCCATTGCTTGAAATGTGCGCCTCACCCACATTCATTAGAGAAGTGGGAACACCTCCCCCCAAAAAATTTGGGTTTACTGAAACTTAGGCGCAACCCATAAACTTTGTGTTCACAAGGGTGCCTATAATAACAACAATGTCTGACCTAGCGTTAGTTGTGAGTAATTAGAACATTATGAGACAATTAATCTATTACAATATGCATTGAACTAAATAGAAAAGCAGAGGACCAAATGAACTGAGAGCATATTTTGTATATCAAACAATTGGAGTAGGCAATTGGTAAAAAAAATAAAAATAAACGATTAGTCGTTAGGTAGTCATTAGTAGGTCTGTGCTCTGTGGGAAAGAAGGAAGTGAACACGGTGCTGGTGAGTGAAGAGATCAACTTTAAAAACATGTTCAAGAAAAAGATTATGGCGACAGACTGTATGAGGTGACTAACAGAGTACATTAAGAAGCTTTATTTTAAAGAATTGTACTTTGTAGAACAAGCTAAATTTCAAAGGCAGTCTTTGTTGGAGAATTGGTGTTGAAGACGTTTCGTCCCTTAAGATACTTATCAGGTCATCATCCAGTCTAAAGGAAACAGTGCTCTCTGATAGTAATGTGATTATGTGATAAGCACAAAATCACCTGCAGAAAGATGTGGAAGATTTAGAATGAACAATAATAAAGGTTTGTACAAGAAAATATATTGGAATAATAATACATAGTCAAATGACGGAAGAAACCCTACGTATTTTCACTTGTGGTAATGAATACCTGAAAAAGCGAGAAAAACATAAATGAGTATGATCTGGGATGGCAAAGGGTACTTGTTAGAAATGGGGTTCTCTAGTTGGCAATGGTTTGCCCCTTTGTCCAAATAGGGACCCTTGCTTCTAGTCAGGGAAAGGGGGATACACTCCTAAAATAACCCCTGTTCACCCCCTTGGTAGCTTGGCAAGAGCACACAGGCGAACCGTCATCATCACGATGCCGAAGTAGAGGCAAACAAGGAAGGGAGTCCCACTAAACCCTGCGTGGGTCAGTGACAGCCAGCATAGTTTCATCTTCGACCGGGATATTAAAATTAAAAGAAAGGCGGGGCAGGAAACACCCAGACAGGGAGAGCGCTTGGTCTACATTTCGTGTACAATGAATATTTTGGGCATTCACTCAGCCAATACTTCATATTCAGCCTGGGTGGCTGTTAAATGATGCGTGCGATGTTTGCCATGGATGTGCATAATTTTCCAATTCTTCTCCTATGCATTAGGATGCCCTACCGAGAGGGTAGGGATACAGGGGCACCTTCCCCGGACTGTCAAAGTGGCACCGCTAACGGAGGAGGCCAGGCGGGCGAGGGTCCTGCCCCGGTGAAATCGCACGGTCCGGCTTGATATAAGGGCCGAAGGGGCTCCGGAGCACGGCCATGAGCCTGGAACGTCTCGGCGAGGCAGCTTAAGAAGGAATAAGGCCGGGTTGTGCTCAGCGAAGGGCCACTCGTGTCACATCATACACGGAACAATTCCCGGTGAGGTAATTTATTGCAGGGATGGAATCCAGTGATCAAGCACTGGTACGAATACTTGACCTAGAGTGTTAGGTTTGTTCATCCTGAAAGGGACAGCGACGGACCTGAGGGCCTGGGTACCCTATGGTGAAGTAAAAAGATCATTTGAGCAGGTAATGGACCGACAGAGTGGATGGGTGTGCGCCTTGCGTACTCCCTAGGCTCTCCATTGTGAGAAGTTGGCCCCGGATGGGGAGGCTAGGGTGACAAGTTACGAGCCTCCTGGGTCCCTGGGCAGCCTGGTGGTCGGAGGGCGGGCCCCCTGGAAGGGCGGACACGGATCAGACGTTTGGGGGCCCAATCCTCATGGGCACAGGGGCGTTGCACCTTGCGCGGATGCTCGGCAGAGAAGATGCGAGCTGGTAGGCGGTTGTGCGGGAAGATTAGAATCTTGCCGGAGACTACATTGGAAGTCAATGTTAAATGTCTATGAAGAGTTGGCAGGGTTGTGCTCAGTGAAGGGCCGCCTGCGTGATAGCAAGGACCGGATGACCTCAGGGGTCACAGCGTATCACCAAGATGATGCGCAGGTATCTGACTTGGGCACAGATAGTTTACCATGGAACTTGGGTCGGTGTTTCTGAGCGCAGGTGGGGGAGGGTGTCAGACCTGAGGGCCTTGGCCACCCTTGTGGCGGGAAAGAGACCTGCGATCAGTAACTTTGACTAACACAATGGACGGCACCGAGGGGGGATATGGTAAGCTCTCCGCTGGGAGGAGGTTACCACCGGCTGGGGAGGCTAGGGCGACAGATTTCGAGCCTCCTGGGTCCCTGGGCAGCCTGGTGGTCGAGGGGTGGGCCCTGGTAATGGCGGACAAGGATCAGAGGTTGGGGCCCACCACTCTAAGGGGCAGGTGCACGGCACCTGGCGTAGGATACTCAGTTGCGAGTGGCGAACCAGATGGGGCTCCTCCTTGGTGCTGGAGGACATGAGAAGAGCCATCATAAAAGTCGTTATTAAAAGTGTAATTTTGAAATATCATTTATGCATGTAAATTGCTTGTCATGTTTATGCATTGTTTGTGAATAAACATGGCCGTTTTAACCCACGTAAATCTCATGGTGATTTCATTGTGGGCTTGCATGTTAATGTCAGATAGGGGGAGGTGGGGACAATGCTGGGGGGTCCGGGTCCTATGCCAAGCGCGGATAATCGAGACGCGCGCCCTTAGGATCCGGCCCCCCGGGGCCACGCCTCCGGACTCTTGTGGTTGGGCGGCCGGGTAGTCCAATGGGCAGCCGGCCGCCTTTCACTTCCGGGTCAATGGGTGACGCACTTCCGGATTGGTAGGGGGCGGAGACCTGTGGCCTATTTAGAGTCCAAGCCCCGGGGCCTCGGTCTCTGTCCCTGCTACCACTCCAGTCACCCAGACCCCACGTCAGCACTGAAACCGGCTTCCCCCCTTCTCCGGAACCCCGACCTTCATGAACTCCCACCCACCCGTCCCTTAGATTAGTGGTTAGAGGGGCGTGTTGCGGGAAAGAGACCTGCGATCAGTAACAGTGACTAACACAATGGACGGGAGTCCGCCTTGCGTACTCCATTGGCCAGCACCGAGGGGGGATATGGTAAGCTCTCCGCTGGGAGGAAGTTACCACCGGCTGGGGAGGCTAGGGCGACAGATTTCGAGCCTCCTGGGTCCCTGGGCAGCCTGGTGGTCGAGGGGTGGGCCCTGGTAATGGCGGACAAGGATCAGAGGTTGGGGCCCACCACTCTAAGGGGCAGGTGCGCGGCACCTGGCGTAGGATACTCAGTTGCGAGTGGCGAACCAGATGGGGCTCCTCCCTTGGTGCTGGAGGACATGAGAAGAGCCATCATAAAAGTCGTTATTAAAAGTGTAATTTTGAAATATCATTTATGCATGTAAATTGCTTGTCATGTTTATGCATTGTTTGTGAATAAACATGGCCGTTTTAACCCACGTAAATCTCATGGTGATTTCATTGTGGGCTTGCATGTTAATGTCAGATAGGGGGAGGTGGGGACAATGCTGGGGGGTCCGGGTCCTAATAAAGGAGAGGTTGTGATCTTTGAGATTAAGTGTGGGTAATTCTCAGAAATAAAATAATAGGGATTAAGGTGAACATGCACATGACAGAGTAGGCTGTGCTCAGAAAGCGATATGCAGAGGATGGAAAAGGAAGGGGAAATTAATTTAAAAAAAATAGGATATTTGAATTCAAGGGCAGTTTTTTTATTCAGGGTTTTTAGGAATATTGTGGTGGCATTTGGAGATAGCATGCACAATTGTAGGGAGAAGGAACATTATTTGCATCAGACATATTGTTCTCATTACTCTAATGCCTACCAGAAGTACCTAATAAAGCACTAAGTGGTGGCTGATGACATTTGAAAGTAGTGGGGTGTAAATGCCTGTCTCACGTTGAACATAGCAAATGCAGCAAGCAAACCCAACCATCACTCAAAAGGTCATGGAGGAGGGGGTATTCTCCCTCACACAAATTTGGAAAGCATGGCTGCAAATGGCACATTTTACAGCACAAGTTCAAAACAAACTAGATTAAAATCCACTGATTCTGAGGAGACTAACTAATTATTACAATACTTTTATGGTGTGACAGGAAAGGCATACCCTTCTTAGAATAGTTTGTGGTTCACCATCTCTAAGAAACCTTTGGAAATAAGTGGCAAGGCAACATGTTTTCTTTACAGTTTCCCCATGTATTCCTTATCTGAAGATTACTCATGTGCCACTACCATCTTTGATCAGGACTTACTTATGTTGTTGCAAAGATGATCAAATGGGAATACTGACTTACCAGTACCATTAATCGCTGGTGGGTTAGTCAACAAATTTAATGGGAGAGCTGAGCCAATGCTTTGACTGGACTCTAAGGGCCCAATTCCGATAGTAATCTGAGACAAAATCCTAACTTTACGACTTTCTGTATTCACAAAGGGCATTTAGGAGTAGTAATGTTAGGATTCCTAACTTTACAACTCCTAAATGCCCTTTGTGAATACCAAAAGACGTAAAGTTTGGATTTTAAGACCAAAACATAAGTTTAACTGAGACAAAATTCTAGCTTTACAACTTTCGGTACTCACAAAGGGCATTTAGGAGTAGTAAAGTTAGTTAGGAATCCTAACTTTACTACTCCTAAATGCCCTTTGTGAATACAGAAAGTCGTAAAGTTATGATTTTGAGATCAAATTTTAAGTTTAACTGAGACAAAATCCTAACTTTACGACTTTCAGTATTCACAAAGGGCATTTAGGAGTATAAAGTTAGGATTTCTAACTTTACAACTCCTAAATGCGCTTTGTGAATACCAAAAGTGGTAAAGTTAGGATTTTGTCTCTGACTTCTTTTGTGAATCGGGCTCTAAGAGATTATGTACAAGCCACAAAAAAGTAGGCCATTTAAATTGTTCTGAGAAGTTGGCCTAGTATGAGCTGTCCAGTAATTAAAGTGAACACCATATACCTTGCAAACCTTAAACATTGGTGTGCAGCAGTTGGGATTCAAGCCTGCATTGTTTTACCAGATAAATCTTTGTATTGAATAACTGAAAAAAACACTAGTACTAGGTACATGTAATACCAGCTTAGAATAAGTACGTTCTACTGAACTTAGGGTTGGGTAAGTCAAGGGTCTAGCACACCCTTACTCCAGCCTCAGAGAGTTTAGTTCCCACTAGGTTAGGTAGGTGCAATACCTCACCACACTTAGTATGTCTACTAAAGGAGATGTCAGTGGCTCTCTGCCTTCTAGATACAGTGAGCTTTCATTCCAAGAATTGAAAGCCATGTGTGCCTCTAGAAAGTTAAAGATGGGGAGAAGTGCCAACACTCAATGCCTGGTAGAGGTGATACTGTTCAATGACCTAAGGTCTGTCCTGTTCATCTGTTCTGGGTCAGATGAACAGGACAGAGTGGGTGGGACAAGGAATGAGGATAGGTCAGGAGGTGACACCTTTTATGACCTAGAATCTAACCCTGACCAAGGGGAACCTGATGGTTCCCACCTGGATAACTCAGATCTTCAAGAAGAGAATGGAAGAGGCCAGTAAGGCCCTCTCTTTACTCCTCCTGGAAGAGTGCCGGGTTTACCAAGGAGATCTAGATCTCCATTGCAGAGTTTAATCATTGAGGACAGTCTATAGGGACCTCTGTATCGAGCAAGAGGGACCACTCTTTTGACAGGGAATACCAATTTCTTGAACTTGAGAAAATTAGGCTTAAGCTCAGGCAAGAGCAATTGGCCCGTAAGAAAGAGTCTCTAGAAGTCCATAGAGCTAGACAAAAAGTTGGGACTAGAGTCCCATGGTGGCAGCAACAGTCTCCCTAGAGTTAAAGAATATTTCTTTGATAATAGGAACCTGAGCAAGATCGTCCAACCCTACCATGTTGGGGATGACATCCACAAATGGATAACTGCTTTAGAGAGGGCCTGTAAAGATCAGAGGGTCCCTCAAGAGCAGGTGGCAGCTATATTGTGACTCTCCTTTGCTGACAATGGTAGAGATAAGCTCCTCACAGTTAGAGAACAGGATGCTGACAACTACTCAATATTGAAGAGTGCTCTCATTGGTGGGTTTGGCCTATCCACTGAACAATATTGGATTAAGTTCAGAGACACCCAGAAGGCACATAATCAGGAATGGGTAGACTTTGTGTATAGTGCCATTAAGGCTCTGGAAGGCTAGTTGCTTGGCAGCAAAGTGAATGATTTCAAGGGATTGTACAATTTGATTATGAGGGAGTAGATCCTTAATAATTGCCAAAATCAGTTAACTGCATCAATACCTGGTTATCTCTGATATGACTTCTCCCCAAGAATTGGGAAATAATGAAGATAAGTAGGTCAGAACCAGGGTGAAGCAGGAAAACCAGAACAATGGTGGTGACCAAAATAAACAAGTTTCTTAAACTCCAGATAAGGGTGGGGACAAGGGTAAAGATCTACATCATGGCCCCAAAAACATGCATCTGGGGGGGAGGTCACAATCTAACAAAGGTAAAGGCAAAAATAAACCTTGGTGTTACTTATGTAAAGTAAAGAGTCATTGGACATTGGACAAGGGATGTTGATTGTTCAAATGCCAAGAAAAATCCTCCTACCACCACTGCCCCTATGGCAACTGCACCCCCAGCACAAGTATAGGTGGTGATATAGGGAACAAGGGATTAGTAGAGTTAACATTGGGCTCTGAGATGGGTTCTGGCCTAGTCAGAACTCCAGCTCAGGCTGTGCTTGTCTGTGACGGTGGCATGGATCTTGCTATCTTATTTTTCAGTCCCAGTAACCTGGGCAAATACAGACAACAGCCTTTAATCAATGGTCAGGAGGGCATGGCATATAGGGACCCAGGTACAAGTGTCACTATTATGACAGAGAATCTTGTGGCCCCTGACCAAATCATACCCGCAGAAATGTACCAAGTGACCAATGCTAACAATATTAGGACTGAGCATTCATTGGCAGTTTTTAATTTCAGCTGGGGAGGGGTAACTGGCTGTAAGAAAGTTGTGGTTTGCTCAGACCTTCTAGTGGAGTGTGTGTTGGGCACTGATTTGGAAACTTCAGCTTGGGCTGAGGTGGGGATAAAGACTCCTGCAGCAATGCTAGGCATCACTGCAGATGTGTTTGCTGTGACCATGTCACATGCCAAACTGGCTAACACTGAACAGGCCCTGGATCCTGGAACAATGGACCAAGGGCCTTCCAAGAGAAAGAGCATGAGGGGAAAGGCTGTGTCGAATCCCCCAGACTCAGCGTGAGGATCAGTCTCTTGAGGGAGATGATCTTAGTCCCTGTGAAAGAACGGTCCCAGATTAACTTGATCAGGGTGAGTTATTGGGGACAGGGGGCCCTTCCAGGACAGACATGAGTTTGGAGCAGCAACCCTGCCCCTCTCTTGAACCCCTCGGATAGCAAGCTCCTGCTGAGGCTGCTAAGAGTGTCAGTGGATCCCACAGGATCTGTTGGGATGAGGTACTCCTGTACTGAGAGGGTAGAGACCCCAAGCCTGGTGCCATCAGTAGGTTGGTCATACCTCTGAAGTTTAGGGGCTTCCTACTCACCTTGGCACATGACATTCCCTTAGCAGGATACCTAGGCCAAAGTAAGACTTGGGACAGGCTTGTTCCTCACTTTCACTGGCCTCACATATCAGAGGACACCATGAATTTTTGTCGCTCCTGTACCACCTGTCAAGCCAGTGGTAAGTAAGGTGGTACCACAAAGGCCCCCCTCATACCACTACCTGTGGCGGGGGTTCCCTTTGAGAGGATTGGGATTGATATCATTGGTCCCATGAACCCTCCTACAGCATCTGGACATAGTTATATTCTAGTTGTGGTGGGCCATGCCACTAGGTATCCAGAAGCAATACCCCCTTAGAATTACCACAGCCCCTGTGGTGGCCAGGGCCCTCCTGGGAATCTTTTCCAGAGTGGGTTTTCCTAAGGCGGTCTTAACTGACAGAGGAACAAACTTCATGTCAAGTTATATCACTGCAATGTGGAAGGAGTGTAGAGTGAACTATAAGTTCACCACACCGTATCACCCACAATGCAATGGGCTAGTTGAAATGTTCAACAAAACCCTCAAGGGCATTATCATGGGCCTCCCAGGAAAGCTTAGGTGAAAATGGGATGTCCCGTTCCCCTACCTTCTCTTTGTACCACAGAAGGGGGTTGGCTACAGCCCTTTTGAACTTCTATTTGGGTATCAAGTTAGGGGTCCCTTGTGTTTGGTGAAGGAGGGATGGGAGTTACCTCTCAATCCTCCTAACAAGACATAGTGGATTATGTACTTGGTCTCCACTCCAGGATGGTTAAGTACATTAAGACGGCTAGCAAAAACCTTGAAGCCAGTCAAGAATTACAAAAAGCTTAGCATGACCAAAAGGCTGTTCTGGCTGTTTATCAGCCAGGGCACAAGGTGTTGGTGTTGGAGCCTTTGGACCCTGCAGCTCTCCAAGACAAGTGGAGTGGCCCACTACCCATCTTGAGCAGAAGGGAGAGGTCACCTACCTGGTGGACCTTTTTTATCCCCAGGAGCCCCCACAGGGTGCTCCATGTGAACAGGCTCAAGCCATACATAGACAGGGCTGACACAGACTTGATTGGGGCAACTGATGAGGGACAGGAAGAAGAGAGTGACCCTCTACCTGATCTCTTCTCTTAGAACTCTGATGATGGGTCAGTTGATGGAGTAGCTTTGGGAGACAGCCTCACTTGCCAACAGCAGATTGATTGCAGGAAGGTCCTCAATCAATATAGACACATGTCCTCTCTGACTCCTAGTCTGACCACCTGGTTTTCGCATGAAATGGACACAGTTGAGAGTCTACCTGTTAAAAATATGTTTTACAGGCAGCCTGACTATGTCAGAAACTGTATCAGGACTGAGGTCAAAAAGATGCTAGAGTTCAGAGTTATTGAGCCCTTGGATAGCCGTTGGGCTAGTCCAGTGGTCTTGGTACAAAAACCTCACACCCAGGATGGTAAGAGAGAGATGAGGTTTTGTGTTGACTACAGGGGACTCAATGCAGTCACTAGGACTGATGCTCATCCAATTCCTATGCATCAACAAAGGTTGATGGACAGAATGCAAAACAATGTCATACATTCACCCAAGTACAGAGATCTGGGCCTAAATCCACCTGTGGTGGTGGAGTGAGCTAAAGAATGATGATGGATTAAACCCAGATCAGTTGACTGGGGGTGAGTGTTTGATTTGCTCAAGCACTCCGTCCATCATCCCCTTTGGTATCGCTTCATCCAATTCCTAGGGCAGGTGAGCTTATTGAAACTTTGGCCTCAGCCAAGTTACTGAGCACATTTGACCTCACTGCTGGCTATTGGAAAATCAGACTAGCGGAGGATGCCCAATCAAAAACAGCATTTTCAACCCCTAGTGAGCATTATTAATTTATTGGGATGCCCTTTGGTCTGAAGAATGCACCTGCCACATTCCAAAGGCTGGTGAGTAAAGTCCTTACAGGTCTGAAAGCCTAGAGTGCAGCATATCTTGATGATATAGCTGTCTTTAGCTCCACCTGGGAGGATCACCTGGCCCACCTGAAGAATGTTTTGGAGGCTCTGCAGAAAGCAGGTCTCACTATCAAGGCTACTAAGTGCCAGATAGGGCAGAGCTAGGTTGTGTACCTGGGCCATCTTGTGGGTTGAGGCCAGGTTCAACCATTAAAGAGCAAAATCCAGACCATCATTGACTCGGTTGCTCCAACTACCCAGACTCAGGTCAGAACTTTGTTGGGCCTGACTGGGTACTACAGAAGATTTGTTAAAGGATATGGGTCTAGAGTGACTCCCTTGAATGATCTTGTATCTAAGAGAATGCCCAAGAAAGTTCAAGGGACAGTTAGGTGTCAGAAGGCATTTGATGATCTGTCCTGACTACTCCAAACAATTTATTGTCCAAACAGATGCATCTAAGTTGGGAGTAGGGGCTGTGTGGTCACAACTTAATGCAAAGGGTCAGGATCAACCAGTAGCTTTTATCAGCAGGAGGTTGAGCCCCAGAGATAAAGGTTGGTCAGCTATAGAGAGGGAAGCCTTTATTGTGGTCTGGGCCCTGAAGAAGCTGAGGCCATACCTGTTTGGCACTCACTTCATTGTTCAGACAAACCACAATCCCCTCTTATGGCTAAAACAGATGGAGGGTGAAAACCCCAAACTTTTGAGGTGGTCCATTTTCCTACAGGGGATGGACTATACAGTGGAACATAGAACTGGGAGTAACCATGCCAATGCAGACAGACTCTCCAAATATTTCCACTTAGAATATGAACTCAACTGGGCAAGGTTAGTCTCATCTCCTTATGTTTTGGGGGGATTGTGTAGGAAAGTAGGATCTGCTTCTTATGGTTACCCCCACATTTCGCTAAATGTGATACTGTTTTTGACTAGTCTAACTGGGATCCTGCTAACCAGGACCCCAGTCTATCAGCTTTTTCCCTAAACTGTTATGTTATATACTTGGAAACACTACAGATTAGATACTGGGGTAGCCTTGTCAGTCCCTAGTATATGGCCACCCATGTATCCAGGGCATAGGTACCCCAGAGGCCTCCCGTGGGCTGGGCCATGTGTTATGCCACCCATGAGAGGTCATGCAAAATGGAACTACAGACCTGCCAATACAGTATGTGTAAGATGGTGCATGCACCACTTACTTTAGATATATAGGTTCCCTATCTATAAAGGGTAACTGCACTTGAAACCTATAAGTCACACCATAGCAGGCCTGATCAATCCTGAAGGCAGGGTGCTTGGTTCTAAGTGAGAGGGTGTCCTAGCATGAGCTGGACACACCTGCAGCCTACAGAGCCCATTCTCCCGGATTGTCAGTGATACAGCATATAGAGTGTCATTATGTGACCGCGTACTGATTTACTCTAAAGTGGCTGAATCAAACCCTATCATGTGTGGTATCAAACATTGTGGAATCATACCTCCCACACTTGTAACTAATGTGGGAGGAATGATTCCACCCCTCAGAAGCGAGCTTCGTGGGGTCCCTGGTGTTCCTGGTATCAGTCTTCTAGATCTGGACAGCACATAATGGATGCTGCAGACCAGAGACACATTTCTGCCCTCTTGCTCCTGAGCCAAGCTTGAGCGGGGGGAGGCAGAACAATGGACATCCTGTCACAGGGAGGTTTGCCCACCTCCCAGACAGGATTTAGTGTATTAGGCCTGGGTGGGTGCGCTTGCCAGTGACTGAAAGGGGCACATTTGGTGTCCCTGTGCATAGTCTACTTCAAACCAGTTCTGGGAGCCGTTGGCTCCCGCTCTGGCGCAAAACTAAACAAAGGACATGGGAGTAACCTTCTCCACTGTCCAGACCATCCTCTGGGAGGTTCCCCTGAATCTGTCCAGCCCTATCCCGTGGGTACGAAAGGGCTTACCTGGCTGTAGGACCCTAGATTTGACGTGGACAACATTCTGAATCAGAGACCACTGACCTTCGACTGTCTAGATACTCTGGATTTCGATGGACTTTGTTTGGGCCCAACTTAGTCTCCCTCTTAGTCCAAAGCATCATCTGTGCCCATGCACCATAAAGGCTCTGTGCAGGACCGGTGGAGCATAAAGGACAACTCAAGATATCTCCCTTGGGGTGAAGGAGTCACTCCCCTGAATCTGCAGGCACCACATCACGACTGACTGGTCTGCTGCTCCTGAACTCCTACAAAACCCTGGGCTCCAGCAACACAGGAGGTGGGCCCCTACGTCCCTCAAGGTCTGAGCTGTCCTCTCACCAAGTTGGAGGTCAGAATACCTTGTGGGTGCTGCAATACCCGTACCCCTGTGCACAGCTCTCATTTGCAAGTGCATATGTTTGTTGGTGTTTCCCGAACAAGTACACTGGGTTCCGAGTAGCCCCAAACTCTGTCACTATTTCCTACCAGGAACTCCAGCCTCCTCATACCAAGTTCTCCGTGGGCTGCTGTTTGGTGAAATCGCTCGAGGTCCGCTAGCGACTTCTGTGCCTTTTGCCAGTGAGTCCACTTGAGGGTCAATTTTGCTTTTCTTGGGCTCCCCTGGTTGCTCCATGACTGCCCCCTTGCTTTAGTGAGTCTCCAGGACCTTTCTGGTCCGAACCGTAACCTTCTTTGAACTTCTGTGTGGGTTGCTGTTGCCAGGGCTTGTTGGTACTCCCGCCGGACACCAACCAGTTAGCCCTCAACATCCTTTGTGGGACAGGTTGTATCCAGCTCCTGGTTGGCCTTGACATCTCCTGGTCCCCATGGCTGCAGAATCAAGAACCCCCTTCACGCACCTGAAGCACCCTACATCTGTGAGCATTTGTCTACCAAACCCCTGGTCACTCCTGAGTGACTCACACTATGTCCTCTTTTCTTTCAGGTACTCTTTGACCAGAATCCACCTTTGGATTCCAACTAACACTGTTCGTCCTTCCAGCAGTGGCTCTTCTTCGGAGTCCTGCATTGAGATTGACTGCGGTTTCCGACGCCACTTTAGACCTATCCACCCAGTTCCCCTGGGATAGGTAACTCTGGTATAACGGTATCCACGGGTGGGGTGGCTCTCGAACCTCCTATCTCCAAGGGGTGTCTTCGAAGTCCACTGGGAAGGGTTCTTAAACTTTAAAACTTCAACTGTGACTTCCCCAAAGAATTGTACGTCGGAGGCGGTCGTGTTCCCAGCTTCCCACACTGCACCCATCCTCCGTGTGGTCCCTACTTACATACCTTGGGTGGTTCCTTGGGGTCCCAGTGATTCTAGTCCTTTAGATACCTTCCTGAGTCGAGTTGTGGTTCTTATGCCACTATTTAAATATATGGTTTGGTTCCTGCTCCCCCGGGCCTACTGTGTATTAGTGCTATTTATTATTGTTTCCGTTCTACAGTATTGTGTGCTTTGTGATTATATCTGTGTAGGAGATACTGTGTCGTACTAGAAAGTGTTCTATTAATAAATACATATTTTTATAACAACTGTGTGGTTCTACTTTAATTTAACCAATACTATAAGGTTGCATTCTTGTAAAACAAGCTGCTTAACATTCCTTCAAGACTAAGCCTGAAGGCTGCTCTCCACAGCTACCACTTGGATAGCTTTGTAAGGTTATCTATGACCTCTTAAATCACCATAAGGGTTGTTTGGACTCGTGCAAGATGCCCACTTTAATTAGTAGACTGCATATACCAAGCCAACAGCTCACAATCGTGCAACAAACGTCTTATAAAAATATACTAACGTCTCTTTAAAGTTCAAAAATGTATTTCTTTAACACATTTAAGAGTTTCACCTTAGCACATTCAATTACATTGGTGAAGGAAAGTAGGATCTGCTTTAATGGTTACCCACACTTGTTGATGCAGTTGTTTTGTTTTATGATTAGTCTGACTGGGATGGTGCTAATTAGGACCCCAGTCACTGTGCTTTCTCCCTACATTTGACAGTGGTAAGTACTTTGGTACCTTCCCAATTGGCTACTGGTTACCCATGTAAGTCCCTAGTATATGGTACTACGGTACCCAGGGCATAGGTACACCAGGGATCTCCCATAGGCTGCACCATATATTATGTCACCCATGAGAGACCACTCATGCCTGCCATTGCAACCTGTGTAAGTTGGTGCTAGCACCACTTACAACACATATAAGTTTCCTTATATCTGAGGTCACTGCACATAAAACATACAAGTCAATCCTGAAGGCAAGGTGCTAGGTTATAAGTGTAAGGGTGCCTTGCATGCACAGGACACCCCATACAAACCAAGAGTCAATTCTCCAGGCTTTGTAAGGGCAGTCAGCCATGTTAATACATATAGTGGCCATGAGTCAAAACTATACATTGGCTGGGCTACACCTGGACATGTTTGGTATAAAGCATGTTAGAATCATACCCCAACACCGTTACCAGTGTTGGGGTATGATTCCATGCACTGGAGGTCTCCTCCGGGAAGCTCCCATTATTCCTGGTAACAGCCTTCCAGGGTCTGCCAGCACCCTAGTGCTGCTGCCGACCACAGACATGATTCTGCCCCCCTGCTTGTGAGCTTGAGCAGGGGAAGGTAGAACAATAGGTTTCCTGTCACAGGGAGGTGTGACCACCTCCCAGACAGTACTTAGTCTATTGGGCTGGGCGTGGGGCACTTGCCAGCGCAACCAGACTGCTTCGAAGGGCACATTTGGAGGACTCTTTGCATACTCCAATTTCAGCCAGTTCAGGGAGCCCTGGGCTACCACTCTTTTCCCAAACTGGACAAAGGAAATGGGAGTATCCTCCCCTCTGTCCAAGCCCTCTTCTGGGAGGGACTCTTGAATCGTTCCAACCTATTCCCTGGGGTACTTAAGTGCTTACCTGTGGGTGGTTCTTCAGATTAGTTGTATGACAAGATTCAAACTCAAAATCACATCAACTTCGACCGTCTGGGCACCTTCGACTTTGCTGGACTCGCCTGGAACCAAGACTGTTCCAAGAAAGGCTCTTGCTGTATTAGGTTACCACTCACATGAAAACCAGGTTGTTCCTTGGGGAGATGCAATGCTGAAACCCAATACCCCCAAGACCCTGCCTCCGCAAAAGTGATTAAAACACTCTGTGTCAAGGGAGAATCCCAAGGGAAAGGGGAATGGGACAAAAGAAAAAAAAAGAGAAAAGACACTGCGACCTCTGGTTCGTAGTACTTCTGGTGCACTGACAAGCTTCCACCTTTAGCTTCGTTTTGGCACTATTTCGTGGTACTGTGCTTTTGTCTCTAAACAATAAACAAGATATAGGTATTAAATACCCGATTCAGATTATTCATATATCAACTAGTGAATAAAATCAAAATAGGTTCAATGCCTTCTAATATTAATACCTCTCTAATAAAGGTTGCAACTCTTACAAACCATTGCTGTCCATCCAATCCTTTGTGAAGACATTCCTTGATAGTGTTTCTTAATTACACCTAACGCTAGGAAAGAAACAAAGCATGTCAACCTTTACACAAGCTTAATTATTGGTATAACTGTATCTCACAATAATTCAGAGTAATTGTCAATAACTTACTTTTTGATAAGAGTTCTTATTGGAATACGCCTCCTGCTTTAAAATGCAAAAGTAACAACAATCATCGCATTCCAATAAGTTTGAATCTAATTTTTGTCCTGGAATTAAATGTTCTCTGATTGCAGTTTGCGAGTAAAAGTATAAAGGAAGAGTACCTGTTAAAACTTGTGACCGAATTTGCAAGACACGAACACAGGGAAATACCTTGTTCTGAACATTGTCCTCTTTCTTTTGTTTTTCTTGTTGCTTAGCTGCTGAGGAAATCCAGAAGCAATGCTGGATTCTGGAAGGTTACCAAAGCAACTGGAGCCAAAGAGTGAATGACGCACAGGAAGTCCAGACGGAGGAAGATGAGCCCAGGAACCGAAGAAATAATGAGGCCAAGCATTTCTGCTAGAGCGACATTCCTTTAACTCATCATCAACTGGCAGAGTACAGCACGTGGAAAATGGGTGTGGCAGCACATGTGGAAAAAATCAGAAGGCCTCAATGAACAAGTTACTTACCTTCGGTAACGATATATCTGTAAGAGACATAGATTAGTTATGGATTCCTCACCTTAGAATTACCCCAGGCGTCAGACTGGATTTGGAGAATTTTTCTTCAGCAGTACCTCTGCGCATTGGTGGGTGGAGTCGGTTGACTCCTCGTTCATCATTGGTATCGGGGTCGCTGGAATGACATCAGGGTATCAACTTAAATGCCGACCCTGCGCGCTGACATCAGTTCTTTACACGACATTCCATGCCAGAAGCACAGAGCCATGAAAGACACTGGTGCAGAAAACTTGGGCCCTGAAAGGAAGTCCCTTACCCTTGTAGTCAGTTCGCAAAACGGGGAGGATGGGTGAGGTGGTGAAGAATCCATAACTTATCTATGTCTCTAACAGATATATCGTTACTGAAGGTAAGTAACTTATTCATCTGAAAGAGACAATTAGTTATGTATTCTTCAACTTAGAATAGATACCCCAGCAATACCAACCCCGGAGGTGGGTCAGCGAACCAAGTTCACACCAGAAAGTCCTGGGGAACTGAACCGCCAAAGAAGCCATCTCTCCGGACTTGGCTGTCCAGGCAGTAGAGTTTGGCAAACCTGTACAATTAAGCCCACGTAGCTGCCTCGCAGATGTCATGAAGTGGGACTCCATGTCCCAAAGCAGTAGTGGCTGCTGTCGCCCTGGTGGAATGGGCACGCAACCCCACTGGAGGCTCCTTTTTCACTAAGGAATAGCAGATTTTTGTGCAAAGAATACCCATCAAGAGATGGTTCGTTTTTGCATGGACCGACCTTTTTTGGAGCCCATGTAGCCAACAAAGAGCTAGTCATCCACCCGGAATTGTTTTGTGTGATCCAGATAGAATGAAAGTGCACATTTTGGATGCAGACGATGGAGTCTCTCCTCCTTTTTAGAAGGATGCGGAGGCGGAAAGAACATGGGCAATGTGATGGTCTGTCCTATGTGGAAAGAGGTAACCACTTCGGGAAGGAAAGAAGGCCTAGTGGGAAGGACAACTTTGTCGGGATGAACAGCCAGGAAAGGAGGTTTGGAAGAAAGAATATGAAGCTCACTCACCCTGCGAGCAGAGGTGATGGCAACCAAAAAGGCAGTTTTGAGAGTTAAAGGTCTGAGAGGATAGTTATGCAGCGGCTCGGAAGGAGCGCACATAAGGTAGGTCAGAACCAGGCTCAAGTCCCACAGGGGCATTATGAAATGAATTGGAGGCAACAAGTAAGCAATGCCCTTAGGCAGCGATTTACAATAGGGGACTTGAAAAGAGATGGCTGGTCAGGAAGCTGAAGAAAGTTCGAGATGGCAGAAAGGTAGCCTTTAAAGGTGCATAGAGCAGAGCCCTGCTGGGCCAAAGAAAGAAGGAAGAGGAGAGCATCTGAAAGGGGTGCAGAAAGGAGATCCACAGCCTTTGCAGTGCACCATGCCACATATTTGTTCCATCTACAGGCGTATACCGTTTTGGTGGAGGGACGCCTGACTACCAAGATAACATTATAGACTTCGGGATGAAGGTCGAAAGCTGTCAACTGTCGCTCTTCAATCTCCACGCAGGGAGGAGGAGGAGGCTGGACAGGTTCGGGTGGAGGACCGTCCACTAATGCTGCGATAGAAGATCCACCCGAAGGGGCACTCTGATCGGAGGATTGATTGCCATGTGCAGAGGCTCAGGGTTCCAGACTCTTCAAACCAAGTCCGGAGCCACAAGAATGACCTGGGCCCGGTCACGTTTGATCTTCTTCAACACTCTGGACAGAAGTGGTATAGGCAGAAAGGCGTATAGAAGACCGCAACTCTGCTCGCGATGAAAAGCGTCGCCTAGCGCGTGCCGCCTTGGAAATTCCAACGTGCAAAATTGCTGACATCACGCGTTCTCTTCAGTGGCGAACAGATCTACCAAGATTCTCCCCACCACTGAAAGAGACCTTGCAACATCTCCAAGTGAAGACGCCATTCGTGATCCATCATGCACTGGCGGCTGAGCTCGTCCACGCTGGCGTTCACAGAACCTGCCAGGTGTTGAACCACCAGGGACATGCCCTGATGTTCCAGCCACTTCCAGAGATGAAGTGCCTCCTGATATAGAGTCCACAATCCCACCCCTTCCTGTTTGTTGCAGTGCCACATGGCGGTGGTGTTGTCCGTGAACACCAGCACCACACTCCCTTTGACAGAAGGAAGGAATGCCTTCAGTGCAAGACAGATTGCCTGAAGCTCCAGAAGGTTGATGTGGAGCCTGGACTCCACCAGAGATCTGAGGCCTCTGATCTCCACCTCTCGCATGTGGCCACCCCACACCAGAAGTGATGCATATTCCACCACTGTGAACTCTGGTTGGGGAAGGAAGAGGGATCTCCCGCTGAGCCAATCTTGGTTTGTGAGCCACCAATGCAATTGGTGTGCAGTGCCCTCCGAAAGATTCCCCTGATGCTGATTCTGATGCTGTGTCCACTGGAACTTCATGTCCTACTGCTGAGCTCGCATATGCCACCAGGCATATTCCACCAGCAGGATACAGGAGGCCATGAGGCCCAGTAGCCTCAGGGTCATTCTGACCGAAACTCGGGATAGCGCTGAAAGATCGGAATCATAGCCCGAATATCCAGGACTCGCTGTTCGGGAGGATAAGCCCAAAACTGAGCTGTGTCCAGAACCGCTCAGATAAAAAGGAGCTTCAGAGAGGGAATCAGGTGTGACTTCGGCACGCTGATGGTGAAAGCGAATGCAGGAGGCCGGCCGTAGTCTGGAGATGGGAGACACCTTCAACAGCCAGTTATCGAGATAGGGGAAGACTGGAACCTCTTCCGGCAGGAAGGGGATGTGAAAATAAGCGTCCTGCAATTCCAAAGCTACCATACAGTATCCAGGGTCGAGGGCAGACAAGACCTGAGCCAGAGTCAACATTTTGAACTTCTCCTTCCGGTGGAAGCAGTTGACATTCTGGCAATACAAGATATGACGCAGGCCCTTGTCTTTCTTGGGCACCAGAAAGTGGTGGGCATAACAACCACAACCTACTTCTGGGGCAGGAACTCACTCAATGGCTCGCTTGGCCAAGAGAGCTGTAACTTCCTGTTGGAGAAGGGCCAAGTGATCCTCCGACATGTGATGGAATGGAGGTGGCATGGAGGGAGGAATAGTCTTGAAGGGGAGGGAGTAGCCCTTTCGGACTATCTGCAAAACCCACCTGTCTGACGTGATGTTGAGCCAGTGGGGAAGGTGATGGAGAATCCTGCCGCCCACTGGCGAATGGTGGCCCTGAAAGGTCAGACTAGGAGGGTTTGGAGGCTGCTGCAGAGGGGGCGCTGGTGGACTGGCCCACCCGCTGGTCCCCAGACCCATGACGTGGGACCCACGTCCCCGGCGTGCAGAGGCTGGGCAGCTTTCGCAGGCCTGTGGCTCTGGGCGGAATGTGGCGGGGCACTCCTTCCATAGCCATGAAAGGAGCGAAAACCAGACTGAGCTGGGCGGGAGGTGGACGCGAGGCCCAAGAATCTGGCCGTAGCCCTGGAGTCCTTAAAGCATGTGAGAGCATTGTCTACCTTGTCACTAAACCGGCAACCGTTGCTTGGACATCACCAAAAGCCAGTGATCCTCAGCCAGGCATAGCCTCTCAGGACTACTGACATTGAAATCATCCTGCCTAGTGAGTCGGTGGTGTCCAGCCCACATCTTCTGGTGAAATTTGCTGCGTCTCTCTGTTCGGCAACTGCATGGGAAAGCACAGCCCAGGCCTCCTCCAGGCACTGTGGCAGCACCTGCGTATCCCAGTTTCATACCGAGTGGGAGTAATGGCCCAAGAGACATGCAGTTTTTACCGAACTGCAGTCCTAAGCTGGAGGAAGAAAACATCTTCCCAAGGTGGTCCAGCTTCTTGGATCCCTATCAGGTGGTGCAGTAGGGAATGCGCCCTTGGTAGTAGAGGTTTGTACCACCCAGCTCTCAGGGGTGGGATGTAGAAAGAGGAAAATACGGTCTTCTGGGGCCGGGTGGTGGCGTCGAGCAATCATCCTGTCGAAAGGAGCCCCTGTGTTGGGCTTGGACCAAGTGCCCAAAAGGATGTCTGTTTGGGCGTCCTTGAACGGTAGTAGGGGCTCTGAAAAGGCCACTGCTGGCTGAAGCACCTTGGTCAGGAGGATAGTCCTAACCGTCACCTTAGGAAGCTCGAGGTTTAAGGCCTCAGCAACCCTACACAACACCACTGCGTAAGATGCACCCTCCTCCGTAGCCAGGGAAGGGGAGAAATCATGCCAAGGTCTGGGGAGGTGTCCAGACCACTGGCCTCTCAAAACTCCTCTCTCCAGTCCAGTTCCTCTAACTGGTCTGCCAAAGGGTCCACAGACACCTCCCAGTCCTCCTCACCCTCCTCTGGTAGACACTCTGGGCGATAGGGAATACCAGGGGAGAACATTGGTAAAAAAGTACAGGTCATCGCCCGACCCGATTTCTGTCGATGCCGGTCCAGCTCCATGTCCACATCGAGGGGGAATTCGGGGTAGACGTCAGCGGGGGACACAACCAGCATCGGAAGGGGCGGAGGTGTCACCACTGGATTCGGCGCTGGAGGAGGTGTCACGAGGTTGACCGGTACCGATCTGGATCCAGGCCTGGTTCCCTAGGGGCACCTGAGCCGAAGCCACAGGCATCAAAGGCCTAGAGTCCCCAGATGAGTCTGCGGGGCTTGAAGGTGCGCCGACAGAGTTGGGATGCCCAAAGATGGAATGGAGGGCTTTGTAAAAGCTACGTAGTTGGGCAGGGGTCGTTCCAGCTCCAGGGAAGCGAAGGAAGGCCGGGGTTGACCCAATAGGCTATGCAGGCGAGGCTGGATGACTACCTTCCACTTCCAGCATTCTGACAACAGACATACGGGGAGAACTCAAAGAGCAACAGTGCTTCTTGGCCTCCTTCTTCTTGTGCTCTGACTTACCCGAAGACAAAGACGAGGAGTGGTGGTGATGACTCCACCACCGTTCCCGTGACCTCCCTCTTGACCGGGACCTCGAACGGCATACAAAGGAATGCTGGACCACGAGAAGATTTCTGTACTGCTTCCGCAAAAACTTCGGGTTCATGGCCCGACAGTCGGAGCACAACTTTGGGTCGTGGTCACACCCCAAATACCAAAGGCTCACAAGGTGCGGATCAGTAAACAACATCAGCTTGGGACAGGAGTCACAAGCCTGGAAGCCAGTTCGAGGACGGGACATCCCTGCGTGCACCAGGAGTCAAACAACTCAAAAAGAAGTCGACAAATGTAGTAAAAAGAGTAAAAAAGTGGCTTGAGGTACCGCTCTCTTTGGATCTGCACTGGCTGGCAAGGAAAAAGAAAGACCTGACGCCAGCACGCAGGGGCAGCGTCTAAGTAGATACCCTGCCGTTATTCCGGAGACCACCACACCAATGACGAACACAGAGTCGGCCAACACCACCTACCGATACGCAGGGGTACTGCTGAAGAAAAATTCTACGGATCCAGTCTGACGCCTGGGGTAATTCTAAGGTGAAGAATCCATAACTTATTGTCCCTTTCAGATCAGGCCGTCAGAAGAGTCTTACTTGAAGTATCCAGAGGAACCCCACAGGAACAGAATGATGAACTATTCCCAATACCTCCTCGAGTATCCCTCTACGCACCAAATGAAAACTCTAGTGGCGTGAAAGAAACCCCGCAGGGGAAAGGGGATGGGACAGAGAAGAGACTGCTGGTCTTCAGGGGTGTCTTCTACAGCAACCTTCAATATTCTTTTTGGGCACTGTTCACACGGTAATACATAAACAGAATTACAACCATAACCCTAATGTCCAAATCTTCTATTAACACTCTGTTATCTCTAGGGGAACTACTACCTACCCTTGGGAGACCAGGCGTTAGCCCCTCCTGTATTTGGATATGATTGCCTTTGGGTTGTTGCTTGTGGAGTAGTGATGTGGCAATGTATCCTGCAAATTACATAACAAATGCTTAGATTATTAACTGCTAATCCCTTTCTAAAGTTTACCTCCTTTTCCTATTGTAAATCAAATACTCAGATATTAACCTTTAACTTTCTTTTTTTTAGCTGGAACAAATTTGCGCAGATGAATACAGAAAGGTAAGTATAAGTCTTGAATTCTAATTTATTCACCAATCAAAACCTTTTCAAGAATCGGATTAGAACTAAACTTGTCTTTCTTCTTTTAACAGGATAGAGCAGATACTGGCCTTACTAGGATGTAAGTTTAATTTCTATTTACATTTGTCATTTTAGCCACAAAATGCAAGCCTAAAACTAAACTTTTATCTAAACATTTCCTTTTACTTGAACTAAAATATAAGTCTAACAGAAACACTATCTCTTTCTCCTATTTGCCCTCTAGATACTTGCGTGACTGGATACTGCAGGAAGCACTGAAGCGAGGAGTTCTGTGGAGAGCAGAGGAATGACCAAAAGTGACCTATGACCGGAGTTTATCACTGCTGAGAACCGACGCGTAGATAACTAGCCTACCGACGGTAAGAAATACGAAGATATCGCCTTGCTACTCTCACCAACTACTCGAACGCAGACAGGAATCAACCGCTTCTTCCAACGGTCTTGGTAAAGTGCGCAGCACTCAGAGCCAGCGCGAGTCTCAACTGTGCTCTAGAGTACTATAGCGCAGATCACCAGAAAGGCTGCAGCGCTGTCCTAGCGCTGCGCCACCATATTTAGTAGGTACTTTCTGACTAAAGCGGACCAGCCCCGTGCCCTGAAGACAGAGGAAAAACTGTGGCCCCAACAGATTGTCCCTAAAGAGACTTGACTTTCCTGACAGTACCCCTCCGTAAGGGGGTTCCCCAAGCCTTGCTTTGTGAGGATTTTGATTATGAAAGGTTTTAACCAGTCTAGGGGCATGTACATTAGAAGAAGGTTCCCACTATCTCTCTTAAGGCCCATAACCCTTCCAAACGAATAAATAGTACAGTGTTTTGTTTCTTCATTTAGAATCCAGGATTCTTTTAACTTCAAATTCTTCTCCACCTACAGTTTGAATTGGTTTTAGAATGATTTGAGGCCTAAGATGAGGTGAAGAACCTTTCAACAAGGAAACGTGAAAGACAGGATGGACTCTTAAATGTGTAGGGAGTTTCAACCTATAAGTCACTGGATTTATTTTCTTTTCAACTCCAAATGGACCTTTGAAACGAGGCTGAAACTTCCTGTTCCCTTTTAATCTCAACTTCTGGTGCTGAGCCAAACCTTGCTAACAATTGAATAATTTTCTTCTTTTCTTCTTTTGTTATTGGCATAACACTTGTAGAGTTCTTTGGACTTTTCTAATTTCTCTTTAGCTACTTCTTGAGTCTCTTTTAAGGATTGTACAAACTCTTTGGCTGCTGGAACTGAAATCTCGCTAGACTTTTCATTAGATTTGGATGTCGGCCATAATTTAGATAGAATGGTGAGTGACCAGTAGAACTGTTTTGAGAATTATTATAAGCGAATTCTGCTGCCCAAAGAAGGTCTGACCAATATCCCTCTTGATCTAGTAAGTACAACCAAAGGTATTGTTTTATCTCTTGATTTGCCCTTTCCGTCTGTCCATCTGTCTCGGGTGATAACTGGTGGAAAATCTGTTTTCAATGTGCAACCCCGTGGTGAAAGCCTTCCAGAAATCGGACAAAAATTGAGTACCACGATCTGAGACTAGGACCTTAGGAATTCCATGCAATCTCACCACATGACAACCAAACTGGGTGGCCAATTCCCTAGCGCTAGGAGTGTCTTTCAAAGGGACGAAATGAGCCATCTTGATCAATGCATCTACAAATACCAGAACTACACTATAGCTTTTACTCACTGGTAGATCTACGATTAGATCCATGGTCACCGTGTGCCACAGGTAGGGAGGTGTAGGCATAGGTTGTAACAACACTTGAGGTGATTGTCGTGTCGGTTTTCCCTGAGCACAGATTTCACACCCTAGCACATATTCTTTGATGTCTTTCGCCATCTTAGGCCACCAGAAATGTCTTTTGATGAATTCTACTGTCTTATGTATTCCTTTGTGACCTGCTAAGGGGTGATCATGGCAATCATGTAGAACTTGTTTTTGTAGTTCTAAAGTGGGTACGAACAAGTCTCCATCATGATATGGCAATCCTTTTCAGTTTTCTCGAGATGGATCCATCAGAATCCATTGCTGAAGCTCCACTTGCGAGAAGTACCCTCGTACTTTCTCACCTTCGCTCAACACTGCAGCCACTATTTTTGACTCTGGAATAATCTTCTGGTTGTCACTCTCCAACTTTTGATCCTCTGCATCCAATCTGGACAAGGTGTCTGCCTTGCCATTCTTACTTCCTGGACGATAAGTGATCACGAAGTTGTAATCCGCAAAATATAGAGACCATCTGAGTTGACGCAGAGTCAAGATCCGTGCAGACTTCAAGAATTGTAAATTCTTCTGATCTGTAAATACTGTAACAGTATGTTGCGCTACCATCAGATAATGTCTTCACTTCTTGAAGGCATCTTTTATTGCCAAAAGTTATTTTTCCGTGATGGTGTAATTGATTTCTGCAGGAAGAAGCTTGCGAGAGTGATAGGCTACTGGATGTATTGTCCAGTTTCCTTGTGCATCTGGGAAAGAATTCCACCAATGGCTTGATCCAAAGCATCGGCTTCTACATAGAAGGGTTCTGTGGGATCCGGATGAAGGAGGATAGGTGCTGAGGTGAAACTCTCTTTTAAGGACTGAAAAGCCGCTTCTGCTTACTTTGACCAGGAAAATGGAACACCTTTCCTTAACAAGCGAGTTATTGGAATTACTCTCCGGTAAAAACCTTGAAAAAAACCTACTGTAGAAATTTGCAAATCCAAGAAATCATTGGATCTCTTTCACAGTAGTAGGAGATGGCCAATCCAATACTGCCTTAATCTTCTTGGTATCCATGGTAATTCCTTCAAGGGACAGGATGAAGCCTAAGAAGTCCACAGAGCGGACATGGAATGCACATTTTTCTAGCTTAACATAGAGACTGTTTTCTCATAACCTTTCCAAGATTCCTTTAACGTGCTCTAGATGTTCTTCGTCAGATGCTGAGTAAATCAAAATGTCATCTATATATTTACAGTAGCACACTTGTCTATATAGGAACTCAACACGTCATTTATAAAATACTGGAAGGCTGCTGGTGCATTACATAGGCCGTAGGGCATCACCTGATATTCATACAGGCCAAACTTAGTGCGGTGTTAGGACTCGGAGCTCTTAGGGCATGTTCTGAGTGTGTTGTATGGGAATTTTGCCTAACAAGGACTACAAGTCCCAGAATGCCTTGAGGCGTTCTGCAGAAGACCATGCTCCTCGCGCACCAATCAGATGCCGACTGGTGGTTCTTATGCCTCCTTCCTCCTACCAGCGGTGCTTGGTTTTCTATTGTGGATTCCTGCCTGGGTCCCGGCCCTAGTATCTCTGATACAATCCTTGCTCCTGTGAACTGGTTCGTGTTTTTCCTCATCGCTGCTTCAGAGCCTCGCGCGGCCGCGCTGGCTCTTGAGACCTACTCTGACTTCCTCTCTCCAAGCGGCATTGTGCAAGAACCCCTCGCCGCGTTGAACACCGGAATTGGAACCGCCCTTCATTTCCCTTTGCGAGCGGACCACAGGTGTGGCGTTCCTGGACGTTACCTTGCCCTGTGAATCCTCGCTGTATCCCTGCTCCCTTTTACCGGATACTGTGGTGAACTGCAGTGGTTTCTCGGCGTGTCGGTAATCTGGCAAGTCAATGGCCGATGGAGTTTTCTTTTCCATTATTTTTCTCAAAGGATCTCGAGTGTAATCATCCGGCTGCTGTTCTTTGGTGAGATTCGCCTGGGAACGGATCTACTGGAGTGAACTTTGTTTTGTTTGCCTTGCTGGCGCGGTGAGAAGTATCACTACCCGGCAATACATTTTCTTTTGAACTCATTCAACTTGGGAAGTGTTCGAGACTGTGTTTGGAACTTTCTTTTTCTTCCGTGGAATCTTTCCTTTGGCAAGAGAGACCTAAGTATCTACCCTCCATTTTTGGTTCGTATTATAATTTTTACGTTGTGGATACCTTTTGGGTGCGATACAAACGTTGGGCAGGTAAGAGCCTTGCAGCACACTCAGTACAGACAAACCTAGGTTAGCTCTTCCTTGTCCCCTCTTGGTAGAATACTAAGTAATCTGTTTTATGTTTGTTTTCTTCTCTCCCCTGCAGACTGCGACTGCCTATACGTATACTACTGTTGTGTACCCTGTCTTCAAACTAGGAGACCTAAGGGTTTTAGGTCTCTCTCTTTTCTGGCGCCCCCGCTCGCCCTGTGTGTGTTTACTAACCACAGAGTGTGTGGTGTCGTGGGAACAGAGGGGGTCACTGTCTACACTTCTGAGGAGCTGGTTTCTGCCTGGAGCCTGTTGATCGCCCGACAGAAAACCAAGCCCACGTTTTTATCTCCTCCCGAGTGTAGACAGTCATGGATGACGCTGCCATGCTAGGAGAGACCGATGAGGTAACGTTAAGAGAATTAGCAACCACAGTGGTGAACTTGCAAACAGAACTAAAGTTAATAAGAAATGAGAACCAAAGGTTAATGTCTGAAAATGCCCGATTAATAGAAGCAAGTAAAACCCCCGAGATACAAGCTAGACATAGAAAAAGTTATATACAACCTTCTCATTTTCAAATGCCTAGCGTTAGCTCCTCGGGAGACTCTCAGGTCTCCATCACTCCTGTACAGGTCACAGTGGTTACCCCACCTCAAACTCCCTTAGCAATGCCCGAAAGATTTAGCGGAGATAGTCAGAAATTCAAGGTCTTTATGAATCAATGCCACCTAATGTTTTTGTGTAAAGCAGCCTCATTCCCGGATGACGCGGCTAAGGTCGCTTTCATCATTTCCTATTTAAGTGGGAATGCTGCCTCTTGGGCGGTGGCTTTGGTAGAAAATGACGACCCTGTGTTATATAATCTTGACTTATTTAAAGAGAGAATGAAAAGCCTTTTTTCTAGGCATACATATATGCAGGCAAGTGATAATGAACTTCTTAACTTGAAACAGGGTTCAAAGGATTTATTGACCTATATCACTGCCTTCAATAGATTAGTGACAGAAACCCACTGGCCGGACGATAAAAGGACTTCTATATTTTATAGAGGTTTGCGAGACGAACTAAAGGACATCTTATCGCAAATAGTGGATCCTCCAGAAAACTGTTCCGAATTCATTGACCTAGTGGTCAAATTAGACCACAGACTGGCTGAAAGAAAGGGAGAAAAAACGCGAAGTGACCTCCCTAAATTCTTAATAACAAAAACTGAAAAAAGAGAACCCAAAGACACAAGCGAACCCATGCAAATTGGAGGTATTCGTGGTCCCTTAACGCCCGAAGAAAAGGAAAAAAGGCGTAAACTAAATCTTTGCTTGTATTTTGGAAAAGCCGGTCATTTTGCCCGCGAATGTCCTGTAAAGCCCAAAAGCTCCTTGGGCGAAGGGTTACCTAAATACTCTAAGACCATGCCTTCGGGAAACTAGTTGACTTGGGGAGTACCGAGGTCGCTCTTCCAAGTCCCTTACTTTCTCAGACCTCTAAATATGTGGCTAACACATATTCTCAAATTCCTAAGCCTTTTACCATTTCGGTTGTGCTAGTGTTGCCTTCACAAGGAAGGCATACCATGGCTCTTCTTTTGGATTCAGGGGCGACAGGGAATTTCTTGGATATCACTTTAGCCAAATCCTTGGGCCTACAGTTCATTAAAAAAGAAATACCTGAAAATGTCAGGGCAGTAGATGGGTCTGCCCTCTCCTCTGGGATGTTGAAATACCATACCCCTGAAATTATTGTGTTATGTGACAATGGTCATAGTGAGAGCATATCCTTTGACCTAATCGATACCCCCAATTTCGGTGCTATATTGGGAGTACCCTGGCTTCAGACTCATAACCCCCATATAGATTGGGTAGCCAGAACTGTTACCCTACGCTCTGCTCACTGCCTTACTCATTGTTATAGAGACATCAACCACTGGCATACTCCTGTGTATTGTGCTTCCACCACTATTGATGGGGCTACTTTACCCTCTGAATATAGACAATTTGCTGACGTTTTTGATGATGTAAAAGCAGTTGCCTTACCGCCACATCGTCCCTACGATTGTAGGATAGATTTGATACCGGGTGCGGATTTACCTGTTAGTCGCATTTATGCGCTAACGGAAACAGAGACTCAATACCTTCAAGATTATCTACAAGACATGTTGGCCAAGGGTTTCATCAGTCATTCCACCTCTCCTGTGTCATCCCCCCTTTTTTTTATTCCTAAACGGGAAGGGGGACTCAGAGCTTGTCTGGACTACAGGGTACTGAATAAAGCCACGATAAAAAACAAATATCCTCTTCCCCTCATTTCCACGCTACTTGATCAGGTTAGGAAGGCCACTATTTTTACCAAACTCGATTTAAGAGGAGCCTATCACCTGATCAGAGTTAAAAGAGGGGATGAATGGAAGACAGCGTTTCGAACGAAATTCGGGCTCTATGAATTTGAATTTTGAATTTGAATTTAAAATTTCTTATAAAGCGCACGTATACCTGCGGTTTCTTGGCGCTGTTACTAACAGGATCCTAAATTAAAAAGCTGGGGGAACAGGAAAGTTATTATTCGAAATATTTTGTGAACAGGTAGGTTTTGAGTTGATTACGGAATTGTGGGTAGAGAGAGATGGTACGGAGTTCAAGGGGAAGGGAGTTCCAGAGGGTAGGGGCGAGAGTGGCAAATTTAGAGCCTCCCCACTTCTTTCTCCGGTAGCGTGGGATGGTGAGGAGGGACTGGGAAGATGAACGAAGTTCCCTGATGGGAACATAGGAAACAATCTCGGAGGAGATGAACGCAGGTGCGAGTCCGTGTCGGGCCCGGAAAGTGATGGAAGCAAGCTTGAATTGAATTCTGGCTCGCACAGGGAGCCAGTGAAGTGATTTTAGGAGCGGGGTAGAGTGGTGAAATTTGGGGAGTTTGAAAACCAGGCGGGCCGCCTGGTTTTGGATCTGTTGTAGGCGACGCAAACTGTAGGCGGGGATGCCGGCGTACAGGGCGTTGCCATAGTCCAGGCGGGATACCACCATGGCCAAGATGATGAGCTTTAGAGCAGAGAAAGTGAAGAAACGGGACACCCTGCGTATAGTGCGCAGTGAAAGAAAAGAAGAAGACACCACAGAGCTAACCTGGGAGTGAAGAGTGAGTTGAGAATTGAGTTTTATACCAAGTGTTTTGACTGAGGAAGCGGGGGTAGGAGGGGGGCCAAGAGAAGGGGGCCAGAAAAGAGGGGACCAGGGGCTGGATGAACCACCCGTCAACACCAACTCGGTATTGTCGGGGTTGAGTTTAAGGTGATTGTGGTTCATCCAGTCCCTGATGTGAAGCATAACAGATTGAAAGTTTAGAACAGAGGAAGGAGAAGATAGATTGAAGACAAGCTGGAGGTCGTCCGCATAATTAAATACGCCGACCTCCATCTGTTGAAGAGAGAAGATTAGGGGAGCAATATACAGATTGAACAAGAGGGGAGAAAGAGAGGAACCCTGGGGAACCCCGCACTGAACTTTCCGGACGTCCGCCGTGATGTCACCCAGGCGAACAGCCTGGGTGCGGTCACTCAGGAAGGAGGACAACCTGACCAGGGCAGTCCCCCCGATCCCCGCCGCTCCGATACGGGAGAGGAGGATGGTGTGATCCACCGTATCGAAGGCGGCTGAGAGATCGAGGAGTACAAGGGCCTGGTGCTGATTAGTGTCCATGCCCTCCCTGAGGGTGTCCAAGACCGACAGGACAACGGACTCCGTAGAGTGTGCAGGGCGGAAACCGGCTTGACGGGGGGCAAGAGCACCATGATTCTCCACAAAAGAGCTCAGAGCACAGGTGACGTGGCGCTCGAGCACCTTGGCTAGGAATGGTAGGAGGGAGATAGGACGGAAATTGGCGGGGACAGAAGGGTCTGCCCCGGGTTTTTTTAGAATGGGCACAATTACCGCAGATTTCAAGGGTTTAGGAACGATGCCTTGGGCAAGAGAGCTGTTAAGAAGGTGAAGGGGAGGGTCAGGGCAGGAAACAAAGATATGGCGGAGAATGTGAGCGGGACAGGGGTCTAGAGGAGAGCCGGATTTGACCAGGGGAACCAAGGTGATCAGGCTCTCCCGAGTGATAGGGGGAAGTGAGGTAAGCACGCCCTTGGGGGGGGACATTGGGGGTCGACATGAGTACAACGTCATGCCCTTTGGGCTTTGTAATGCTCCCGCAGCGTTTCAGTTTTTTATAAACGAGATACTGCGGGAGTATCTGGACATTTTTGTCATCGTGTATATCGATGATATACTGATTTATTCATCTAATGAGTCCGAACACGTGTCCCATGTGCAAGCCATTTTGGGTAAACTACAAGAACATCACCTATTTGCGAAGCTTGACAAGTGCATCTTCCATACCCACAGCGTAGCCTTTTTGGGGTTTGTTATTTCCCCCAAGGGAATACATATGGATCCTGCCAAAATATCTGCCATCATAGAGTGGGCAAGTCCAACTTCAGTAAAGGAGATTCAATCCTTCTTAGGATTTGCCAACTTTTATAGAAGGTTTGTTGACCATTTTTCTGACCTGGTAGCTCCCATTACACGCTTGCTTAAGAAGGGGGTTGAGTTCATCTGGGATGCGGAAGCTGAAAATGCCTTTCAGGCCCTTAAGGTTAGTTTCACTTCTGCTCCCATTATGAAACATGCGGACGAAACACAACCCTACTTCTTGGAAGTGGATGCTTCACAATACGCGGTGGGTGGTGTGTTATCGCAACGTGACTGCATAAAGGGTACCCTCCATCCTATTGCGTATTTTTCAAAAACCTTGACCCAATCTGAGCAAAACTATACTATAGGAGAAAGGGAACTCCTTGCAATCAAACGCGCCTTCCAGGAATGGCGGCACTATCTTTTAGGCTCCCCCCATGTGATCACTGTTTATTCTGATCATCAGAACTTGCAATACTTCCGATCAGCCAAAGCCCTTACTCCACGACAGCTAAGATGGGTTGCATTTTTTTCAGAATACGATTTTCTGATTCACTTCAGACCAGGGATAAGACAGGGTAAGGCTGATGCTCTATCCAGACTGGGTAAGGAGAACAAGTGGGTTCAGGAGAAACCATTGCCTCTCATGCCTGAGAGTAGACTAGTGGCTATAGGGGAAAAAATTCCTGATTCACATACCTTCTTGGATCAATTGGAACAGGCTTATGCCCCTTTAGACCCTTTCACCTGGTTACAAGACTCAAGCAACACCATTGTGGACAACCTGTGGTATCATGACAAAAGAATCTTTTTACCTACTACCGAATTGCACAACCTTGTTTTGCAATGGTGTCACAATATGCCCTTAGCAGGTCATCCGGGGGAAAACAAGACCCAGAGTCTCTGTCAAAGATGGTTGTGGTGGCCACAACTATCGCACGATGTTAAGCAACACGTCAAGGCTTGTTCCACCTGTGCCCGCCAGAAGGCCTCACATTCTGTACCTGCAGGGCTACTACAACCCCTTCCAGTGCCCAACTGTCCCTGGACTACCCTTAGCATGGACTTCATAACAGATTTACCTAACATACATGGATATACCACAATTCTGGTAGTCGTTGATCTGTTGTCCAAAATGGCCCATTTTGTACCCTTAAAAAAGATCCCTTCAGCTGTGGAGTTAGCAGTAGTGTTTATCCGAGAAATTGTCCGGTTACATGGATTGCCTTCTGTTATAATATCAGACCGGGGTCCTCAGTTTATTTCCAGGTTCTGGCAAGGGTTATGCAAATCTCTATACATTGATCATAGGCTATCCTCCGCTTATCACCCCCAGACAGACGGTCAAACAGAAAGGACAAACCAAACCTTAGAGCAGTATCTCAGATGTCTAATATCCACTACCTGCCAATATTGGGTGCAAGCACTACCTCTAGCAGAATTTGCGTACAATAATTCTACTCGCACCGCCTCTAAGGTTTCTCCTTTTTTCTTTACCACTGGTTATCACCCCAAAATTCTCCCTCTTGAGGTACTCCCCTCTGACACGCTAAACCCTGCGGTTCTTGATCATCACCAAACTCTGTTACAGATATGGGAGCAAGCCAAAACAGAATTAACCCAGGCGAAAGAGCAAATGAAGGCCCAAGTGGACAAACATCGAAGGCCTGCTCCCGTTTATTCAGTGGGTGATAAGGTTTGGTTATCATCAAAGAATTTAAGACTAGAAGGGCCCCGCAAGTTACAACCTCGCTATCTAGGACCCTTTGAAATACTAAAAGTCATCTCCCCTGTGGTCCTCAAATTGGTTCTGCCCCCTGATATGCAGATACATCCTGTTTTTCATACTTCCCTTCTGAAACCTTATGTGGCCCCTCTACTCCCTGAACCCCCTCCGCCCCCAGTCATTGTTGATGGAGACATTGAATACGAGGTGCGCAGAGTTTTAGACTCTCGCAGACACAGAGGTAGACTCCAATATTTAATCGACTGGGTGGGCTATCCTCCTGAGGACAGAACCTGGGAACCTGCCGAACACATTCATGCCCCTAGACTGGTGCGTAGATTTCATGCGCTCAATCCCTCCAAACCTAGACCCGTGAGAAGACCATTAGGGGGGGGTACTGTTAGGACTCGGAGCTCTTAGGGCATGTTCTGAGTGTGTTGTATGGGAATTTTGCCTAACAAGGACTACAAGTCCCAGAATGCCTTGAGGCGTTCTGCAGAAGACCATGCTCCTCGCGCACCAATCAGATGCCGACTGGTGGTTCTTATGCCTCCTTCCTCCTACCAGCGGTGCTTGGTTTTCTATTGTGGATTCCTGCCTGGGTCCCGGCCCTAGTATCTCTGATACAATCCTTGCTCCTGTGAACTGGTTCGTGTTTTTCCTCATCGCTGCTTCAGAGCCTCGCGCGGCCGCGCTGGCTCTTGAGACCTACTCTGACTTCCTCTCTCCAAGCGGCATTGTGCAAGAACCCCTCGCCGCGTTGAACACCGGAATTGGAACCGCCCTTCATTTCCCTTTGCGAGCGGACCACAGGTGTGGCGTTCCTGGACGTTACCTTGCCCTGTGAATCCTCGCTGTATCCCTGCTCCCTTTTACCGGATACTGTGGTGAACTGCAGTGGTTTCTCGGCGTGTCGGTAATCTGACAAGTCAATGGCCGATGGAGTTTTCTTTTCCATTATTTTTCTCAAAGGATCTCGAGTGTAATCATCCGGCTGCTGTTCTTTGGTGAGATTCGCCTGGGAACGGATCTACAGGAGTGAACTTTGTTTTGTTTGCCTTGCTGGCGCGGTGAGAAGTATCACTACCCGGCAATACATTTTCTTTTGAACTCATTCAACTTGGGAAGTGTTCGAGACTGTGTTTGGAACTTTCTTTTTCTTCCGTGGAATCTTTCCTTTGGCAAGAGAGACCTAAGTATCTACCCTCCATTTTTGGTTCGTATTATAATTTTTACGTTGTGGATACCTTTTGGGTGCGATACAAACGTTGGGCAGGTAAGAGCCTTGCAGCACACTCAGTACAGACAAACCTAGGTTAGCTCTTCCTTGTCCCCTCTTGGTAGAATACTAAGTAATCTGTTTTATGTTTGTTTTCTTCTCTCCCCTGCAGACTGCGACTGCCTATACGTATACTACTGTTGTGTACCCTGTCTTCAAACTAGGAGACCTAAGGGTTTTAGGTCTCTCTCTTTTCTGGCGCCCCCGCTCGCCCTGTGTGTGTTTACTATCCACAGAGTGTGTGGTGTCGTGAGAACAGAGGGGGTCACTGTCTACACTTCTGAGGAGCTGGTTTCTGCCTGGAGCCTGTTGATCGCCCGACATGCGGAATGCAGTCTTCCATTCATCGCCTTCTCTAATTCGGATTAGATGATAAGCTCCCCGAAGATCGAGTTTGGTGTAGATCTGAGGCCCTTTAACCTGATCCAGGCGCACAGAAATCAAAGGTAATCGATACCTGTTCTTGACCGTGATATTGTTCAGGGCACGATAGTCAATGCAAGTTCAAAGATCGCCTTCTTCCTTCTTAGGGACAAAATATAACGGCGAAGAGACTGGAGATTGGGACGGTCGGATGAAACCATTTCTCAAATAAGTCTGTGTATATTCTTTTAAATGAGCGTCCTCTTTCTCAGTCAAGGCGTAGATTTTACTGCATGGTAGGTTTGCACCTGGTTCCAGCTCAATCTAACAATCATAAGGTCTATGAGGTGGCAATTTCTATGCATTTGTTTCACTGAACACATCTTCATAGCTCTGATACGTTTCTGGGATTTCTTCTGTACGAATTACACACACCGTTGCTCCATTTTCACACAGACTGGCAGCTAAATTGGACTTCTTCTCTTGTCCTTTATCGTGAAAACAGGATTCTAAACAGTATTCATCTCAATCGATCTCTTCTCCCAGTCAATTTGAGGATTGTGCTCTGTTAGCCAAGGGAGTCCTAGAATCAATTGAAATTGAGGCGCATCAATTAAATTAAATTGTAGGAGTTCTCGATGACCATCTGTTAGCACCAACTCCACCTCTTCAGTGTGGCTAACAATTGGGCCGGAAGAGAGATTAGTCCCATCAACCGCCCTCACTGCCTCAAGTTTTTCGTATTGCTTGCAAGCCGATACTAGAAGCGAATTTGATGTCGCAGAAGTTTCCAGTAGCTCCGGAGTCGACCATTACTGAAATGCCAGTGTGAATGGAAGTTCTATATTTCAAGGTTACGGATAAGGTTAAATTCGGAGTAGAAGACTAAAGTGTGTTAGCCAATGAGTGAATTTCTGGAGTTGTATTTTCTTTAGCATCCACCAGCCCAACTCCTCCTACTGGTGGTGCCGCAAGTTTTCCTTCAGTGAAGTCTTGGGCTTCTTCGGACATGCCTTAACAAAATGGCCACTGACCTCGCAATACATGCAAAGGTTATTGGCTCTTCTTTTTTCATTTTCTTATTTTGAAAGGGGACCTCTTATGGCTCCACTTTGCATTGGTTCTACCAACTGGATGTTATCTGTAGATCTAGTTCCTTCTGACCTGGCTCGATCAAACCGAGGCACATTCGAACAAAAATCTCTCCTTTTTTCACCTTTCCGTTCAGACTGCCTATAGTCCAACTCTAAGACCAAATTGATGAGGGCAGAGACTTCTGTGGGGCGATTAGGAAATTGGGACAGAGCATCCTTCAACTCATCTTTTAAGCCCCGATAAAAAAGAGTCGCTCTTTTATTCTCTGGCCAATCTGTTTCCACAATTAGCTTATTACATTGAGCCAGATATGCAACCCATTATTTGTTTCCTTGTTTTAGCTCCCACAACTCGTTGTCCATAGCTTGAGACACTCTTCTGCGATCAAAGATCAGCAAAAATTATTTTTTAAATTCATCAAAGTCATACAGAATAGGAGAATCTTTGGTGACCAGTGGTAAAGACCATGCAGTTGCGTCACCACTTAAATATGAGAGAACAAATGCTACTCTGGACTGTGCGTCAGGGAAAATGGCGGGCCGACACATGAAGTGTAATGAGCACTGCGTGAGGAAAATCAGTGCCCTTTGAGGGTCGCCACTAAATCGCTCTGGTGCAGCGAGCGGTATGACAGGGGACAAGGAATAAATTACCTGAGTTGTACTTTTGGGGTGTAGGGGGAAGTGGCATTACTACCCTGAGAGTCCAGAGAAAGAGCTGAAAAACTAGTGCCAGTGAAATACCGATCCATTCTACTCGCTAGGTCTATGGTTTCTCTCCTGGATGCCAGTAAATCTTGTCTTAATGCCTTGTTCTCTTCTCAGACTGCTAACAATTATTTTTGTATGACCTCTAGAACCCCTCCTAAACTCTTCAAGTCTAATCCTTCAGCCATTCTGTTTGGGGGAGTTAATATCTTGTGGGCACTTCACTCTGTCAGAAGAGTCTAACTTGAAGTATCCAGAGGAACCCCCACAGGTACAGAATGATGAACTATTCCCAATATCTCCTCGAGAATCCGTCCACGTACCAAATGAAAACTCTATTAGCATGAAAGAAACCCTGTGGGGGAAAGGGGATGGGACAGAGAAGAGACTGCTGGTCTTCAGTGGTGTCTTCTGAGCAATCTTCAAGATTCTTCTTGGGCACTGTTCACACTGTAATACATAAACAGAATTACAACCACAACCCTAATGACCAACTCTTCTATTATCACTCTGTCATCTCTAGGGTAACTACTACCTACCCTTGGGAGACCAGGCATTAGCCCCTCCTCTTTTTGGATATGATTGCCTTTGGGTTGTTGCTTGTGGCGTAGGGATGTGGCATTGTATCCTGCAATTTACATAACAAATGCTGACATTATTAACTGCTAATCCCTTTCTAAAGTTTACCTCCTTTTCCTATTGTAAATCAAATACTCAGATATTAACCTTTAACTTTCTTTCAGCAGGAACAAATTTGCGCAGACGAATACAGAAAGGTAAGTATCAGTCTTAAATTCTAATTTATTCACCAATCAATATTTTTTCAAGAATCGTATTAGAACTAAACTTGCCTTTCTTCTTTTAACAGGATAGAGCAGATACTGGCCTTACTAGAATGTAAGTTTAATTACTATTTACATTTTTTGTTTTAGCCACAAAAGGCAAGCCTAAAACTAAACTTTTATCTAAACATTTCCTTTTACTTGAACTAAAATAATATTTTTTCAAGAATCGTATTAGAACTAAACTTGCCTTTCTTCTTTTAACAGGATAGAGCAGATACTGGCCTTACTAGAATGTAAGTTTAATTACTATTTACATTTTTTGTTTTAGCCACAAAAGGCAAGCCTAAAACTAAACTTTTATCTAAACATTTCCTTTTACTTGAACTAAAATATAAGTCGAACAGAAACACTATCTCTTTCTCCTATTTGCCCTCTAGATACTTGCGTGACTGGATACTGCAGGAAGCACTGATGCGAGGAGTTCTGTGGAGAGCAGAGGAACGACCAAAAGTGACCTTTGACCGGAGTTTATCACTGCTGAGAACCGACGCGTAGATAACTAGCCTACCGACGGTAAGAAATACGAAGATATTGCCTTGCTACTCTCACCAACTACTCGAACGCAGACAGGAATCAACCGATTCTTCCGACGGTCTTGGTAAAGTGCGCAGCACTCAGAGCCAGCGCGAGCCTCAGCTGTGCTCTAGAGTACTATAGCGCAGATCACCAGAAAGGCTGCAGCACTGACCTAGTGCTGCGCCACCATATTTAGTAGGTACTTTCTGACTAAAGCGGACCACCCCCGTGCCCTGAAGACAGATGAAAAACTGTGGCCCCAACAGGTTGGCCATTAAGAGACTTGACTTTCCTGACACATGCTTACAATTCGTTTCCAATACACCAATGTTATTTATTCATATAAAATAAAATAAAACAAAACAAAAAAACACATTCACTTTCTAATGTTTTGCAAAACTTCAAGGCATGTGTCTGACCGTAACCTCAACTCAAAGGTCTTGCTTCCGGTCATTCTGTGGTCCAGAATTGGTTAAGCTTTGTGGGTAATTCCTAACAGTCGCCCCTCTCAAACAGCACCCTACTGTATGTGGTTTGTGAGGACATCTAAGCTGAAAATGGAGTATCAATTGTGGTGCTTTAACAAAAGATGCCGGTTCCCATGAATTCTCACTAGCATCATAACCTTTCCAGGTTATTGAATAATACAAGCGACCACTGTAATCTCTTAGAGTCAAGAATACATTGGACTTCATATTCTAAATGACCTTTTACTGGAATTGGTGGTAGAGGGGGTTCTTTTCTTGTTTCTGGGTTAAAGAACTTTAATAAGAATACATGGAAAGTAGAATGTACAGGGTATTCGGGAGGTAATTCCATTTGAACTGTGAATGGATTGAGAATCTTTAATATGGAAAAGGGTCCAATATATTGAGGTTGTAATTTTATTAGACCTTCTATTTTTAAATGTTTGGTGGAAAGCCAGACCTTATCTCATGTTTTAAATTGTGGGGTGGGTTCTCTTTTCTTATCTTCTTGTTTTTTCATACCTTCTTTATATTTATTTAAATAGATTTTAGCTTTTTCCAGAATATCTAATAATTGTTGTAGTTGCTCAGTGACTGCAGGAATGAAAGAAGTATCAAAGGAAACTGGTAGAGCCTTGGGATGACGCCCAGTTAAAAAGCAAAATGAAGTGCAATGAGTAGCTACGTGGGTACGGTAAATAAACTCTGCAATGAGTAAAGCTTTATCCCAATCACTTGTAATAGTTGCCAGAAGACAACAGAGAATCTGAATTAGAGTTTGATTCATCCGTTCCATCTGTTTTTGGGTGAAAGGCAGTAGATAATGCTACTTCCATGCCTACGTTTTTGCACAATTCCTTCCCAAATTTTGACGTGAATTGACCTTCACGGACTGATATAATTTTAGATGGTAAACCATGTAGTCTCACAATAAGATTTATACAAATATTGCTAAACTCAAGTAATGTAGGTAATTTATGTAGGGAGAAAAAGTGCCATTTTAGACAGATAATCTACTACTACAAGGATAGTAGTGTAACCATTTGCTGGTGGTAAGTTTGTAATAAAATCTAGACTAATGGTGTGCAAGGATTGAGGGGTAGTTAAAGGTTTCAAAAAACCTGCAGGTGCTTTATGAGAGACTTTATTTCTGGCGCAGATTGGACATGTTTCAACATATTCTTTGACATCCTTAATTATTGATGGCCACCAAATTTTTTTTTTTACAATTTGCTAAAGTTTTTTGATTTCCAGGATGTCCTGCTAAAGCGGAATCGTGATTCCAAATCAGGATTTGTTTTTGTAATTCTGGAGTGGGTACAAATACGCAGTTCTCATGATATAGTATTCCATCTTTGATTGTGTTCTTTGCCTGTGATAACCATTTGGGTATATCCTGTTTTAGAGTTTCTTGTTTTAATAAAAGTGGGAAGTCTTGTTGATATGTTGGTGCAATAATGATGTCAGCAGTATTAATAAGAGGAATAGAACCCTCATGTTTAGAGTCTGCTGTGTGACCAAAGCATGAGAAGATATCGGACTGTATTTGTTTGGAGCCTGGTCGGTATGTTATCACAAAATTAAAACCACAAATGAAGTGTAACCATCTCATCTGTAAAAGTGTTACTGCTTTGCCTGAACTGAAGAATTGTAGGTTTTTATGATCAGTAAATATGGGTGACTGGATGTTTAGTCCCCGTTAAATGATGGTGTCATTCTGTGGAGACCAATTTTATGGCTAACAACTCTCTCTACCACAGTATAATTTTGATTAACTGGGAGCAATTTCTTTGAGTAAAAGGCTACTGGGTGTATTTGTCCATTGATTGGATTTCTTTGGGAGAGAACACCACCTACGGTGACCTGAGAAGCATCAGCTTCAACAAAATAAGAAGATCTGGGCTGGGATGTCTCAGTATAGGTGCAGATGTAAACTTCTGTTTTAATTTCTGAAATGCTTGTGCAGCTTCCTCTTACCAAAGAAAAGGTTGTCCTTTTTGTGGGAGTTTTGTGATAGGTAAGACGATTTCTGAAAAATGATGAAAGAAAAGTCTATAGAAATTTGCAAAACATAATACCTTTTGAACTTCTTTAATTGAACTAGGTCCCGGCCAGTCAAGTATGACAGTTATTTTCTTTGGGTCCATGATTCCCATTGGAGACAGGAGGTATCCTAGAAATTCGACAGCGTCAGTGTTGAATGTACATTTTTCCAATTTAACGAACGGATAATGTTCTTGAAAACGTTTTAACCCTGCCCTCACTTGCTGAGTATGTTCCTCTCTATTTTTAGAATAAATTAGAATATCATCAATGTAGACCCCCACACAAATGTCCAGAAAGTCACTTAATACTCAATTTACGAAGTATTGGAATGATGTAGGGGCATTACACAGGTCAAAGGGCATGACAGTGTATTAAAATAATCCAAATTTAGTTCTAAATGCAGTTTTCAACTCATCACCTTCCTTGACCTGTGTAAGATGATCTGCCCCACGTAGGTCCAATTTTGTATATATGGTTGAATGTCTTAACTGATCCAGGAGTACAGGAATCAGTGGTAATGGATATTTATTTTTAATTGTTACCTTAAGTCCGTTATGGTCAATACAAGCCCTCAAGCCTTGGGGAGAGGATGTAGCCTAACGGTTAAGGCGATGGACTTCAAATCGGGGGAACTGGGTTCAAGTCTCGGCAACGATGCTCGACATCCTGTGATTTTGGGCAAATCACGTAATCTCCCTGTCCCTAACAAAAATGAATGTGTCCTCATGTAACGCAACTGGTGCTCATGTAAATCGCTCTGATACCTGATTTCAGGTAAAGTTTGTGCTATATAAAACTTTAAGAAAAGAAAGGAAAAGCCTCCGTCCCAATTTGGGATGAAGAAGAGAGGCGAGGAGGCAGGCGAGGTGGAATGACGAATGAAGCCTAGTTCCAACAGTTCGTCTAAGTACCTTTTTAAATATTGTGTCTCGGATTCAGTGAGTGCCTACACTCGACTATTAGGTAAATTGGTACCTGGCAATAAATCACAGTCATACGACCTATGTGGAGGTAGCATAGTTGCCTTCCCAGGATCAAAACTTTCCATACATTCTTGATATTCGTTAGGTAGTGTATGTAAAAGAGTTGTGGTATGAGCACCATGAAGTAATGTTGTTGACTCTCCATGTGCTTCTTGACAGCAATGTGTGCGACAATATAATGAGTCTAAAGTAAAGTGCTTCCCAATCTATTTTAGGGCTGTGGGAAATTAACAATGGGACTCCAAGAATGACTCCAAATGTGGGTGTGCCAAATAAATCAAAACTGATTTGTTTTGTGTGACCGTTCTGACAAACTAAGGTAATTTCACTCATGTGATTGGTAATTAGACTGGATGATAACTCAGAACCATCCGCTGCATGGACTGGTTCTGGTTGTGTCTTCAGGACTGAAGAAATATTCAATTTTTTGGGTAACTGAATATCAAAAAAATTGCCTGCAGACCCAGAATCTAGAAGTACCGAAATTGTGTGTCTTAATTGGACCGTCAAAATGAGAGTAACCTGAATTGTGAAATGCTGTGGTATACGTGCTACGATATTGGGCAAATGTTAGGATATCTTTAAATCTATTCCTCTCGACGGGGCAGCCTCCTTTCCTGACAAGAGTTCTCGTTTTCCTGAGTCATGGCAGCCACAATGTTGACCTTCCTGAAACCCTTTGGCTTAATGGAACAATCCCGGCCAAAATGTCCAGACTTTTCCGCAGTAGAAGCACATATTACATTTTCATCTATGTTCCTTTTCTTCGGTAGATAAAGGACCTTTTATGCCCCCTATTTGCATAGGTTCAGGATCTGGCATTTTGCTTCTTTTCTTTCTGTTTTTATTGTAATGATTTTACCCTCAAAATGTGACCTTTCTCCCTCGCATTCACCTAAACGGTTATCCAACTTCACAACAAGATCTATAAACTAAGAACAATCGTCTGGCAATTCAACAATAAGAGGCGTGGCGTCCTTCAAATCTTGTTCGTAGTACTTCTGGTGCACTGACAAGCTTCTACCTTCGTTTTGGCACTATTTTGTGGCCTGTGCTTTTGTCTTTAAACAATAAACAAGATATAGGTATTGAATACTGGATTCAGATTACTCATATCAACTAGTGAATAATATCAAGGTACGTTCAATGCCTTCTATTATTTAAACCTCTCTAATAAAGGTTGCAACTCTTATAAACCATTGCTGCTCATCCGAATCATTGGTGAAGACATTCTTTGGTAGTGTTTCTTAATTACACCTTATGCTAGGGAAGAAACAAAGCATGTCAACCTTTACACAAACTTAATTCTTGGTATACTGTCTCTCATAATAATTCAAAGAGTAATTGTCAATAACTTACTTTTTGATAACAGAATTCTTATTCAAAAAAGCCACCTGCTTTAAAAAAACCAACAATCGTCGTATTCCAATAATTCTGAACTTAATTCTTGATTGTCCTGGAATTAAATGTTATTTGATTGCAGTTTGCGAGTAAAAGTATAAAGAAAGAGTACCTGTTACATCTTGTGACTGAATTCGCAAGACACGAACACGGGTTAATACCTTGTTCTGAACTTTGTCCTCTTTCTTTTATTTTTCTTGTTGATTAGCTGCTGAGAGAATCCGGAAGTGATGCAGGACTCTGGAAGGTTACCAATGCAACCGGAGCTGAAGAGAGAATGACGTACAGGTCCGGACTGAGAAGATAAGCCCAGGAACTGGAGCCCGTTCAACGCGCTGAAAAGCAGGTAAGCGGGAGAAATAACAAGGCCAAGCGCGTCTGCTAGAGAGACATTCCTTTTTATAGCTCTGGGACCGGTGGGGTATACTCATGCAGGGTGTATGACTCATCAACTTGCAGAGTGCTGCACATGGAAAATAGGTGTGGCAGCACATGTGGAGAAAACCTGAAGGTCTTAGTCATGCTTACAAATAATTATTTGACACGTTACTCATGCAGGGTGTAAGACTCATCTTCAACTGGCAGAGTACTGCACATGGAAAATGGTGTGGCAGCACACGGGGAGAAACCCTGAAGGACCTAATCATGCTTACAATTTGTTTCCAATACACCAATGTTATTCAAGCATATAAAATAAAATACAACAAACAAAACAACATGTACACTTTCTAATGTTTTGCACAACTTCAAGGCATATGTGTCTGACCGTAACCTCAACTTAAAGGTCTTGCTTCCATTCTGTGGTTCTAGAATTGGTTAAACTTCGTGCATAATTCCTAACATGCTGCTCCTGGTCTTGCTGTTCTGCAAGTCTTTTTCATCATCTGTGCCTGTGCTTCTTCCAGGTTCCTCTTCATGTCTGTGGGTATCAAAAACACCCGTTGGAAACTCCCTTGGAGTGAAGGAATCACTCACCTGCATCTGCATAAAATTGCAACAAAACTGACTGGGCTGCTCCTCCTGAAGTCCCATGGACAACAAAAGGCTCAGCAACACAAGTGGTGGTTCTGCAACTCAGTCAGGGCCTGACCTGTCCTCTTACCATGTTTGAGGCCAGTATCCCTCATTGGAGCCGCTGGAACTGAACCACAGTGCACCGCATGGACTTGCTGTTTCCAAGGCTTGTTAGTTCTGTACTCCAGAGATCGTTGGAGTACAAGAAGTTCCAGCAGCTCTTCCTGCCAAGATATTTGTCCTCACCGCATCCTCTACACAGTGGGCCTGCATCTTTGGTAAGCTGCTTAAGGTCCTGTTGCGATTACTGAGCCTCGGCCTGTGGGTCCTCTTGAGGGTCTTCTTTGGCTTCAGTGGGCTCTCCTGCTTGCTTGGGCCCTGCTCTGACTCTCTTGCAATTGGTTAGTCAATTGGACCTTGCTGGTCCCAACGTTGCACCTTTTTTGTTTACCCCATCTGTCATTGCCAAGGCTTGTTGGTACTCCCGCTGGACACCGACCCTCTGGTTTTCAGCTTATGACGTGGAACAGCTTGTGAACAGGTCCTTGTCTTCCACAGCGTCATCTGGTCCTCACAGTTAAAGCAACAAAGTTACTGTCACCCAGTGCTTAATTTGTAAAATACGAAGTGCAGGTGCTCACATTTTTTTAGAAGGCCACACCCACTTCCCTCGGCTCCACCCACTTATTCTAAAAGCTCCACCCACATCCTCAACGGGCACTTCTGACTCTCAAGTTTCAGAAAACTAGCACATGGTGGTAAAGGTTCATTTAGTGGACCCCGGACAGATGCAATATGGGAGCTTCCATGCAAAATGGTGGCTGAAGTGAAGCAGCATGACAGTTACAAGTGAGAGAGCGCAAACTGACCTAAATGTATAAGTACATCATAGTTACACGTGGTAAGTACAAGTCATGAAGAGAAATGCCATGAGTGCTGGTATTATATGCACCTATACTCTGAAATGTGTAGTTAACCTAGAGATTTTGTATAGAAGTGAAACTAATGTAGAAATGTGTTAAAACTATATAGCCTTATTGGACGAGATTAATCCTGATCCATGTCGTGTAGCTGCTAAAATGAAAGGATGTCATGCTATAGGCACAAGACGGAGTAGGCCTCAGGGCCAAAGCGGAAAGGGTTGGGAAAGGTGCTCGTTTGCACGACATGGATTGCACTAACGTCATTTAGTAGTCAAGTTAATGGGTCATATTTTATAGATGTGTTTACCTAATCATAGAGTAGAGTATTAACATGCTAGTAATTAATGAAGGATTCGAAGGGTATAATCATTATGAGAAATGTTGTAGGCCTGAAATGTTTAAAGACACTGATTTATACGTATTAGTCTGTGCTGAGAATAATGTTGCAAACTTCCGTTAGAAGTCTATGAGAATTGGGATCCTGGCTGCAGATGTCTGTCTGCAAGAGAAAGGGGGGATCCAATTATAAATGAGATGAATAGAGGTTTGTTCAGGGGCCGGCACAGACACAGAGGAGGGTTCAGGAATGTTTTAAGGGGTATCAGCGGGCCGGAGAAGAGTCTGAGAAGCAAGGTCAACTCTAACGCACGAGGCCTCATCATGGAAAAAGCCAGAAGCTACACCACGTGAGGGGCATCTCAAAATGTTGTTGTATGTTTTGTATTAGGGACAGCACCCCTGGGTGGAGTTAGAGCAGATGCCTGAGGACCCTTTAGAGAGCGGATGGGTAGGCAGAGAGGGGTCATGACTGGAGGACTATAGGTTTTCACCAAGAGACTAAGAGTGGGTGATCTTCCTAGGAAGTCATTCACAGCTGACACCTTTTGATAGGTTGAGACTTTGTTAAGTAGGGATACCATCCAGAGCAGGGTAGGGACAGCCTAACCTGTATTTTCCCTCCAGCCCTAAATGACGGAGAGATCACAATACGTGTCTATGCTTGCAGCCTTGTTATTTTTAGAACTTGTACTTGTAGTCTTCTTTGCTCGTCTGAGGGTTTTCAGAGAGCACATGTATGTAGTTGGGCCCGTGTATCTTGTGAATCTCATTTTGAGATGCCTGTACTTGCAGCTGATTCTAACTTTATAATAAATCTTTGAAAGCTAGAAGTTGTTTGTGATTCTTCAGAGCGGAGTCCATTATTGGGTGAACTAGCCTGGTAAGAGATACACTTCCTTCCCTCAATGACAGGCAACAAAGGTTCAGACGACCAGAACGGGGTTTTAGATCAAGAGTGATAAGGTAGCGATCAAAATCTCGCCCCAGCAGTTGGTAGCTATAGAGGATGGTTGCCTTCTTGAGAAAGGTGATCTAGGCCAGGTTAGATTACCCCAAGGCCCCTAGAGATCGATGATCAGAAGAACCGCCCGCCGAAGAAGGTCCGGATGACGTGAGACAGAAAAGCAGCAGTATCGGTCGAGAGTGAGTATAAAGGGTCATGCGTGTTAGATTGCGGTGTTTTTGTATTGTATCTATGTTGTAATGTCTGGCGGAGTTGAATGTCTGTAGAGTGACTGTGGAACAGGTTGTGAGCGCGCTCAACCGGTGGAAATCTTAAGTTAAAGGAGAGCTTAAGTGGTTCGGGTGTATCGGACATCCAGAGTAATTGTCAACCAGTGTGAAGGGGGTCATGAGGTACCATTGATCGCCCGCAAGACCGAGATAGGGGGAACGTAAGAATGAGTGCGTGAGTAACGGACGCTGGTCGGAGGTTACTGTGTGTGTAAGCAACCTATCAGAGAGACGATAGACATTTCGTCAGTTGTGTTGACAATTACAGATAGACTGTGGACGTACAGTCGAGGGAAGTGACCGCTTGGTCGGAAGTAGTCATTTTTCAGGGTATGAATGGGACGCATGCATGACCGGGAGAAGAGCTGAGAAAGGAGGGGTGCTGCTGCGAAGCGGAGACGAGTGACGTCAGAAAGTGCCGCGCTGGGATTGGCCGGCCGGAGAAAGACCGCGCTGCGATAGGCCAGCTAGCAAAGCCGCGCTAGGATTGGTGGATTGTCATCAGGAAGTAAACAGAGTATTGAGGCTGGAAATTGTGCGTATAATCATTGTTAGACGGACCGGGAGGGTCGGCCGAGGATAAGGGGAGAGGTCTCCGGGGAGAGCCGTCTCCAGCGATCGTACAGACAAGTAACTTCCCCCCCACAGACGTACACCACACAAGGATAAGGTTCAACGATACTTTATAAGCAATTCTTTAAGTACGGTAAAATGGTACAAGGAGGTCTGGACTCAGGGGTCCCCTCGGTTCTGGTCTCTGGATTGGGAAAAGGGTAGCGGGACAGTCTTGTTACCAATCAGGTAGATGAAATAGCTCACAATCCTCGAGCTCGGCGTTCTAGATGATCGGGCCGCGGCGGAGCCAGCAGGTCCCGATGAAGGTGGTGATTACAAACGGTCCGCGGCCACGCCAGCAGGTCCCGACGACGATGAAGGTTTCAGAAGGTTGCGGCAGCGCCAGCAGGCAGGACGATAGTTCGTAAGGCAGGGCTACGGCAGCGCCAGTAGTCCGTCAAGGATGAGTTCTTCGCTGCGTCTCTCGACTCCAGGATACAACTGCCTTCCTGCTCTGGAGCTGCCCCAGTTATAGGTCTGGCGCCCTTTGATGTCCGGACCCTCGCACTTGGAGGTCGGGAGGTCCGGGATGAGGGAGTCCAGACACCCAGCGGGGGGGTGGAGCCAGCGCCCGGGGAGGCTGGGGGCGATCGGCACCTGGCGGGGGAGAGCTATCGACACCTCTTTCTCCCATTGACCTGCCAAGTAGTCCGCTCACCTCCTGGGTGGATGGTGGTGCCGGGATGTCGGGGCCTGGCCAGGCCCAGGGTTAGGGTCGATCGGAGGCCAGGCGGTCTCGTGGTGCTGTGTCCAAGATGGCGCCCAGGCAGGGCGAGAGGGCCGGTAGGGAATCGGGCCCATGAGGTGGAGATGTTCAGGGGCAGGGGTCCCATAGGAGACCGGAAACGGGTGGTTGTTGCGTGTAACATCTGAGGAGCCGGGCTCGGGCCTGGTCGTGCGGGGAGGGAGCAAGCCCTTCGTGTGGCCTGTCCAACATGCGTCCCCCCCAGCTGAAGGCGGGGAGAGTCACCCATCCTCTTGGGGACTCTCCTCGTCGAGGCGGAAAAAGCGTGACAGGCCATCTGCGTTGGCGTGGTCTTGCCCGGGTCGATGTTCCACAGTGAAGTCCATCCCCTGCAGGGAGATGGACCAACGTAGTAGCTTCGGGTTTTCCCCCCGCATTTGCATTAGCCACTGCAGGGGCCGATGATCGGTCTGTACCCGGAAGTGGGTGCCGAAGAGATATGGCCGGAGCTTTTTGAGGGCCCACACCACGGCGAAGGCCTCCCTCTCGATGGTGCTCCAGCGTTGTTCTCGGGCCAGGAGTCGTCTGCTGATGAAAGCCACTGGTTGGTCAAGTCCTTCGGGATTCAACTGGGAAAGGACTGCCCCAATGCCATGGTCGGAGGCATCCGTTTGGACGATGAATTCCCGACTGTAGTCGGGGGCCTGGAGCACAGGGGCGGAGCACATGGCGGCCTTCAGCTTCTCGAAGGCCGCTTGACAGCCTGGGGTCCAGTTGACCTTCTTTGGTTGGTTTTTGGATGTGAGTTCCGTGAGGGGCCCCACAATGCTGCCATAGTCCCTCACGAACCTCCGGTAGTAGCCTGTGAGTCCCAAAAAGGCGCGGACCTCGGTCTGGGTGATGGGGGGCTGCCAAGACTGGATGGCAGCGATCTTGAGTTGCAGAGGGGCCACCAGACCGCTTCCCACCTGGTGCCCGAGATAGGTCACGGACCCCTGGCCAATTTGGCATTTGCTGGCCTTGATCGTGAGGCCAGCTCGTTGGAGGGCCTGTAGCACTTCTCGGAGGTGGTGGAGGTGGTCGGACCAGTGGCGGCTGTACACAGCGATATCGTCCAGGTAGGCGGCGCTGAATTCTTCAAGCCCCGCCAGGACCTGGTTAACTAGCCGTTGAAATGTTGCTGGGGCATTCTTCATGCCGAATGGCATGACCTTGAAGTGATAGTGGCCATCAGGGGTGGAGAATGCAGATCGTTCTTGGGCTCGGGGTGTGAGACCGATCTGCCAGTAGCCCGCTGTCAGGTCGAAGATGCTGAGGTAGCGGGCAGCTCCCATGCGGTCGATTAGTTCATCTGCCCGGGGGATGGGGTGCGCGTCTGTTCTGGTGACCGCATTCAAGCCCCGGTAGTCGACGCAGAACCGGAGTTCCGGCGTGGTGCCGGGGGCGGCTGCTTTGGGGACCAGTACCACTGGGCTGGCCCAGGGGCTGTCGGAGGGCTCGATGACCCCGAGCGTGAGCATCCTGGCCACCTCCTCTTGGATGCAGGCCCGTACCCGATCTGGTACGCGGTAGGCCCGATGGCGGATAGGGGGACTGTCTCCCGTGTCCACGTCGTGTACGCACCAGGGGGTGACCCCTGGGGTGAGGGAGAACAGGGTGGCGAACTGCAGCAGGAGGTCTCGGCATCCTTGGCGTTGCTCCAAGGTGAGGGCCTCCGAGAGTCGGACCCCGTCCACGGAGCCGTCCTTCTCCCGAGTCCGCAGGAGGTCAGGGAGGGGTTCGGAGTCCTCCTCGGCTCCATTGTCCGTTGCCATCAGGAGGCTGAGTTCTGAGCGCACAAAATGGGGTTTCAGTCTATTAGCGTGGAGGACCCGGAGAGGGTTCCGTGAAGATTCCATATCGATGAGATAGGTGACAGGGCTCTTGCGCTCGATTACTTTGAAGGGCCCCGTCCACTTGTCTTGCAGGGCGCATGGTTCGGTGGGAGACATTACCCATACTTGTTGGCCGGGTTCAAATTCGATGGAGGAGGCATTTTGATCGTACCACCTTTTCATGTCCTCCTGACTGGCCTCCAAGTTTGCTTTTGCCATCTCTCTGAATCGTCTGGTCTGGTTGCGGAGGGTTAGGAGGTACTTGAAAACATCTGGAGGGTTCTTTAGAGGGGGCATTTCCCAGCCTTCTTTGACTAGGCTGAGCGGCCCACGTACCGGGTGTCCATACAAGAGTTCAAACGGGCTGAAGCCGAGGGACTTCTGGGGGACTTCTCGGTAGGCAAAGAGAAGGCACGGTAGTAGCACATCCCACTGGCGACGGAGGGGCTCTTCCAACCCCCCAATCATCCCTTTGAGCGTGCGGTTGAACCGCTCAACGAGTCCGTTTCCTTGAGGGTGATAGGGGGTCGTGAACCGGTAGGTGACCCCACACTGTTGCCAGAGGGACTTCATGTATTTTGAAATAAAGTTTGTGCCCCGGTCGCTGACGACTTCTCGGGGGAAGCCCACGCGGGAGAAGATCCCCATCAGGGCCCGGCCGACTACCGGGGCTGTCACAGTTCGCAGGGGAACAGCCTCGGGGTAGCGGGTGGCGTGGTCCACCAGTACTAGGATGAACCGATGTCCCTGTGCTGTACGGGGGTCCAGGGGTCCCACAATGTCTATCCCCACCCTCTCGAACGGGGTGGTGACCACTGGAAAAGGTTGCAGGGGTGCTTTCAGCTTGCGGCCGCTCTTCCCGCTGGCCTGGCACGTGGGGCAAGATCGGCAGTGCTGGAGTACATCGTTCCTCATCTTGGGCCAAAAAAAGTGGGTCACCAGGCGACTGTAGGTTTTATCCTGACCCAGGTGGCCAGCCAGGGGGACATCGTGGGCCAGGTTTAGCAAGAAGTCTCTAAAGCGGAGGGGCACCACTAGTACTCGACTGGCCCCTAACTCCGCGAGTCTCTGTTCGCTGTACAACAGGTCATTGTCCCAATAGACCCAATGGGTTCCGGAGGTATCCCCTGCGCTCTGAGCGAGGGCTTGTTGGCGGAGTCCCTCGAGGGAGGGACAGGTCCTCTGCTCTTGGCGAAACTGTTCTTGGGTGGGCCCCCCCTCCTGACGCCACTGATCCAGGCCGGGAAGGTCCTGAGGCTGAACGAGCTCCTCGGGAGTTTGTTCTGGGGGGACGGCACGGTCGGTGTCTTCTACTGGAGCGACCGGGGGAGGAGGTGCCGGCCATTCAGGTTCTTCGGGTCTGGGGGTGGCACGGGCAGCCATGGACCGGGTGGTTACGCACGCCCAGTCCGGGATGCCCAACATCCCCAGATGCTCTCTCCTCTCTACGGCGGCCCACGGGGAACTTTCAAGATCATTTCCCAGGAGACAGTCTACGGGGGCGTCATCTCGGACCGTCACTTTCAACATGCCGGAGACTCCTCCCCACTCGAAGGGGACGCAAGCCATCCGACATAGACTCTCCGAATTGTCGGCTGATCGGACAGGGCAGAGAATGTTTGGCAGGATCTGTTCTGGGGTCACCAGGTGACAGCGGACGGCTGTTACACTGGCCCCGGTGTCACGTAGGGCTTCGGCCCGGCGTCCATTAATGTTCACCCATTGACTGTACTTCAAGGTGTCGGCGGGTAGGGGGACCCGCGGGACCATGTCTCTTCCCCCTAGGCATGCTAGAACCATGGCGGCTGGTTCCCATTCTTGGTGTTCTTGCTCACATTCCTCATGCTTTTCGGAGATTTGTTCTTCCCCCAGGGCGGCGGCAGCCATCTGGCGGGGTCTCGGAGTCTGGCTCTGTGGACAATTTGGATCGTTTGCGTAGTGGCCGACTCGCTGGCATCGGTGACATGTGACATTGGCTCTGTATCCCGGCCGCGCCGGGGTGTTGCCCCGGTTGGCCGGGGGTGGGGTGCTGGTAGCGGGAGCGGCCGGGGCGTTGTCTCTTCCTCGTCCTTGGCCCCCTCCTCCTCCTCGAGGACGGTGCTGACCGTGGTGGTTCCGGTTCTGTTCATGGGACCCATTTCAGCCCACTCGGGTAATTTCCCACCGGTCAGCCTCGGCGGCGAGCTGCCGTGGATCAGTCAATTTACTGTCGAGGAGGTGCTGCCTGAGCTCGACGAAGCAGTTGTTTGATAGATGCTCCCATACCATGAGATTGAAAAGTTGCTCGTAAGTCGTTACGTTGCTTCCCTTGATCCAACCCTCGAAGGCCCGGCTGAAATAGTTCACGTATTCCACCCAAGTTGTACCCGGGATCCGGGTGCAGTCTCGGAACCTCTGGCGGTACATTTCGGGTGTGAGCCCATAGCGGGTGAGGAGGGCAGCTTTCATGTGGTCATAGGAGGTCATCAGATGGTCTGGAAGCTGTAGCAGGGCATCGCGGCCCTCATTGAGGAACCTCCCCCATAGACCGGCTCCCCAGTCGCTTCGATCGATCCGGTGGGAGGTCATAGCGATCTCGTAGGCCTTGAACCATTGCTGTATGTCGTCCTCTCGGAAATATTCTCGAACGACATCCTTGGGGATGTGTACCTTTTTTTCTGTTGCCCCCGGGGTGCGCGGTTGCTCGGGCACCCCTAATTCTTTGTTCTGCTTGCGTAAGTCTATCTCAGCTAGTTTGCGCTCGTGTTCATACGCCAGTCTCTTCTCTTCGAGCTCTCTTTGTCTCTGCTTCTCTTCCCGTTCTTCTCGGAGTCGCAGATGTTCCAGATTCAGTTTTTGTTCTGCTAATTTGAGTTCGCCATCCATTTTGAGCCGGGCCATTTCTAGTTCATGTAGTCAGGTTCTTTCTCGTTCTTGGATCTCATCTTGCGAGAGACCCGTTCTTCGCTCCTCGGGAGCCGTGGTGTCTTTTTCTGCTGCTGCGACATTTTGGACCGGGGGTCTGACGGCCCCGGTTTCTGCCCAAGACTCAATGGCGTGCTTGAAATCGTCTTTAGTACTCAGACCGGTGGTAGCGATACCTAGTTCAATGCAGAATTGTTTCAACTCACGATGGCTGTATTCTTCCAATTTCTCCATCTGGAATTTCTCGGTGGATCCGCTTTCTTTGGTTGTCATTGTGATTTCGTCGTGGGGTGAGCCACTCTCTGTACGATTATGCGTTGATTCGGATCGCGCCGCTGGCCACCAATGTTAGATGGACCGGGAGGGTCGGCCGAGGATAAGGGGAGAGGTCTCCGGGGAGAGCCGTCTCCAGCGATCGTACAGACAAGTAACTTCCCCCCCACAGACGTACACCACACAAGGATAAGGTTCAACGATACTTTATAAGCAATTCTTTAAGTACGGTAAAATGGTACAAGGAGGTCTGGACTCAGGGGTCCCCTCGGTTCTGGTCTCTGGATTGGGAAAAGGGTAGCGGGACAGTCTTGTTACCAATCAGGTAGATGAAATAGCTCACAATCCTCGAGCTCGGCGTTCTAGATGATCGGGCCGCGGCGGAGCCAGCAGGTCCCGATGAAGGTGGTGATTACAAACGGTCCGCGGCCACGCCAGCAGGTCCCGACGACGATGAAGGTTTCAGAAGGTTGCGGCAGCGCCAGCAGGCAGGACGATAGTTCGTAAGGCAGGGCTACGGCAGCGCCAGTAGTCCGTCAAGGATGAGTTCTTCGCTGCGTCTCTCGACTCCAGGATACAACTGCCTTCCTGCTCTGGAGCTGCCCCAGTTATAGGTCTGGCGCCCTTTGATGTCCGGACCCTCGCACTTGGAGGTCGGGAGGTCCGGGATGAGGGAGTCCAGACACCCAGCGGGGGGGTGGAGCCAGCGCCCGGGGAGGCTGGGGGCGATCGGCACCTGGCGGGGGAGAGCTATCGACACCTCTTTCTCCCATTGACCTGCCAAGTAGTCCGCTCACCTCCTGGGTGGATGGTGGTGCCGGGATGTCGGGGCCTGGCCAGGCCCAGGGTTAGGGTCGATCGGAGGCCAGGCGGTCTCGTGGTGCTGTGTCCAAGATGGCGCCCAGGCCGGGCGAGAGGGCCGGTAGGGAATCGGGCCCATGAGGTGGAGATGTTCAGGGGCAGGGGTCCCATAGGAGACGGGAAACGGGTGGTTGTTGCGTGTAACATCTGAGGAGCCGGGCTCGGGCCTGGTCGTGCGGGGAGGGAGCAAGCCCTTCGTGTGGCCTGTCCAACAATCATGAAGTGTTTTAAATGGTTGAGAGCGGCTTTTAAAAAAGAGAGGCGGGGATCTTATGAAGGGGAAGAAGCCCCGCCGGAGGGTACGCCGGCTCGTTATATGGCGGCAAATGTTGGGCTGCATACAATATTGTGGATTTCAGAGTGGAGTAAGATTACAGAGGGAAATGAGGAACTGACGTTTCCGAAGTACGGGACGTTCAGATTAGAGGTGCTACACCGATTAAAAGCAGTTATGACCTCAATGAGACCCATGCCTAGACCGACCCAGTTTGAAGCTCTCAATGCCTGGATTAGGGCAGCGCACGAGAAGAACCTGAATAGACGACAAGAAAGGGTGAAACGATCGGTAAGAGCAGTGCAGGATGCCAAGTGGGATGCAGATGCTAAAAGATGGAGAGTGCATAACATGGAAGTAAATAAATTGTACCCAGTGTTAGAAGCGCCCGGAAACAAAAGCCCCCTAGAAGAAGATGATGAGAGCGAAACGGAGGACAGCCTGATAAACAGGTTACTGACAGATAGGCCACCCCCGTATAACAGAGCAGGGGGAGATGTCGAGCATAGTGAAAGGGGGGGGCAACGTAGGAGAGCATGGACTGGTTCCCAGTTCAGATTGGGATCCCGCTGCAAAGAAAGAACTATCCCAGCCTAGTCCGGTGCAGCAGGTAGTTGGGAGGTTTGTGGTACAAAGAGTGCCGGAAACGGAGTGTGCCACATCCTACGCACTGCCAGATGCCCTACAAGTACCTGTTACCATAGGTCCTATAGTATCGATTTATGACCCAGAAAGAGCTAGAGGGGAGGAACAGGTACGGAGGGACAGAGAAAGAGCAGAGATGGCAAGGAGGAACGATACGATCAATTCCCCAAGTCAGTTGCCGATACCAAGAGAGTGGAGCACCCCGGTACACACAGCAGAGGATCCAGTAGGGGATCCGGGGGGCCATAGATGGCCAGTGGATATGAGGGGATCAGGACGGAAATCCTTTCAGGAGTTAAACGAGTACCTGAAGAAGTGGGATGGGGCAGTAGAGGCTCATAAGAGCATCATAGCTGCGGAAGCTGGAAGGGAAAGTCAGGATAGCAGGACCCGGACTCACTGCGGGGCTGATGAAAGCAGTCAGGAGTGGGACGGGAGGGAGAAGGACAGTAGGGGAGTCACCCATTGGGCCCGGAGTGGAGGTAGATCAGACCTGGAAAACGGGGGCCCCAGGAGGGGGGGGGGGGTGTCTCGCCCAATACACAGTGAAGGAGACAGGAGAACGCAGGAGTACAGAGATAGCTTTAAGTGTACCCACTGTGTGCCCGGCAACAGAGAACAGAATGGGAGTTGCAAGAGGCCGCGCCACAGTCCCTGTGATGACGGACAAGAGCGCAGTCCAGGGGATATGGGGAACCGAGAAGGATCATATCAGATACTGAGTGATACTAGACAGAGAGAGAATGGCGACCGGAGGGAGAATAGCAGAGAGTCCTATTGTGAAAAGAGAGAAGAAAGAGAGAATGGGCAAAGTAAGATTGGGGGTAACAGGCCCGTGTTCCATCACCTTCCAAGATCGGATGGCCGAGCATGGGACCTAGAGAGATGGGAGCAAGGGAGAACACTCCTTAACTCTCCTGAGCCCAAACGTAGGGCTCGGAGTTGGGATGGTAGAGAGGCCAGTGAACCCCCTTCGAAAGACATATTGCGAGCTGAGATAAAAGCCAAGAGACTCGATGTCGCCAGCTTAAAGTCAGATCTGGATGACATGGTAGATGGTACCCTGCCTTTAGAAAGAATGGAAATGTATGAGCAGGATGAAATACTGTTCATGGCAAAGGACATCACTCGAAAGGCGAGAACAATCCATGAGAAGTTAGTCGAACTAGCAGGCAAATATATGGTGGACCTGTCAAGGACCAAAGCATTACAGGGTAACCACAGGCTACATTATTCAGATCGAGACCTAGATGAGAGGAGAACAATCGGACTGAAAACGCACATAAGGGAACTGATCACTGGAATAAGGACGTGGAGGGCACTAGATAAATGGGAAGAAAGGTGGTCCAAGAAAGGGACCGTCAGGAGAAGCATGCTTGGTATGACACCAGGAGGACTGCAGAGAATAGAGGCATATCCTTTGCGTGAAGTTGCAAATGGGAACTATGTGCACGTACCATGGAGTAGGGGAGATTTAGCTGCTTTTACAACTTCCTTCCCCAAATTGCGGGAGAACCCAGTTGAGTGGTACAAGCAAGTTGAGAGATTCGTAAAAATCTCAAAGGTCCTATGGATAGATCTGAACACGCTGTTTGACATCGTAGTACCAGGAGATTTGTGGACAGCATGCAAGGTTAGCGCTGAGTGGCCCACAACAGAGCCAGAGAGAGATGCTAAGACTAATGGGCCGTCCGAGAGCGTAATGGCAAAATACGAGAGAGTGATGAATTGGCTGAAAGAGAAAGTGCCAATGCAGGACATAGATTGGGTCAAAATAGATCGAACTAGACAGGAACCCAAAGAGACAGTTCACGAATACTATGAGAGATTGCTGAAGGCGTTTAAACAGTATAGCGGTCTGGATGTAATGGATCCGAAGGACATAGGGCAATTTGTGTCCAAGTTCGTCCTGGGCCTGAGACCGGATATCAGTTTAATGATTCAGCAACACTTGATTTGTTGGCAAAATAAACCTTTAGATGAAATCCTGAGATATGCCAGGTACTGCTGTGATGAGATAGACTCCAAGGCAAAGAAGCTAAAGGAGAAACTGATGGTGGTGCAGATGCAGGCAGCCGGAAAGGGGGGACAGCAGCAACAGCAACAAGGAACAGGAACTGGAGGGAAGAAACAGTATAGCCAGAACAAGGGCAATGAGGAGAACTCCACCTTTAGACCCAGAATAGACATAGCTGCCTTGAAGAAAACGACTCGGTGCCACCAGTGTAACGAGGTGGGGCATTGGAAACGCGAGTGTCCCTACAATGTTGAGATAGGGGAACAGGAGGTAGAGGAGGAAGAGGTCCAGAGTACGCCTGCGAGAGGGGTAACGCAATACCAGGGAAAGGTGCTCAAAGGGGGGGCCCTTCCTCCACGAGCCCAGTTCCCTCAGTCACCCAGAGTAGGGACTATGGGTAAGACATATAGACAGATGCCCCTGTTTGTAGGAGGAGAGGAATGCTATTACGTAGACCCACTAACTGGACAGAGAGTGGAAAGGGAGGACTGTACCCTCGGGGCAGCCTTGGAGGTGGATCAAAGGGGACCCTATGTTGAGGCCGAAGTGGCAGGGTGCCCCACGACATTCCTAGTGGACACAGGAGCCACTAGATCCACGATCAGATCAGCCGCAGTTCCAGGCCTGCCCATGTCTGGAGAGACAATACAAGTGGTGGGGGTCGCTAACAGGAGAATAACCAGCCCATTGACTGAACCAGTGCAGGTGAAAATAGGGAAGTACAGCGATGAGCACCAGTTTGTGGTTTGCGATTCTAGTCCTGTATGTCTGCTAGGAAGAGACCTTTTGTGCAAGTTAAATTGTACAATATACTGCACACCACAAGGAGTGGAGGTATTGACCAATGACGATGATGCTGACTTCAAAGTTGCAAATTCAAGAATATGTGTGGAGCTGTACCCCACTCTGACAGTAGATGAGCTCCCCTGGGATCTGAGAGAGACAGTGGCACCAGAAGTGTGGGATTTCACTGGGGAAGAGATTGGATTGGTCAAAGGGGTGGACCCAGTGAAAATTGTAGTGAAACCGCATGCTGAGTTTCCGAGAACACCCCAATATAAATTGACTCCAGAAACGATTGCAGGTATAAAGCCCGTGATCGAGTCCATGATTAAGCAGGGAATACTGAAAGAAATCGTGGGTAGTCCATGTAACTCCCCGATTATGGGTTTCGCAAAAACCAAATGGGAAATTCCGGATAGTGCAGGACCTCCGAAAGATTAATAACATAGTTGTCTCATGTTGTCCAGTGGTACCGAATCCATCAGTGATACTGTTTCAGATACCGTTTCAAGCCGAATGGTTCACTGTGATAGATCTTTGTCAGGCTTTCTTTTCGATCCCTCTGGACGAAGAGAGCCATTTCCTTTTCGCATTTAAGCTGGAAGGTCGCGTCCTAACATGGTGTCGTATTCCTCAGGGGTATACAGAGAGCCCATCGATCTTCAACCAGCTTCTGAAGAAAAATCTTGAAAGTCTAGTGCTGCCCCAGAAGTCAGTTCTGGTCCAGTACATAGACGACCTCCTTGTGGCGTGAGAAACAGAAGAAGCTTGCAGGGAGGACTCCATTGCTTTGCTAAATCACCTAGATGCAAATGGGCACAAGGTGTCCCCGGGAAAGTTACAGTACTGCCTGACAGAAGTGCAGTACTTGGGACACAGAATTGAGAAAGGCAAACGAAAAGTGTCACCAGACAGGATAGAGGCGATCATGAAGATGAATGCGCCTAAAACACAGAGAGAAGTCAGGATGTTCCTAGGGATGGTGGGTTATTGCCGACAGTGGATCGCGAACTTTTCACTGAAAGCAAAACCCTTGCAAAAACTGACGCACAAGGAGGTGAGCGATCCGGTACCATGGGACAAAGACTGTTTGATGGCATTCCTACAACTGAGAGAGGACCTGTGTCGTGCTCCTGCTCTGGGAAGGCCTGATTACGATAAACCATTCTTGCTTTACTGTTGTGAGAGAGAGGGTTGTGCGCTGTCTGTGTTGGTCCAAATTCATGGGAATGCCCGTAGACCAGCTGCTTACTTCTCGGCTACTTTAGACCCAGTAGCCGCAGCGTTGCCCGGATGTCTCAAATCCGTCGCTGCAACAGGTGTCAGTATCGAGAGGTGTGAGAACATTGTGATGGGGCATCCGTTAGAGGTGTACGTGCCCCATTCTGTTGAACTGTTGATGACCAGGACCAAAACACAGCATCTGACCAATAGCAGGCTCACGCGCTATGAGCAAGTCATTCTTGCTGCAGAGAACGTGACCCTCAAGAGATGCTCTGTTTTGAACCCTGCTACCTTGATGCCACTCCCAAATGATATCGATGATGATGAATGTACAGACCATGACTGCCTCGATGTGACTGAACTATGCACCAAACCTAGACCCGACATCGTGGATGAGCCACTGACTGACCCAGATGAAGTTTTCTTTGTCGATGGCTCATGTGTAAGAGACGAAGTTGGGCAGTTGAGAGCAGCTTACGCTGTTTGTACAATTACTGGAGTTGTGGAAGCTGGATGCCTGGAAGGAGTACACTCCGCTCAGGTAGCCGAGATTATTGCCTTAACGCGTGCTTGCCTGGCAAGCAATCAAATTCGAGTCACCATATACACCGACAGCCAATATGGTTACGGGGTAGTTCACGATTACGGGCAGTTGTGGTCTCAAAGAGGTTTCATGACCTCTTCAGGCTCTCCCATTCGCAATGGAAAGTTTGTGCGCTTGTTGTTAGAGGCGTTGCAATGTCCAGCAGGTATCGCAGTTGTGAAGTGCACCGCACATACCAGAAACATGGACTTCATGTCACAAGGCAATAGATATGCCGACGAAGTCGCGAGGTATTGCGCGGAACAAGGGTACTCTTTCACAGAGGTGGAAGTGGGTGGAATAAATGTAAGAACTGAATTAGCTATGATATTAGAAACTGTTGATTCTTGGGACGAACTGAAGTGCATGCAGGAAAATGCTCCTGATTTTGAAAAGCAAACATGGGAAAAGGCAGGATGTGTGGTGGGTGAGGCTCATTTCTGGGTCTCAGCAGATGGAAGAGCAGTGTTACCCAATGAGATGGTGAGCCCAATGGCTAGACAAATCCATGGTCCCGTACACCTAGGGAGAGACGCTATGCTGAGAGTATTTAGGCAAACCTGGTATAACCCTAAATTCAGAGTAGCAGCCGAAGCAGTGTGCCAGCGTTGTGTGACCTGTCAGCAGTTGAATGTAGGGAAAAAGACACCAGTTGCACTGAGCCACATAGGGAGGTCTGGGGGTCCATTCAACCGTATGCAGTTGGATTTCATTGAACTGCCAAGGTGCAACCGCCTCCGTTATGTCCTGGTGGTTGTTTGCGTATTCTCCAGATGGGTTGAGGCATACCCTACACGTAGGTGCGACACCCTCACAGTGGCCAAGTTACTGCTTAGGGAGCTCATTCCGCGCTTCGGGGTACCGGCCTCTTTGGAATCAGATAGGGGAACGCATTTCAACAGCGAGCTTGTGAAGATGATTTGTGCGGCTCTGAACATAGATCAGAAATTGCATTGCAGTTACCGACCAGAAGCCTCAGGAATTGTGGAGCAGATAAATAGCACCATTAAGGCCAGAATTGCAAAAGTGTGTTCATCAACGTCCTTGAGTTGGCCTGACGCTCTGCCATTGGTCCTTATGAGCCTCCGTAGTACCCCAGACAGAAGAACGGGACTGTCACCTCACGAGGTGTTGATGGGGAGAGCAATGAGGTTGCCATCTGTACCAACTGCTGCACTGTTAAACATCACAGATGATATGATCCTGGACTATTGTAAGGGGCTGTCTGACGCCATTCATTCTGTGTCCCTTCAGGTGCAGGCTGCCGAAGTTCCATCGTGCCAGGACCTGTGTCATGACCTGTGCCCAGGTGATTGGGTGCTTGTGCGAAAGCACGTGAGAAGAAGCTGCCTGGATGTTCGCTGGCGAGGGCCCTACCAGATCATCCTGATCACAAACACCGCAGTGAAGGTGGGAGGCCTGCCCAATCGGATCCACGCATCGCATACGCGGAGGGTTCCAGCACCTCTGGAAGAAACAGCTCCTCTCTCGGATAGAAGTCCAGCGGCGGACCGAGAAGCCATAGAGGGGGCTAGCCAAGCTGTAGAGGTGCCAGAGGAAGCAGAGAACGAGTCTGACCAAGCTGAGGACGGTCAGTACAACAGTGCAACAGACGACGCTACTGAAGGAGGAAGTAGCTGGGAGTACGAATCAGACACTGACCAGTCTGAAAGAGAGCGTGAACAGACCAGAAGGAGAAGGAGCAGAAGGGTACGTGGAGAAGCTAATTGGCCACAAAGAAGGAGCTCTAGCCTGAGGTCAACTCCAGAGAGAACCCTTGCTCCGATATCAGAGGACTCAGACCCGGAAGAAGGTGCTCAGGGCTCTGAAGCACCAGATCTAAGAAGATCGAGAAGAGTACGTGTGCCTAGCAGAAGATACGCCACCCCTGAGTGGACATATCTGGCGACAAATGTCTTTGGAACGGGAGACAGGGAGGATACGAGCGGTGGTGGTGTCCAGCTCTGAGCCCATCATCACGGTGGAAGTACAGCTGTTAGTACCCGGAGTCGAAGCAGAAGGGTCACTAACTTTCACACTCCCCAGCCCTCCCCGCCTCAGCAAGTTAAAGCACATGTTTTGCACAGAATTGCAATTCCCCGACTTTGGTACAAAGATAACAAGCCATGAAGAGCACGTTCTTCGTTTGGAAATATTGAACTATGCTGTCCAAGCTGCAGGCTCAAGCCTGATTGTGGATGCTTAGAGACTTTGTAAATAAGCAAGAAAAAGAAGATTACCTAGCGCCCAGGAAGCAGAGAATCTTAGGAACCTTCCTTTGAGTTGACGGAGAAGGGCTAGGGTTGTCTGTGTTAAAGCTTTTAAAAGACTTTTGCAAAGGAGGTTGTCAGCTTCCAGTTGTGTAGTTCTAAAGACAGAAGGAGCAAAAAGGACTGTAAAGGAACGAGAAGAAAAGAACTTTGTGGTGGATTACAAGAAGGGAATCCTACTGTCTGACGAAATGGAGGCCGGCACCCCGAATCGTAGAGCCAAATGTATAATAGGCAAATTAATAGTAGGAGTGGTATTTTTAATAGTTTTAGTGGTCACAGTTTCATATGTAAAGGGACATGAGGATGAGGCAAAGGTATCCAATGAGAAATCTGTAGTGACACCTAAACCCACTGTTGCTGGTAAGAAAGGGGAAAGCATTCAGGAGAAAGCGTTATTAGCAGCAGAAGCCCGTAGGTTACACGTGGATGAGTCCCAAGGCGACTTTAGGTCAAATGCTTATGCTAAACTTTTGTATGAATACGTGGATGTCATGGAGGTTAAAGACTGTTACGTCTGCATGCAGTTGCCGGCGTCTGTAGATGAAGGCATTAGATATCATCACCTCCCGCTGACATATGGCATTACATGTAGCTTATTGCTTAGTATATTTTATGGGAGAGATAGTTTTGAATACTATTTCTCCAATTATGACTCAGTGTTACCAGAAGTCCCAAATTATAAGCAGATGAACAAATGGGACTACTGGAAGAGTGAAGACAGATTGGCCAAGTTCTTCATTCCTTGGATTACCTTAGATACTTCACATGCCCGCAGAAATAACCTGACATGCAAGGTGTCAGAAGTCGAGAAGAAGTTTATAGGGCAGGTGGATGATCGATACAGGAGACAAAAGATTTTGAAAAAATCAGGACAATGGAAAACAGATTGGACCGAGGAAGAGAAGGCACATAAAAGAAAGGGTAGTAGTGGTCCAATAGCTTTGGATAGAACGCAGAGAGGAAAGCTATGTCTTCACCGAGCCAAAACGTATTATGAAAATGTATACTTGGGAGAAGTTAGCTGTGAACATGCTTTCAATCTAGAATATTATACCAAGGATTTCCTAAAAGGAATGCAAGTGATTCCAAATGTATATTTTGTATGTGGAAGAAATGCCTACGTGAGACTACCTGATAACTGGTATGGATCATGTTACCTGGCAATTGTCTTCCCCAAAATATATCATGCCCAAGACTTAGAGATCATCGAGGGCAAGGCTTCAGCAAGAGGAAGAAGAGATATAGGAGATGCAGAAATGGTTGGAGATGTATTTGGAGCTGTGTTCCCTCTTTTAGGACTAATCCTCAATGATGTCAAAATTAGACGACTGGCAACAGTCGTAGACAGGTTGTCTGCCAGCACTGCTCAGTCCTTAATGCTGGTGGAAGAAGAGATGCAATCGATAAGGGCCATGGTTCTTCAAAACCGTCTTGCATTAGACGTCCTGCTAGCAAAGGAGGGCGGAGTCTGTAAGGCTTTGAAGGTCCAGGAATGTTGTACTTACATTCCAGACAATTCAAAGCCCCTTGAGAAAGTTATTATGAACATAACTGATATTCACAAAGAGATCGAAGACCTGAGTAGAGAAAATGTCTGGGAAAAGGTGGGCCATGGAATGAGTGAAGCTGGAGGTTGGTTCACCACATTAGGCAAAAGCTTTGTGTGGTATGTGCTGAAACCTATCATCATAATTTTGATCTTTGGGATCATGTTGTGGGGATTGGTGAGGGCATTCAAATGGTACAGAGCAAGGAGGTTGGAGAGGGCCCAGAGAGAACAGCTACAGAGATTAGCTGCCATACAAGACAATCAGTACAGGAGTCTGAGGGCTCTAGAAACGCAGAAACGAGGTACATTAGCAATCACTTCAGTTTAAATGTTAGTGATGACCCCGAGAGGTCATCAAAGGGGGGAACTGAGAGAGCGCAAACTGACCTAAATGTATAAGTACATCATAGTTACACGTGGTAAGCACAAGTCATGAAGAGAAATGCCATGAGTGCTGGTATTATATGCACCTATACTCTGAAATGTGTAGTTAACCTAGAGATTTTGTATAGAAGTGGAACTAATGTAGAAATGTGTTAAAACTATATAGCCTTATTGGACGAGATTAATCCTGATCCATGTCGTGTAGCTGCTAAAATGAAAGGATGTCATGCTATAGGCACAAGACGGAGTAGGCCTCAGGGCCAAAGCGGAAAGGGTTGGGAAAGGTGCTCATTTGCACGACATGGATTGCACTAATGTCATTTAGTAGTCAAGTTAATGGGTCATATTTTATAGATGTGTTTACCTAATCATAGAGTAGAGTATTAACATGCTAGTAATTAATGAAGGATTCGAAGGGTATAATCATTATGAGAAATGTTGTAGGCCAGAAATGTTTAAAGGTACTGATTTATACGTATTAGTCTGTGCTGAGAATAATGTTGCAAACTTCCGTTAGAAGTCTATGAGAATTGGGATCCTGGCTGCAGATGTCTGTCTGCAAGAGAAAGGGGGGATCCAATTATAAATGAGATGAATAGAGGTTTGTTCAGGAGCCGGCACAGACACGGAGGAGGGTTCAGGAATGTTTTAAGGGGTATCAGCGGGCCGGAGAAGAGTCTGAGAAGCAAGGTCAACTCTAACGCACGAGGCCTCATCATGGAAAAAGCCAGAAGCTACACCACGTGAGGGGCGTCTCACGAGGGGCGTCTCAAAATGTTGTTGTATGTTTTGTATTAGGGACAGCACCCCTGGGTGGAGTTAGAGCAGATGCCTGAGGACCCTTTAGAGAGCGGATGGGTAGGCAGAGAGGGGTCATGACTGGAGGACTATAGGTTTTCACCAAGAGACTAAGAGTGGGTGATCTTCCTAGGAAGTCATTCACAGCTGACACCTTTTGATAGGTTGAGACTTTGTTAAGTAGGGATACCATCCAGAGCAGGGTAGGGACAGCCTAACCTGTATTTTCCCTCCAGCCCTAAATGACGGAGAGATCACAATACGTGTCTATGCTTGCAGCCTTGTTATTTTTAGAACTTGTACTTGTAGTCTTCTTTGCTCGTCTGAGGGTTTTCAGAGAGCACATGTATGTAGTTGGGCCCGTGTATCTTGTGAATCTCATTTTGAGATGCCTGTACTTGCAGCTGATTCTAACTTTATAATAAATCTTTGAAAGCTAGAAGTTGTTCGTGATTCTTCAGAGCAGAGTCCATTATTGGGTGAACTAGCCTGGTAAGAGATACACTTCCTTCCCTCAATGACAGGCAACAAAGGTTCAGACGACCAGAACGGGGTTTTAGATCAAGAGTGATAAGGTAGCGATCAAAATCTCGCCCCAGCACAAGCATTGGGTTCTTTACAGTCCCTATCTCAAAGGAAAGTAAGAGAGACAATGTTTAAAGGGAGATGCCTTTTACCATATTTAGGTCAGGATTACATGCTATTCCCCACTTGAAAAGGTCTATCTCTTTGTTTCACAGAATGGCAGCACTTCATGTAGATCTCCATTGAACAGCTCCAGCCAACCCTTTCCCTTAATTTGTGCACATTTTTTTTCGTTACAGCTTTCTTCCTGCGTCACTGTTTTTCAATATTTCTCTTTCTTTCCCCTTTTCATGTTTTTGTCTCTCTGCTTTGGGTGAAAGTCTGATTAAGAAAAATATGTAGCGGTCCCCAAAATAAGTGCTGGTGGGGCCCACCTGCAACAGCCAGTACAAATTAAGCACTGGGAAAGCATATGTAATCTACCTTTCCATCAAGGTCACAGGCACCAACTTCCCAACTAGGTTTAGTCCTCACTCACCAGTACTTATTTATTTTGAATATTCATATATACCCAGAATGTGCCAGTGCTCATAGGGTTAACAGATAAGCCAAACATTGCCATCCAGTAGATATAGCAGTAATTGTACGCACTAGAAAGAGTAGCTGCACTGTTTGAAATTAAAGAGGGGAGTTTAAGAACTCACTATGGCTGCACTTCCAGGTATATTGGAAGTGGTGCATAAAGGCGCCAGCGCTAACTGCAGTCTCACTTAACATACTGGCTGCTTTCTCAACCACAAGTGAACGGAATGCACCTAGACACTGCATATGGCAGTGTGCTAAAGATTGTTGAAACCATACACTAATGCCAGATCCCAAACAGCAAAAAGAAGCTTCAATGTAAAGTCACTACTGGCTGAGGATAAATCTGCACTTATAGGCAGAGCAGAGGAATGCACTCTCAATAATTATGACCTAATCACAAGCCCTGCTAATTTTTCTGTTCTTTTTACAGACTAACATATAATTTCTCCACATAACATCACAGATAAACAGAATATGCCATTCACGAAGGGAGCAATGAGTTTTATTTATTTTTATACTTCACACGCAAACTGCAAATATAGAAATGGTACACAGAAGGCTAGTAAAAACTCAGAGGCCCTGAATTGTAATAATTATCCAGCCATCCCCTTCAAGTAAACTACTACCATCATTCAGTCAGAGTCCCTGTCAGCACTGAGTTGAGGAAAGAAGCACGGAAAATTAACCCCTTTGCGGGCCAGACGTAGTGAGGAACCAATTTTGTTTTGGGTGGGGGGTGGGGTGGGGGGGCAAGAAATTGCTGGTTACTCAGATCGAGAGCTGTGGCAGCCTTACTGGACAAGAGTTAGGAATAAATACCAACTCTACTTAAGTGTGCAAGCAATTTTTAGTTCAACATGTTTTCATGAGACGAAAGAGGGTCTGCCTTGAGACACTACAATTTCCAGAACCAACCATTCAAGCTAATAAAGATTTGAGGAAATGTTAGCTACCGTGGATGGGATCGGAGAAGACAGTGCACAATCACAGCACATGTATGGAGTATGAGAGGGTCACCAGTGTAAGAAGAATGTAAAGCAGAGGGACAATAGAAGAAAGAGAACCTTTTATAGATGTTCATATTATGTTACTTTGGGGGACCGGTCCACGGTATAAAAAACTACAAAAAAATGAATATATACAGCGAGAGAGGTAAAGAAAAGAGAGTCAATGAATAAGAATGAGAGAGGAAGGTGAGAGAAATCCGGTGGCGAATAGAGGGAAGTATAGAGAAATAGGGAGAGAAACATGCAGAGACTGGAGAGAGTCATACAGTGAGGCACAGAGAGTGAGTGAGGGAGGGTAACTAAAGGCCAAAAATATATATTTCCTGACCAGATCCCATATATGGATTACCAATAACTTCTTGAAGTGATAAATCATTTAAATAGAAATTCTGATTGCCACCAAGGAATCGGATATTTAAAATAAGGTAGAGTGGCCCCAGATCATGTGCTCTGTGCTAAATCTGCCATTAGAACGCGAGGTTTCCAAAGTTTCAAATTTCCGCTTACTCTATCAGAAAACAACTAAAATGTGGCTTCCCTGGCCTGACCCCAGGTGGGGACACATCCATGTTGCAACTTGTGATGCACCGCTGCACAATTTTAGAACGCAATCACTTGTATTTTAATTTGGGAAGGTTAAACTGCAGGGATTTAGCCATTTCGAAGCAGTAAACTGTTTCGGGGAGTGGGAGCCTGGGGGATACTTCAGGCCCAGGGCAGGGGCCGGGCAGAGGCTACATTAGCACTAAGACTAGACAATTGTAGGTAGAGGGGCCCAGAAGTAATGGAAGTTGAGTAAAGAAACATGCCAGTGTTAGCGAAAGTAAAATCATACCCCCTCTGATCTCCAGTGTCATCGCAGGGTTGACTCCTTTTCTCATCCTTAGTCCGTCAACATACTTCTGTTTGCTCCTGAAGCGCGAGGATATAGGCAGGCAGTGTAAAAACGACAGGAAAGTAACCAGCGTTCTAAGAAATCTGTTTATATGCTGACCCTTCGCATGCCTTCCTGAGCCTTGAGTGAGCAGGTGCCTCCCCTTGCTACCTCTCTCGCTCACTCAGCGAATCCTGCAGTTGGGGACCCCTAGTGCACAGTTTTCATTCTAAGCCGGGCTCAGCCAGCACTCTCACACCGGCTCCTTCACAGCCCCTAGGCGTGACCTGCGTCCCCCGAATGAACCAACACTCCTCCTGCTGGAGGAGGACTGGGGCCTTTAACTAAACCCCAGCCGGCCGGGCCCTTCATCCTTAAATGATATATGTGACCAGGAGTCACGCATATTACCCGGAGCTCTCCAGGTTGGCGTGCAATCAGGGGTCAGAATCGAGCCAAGACGCAATGTCACGATATCAGAGAATGGGCCAATAGAAAGCGGCGCGCGGACAGTCACTGAGGTCAGGGCTCACATAATAATTGCACTAAAAAGGAACACTCTGTGCAGTACACTTTTAGAACTGTCATTTCAGGAAAAAAGGCAAAGTCATCTGCAGGTTACATCAGAAGCATTTGCTTGTATTAACCAGTCTTTTCTATATTCCTAGACAATTTTAGGTGTTTTTATCTGGATGGTTAAATTGATAACACGGACTAGAGGCCTAATAAACAATGCAAAGTAAAAACTACCGTTTGAAAACAATTACTGCGTTATTGCAATCACAGCACGCCAAGTCGAGCAGTGACACTGAATGCCAAAATACTTTATCGGAACAATTTCAATTTAATGATTATCATTTGAGATCAATAGTCAGTATGTTGGCCATCCTGAAAACCGAATGGAGTAACAATAGGCTGGCTCGAAGGATTCAGGCCCAATTACAACAACTGACCTTTAGCAATTGCCAGTCCTTTGGCACAACTCAAATGCCAAAGGCCGATAGATTCATTTCTGCCTGTAAAAATACCTTTTAGAAATCCATAGGTTCATTGGCACCGTCACAGACTCGCACCTCCTCCCACCTCCCCACTCGTCCACCGAAATGAAAGGAAAACAAAGTGTGGGAGCTGATCGGGTCCCCTAAGCTTAACTTAAAACTGTAAGTGTTTAGTGCTACTCTGCTTAACTTAATGTATTGTATTTTCAGTTCTTACCGTTATTCGTGGTGGGGCCGGTCGGCAGGCTGAGGCCAGGAGTGTCAGACACACACACTGCTAGCCTGGGCTGGCTAGCTAGCTGCACACCGCACTGGCACTGCTCAGCTCAACTGTACTTTGCTGCGTGCTGCCTGCTTGATATCTAGCAGCAGGCCTCAGTCTGCAGTGCCAGCGCCAGCGGCCCAGCCCAGTAGAGACACCCGACCCATGGCTGGCTGCAGTGCCCGCCACCAGACCGTCACGGACGTCACCTGCACTGCACAGCCCAGGGTCAGCTCTGCCCTTCGGCTTCTTCCTCGTCGTCTTTGGTGCCGGGCAAATCTAGGATGACTCTAGTCTTGGCCAGTACTGCTCTTGGCATGGGGAGTGGGAGCTGCCGCCTGCCGCTGTAACTGCACGGTGGTTATGATGGGGCTAGCCTGTGGCTGGTAACTGGTGGCAGCCTAAGCCAAAATGAAAAAAATCTGCGCGCGCTACCGCGCTCACGCACAGCCCCTACCCCCATCAGAACCTCCAGCCCGGCCCCACCTGGTAACTTCCGTTCCGAGGCCCCTGGCCCCCCCACCCTGTGTCAAACAGAAACTAAAACAACTCCGCAGCCGGCCGGCCGCCAGGCGCCATGAAGATGAAAAAATCATGAAACGAAAGTTAAACTGACTACTTCAGTTTTCTAACACAGACACAGTCGCATATTATATATTATTTATTAAATATTCGTTTTGGACTGGAGTTGGCCTGGGCAGGGGCAGCTGAGGGTGCCTGCCTGGGCTGCTACGCTACCTGCACTGTCACGTCACCAGCACCTATGATAAAGAAGAGAGTGTCACATTTGCGGCGGCGGCTGACCAACTTGCAAGTTGCAACACTAAACGGTTACCCGGTCCCAAACGCCGTGACGGTGACACACATGATTTATGATGAGAGTGACTCGGAGTCGTCGGCCGGCGGCGAGATATGAACACACGCTGCGGGGGCTAGGGTGGGCTGTGGCTGCACGTTCAATGAAGAAAGTTATATTTATTTTTTACAGTCAGCAGTCAAGGTTCATAGACCCGGCCCTGATATTTAAGTGCCGGTGCTGAGCACCGGATAGCACCGGCACAAATTAAGCACTGCTGTCACCCCTCCTGCATCTTCTGTCACAGTAGTCATTTGTCTTCCATGCCTACTGGTCACCTCCGAGTGGCATAGACTCTGTCACCTCTGCTTGCAGGTACCTCTCTTCAAGAATCCATCCTTGAATCCCCTCTGGACTCTTTCACCTTCCTCGCAAGGGGCATCTTTCCTGAAGTCCTCCATTGTGGACTACGGCTGTTTCCGACGTCTCTTCACTCCTATGCACCTGGCTTCCCTGGTGTAGGTATCCTGGTTCCTAGGGTATCCACAGGTGGGGTGACTCTCCAACCTACTATTTTCCACTGGGTTTCTTCAAGGTCCACTGGGGAGATTTGTTCTTCTTGAAAACTGCAACCGCGACTTTACAGTTGACTTGCATTGAGTACGCAGCTGTGTTTCAACTCTGCACACAGCCTCCATGGAGTTCCTGGGTACTTACCTTGGGTGGTTCCTTGTGTTCCCCAGCTCTTCTGAGTCTTCTGGTTAAAGTCCTGACATGAGTCGCAGTTCGTACTGAAAGCTGCTCTCTACAGCTACCACTTAGAGAGCTTTCTATGGTTGCCTAAGACCACTAAAATCACCATACAGGTTGTCTGGATTAGTGCAGGGTGCTTCTCTTAAATAAGTGTGCACTATATACTAAGCCAGCCTCCTATATTGGTGTGCAGCAGTTGGGATTTAAGCCTTCATCACTAGCATTAGGCACATATAAAAATATTTTTGTAACAGTAAGTTCTACTGAAATTTTAGATTGGTTGTTAAGGGCCTAGCACAGCCCTTTCTCCAATATTTTTGAATTTTAGTTTTCACTAGGGTAGGTAGGTGCAACATCACACTACACCTAGTCACAATGTCTTTAATGGTGAATTAGAGTGGGTTCCAACTCTCTAGATACAGTGGTCTTAAGTTCCAAGAACTAAGGACCCGGTGTGCCTCTAGAAAGTTAAAGACAGCTAGAAACCCTAACACAAAGCAACTCTGCTGGATGACCTCCAGAATCGTGATAGGTCAGAAGGGCAGGACAAAGTGGGTGGGCATGGTCCAGAAGATGGGTCAGGAGGGGTACTCCCAGTGACCCTAATTCTGAGCATGACCAGGAGGAGTCTGATGACTCCACACTGGTGAACTCTGATGGTACAGAGGGAGCCTCCAGAGGTAGGTCCTCCTTTATTCCTCCTGGGAGGGTTCAGAGAATGCAGGGGAGGTCTAGATCCTCCTCTGTCAATTCCAATGCCTCTAACAAATCCATTGGGACCTCCATCTCTGGCAAGAGGGAGGATTCCATAGAGAGGGAATACCAACAACTCAAACTTGAGGGAGCACAGCTCAAGCAAGAGCAGTTGGCCCTTGAGAAGGAGATCGTGAAAGTTCAGAGCGGTAGGAAGGCACCACTAGTGTACTTCGAGTCAGGGAAACTTATTTTGATACTAGGAACCTGAGCAGGATAGTACCTCCTTACCTGGAGGGGGAGGACATCCCTAAACGGATCACTGCCTTGTAAAGGGCCAATAAGGTTACAAAAATCTCCCAAGGGCAGCAGGGAGCTATCCTGTGGCTCTCCTTTGCTAACAAAGGTAGAGACAAGCTTCTCACTGTTAGAGAAGAGGATGCAGATAATTACTCCGTCTTGAAGAGTGTCATCATAGATGGGTCTGGTTTAACCACTGAACAATAAAAGGTTACGTTTAGTGAAACACAGAAGGGACACACACAAGAATGGGTTGATTTCAGACACAATGCTATTAAGGCTCTGGGGAAGGCTGGCTTCCTGGAAGCAAGGTGCATGACTATGAGGGATTGTACAATTTGTAGATGAGAGAGCACATCCTTAATAACTGTCATAATCAGCAACTGCACCAGTACCTGGTGGACTCTGATCTTACCTCTCTCAAGAATTGGGAAAGAAAGCAGACAAATGGGTCCAAACAAGAGTTAAGCAGAAACATAATGGTGGTGGAGGTACCAGAATAAGCAAGATTCTTCTAAGGCCCAAGAGAAGGTGGGGAGAAGGCTAAAGACAAAAAGGAGTCTTTACAAGGTCCTCAAAAACCTGCCTCTGCAGTGAGTCCCAACAGTCCACCTCCTCTGGAAAGAAATCTTGGTGTTACCTATGAAAGGAAAAAGACCATTGGTCAAGGGATGCATGAATGTATGACAGTGTTCTGCATTCTGTCCGTCAATTGTTCTTTTTGCATTTGTCACCCCGAGTGGGACGAGTATGCCCAGACATGGGTTCCATGCTCTCCATGCCACTGGAGTCAAGCTATCCTGGCTGATGAGGGCTGAAAGCCCGAAACCTGTCCTAGGATGCTTGTTTCCAGTCCTGGGAGGACCTGGCCTGGCAGTACGGACTGGACTGTTCCCATTGGGTGCAGGGTCAAGACTGATTTGCATATGGCTGGATCCTAACTGGAATGGCATGGTGAGCACAAAATCGATGGATTTAGGCCCAACTTTCTGTACTGGGGTGAATGTATGACATTGTTCTGCATTCTGTCCATCAATTGTTCTTTTTGCATTTGTCACCCCCGGGTAGGATGGGTATGCCCAGACGTGGGTTCCGTACTCTCCATGCCACTGGAGTCAAGTTATCCTGGCTGATGATGGCTCAAAGCCTGAAACCGGTCCTAGGATGCTTGTTTCCAGTCCAGGGAGGACCTGGCCTGGCAGTTTGGGCTGTACTGTTCCCATTGGGTGCAGGGTCAAGACTGATTTGCATATGGCTGGGTCCAAACTGGAATGGCATGGTGAGCAAATAAATGATGGATTTAGGCCCAGATCTCTGTACTGGAGTGAATGTAGGACATTGTTCTGCATTCTGTCCATCAATTTTTCTTTTTGCAACCGTCCTAAGGCCAACACCAAGGAAGCTACCACCACTTCCCCTAAGGCTACTAGCCCACCTAGCACCAGTACAAGTGATAGTACAGCCAACAAGGGATTACAAAGGTTAACCTTGGGTTCTGGCCCAGTCAGAACACCCACTCAGGTTGTCCCGGACTGTGACAGTGGCATGGACCTTCACCATTTTACTTGTAAGTCCCACCAACTTGGGCAAGTACAGACAACTGCCTTTAATAAATGGTCAAGAAGCTATGGCTTACAGGGACATAGGGGCCAGTGTCAGAATGGCGACAGAGAAACTTGTGTACCTTGAACAAATCATACTTGGTCAACTTTACCAAGTGACCAATGCCAGCAATGTCAGGACTGATCACTCCTTGGCAGAAGTTAATCTCAGCTGGGGTGGATTAACTGGCCCTAAAAGATTTGCGGTTTCCCTGGCCCTACCTGTAAACTATCTGTTAGGGAATGATTTAGAAATTTCAGCTTTGTCTGAAGTTGAGTTCAGGACACAGGCAGAGATGATGGGAATCTCTGCCAGTGCATTTGCTGTCACCAGGGCTCAAGCCAAACAGCTAGGCACCAAGGGAACACTGGATTCTGAAACAATAGACCAGCAGGCTCCTGAGAGAAGGAGCAGAAAGGGTAAGAACTTCTCCTCTTCCCAAACTCCCAGTGTGAGTCAGTCTTGTGAGGGAGATGACCTCAGCTCATGTGAAGGAACTTGGGCCTGACCAGGCAGAGTTCTTGGGGGCAGGGGGCCGTTCCAGGGCAGACTTGAGTTTGGAGCAGAAATCTTGCCCCTTTCTTGAACAGCTAAGACAGCAAGCTGCTGCTGAGGAAGCAGGGAATGTCAGCAGGTCTCATAGGATCTATTGGGAAGATGAGCTTCAGTTCTCCGAGTGTGGAGACCCCAAGCCTGGAGCCACCAGCAGGTTGGTAATACCTCAGAAGTTGTGGGGTTTTCTTCTATTCCTAGCATATGACATTCCCTTTGCAGGACGCCTTGGGCAAAGCAAGACTTGAGATAGGCTTGTCCCTCATTTACACTGGCCCCACATGTCTGAAGACACCATGGAGTTTTGTCGCTCCTGTGCCACTTGCCAAGAGAGTGGTAAGTCAGGTGGCACTATAAAGGCTGCCTTATTTCCACTCCCAATGGTTGCGATTCCCTTTTAGAGGGTAGGGATTGACATTTTTGGTCCCTTGAGCACCTCCAACTTACATCAAAGTGGTGGTGGACCATACCACTAGGTAGCCACAGGCTATTCCCCTTAGGACCACTATAGATTCTGTAGTGGCTAGGCCCCTTCTGGGAGTCTTTACCTGAGTTGTTTTCCCTAAAGAGGTCTCAACAGACAGAGGTACAAACTTTGTCTAGTTATATCACTGCATTGTAGAAAGAGTGTGGTGTAAACTACAAGCCTATCACACCGTACCACCCACAGTGCAATGGGCTTGTTGAAAGGTTCAATTAGACCCTAAAGGGTATGATCATGGGACTCCCAGAAAAGCTCAGGTGGAAATGGGAGGTCTTACTATCCTGCCTCGTCTTTGCTTGCAGAGAGGTTCCTCAGAAGGAGGTGGGCTACAGCCCATTTAAACTTCTGTTTGGATATCCAGTTAGGGTTCCATTGTATCTGGTTAAAGAGGGATGTGAGCAGCTCCTCCGGGAAGCCCCCAGTGCTCCCAGTAACAACCTTCCAGGGCCTGCCAGGAAGGTAGGGCTGCTGCAGACCCCAGACACGATTCTGCCCTCCTGCTGCTGAGATGAGCTCGAGTAGAAGAAGGTAGAACAATAGGTTTTCTGTCATAGGGTGGTGTGACAACCTCCCAGACATGACTTAGTGTATTGTGATGGGGGCGCTTGGTAGTGCCACCAGACTGCTTTGAAGGACACATTTGGGGCCCTCTTTGCATACTCCAGTTTGAGCCAGTTCAGGGAGCCCTTGGCTCCTGCTTTGGTGAGAAACTGGACAAAGGACATGGAAGTATCCTCCCGTCTGTCCAGCCCCTCCTCTGGGAGGGAACTTGAATTGTCCCAACCCTTTCCCTAGGGTATCAATCAATCAATCAACTGCACTTTATTCGGTTTCTGCATGAAAGTATTCTAAAACCGTACATAGTATCAAGTATAATCTAATGCAATATATTTAATCAAAAAGCACATAACTAGCAAATCTAAATTCAAATCAGTTCATTAAAATAATATTATAAAGTGCATACACAATACATCATTAAAAATAAAGAGAAAGCTGGGCCTTTGCCTCTTGACCCCCTACATGGCTTCTCCCTGAGGTTTGTCGAGAACTCTCTCTCTCTGATGCTACCCCCTATATTTTGGTCAGTTGCTATGCCCTCATCGCATAAGTGTTTTAGATCTTTGAAAACTGAACCTACCCTCTTTTCGAGGGTCTTAGGACCGATGTTTTTTTTTCCACCATTTTTTGCTGCCCCCCCCTTGCCCTTCATTCTTTGCGGCATGTGTAATTTTCTATTTGTTTGTATTCAATAAACAGATATTAAACAAAAAATAAGAGAAAGAAGGGATAATAAGCACAGGAACCCTAACTCAGCTACATGTTTCACCAGCAAGCCTAACAAGGCGATACACCATCATTTATAGACATCTTTTAATTAATCGCAACAGGCTCTAAGCCTTATTGATGATTTCAGAAAATTAAGAACACAAAGGACAGTATAACCAGACAACAATTGTAAGTAAATAAAATCTGGTCGCACCTGCATAAACTCCAACTTTTTTAGAATTGGGATGATAACGCTTTTCAGAGGAGTCCCATAGTGCTTACAGAACATTAAAAAGTGAAGCATTTCCTGTGGAGACTTGCCGTCGCAGCCACAGGACTCTAGGATCTGACCTCTGCTACACCCCGCTTGGCTGAGTCAACAGAATGTGGAAGAGATCACAGCGGAACACCTATCTAGTATCCTCTGATTATAGAAAGCCTATCGCACCCAAACCAAGTTTATCTTTATCACTAATTCTGGGTTGGTGAATAATTCGGCTCTTCCCAGTCTTCCAAAACAACTCTTTATATGGTTAAGCTACGGAATATGGTGGGAGTGATCAAGAGCAATGCACTCCTTCAAGATCAATTTACTTAAAATATGACCCTTCGCTTAGCCAGATCTTCATCCATAATATTAAAGGACGAAGAGCCAACAGGTCAGAAAGGTAGGACACCCCTAATTCTTCATGTACCTTCATATTAGATGTTCCCTGAGGCACACATAAAAGATGTTTCAGAAAAGTAATCTCAGCCACTTGTAATTCATTCACGGCGCATGACCCCATATTTTGCTACCATAAGAGGCTTTAGTGACACATTTAGCATGAGATAACTGCATGAGTGCTGCGATTGGTCTCCTGGCTAATCTTGAAGCAAAATTAAAAATAACTGTATATGCGTGCACTAAGTCTCCTCTCTTTCTCTGTTTTAATGGCCCCCAGTTCATCTTGTCATCTATTAGGAAGCCCTAGATAAGAAAAACGTCTGTACGAGGGACCTGAACAGATCGAACCGTAAACCGAAAAAGCTTTCTGGAGTAAGATCCCACCTGCATCACGTAGGATTTTGAATCATTTATTGACATGTCCAAATCTACCATAAAAGAGGAAAAGGAGTTATTCAGTGATTGCAACCCTCTTGCGGTCTTAGACATTATTGTGTTTTTATCTAGGAACCTGAATCAATCTTGCTATTTTATGCCCTTGTACGGCTATAATCAATAATATCCCTGTAATGGCATAAGAATCAGATCCATATTTAAGTAAATAGCCCTTGCAGTCCAAGGCACGGCAAAAGCTACTTGCTTGGATTCCTAGAAAGCACAACGAGTTCTTTCGACACACCAAACCTCCAGCAACCTGGGAAATCCCCATTTGCTTTGTTTTGATTTGTAATAGAACTCCTGCGAGCATTGCAAGAACGACCAGTTCTTAGTGACATCTTTATTGACGTCTTATGTCCAAACCTTACGTCAAACTCGGCACCTTTCAGGTATAAATATACCACCGTTGCCTTAAGCAAACACACGGTGGTGATTTTGGAGCAGAGCAGCTATCTACTTGCCCGAGAGCCCAGCTGATGCGAGAGCCCACGGACGCTGCCCCTCCTCTTTGACGCTGTTAGAAACGGGACCCTGGCCGGCCAACTCACTCACCTCTATGCCTCCCTTTTCACAGAATCTGACCAGCTCTAACCTACTGTATCTAAACAGACTACAGAGATCAAAAACTGGCTCCATTTTGACGGACGTTCTCGGGAAAAGTTTGACACAGGGAACCTGGGGGTCTGAGCTAAACAGGAGATTACAATTAGCACAATTCAGCAAGATTCCTATCTCAGAACTTGCACTCCACTGTCCAGCGTAACACACACTCATTCACACACAACCCTCCCCTCGGACTGGTAAGGCAGTTTCTACCACCCCTGATTCTCTCAACCTGACCACTAGTGACACAGGTACCAAACTCTGGGAGCAGGGCGGGGAAAAAGGTACTGGACAAAATACAAATGACACCTTTCAGGAGAAGCAAAACTGAACTTCCCTAAAAAACAATAATCCCCAAAATGCGGTTATCTAAAAAATGCAAAGCTTTGAAGTGTGGCCTGTCGCCACTGTGGTACAGCGCAAACACAAATTCTTATCCTCACCGCTTGCCGCCAATGTTAGAAACGGGACCCTGGCCGGCCAAGACTCGCGTCGAGGTCAGTCAGGGATCACCATTTCTAAAGTCAGGGCAGGGGAGTCACACACCAAGGCAACCACCACTCGCCCTCTAGGTAGCGTGGCGCGAGCAGTCTAGGCTAAACTTGGAGGCGGTATGAGTTAAGTATTTGCGCACGCACCCCAGCAACAACACCCAAGGCCCACCACAAAGAAGGACTCCACACAAGGATATATAAAAAATAGCCTTTGTATTATAATAAACAAAATACATTAGATAACACACGCAAACTGTACAATGTGCCAGAGGCACGGGCAGAATTTACAAGGGGAATTATGTACAGGACAGGGCCACATGGACCACTGTCAGGGGTAGGCACTTGTTAGAAAATAATACTGGTAGATATACACTTATGTCGTAAACATAGAATGAGTAGCACCAAAATCATAAATGCAACACACATCCAGTAATCACTGGAACAGTAAGGACCTCCTACGCAACCCTAACACACTGTAGGTAAATCACGCAGGTAACTAGGACCTAAGGAAGGAATACCAACACCTAAGCAGTTAACTCTTAGCGAAGGGAAGGAAACCTAACATGAAATGAACCATCAACAATCTACTATGCAGGTCACATTTAGCATAATGGAATAAACATAAACAATCCTCTATGCAGGTCACATTTAGCACAAGGGGATAACCATAAGAATACCTAATCAGGTTACTTTTAGAAAAGGTACAGGTTAGAACACATGCGCAAGAATTACATACCCAGAAATTACAATGAGCGGGGTGCACAAAGCACAACACTCATAAATGTCCCTCAGGCCAACTGGCCTCGAAAGGGGCGGAATGCCCTGAGTCTCAATGTCAGGGAAGGGTCTGCGCAGGCAGCACAGACACAAACCTAAACGTGGCAACTGTCCACTAAGTGCTGGACAGTTGTTAAATAGAAATGCACAACGTTGGAGCCAGGAGGGCTCAAGAACCAAGTGGGCAAGGAGCCTCTCAAGGGCTCACCAAGCAAAATGCGCAACTAGAGCTTCAGCGCTCTTCAGGATAATCAAAATGCCCCCAGAGCCTCTCTCAGGGCTCTCACTCAATGTGGGCAATAATGGACGGTGGGCAAGGAGCCTCGCCGGGCTCTCAAATAACAAAATGGCCCCTCAGAGCCTTGCCGGCTCGCCAACACAAATGGGGGCGTTGGAGTCCCTCACGGGGGACTCAGGATCAGTGAAAATGCCCCACGGAGCCTCGGGCTCGAAGACATGCCCCCAGGAGCCTCGGGGCTCCACAAAGAATACAGTAGCATTGGAGCGGCCCTCTGCCAATCGGGGCCGCTCGAGGAACAAAGGACCCTGTCCCCGCACTCACCGGTATCGCGCTGGTGCTGCGGGGGCAGGAACACTGCCGGCTCTTCTCCGCTGCAGCGCGGGGCTCCTCTTCCTCGGAGCCTCGCTGGCGGCGCCTCTCTCCTCGCTGCCGGGTCGCGGAGGCGGGACTTCCGGTCGGCCTCTCAGGGGCCGCGCTGCTATTGGCCGGTCGGCCAGAACACTTCCGGGTCGTCGCGGGCAGCGCGGCGGCCCGTTTCAGGTAGGCAGGCGGGCTCCCAGTACCCGAGGAGTGGGCTCCCTCGTGGTAATTATAAAATCAAAGTACGGGGCAATGCCGGGTGGCACCGGCCTTCAAATGAAAGATAAAGCGAGGTGGCACTCGCTAATGCCGTAAAATCGGCAAATCAGCTCCAATGCCGGGTGGGCACCGGCAATGCAATAAAAGCGCTCTCAAGCGCCAAGAGAAGGGCGCCCAGCGCTACCAGGAAAATAAAGCGCGTCCAGCGCTATAAATCAGAATAAGAGCGCTCTCATGCACTCTAAGTAAAAAGCAAAAGCTCCAGCAGGGACTGGAGGCAGGCAGAGGGGCAAGGCAGGGCCAGAGCCAGCACACTGGGTCTCCAGGCAGGGAGACAGCCCAAGTGGCGGTCCTCTTGGCCCCAGCAGCAGCAGAGCCCCCTCTGGCAGGATCCTAGGCAGAACCAAGAACAGGACAAATTGCATGGGGACACAGCCCCTTCTTATACAGGAAAACCCCTTTGTCTCAGGGTGCAGGGTGGGGGGAAAACCAGTTGCAGCTGGTTCTGAAGTACTCTGTTTACCCCAACCACCCTCTCTATTCACTGGCAGGGCTAGGGCCATCAGTCGCACTACAGGGGGTGGAGCCAGCATTGTCCGGGGAAAGTCCAGGCCCAGCAGGGACCAAGTGCACTCCTCCCAAGCCATCAAGCATGCTGATCTCACACTCACCACCGGGCAGACACATCCAGCCTTCCTGGAGCCAGGCTCACCAGCCAGCTCCAGCCAATCACACTGCAGGCATATTTTACAGTAATATGCCAAGTCCCAGAAATGACATTTCTATACATGCCACACTCACGCAACATACATCATTGCGAAGCATTCATTCCCACGAACACGCACATACCAAACTCGAGCATGCACTCCCCACGCATCAGGAATTACTAGGGACACAGACATTCCCCATGCATCCCTATGGGAGAGCAGGCCAGCCTCACTACATGCACGCACTTTACTCTGGGACACAGAGAAAAAGTGCGCACAGACCAGAAAATCATACATACATATCACAGATTAAAAGCAAAAAGATTAGGGGTGAACCTGCCTTAAGGGCCAAGTCCAACACAACCCCCTTCCAGCCAAAACGCAGGGCAGACCAATCACCACCGTGATGGACTTACCTGCTTGGGGCGATAAAACACGGACGCGGGCCCGCAACTGCAGGGACACCCTCCTGTTTTACGCCACTGTGAACCCCTAGGGTTCTTTCTAAAGCTACTGTAGGGACTCACTGGATTACCCCACTGGTACTCTCCAGCTGCCCTCGGCGAGGACCAGGCCCTAGGCCACCCAGGTGCCACTGGATCCTGCCAACTCACCAAGTGGGGGGTAGTAACCCCTGGCACATAACAGCCATGCTCCTCTCTTCCTGTCTGCAAGACAGGGCTAGACTGCCACTGGTTCTCCAGCCTAGGGTCTACAACCTTAGGTGGACCAGGAGTCTCAGGGAAGGCTCTCCTCCCCTTACCTCTTCTCCTAGGGTTCCTCCGCCTCCTGCGAGGGGTACCCTCTAAACACCACTCTCCCAACCTAGGGTTTAACCCCTCAGGTGGTACCGGGGTCAGAGGTGGGCTTTCCCACCCTCTGCACCCCCTTCCAGAGTCCTGCTCCCTCCCAACCGGGGCGGTACCTCTGGAGAAAGAACTGGTTAGGATACTGCTTACAGTATTCCCACCCTTCAGGTCAGGCAAACCCTGAACCTGGACCTCCAACCTCCGGTCTAGAACCTTTGGTGGAATCACTGCCTGGCACTCCAGGACTTCTGAGGACTCACAGGTCACTCCCAAATCACTCCTTTCTCTGGACTTCTGTACTCTCCCCACTGGAGCAGTACTGCCAGACTCCACAACTACAGAAGCTTCACTCACAGATGCTCCAGGTCCTCCACACACTAGGAGATCTCCCTCAAGTGGACTAACAGGTAAGCATAGGTCCCCACCCTGGTGTTCCCTAAAGAAACCATCCAGGCTCTGAGGCAGGGCTTCGGGCATCCGGGGACTCTCGGTCTCACACTCACTTCCGCTCCACTGAGACGGACAGCAAGCCCCTACACCCTCCTCACTATACTGAGACCTAGCTGGGCTACTCTCACCCTCCTCCACCACGCTGGGTTGGAGAAAACCTGACCCACTATTATTGGAATCACTCACTAGCGGTGCTAAGGAACCTCTTGCACTCTCCCATCGGTCCGCTTCCGCTGCAAGCTCACATGCACTAAATGATCCAAACTTCAACAGGTGCTGGCGCAACTCTGGCACACAATAACTGAGCAGGTGCTCTGTGACAACCATGCAAAACAATCCGCCAGACTTGTCGTTCACGTGAGCCTTTTCCCAATCAAACAGTGCTCCACAACACTCATCCTCAGAGTCTTCCCAAGACTGATGAGGCAGTTTCCTAAGTCTCCTGAACTTCAACCCAAACTCTTCTGCGGGGGAAACAGGCAACATACTCGGGGAACTGGGAGTGGGACTGTCAACACCAACACTTAAAAAGCTGCCACCACTGGACTCCACCCTCCCTGGGGAATCCAGACAATTACACATGCACTCAGGGGGTAACCTACTCTCTTGGGCTACCTTCTCCCTGAACAAGGCCCTCTCAGCCTCTAGCTTGGCAAGCTCCAACCTGAGCTGTTCCATCGCTAGCTGATACTCCCTCTCTTCCTTCCTATCCAACCACTCCTCTGGGGACAGGGAAAGGGATGGGGCACTGGTACTGACACTGGACTCAGCAAGGGACTCCCTATCTATGGGGTCATCACTATCTGCTGACATCCATCCACTGTCATCACCATCCAACTCACATTCAACATCAGAATCTTCAGGGCTCCCCACAGACTCACCACCCTCATGGCGTGCGGCCTGGGCCCTATCTCTCTCTCTGTGCTCGAGATCCCACTGATCCTTTTGCCATTGGATCAAGCTGTCCCTAAGCTGGGACTGAGTAACCAACTCACTCACCTCTATGCCTCCCTTTTCACAGAATCTGACCAGCTCTAACCTACTGTATCTAAACAGACTACAGAGATCAAAAACTGGCTCCATTTTGACGGACGTTCTCGGGAAAAGTTTGACACAGGGAACCTGGGGGTCTGAGCTAAACAGGAGATTACAATTAGCACAATTCAGCAAGATTCCTATCTCAGAACTTGCACTCCACTGTCCAGCGTAACACACACTCATTCACACACAACCCTCCCCTCGGACTGGTAAGGCAGTTTCTACCACCCCTGATTCTCTCAACCTGACCACTAGTGACACAGGTACCAAACTCTGGGAGCAGGGCGGGGAAAAAGGTACTGGACAAAATACAAATGACACCTTTCAGGAGAAGCAAAACTGAACTTCCCTAAAAAACAATAATCCCCAAAATGCGGTTATCTAAAAAATGCAGAGCTTTGAAGTGTGGCCTGTCGCCACTGTGGTACAGCGCAAACACAAATTCTTATCCTCACCGCTTGCCGCCAATGTTAGAAACGGGACCCTGGCCGGCCAAGACTCGCGTCGAGGTCAGTCAGGGATCACCATTTCTAAAGTCAGGGCAGGGGAGTCACACACCAAGGCAACCACCACTCGCCCTCTAGGTAGCGTGGCGCGAGCAGTCTAGGCTAAACTTGGAGGCGGTATGAGTTAAGTATTTGCGCACGCACCCCAGCAACAACACCCAAGGCCCACCACAAAGAAGGACTCCACACAAGGATATATAAAAAATAGCCTTTGTATTATAATAAACAAAATACATTAGATAACACACGCAAACTGTACAATGTGCCAGAGGCACGGGCAGAATTTACAAGGGGAATTATGTACAGGACAGGGCCACATGGACCACTGTCAGGGGTAGGCACTTGTTAGAAAATAATACTGGTAGATATACACTTATGTCGTAAACATAGAATGAGTAGCACCAAAATCATAAATGCAACACACATCCAGTAATCACTGGAACAGTAAGGACCTCCTACGCAACCCTAACACACTGTAGGTAAATCACGCAGGTAACTAGGACCTAAGGAAGGAATACCAACACCTAAGCAGTTAACTCTTAGCGAAGGGAAGGAAACCTAACATGAAATGAACCATCAACAATCTACTATGCAGGTCACATTTAGCATAATGGAATAAACATAAACAATCCTCTATGCAGGTCACATTTAGCACAAGGGGATAACCATAAGAATACCTAATCAGGTTACTTTTAGAAAAGGTACAGGTTAGAACACATGCGCAAGAATTACATACCCAGAAATTACAATGCGCGGGGTGCACAAAGCACAACACTCATAAATGTCCCTCAGGCCAACTGGCCTCGAAAGGGGCGGAATGCCCTGAGTCTCAATGTCAGGGAAGGGTCTGCGCAGGCAGCACAGACACAAACCTAAACGTGGCAACTGTCCACTAAGTGCTGGACAGTTGTTAAATAGAAATGCACAACGTTGGAGCCAGGAGGGCTCAAGAACCAAGTGGGCAAGGAGCCTCTCAAGGGCTCACCAAGCAAAATGCGCAACTAGAGCTTCAGCGCTCTTCAGGATAATCAAAATGCCCCCAGAGCCTCTCTCAGGGCTCTCACTCAATGTGGGCAATAATGGACGGTGGGCAAGGAGCCTCGCCGGGCTCTCAACTAACAAAATGGCCCCTCAGAGCCTTGCCGGCTCGCCAACACAAATGGGGGCGTTGGAGTCCCTCACGGGGGACTCAGGATCAGTGAAAATGCCCCATGGAGCCTCGGGCTCGAAGACATGCCCCCAGGAGCCTCGGGGCTCCACAAAGAATACAGTAGCATTGGAGCGGCCCTCTGCCAATCGGGGCCGCTCGAGGAACAAAGGACCCTGTCCCCGCACTCACCGGTATCGCGCTGGTGCTGCGGGGGCAGCAACACTGCCGGCTCTTCTCCGCTGCAGCGCGGGGCTCCTCTTCCTCGGAGCCTCGCTGGCGGCGCCTCTCTCCTCGCTGCCGGGTCGCGGAGGCGGGACTTCCGGTCGGCCTCTCAGGGGCCGCGCTGCTATTGGCCGGTCGGCCAGAACACTTCCGGGTCGTCGCGGGCAGCGCGGCGGCCCGTTTCAGGTAGGCAAGCGGGCTCCCAGTACCCGAGGAGTGGGCTCCCTCGTGGTAATTATAAAATCAAAGTACGGGGCAATGCCGGGTGGCACCGGCCTTCAAATGAAAGATAAAGCGAGGTGGCACTCGCTAATGCCGTAAAATCGGCAAATCAGCTCCAATGCCGGGTGGGCACCGGCAATGCAATAAAAGCGCTCTCAAGCGCCAAGAGAAGGGCGCCCAGCGCTACCAGGAAAATAAAGCGCGTCCAGCGCTATAAATCAGAATAAGAGCGCTCTCATGCACTCTAAGTAAAAAGCAAAAGCTCCAGCAGGGACTGGAGGCAGGCAGAGGGGCAAGGTAGGGCCAGAGCCAGCACACTGGGTCTCCAGGCAGGGAGACAGCCCAAGTGGCGGTCCTCTTGGCCCGAGCAGCAGCAGAGCCCCCTCTGGCAGGATCCTAGGCAGAACCAAGAACAGGACAAATTGCATGGGGACACAGCCCCTTCTTATACAGGAAAACCCCTTTGTCTCAGGGTGCAGGGTGGGGGGAAAACCAGTTGCAGCTGGTTCTGAAGTACTCTGTTTACCCCAACCACCCTCTCTATTCACTGGCAGGGCTAGGGCCATCAGTCGCACTACAGGGGGTGGAGCCAGCATTGTCCGGGGAAAGTCCAGGCCCAGCAGGGACCAAGTGCACTCCTCCCAAGCCATCAAGCATGCTGATCTCACACTCACCACCGGGCAGACCCATCCAGCCTTCCTGGAGCCAGGCTCACCAGCCAGCTCCAGCCAATCACACTGCAGGCATATTTTACAGTAATATGCCAAGTCCCAGAAATGACATTTCTATACATGCCACACTCACGCAACATACATCATTGCGAAGCATTCATTCCCACGAACACGCACATACCAAACTCGAGCATGCACTCCCCACGCATCAGGAATTACTAGGGACACAGACATTCCCCATGCATCCCTATGGGAGAGCAGGCCAGCCTCACTACATGCACGCACTTTACTCTGGGACACAGAGAAAAAGTGCGCACAGACCAGAAAATCATACATACATATCACAGATTAAAAGCAAAAAGATTAGGGGTGAACCTGCCTTAAGGGCCAAGTCCAACACAACCCCCTTCCAGCCAAAACGCAGGGCAGACCAATCACCACCGTGATGGACTTACCTGCTTGGGGCGATAAAACACGGACGCGGGCCCGCAACTGCAGGGACACCCTCCTGTTTTACGCCACTGTGAACCCCTAGGGTTCTTTCTAAAGCTACTGTAGGGACTCACTGGATTACCCCACTGGTACTCTCCAGCTGCCCTCGGCGAGGACCAGGCCCTAGGCCACCCAGGTGCCACTGGATCCTGCCAACTCACCAAGTGGGGGGTAGTAACCCCTGGCACATAACAGCCATGCTCCCCTCTTCCTGTCTGCAAGACAGGGCTAGACTGCCACTGGTTCTCCAGCCTAGGGTCTACAACCTTAGGTGGACCAGGAGTCTCAGGGAAGGCTCTCCTCCCCTTACCTCTTCTCCTAGGGTTCCTCCGCCTCCTGCGAGGGGTACCCTCTAAACACCACTCTCCCAACCTAGGGTTTAACCCCTCAGGTGGTACCGAGGTCAGAGGTGGGCTTTCCCACCCTCTGCACCCCCTTCCAGAGTCCTGCTCCCTCCCAACCGGGGCGGTACCTCTGGAGAAAGAACTGGTTAGGATACTGCTTACAGTATTCCCACCCTTCAGGTCAGGCAAACCCTGAACCTGGACCTCCAACCTCCGGTCTAGAACCTTTGGTGGAATCACTGCCTGGCACTCCAGGACTTCTGAGGACTCACAGGTCACTCCCAAATCACTCCTTTCTCTGGACTTCTGTACTCTCCCCACTGGAGCAGTACTGCCAGACTCCACAACTACAGAAGCTTCACTCACAGATGCTCCAGGTCCTCCACACACTAGGAGATCTCCCTCAAGTGGACTAACAGGTAAGCATAGGTCCCCACCCTGGTGTTCCCTAAAGAAACCATCCAGGCTCTGAGGCAGGGCTTCGGGCATCCGGGGACTCTCGGTCTCACACTCACTTCCGCTCCACTGAGACAGACAGCAAGCCCCTACACCCTCCTCACTATACTGAGACCTAGCTGGGCTACTCTCACCCTCCTCCACCACGCTGGGTTGGAGAAAACCTGACCCACTATTATTGGAATCACTCACTAGCGGTGCTAAGGAACCTCTTGCACTCTCCCATCGGTCCGCTTCCGCTGCAAGCTCACATGCACTAAATGATCCAAACTTCAACAGGTGCTGGCGCAACTCTGGCACACAATAACTGAGCAGGTGCTCTGTGACAACCATGCAAAACAATCCGCCAGACTTGTCGTTCACGTGAGCCTTTTCCCAATCAAACAGTGCTCCACAACACTCATCCTCAGAGTCTTCCCAAGACTGATGAGGCAGTTTCCTAAGTCTCCTGAACTTCAACCCAAACTCTTCTGCGGGGGAAACAGGCAACATACTCGGGGAACTGGGAGTGGGACTGTCAACACCAACACTTAAAAAGCTGCCACCACTGGACTCCACCCTCCCTGGGGAATCCAGACAATTACACATGCACTCAGGGGGTAACCTACTCTCTTGGGCTACCTTCTCCCTGAACAAGGCCCTCTCAGCCTCTAGCTTGGCAAGCTCCAACCTGAGCTGTTCCATCGCTAGCTGATACTCCCTCTCTTCCTTCCTATCCAACCACTCCTCTGGGGACAGGGAAAGGGATGGGGCACTGGTACTGACACTGGACTCAGCAAGGGACTCCCTATCTATGGGATCATCACTATCTGCTGACATCCATCCACTGTCATCACCATCCAACTCACATTCAACATCAGAATCTTCAGGGCTCCCCACAGACTCACCACCCTCATGGCGTGCGGCCTGGGCCCTATCTCTCTCTCTGTGCTCGAGATCCCACTGATCCTTTTGCCATTGGATCAGGCTGTCCCTAAGCTGGGACTGAGTAACCAACTCACTCACCTCTATGCCTCCCTTTTCACAGAATCTGACCAGCTCTAACCTACTGTATCTAAACAGACTACAGAGATCAAAAACTGGCTCCATTTTGACGGACGTTCTCGGGAAAAGTTTGACACAGGGAACCTGGGGGTCTGAGCTAAACAGGAGATTACAATTAGCACAATTCAGCAAGATTCCTATCTCAGAACTTGCACTCCACTGTCCAGCGTAACACACACTCATTCACACACAACCCTCCCCTCGGACTGGTAAGGCAGTTTCTACCACCCCTGATTCTCTCAACCTGACCACTAGTGACACAGGTACCAAACTCTGGGAGCAGGGCGGGGAAAAAGGTACTGGACAAAATACAAATGACACCTTTCAGGAGAAGCAAAACTGAACTTCCCTAAAAAACAATAATCCCCAAAATGCGGTTATCTAAAAAATGCAGAGCTTTGAAGTGTGGCCTGTCGCCACTGTGGTACAGCGCAAACACAAATTCTTATCCTCACCGCTTGCCGCCAATGTTAGAAACGGGACCCTGGCCAGCCAAGACTCGCGTCGAGGTCAGTCAGGGATCACCATTTCTAAAGTCAGGGCAGGGGAGTCACACACCAAGGCAACCACCACTCGCCCTCTAGGTAGCGTGGCGCGAGCAGTCTAGGCTAAACTTGGAGGCGGTATGAGTTAAGTATTTGCGCACGCACCCCAGCAACAACACCCAAGGCCCACCACAAAGAAGGACTCCACACAGGGATATATAAAAAATAGCCTTTGTATTATAATAAACAAAATACATTAGATAACACACGCAAACTGTACAATGTGCCAGAGGCACGGGCAGAATTTACAAGGGGAATTATGTACAGGACAGGGCCACATGGACCACTGTCAGGGGTAGGCACTTGTTAGAAAATAATACTGGTAGATATACACTTATGTCGTAAACATAGAATGAGTAGCACCAAAATCATAAATGCAACACACATCCAGTAATCACTGGAACAGTAAGGACCTCCTACGCAACCCTAACACACTGTAGGTAAATCACGCAGGTAACTAGGACCTAAGGAAGGAATACCAACACCTAAGCAGTTAACTCTTAGCGAAGGGAAGGAAACCTAACATGAAATGAACCATCAACAATCTACTATGCAGGTCACATTTAGCATAATGGAATAAACATAAACAATCCTCTATGCAGGTCACATTTAGCACAAGGGGATAACCATAAGAATACCTAATCAGGTTACTTTTAGAAAAGGTACAGGTTAGAACACATGCGCAAGAATTACATACCCAGAAATTACAATGCGCGGGGTGCACAAAGCACAACACTCATAAATGTCCCTCAGGCCAACTGGCCTCGAAAGGGGCGGAATGCCCTGAGTCTCAATGTCAGGGAAGGGTCTGCGCAGGCAGCACAGACACAAACCTAAACGTGGCAACTGTCCACTAAGTGCTGGACAGTTGTTAAATAGAAATGCACAACGTTGGAGCCAGGAGGGCTCAAGAACCAAGTGGGCAAGGAGCCTCTCAAGGGCTCACCAAGCAAAATGCGCAACTAGAGCTTCAGCGCTCTTCAGGATAATCAAAATGCCCCCAGAGCCTCTCTCAGGGCTCTCACTCAATGTGGGCAATAATGGACGGTGGGCAAGGAGCCTCGCCGGGCTCTCAACGAACAAAATGGCCCCTCAGAGCCTTGCCGGCTCGCCAACACAAATGGGGGCGTTGGAGTCCCTCACGGGGGACTCAGGATCAGTGAAAATGCCCCACGGAGCCTCGGGCTCGAAGACATGCCCCCAGGAGCCTCGGGGCTCCACAAAGAATACAGTAGCGTTGGAGCGGCCCTCTGCCAATCGGGGCCGCTCGAGGAACAAAGGACCCTGTCCCCGCACTCACCGGTATCGCGCTGGTGCTGCGGGGGCAGGAACACTGCCGGCTCTTCTCCGCTGCAGCGCGGGGCTCCTCTTCCTCGGAGCCTCGCTGGCGGCGCCTCTCTCCTCGCTGCCGGGTCGCGGAGGCGGGACTTCCGGTCGGCCTCTCAGGGGCCGCGCTGCTATTGGCCGGTCGGCCAGAACACTTCCGGGTCGTCGCGGGCAGCGCGGCGGCCCGTTTCAGGTAGGCAGGCGGGCTCCCAGTACCCGAGGAGTGGGCTCCCTCGTGGTAATTATAAAATCAAAGTACGGGGCAATGCCGGGTGGCACCGGCCTTCAAATGAAAGATAAAGCGAGGTGGCACTCGCTAATGCCGTAAAATCGGCAAATCAGCTCCAATGCCGGGTGGGCACCGGCAATGCAATAAAAGCGCTCTCAAGCGCCAAGAGAAGGGCGCCCAGCGCTACCAGGAAAATAAAGCGCGTCCAGCGCTATAAATCAGAATAAGAGCGCTCTCATGCACTCTAAGTAAAAAGCAAAAGCTCCAGCAGGGACTGGAGGCAGGCAGAGGGGCAAGGCAGGGCCAGAGCCAGCACACTGGGTCTCCAGGCAGGGAGACAGCCCAAGTGGCGGTCCTCTTGGCCCCAGCAGCAGCAGAGCCCCCTCTGGCAGGATCCTAGGCAGAACCAAGAACAGGACAAATTGCATGGGGACACAGCCCCTTCTTATACAGGAAAACCCCTTTGTCTCAGGGTGCAGGGTGGGGGGAAAACCAGTTGCAGCTGGTTCTGAAGTACTCTGTTTACCCCAACCACCCTCTCTATTCACTGGCAGGGCTAGGGCCATCAGTCGCACTACAGGGGGTGGAGCCAGCATTGTCCGGGGAAAGTCCAGGCCCAGCAGGGACCAAGTGCACTCCTCCCAAGCCATCAAGCATGCTGATCTCACACTCACCACCGGGCAGACCCATCCAGCCTTCCTGGAGCCAGGCTCACCAGCCAGCTCCAGCCAATCACACTGCAGGCATATTTTACAGTAATATGCCAAGTCCCAGAAATGACATTTCTACACATGCCACACTCACGCAACATACATCATTGCGAAGCATTCATTCCCACGAACACGCACATACCAAACTCGAGCATGCACTCCCCACGCATCAGGAATTACTAGGGACACAGACATTCCCCATGCATCCCTATGGGAGAGCAGGCCAGCCTCACTACATGCACGCACTTTACTCTGGAACACAGAGAAAAAGTGCGCACAGACCAGAAAATCATACATACATATCACAGATTAAAAGCAAAAAGATTAGGTGTGAACCTGCCTTAAGGGCCAAGTCCAACAGACGCGCTGAAAAAGACACTGTCTTTTCTCCTGCCGAGAAAATCCAGCTCCGCCGTGTCCAGCCTACCCTTGCGGGTTGCTGGGATATCAAGTCCCGAGGAAAGAGATACCAGACCTCCTACATTCTATTCCCAAGGTACAGTGCTGACTAAACCCTTAAAGAGAATTCTTGAATCAGATTCTTGGCAAAACCAACTTATCTTAAACTGCTACTTACTTACTCCTTCCCACGTATTAGGCTTAGGTCAGGTACACCGGGGTAGGCGTATTTTAGAAGCACCAGTTGAGCACGTTAGTCAATGTATATATGTATGTATATATTTTATCCATTTTAAAGTATCTTATGGCTAAGAAACCATATCAATGCTTTTACAGTATTATTTCATAATACTCCTTTTACTGTACGTACTTTACTTTACATTAAGTATTGCAATTGTGGCAATTCATTTCTCTTGCATGAGAAGGAAGACTGCTCAATAAATAATACCTTTTATTGAAAACGCCCGTCTCTCTCTTCTCTGCACTCTGGTGAAACTAAGAACGCACAATTGACTGAGTGAAATAGCTGTCTATTGTTTTCACACGACTCTAGAGATTTACTCTTATTCTGAGGGAGCAAAGTTGTCATATTATATGGTTGTCGGAAGCTAATCCCTTCTTGTCTATCCAGGGAGGTTAAACTCCTCCTCGTTTATTCGAGAAAGTTTCTAGTGACCTCTGAGCTTGCTGGCAATCCCTAAGTTTAATATAGTCAGTAGAGACCTAGTCGACCTCAGTCCTACGTCTACACTGCTGAATATATTATTCCAATGTGCAGAGCCTATTGGGAATATAGGAACTACAATACATGGCGCCCAATGCTTGGTAAGGCGATAAAACTAGCTCAATACGTTAGAGTAACTCAGTCGTGCTTTTTCACACAGACCCTTTTTCCCGTAAATACTCCAATAGACGTCTGGAGTGGGTGAAAGGCTAAAATCCGCCGGAACTTAGTAGAAAGAGATTCCTATGTAGAGTTTTGGTTTAGTCAACGTTGAAGGATACAGTGTTCCAAAATATTGTGCACCTAATCTTTGTCTCCTTGAAAGTAATTCTGCAACAGAAAAACTTTCAGTCAGTAAAATGACAGAAAGTGATGATGAAAGGGAGCATCTCAACTTCTAGAGGAGGACACGAGTCTCCTAAAGGCAGAACCGAATCCAATACTCATTCCGGTCAATCTAAGAAGAACTATAAATCTAAAACTTATAGAAAATGGCCTGACACCGTGAGGTGGTATAGTCATATTTGTGATAGAGGCACACGAATATCGACAGACAGAGGTATTCTATTCATGGATAAACTTTCCAGCAGCAAACCCTGTAACACACGAATTCCACTATTACAAAATAGAGGAACCTCCGGATGAATACACTCCTTTCGAGGATGTTCAAATCCCACTAAATTACCAAGAGCATCTGCTCTGGTTTAAAGGTGCCCTAAAACATAATGATCACATCACCAGGCTCGGTCCACTAGGTAGACCAGGAGCAACGTGGCCGGTTCTAGCCAGCTACACACCACATCCAGACATCGAAAAAATGTCAGGCCGGGAACTTTTAGCCCAGATAAATGTACTAATTAAAATTCATAGACAGTTAGTCCAATATGTAATGCGGACTGCAACAGTCCAACCAGCTATTAACATTCCACAGCTGACCCCTCATCAGGGAAACACAAACAAAATTACACCACAGAACATACAATCATGTCTTGGTAAAACACCCGCAAAACGGGAACAAATTCCATTCTGGCTGGCACAAAAGATAACTCAAATAGAGGCAGTATTCCCGAATACTACCCCTAGTGAGAAACACAGAATTCTGACTATCTGCCTTCCAATGGGGGTCGCACCACATGTGGAGGATTGTGAAACTTCGGGCACAGTCTATGCTTCCATTTACACAAAAACACATGGTGTTCCGTCTCTGGCTGTAATACCAGATGTACTAAGACAGATTCAAAATGAATATGGTCCAAAACCTGCTTTAACTCTGGGTATGAAATTACTGAAAGACTTCAAGCAGGTCTCGGCTATATTATTAGCCAACATAAAAGGAGAAGCAGCATCTGTGGCGATCCGCCAAAAATTGAAAGAAACAGATATAGCAGACCAACCAATTGAACTTGCCAGAATCATAGAAAAATCCTATGAAGAACTAGGTAGAGATAGTTTGGGTGGGAAACCGGTAAAACCCCAACTACTTGAAAATCCTGAAAAGATATTTATTAAAAATAATCTAAACACTCCAAAAAAGAGCTGGGATGGAAATAAACAATCCACTCCCAAAGAAAAAAGATTCCAGTCCAGAGGAAGGTCTCCTCGGCGGAGAGAAAGATCTCCGAACCGAGAACACAAGTCTCCCCAAAGGGAGCCCTATGAAAAAAGATACAACCTTAGAAATAGGGATAATTTGAAAAAGCCTGATAGATATCCAGATATTGATACACGTCCCTCTTGATCTTTTCAGACTTCCTCGCAGAAATCGGAAAGAAGAGGACGGTCAGAACACAGGGAAGAGCACGTCAAGTCCAAAGACAAGGAACCTGCTCAAAGTAAAAAATTACAATTTCCAAGAAAGAAGGTAGCAAGTATTAAAATAATCAAACATGCCGAGGATACTGAGGACACAGCTGAAAAACGGAGAGTGGGCACAGACAATGCTAGACAGCGCAGCAGAAGTGACCATAGCTCGCAAGATCCTGATAAATGATCTGGAGACAGTGGACACGAATGAATACATTCAGGTGGAAACTGCAGATACCAGAGTTAGCGAACCTCATAAAATATACGAAATAACATTGCGTATAGAGGGAGATAAGACTAGGAAGGTAAGGGGTCTGTTTTGGGATAACCTCTCAAAAGGCTATGACATCCTATTAGCTGAGAAAGACTGGCCACCAGAGTTTGTCAGGGAGTGCCCTCATGGCGAAGAAATGATTATGCCTGCCTTCTCAAATCATATTCCAATTCATAGAAAATACACATATGCAAGAAAATGGGCAGTAGCTCAAGCTCCAGCATTATATAAAAATCATGTAGGATGGGATGAGGACTCCCCTCCTCACAAAATCCAGTTAAAATGTCAACCAACTGCACAAAGACAGTACCCAATTAAGCAAGAAGCTAAAAAACAAGTCAGGGAGATCTTAGTTCAACTTGAATACCAAGGGGTGATTGAAACATGCACCTCTCAAATGAACAACCCTTTGTTTCCTGTCTCCAAACCAGATGATTCATATCGTCTAGTCTTGGACTACAGACACCTTAACTCATGTTGCAAGACATTTGCGGTACAAAATTCGCACAGTGCGGCACTAATGAATAACATAATTCGCAAAAAATACAAAACAACATTAGACATTTCTAATGGATTCTTTTGTCAAAATATTGCACCGGAAAGCAGGTATTTAACCGCTTTCTCATTAATGGGGTCCCACAGGGATTCAAGAATAGCCCAGGATTATTCTCAGCAAGAGTAACAGAGTTACTACAAATATATGATGATGAGGCATTATTATATGTCGATGACATCTATCTCACAGATGACGACTTGGATACTCACTTGAAAAGAGTGAACACCATAATACTTGGGTTCGCAGCAGAGGGTTACAAATTCAACTTTAAAAAGTCACGAATTGCCCACCTAACTGTCCTGTTTTTAGGATATGAATTATTAAGTGAAGGCAAAAGCCTAGCAGACAACTTCTTAGAGAAGTGCGCTGTACTCCAAGCACCAAAAACGCTGAAGAACTTACAATCAATACTAGGTTTCCTGAATTTCGGAAGAAATTACATTCTAAGTTATGCAGAGAGGGTTAAACCTCTCTATGAATTAATAAAACCTGATTTTAAACCAATCAATTGGACTCAGAAACACACAGAAATTTTGAGATCATTGCAAACAGACATGTTAGCTAAAACAAAATTAGGAACTCGCGACAATACACGCAACCTTGTAATCCGAGTCATCCCAGGAAGATGCGGATTCACGTACCTTACCTCTAATGAGGGAGAAACGGTACCAATAGCTTACAAATCACATTTGTACACACAAGCTGTAAAAACATTCAGTCTTACAGAAAATACTGTAAATGCGGTTCAGACTGCTGTAGCAAAAGAAAGAGCCCAAGCCCAAGGCAAAGGAATAACTGTTTTTACAGCAGAATCAGCCTTTGAGGCGTTATTCAGCCCAGTTAATCTAAAAACGGTGGCACTAGATCCAAAATGGATACAGTGGGAAAATTCTCTTGCTGCAGAAGACGTGAAATACTATTTTGACCCGAACATGAAAACACTGAAGGATCTGAAATATGAAGAAGAATATCCTCTGCCAATCGAAATTCTGCCTCTCCAACAGTACTCTTGTATAATCTATACGGACAGATTTGTACAACATTAAGATGTGGATAATAAATCCAACAATGCTGCATGCGCGATTGTTAAAGGTCACTGGCGCTGTGGTAAATTCAGACCAAAAATAACAAAAACGTAATCACTGACAAACTGTTCGGCTCAGCGAGCTGAAATCAGATCTTTAAAGATGGCGCTTGAAAATGCAGATCGTGAATTCCCGACACTAATAGTGTGCGATTCGCATTTCTGCCTCAAATCTTACAATAATGACTTGCAGAATTGGGTTCAAAATGATTACAAAGATGACACAGGTGCCACAATAAAGCATAAGAAGCTTTGGGAACAGGTAGTTCTTTTACAAAAAAAACTACAGAAGACTCACGTGATACACACACTGAGTCATCAACTTGATGGCGTTCACGTTGCAGGGAATTATTTGGCTAATACAGCCACAGCGGAAGCAACTCAACCGGCTTCCGTAGCCACAAAAAAGCGTTCAGAAAAATACATAGACGGGGAAAGCATGCTGGCGGTAAAAACGTCTTCAAAAGGCGACGGTGCAGCACTACCCGTGAACTTTCCACTCAATTATACATACATAATTGATGCAAACTCCGTTCCTTTTGCTCGAATCCCTGGAGTGGGGGATAGAGTAATTCCAAACACGAACAGGAGAGTCTTATTAATAGCAGACACACACATGGGTGAAAGTCCGAGGCACAAACAGATCAAGGAATCTCTGAAAGAATTACAATCAGAATACTGGTGGCCGGGGATGAGCCTGCAACATTACAAATTTGCAAAGAGCTGTCCAAACTGCAACAGAGATCGCAGTAGCGAACCGACCGGAGTATTGCCATGGCCATTCTTGTAGTTAGCATAAGGCTATCTATAAGTAAAATCCCATTAATTTCTTTTTAAGACTAGATTCACTTAAAAATACAGACACCAGCGCTCGGCTGACGCCAGAACTGTTATAAAAGATTTGCGAGTCTTTATCGGCACATACGCAATTGGCATGCTACATTCTGACCAGGGTCCTGCTTTTAGCTCTCGAGCTTATAAGGAGGTCATGACCAGCATGGGCATTGCATTGCGGTACTCTTGTCCCTTGCATCCTGAGGGAAATGGGATTGTGGAAAGAAAAAATGAGACATAAAGCAATCTTTAACGGCAAAGGTATTAGGTTCGGGTGATGGGTGGGTCCAATATTTAACAAGTGTCCAACGTAGTCTTAACAATCTGCCAAGAAATTCTCTAAAAGGTTTCAGCCCGTACGAACTATTGTTCGGAAATAGAATGTATATTCAGGATTTAGATAGTCAGACTTCAGTGGTAGAAGATAAGAAAAAATTCTTTGACATCAAAGATCGTTTGGCTGTTTTACGGACTTAAATGAAACAAGAAAAGCCCTTAGCAACATAAAGTTAAAACAGCAGCCAACAGCCACTGAAGATAAACCACCTGTCCCAGCAAGGCCAGTAGGCATGGGCGAATTTTGCGAATTGGCAATTCGCGAATTTGCGGATTTGCGAATTGGCAATCCGCAAAATTCACGAATTTGCGCGAATCTGTAGATTTTTTTATTTTTGCGTGTTTGCGAGGCGCTGCGGGTGTTCGCGAGGCGCTTTGCAATTTCGCGGGGAGTTATTTTTTTTTGCCTGCTTAATCACTGCCACCCTCTTGTTTTTTATGCCCATCTGCCCTCTGTACCACTTATTTCTGTGCCCTTCTGCCCTCTGCCCCAATCATTTTTTGTCCCCTTCTGCCCTCTGTCCCACTTTTGTGCCCTTCTGCCCTCAGCCCCACTTAGAATGGCGCCGGCAAGCTGCCAGCGCCTTTCTAAAATAGCTAGAAATAGCTTCAACAGGAAGCACTAATAGATAAAGTAAAGCAGGTGCTCCAGTTGAAGGTCAAATTAAGTTACACAATCATTAATTCCCCCAAGTTTGGGGGTGATTAATGATTGTGTAACTGAATTTGAGCAGCACCTGCTTTACTTTATCTATTAGAGCTTTCTGTTGAAGCTGACTTTTGTAACTATTGTAGAATGGTTCTGGCAGCTTGCTGGCGCCATTCTAAAAGAGTTACAAAAGTCAGCTTGAACCTTTGACCCAATCCCCGTTAGCGGATTTTCGTTCGCGGATTTTGCAGGAAATTCGTGAATCTCGCTGATTGCGAATTTACCGAAAATCTGCGAAATCCGCGAGCGGAACGGATTTTCCGCCCATGCTTAAAGGCCAGTCTGGATTCCAAAGATTGGGGATCTGGTCAGAGAGAAGATCGCGGTGAAGAAGGAATTTGGGCCTTCTTACAGAAAAGCAGTACCTGTCTTAGCTGTCAGTGGAACAAGATCAGTTGTTCTACCGCCCCTTGCTGGTAAAAAGGAGAACCGAGGTGTATCCATCAACCTGGTAAAACCACAATCATGTGGCCAATAATAAGTAGTAGGCCCAGTAGACTCCCAAGAATTAGCAGAATTCCAAAACTTGCTACAATCCAAGAGGTTCAAACTGAGAGACTAATCACATTTGATAAACCTGCAGTGAATAAAAAAGGACTATGCAACAATGCCATGGAACTTGTGCATCTTGAAACCCAAATTGAAACAGTTCGTCATGAAACACCAGTCTACAACAATGTAGCCTCAGACTTTGTTAATGAAAGAAAAATTGAAATAGCAATTCTAACAATTGACAGAACTGCATCTGGCTACTTCATCAATTTTGATAACTTTTCTGAAGATCTAAGAGAACCTGAAGAAACGCCAGCAACAAAAACTTTTAAAGACAAAGCAACAGAACTCTCTCATCAACTCAAAGAAACCTATCTGATTTCTCCATGGATTGAATTTCGGATTGTGTTAGGTGTACTTTTTCTCCTGCTTTGGCTCATCATGGTACTTTGTTTGGGAAAATTCATTGAGGGAAAATACAGTACAATGGACACAGCAAGTCAGAACATCAACTTGGTCCTAAAGCCACACAAGTCATCTCACATAGAGAAAAGAGAACTATCATCAGTGAATGTCACAGCCATTCCAATACCCGGTGGGGTCGTTTGTGACAAAACGGATTACGAAATTTATGGCCCGGTTGAACTCTTGAAATATCCACATCAATTCAAAGTTTCATTAAGTGACTTTGAAAAACCAAGTACATTCTCTGATGATTGGGACTTTGAAAGCATAAACAATATGATGTCAGATTTAGTAATGTCAGCAAAATTTACAGAACGTGATTATTTACAGGGTTCATCGAACTATGAACAAATGTACTGCTATAACCACTTTGCACATAACTATTTGCATAAATCTGCTCAACCTAGAAATGTTTTTAAGTATAATCAATGGGAACATTGTGCAATTCCACCTAAAAGCAGTTCGAAAACATTTTATGAGAAATTCCCATACTTCTCAGGGTTTAACACAAGTGATGCAGAAACATTTTATTATAAACTGTTAGATAAAACAGGAATAAAAACTATGTTGAAAAATGCTAAATTGATTTATTCGGAAACCTTTTTATGAAAAAATGATTACATTTGGTTTTGATTTCTGGAAAAACAACATTGAAACAAAAACCATCTGAGGTACAAAAGAATGGCAGGTCCAAGGTTTAGAAGCATTATTTCGAGCCTGCATGATCCCAGAACAAATAATGTTCTTGAATGACACCATTCAACAGACTACTTGTCTTGACCTATCTAAGATTAAAGACCTAAACAAACCGTCTATTCCAAAGCCAATACCTGATAATACGACCACAGATATTGAGATAGACGTATCCCAAATTTTACACCAAAACAGAACACATCCTGATTGGAAAAAGTGGTTAATCTGGCCAAAAGACACAAATAACTGTCAAGATAGATTCCTGAACAAAATACAGGGGTTCAAAATGACCAGACCAGACCCTAGATACTCCCAGAGACAACATCCAGGGATAGTAACAACATACAGTGTAGGGAAACTATGCCTTGAATGGCTACAGACATCCACACTGGCAGAAATTAAGCAACACTTGACTTTACTTAAAGACGGTGCTGACTTGCGCGATTTCATAATGGGACCACGCAAACAGCGTCAAAAACGTTTCATAGCGGCCAGTATATACGCTGCATACAACGAAGCTTGGAAAGTAACTCAAATTGAGACAGCAGCGAAAATACGAGAAATTGATCGTATTAATTTGGAAACATCGCTTTCTGTTGTGGACAATGGGTTAATGACTCTGTCCTCCAGAATATATTCACTGGACAGTATTGTATCATCTGCTATCGATATAATAGATCAGGACTTGCTAATATTACAACACGGTCAGTCCCAATTACGTTCTATTGTACTGCTCGGCTGGACGTTGCAAAATCTGCGTTCAAGCTACGTGCCATGGCGTCTGATAAACACAACGTAATTATTCTCTATTTTTAACCTTACTGATAAACAAATCAGTTTGGCACAAAAAGGAGCAGACTATACAATTCTGAGCATTGAAAAACTTGAGAGATTACCATTGACAATGTCAGAAAGACATGTCATTGAATGGATAATACACGGAATAAACACAATTCCGATAAAAACGGTAGTGTAGTTCATATTTTCCCTATAGGCCCTGCGCATTGGAATAGCATAAACAGTAGTATAGGCGTAGAAGTGCGGTCTTGCAGGTCTCTACTGACTATGCTAAACTTAATTGGGTTTGTAACCAACTAGCTCAGAGGTCACTGTAAACTTTCTTGACTGAATAGGAAGTGATCAGCTTCCCTGGTACAGACAAGAAGGGATTCAGTTTTCCAACAACCACATAAACATGACAACTTTGCTCCTTAGAATAAGAGTCAATCTCTAGAGTCGTGTGAAACAATAGACAGTTATTTTACTCAGTCAGTTGTGCAGATTACTTTCACCAAGATGCAGAGAAATAGAGAGACGGGCGTTTTCAATAAAAAGGTATTATTTATTGAACAGTCTTTCTTCTCATGCAAGAGAAATGAATTGCCACAATTGCAAGACTAGTTATTATAAAAAGTGCGTATAGTAAAATGAGGATTGCGAAATAATACTGTAAAAGCATTGATATGGTTTCTTAGCCATACAATGGTTAAAATGAATAAAATATATACATTCATATATACATTTGACTAACGTACTCAACTGGTGCTTCTAACTACGACTACCCCAGTGTACCTGACCTAAGCCTAATACTTAGGAGGGAGTAAGTAAGTAGCTTTAGTTAAGTTGGTTTTGCCAAGGTTTGATTCAAGAATTCTCTCCAAGGGTTTAGTCAACACCATACCTCTGAAATAGAATGTTGGAGGTCTTGTATCTCCTTCCAGGACTCGATATCCCAGTCACTCGCAAGAGTAGGCTGGAAACGCCGGAGCTGGATTTTCTCGGCAGGAGAAAAGGCAGCGTCTCTCTCAGCGCGTCGAGGAGGAGGAGGGGCAGAGTCCGTGGGCAGCATGTATCTGCTGGGCTCTGTAAGGGACAGCTGTTCTGCTCCTGTATTCACCACACCATCGCTATCACCGATGTCGTTGAGGCAGCGTTTGCTTAAGGCAACGTTAGTAATATTTATACCTGAAAGGTGCCTTGTTTGACGTAAGTCTTTGGACATAAGACGTCAATAAAGATGTCACTAGGAAGTGATCGTCTCTCAGTGCTCATTAGAGTTCTATTACTAATCAAAACATAGCAAGCGGGGTTTTCCCAAGTTGCTGAGTTTTATCTTGTTGAAGAACTCGGAGTGTAGTCTAGGAATCTTAGATAGTGGCTTCTGCTGTGTCATTTGCTCTAATGAACTGCAGAGGAAGAGATTCTGAAATGTGGCTCTGATCGTGTTAGGCCAGAGACGAGTTTCTGAAATATCACTCTTGATCGTTCATGCCATTCTAGGGGTATAAATGGATTATAGCTGTATAGGGGCATAAGGTCACAGTATTGATCGGGGTCCTAGATTAGAACGCGACACCCACTCCACGAATTTCTGTCCATCAAATTACTAAAAACTATAGCAATAAGATGCATGTGTAACATTACCCACCCCAAAATACATATTCTCATTTGAAATGGCGTATTTGAAATACATGGAATTATTTGTACTGTACGTCTTTAAGCATAGAAATCATTCAAAATTATAGCATATGTAATCAGTAAACGATTTTGCGAAAAAATTACACATGAAATATCTCTTAATACAGAAAAGAAGGGCGAGATAATTTCATCACATAGAAATGCAATTGCTGTAACATGTGCTAGAGGCTGATGTAAAGTTATTATGTCTCTAGAATTACCTAAAAATAGAAGTTCTGTTCTTTATGAATAGGTCTACTTTAAGCAAAGAATTTTTGTGCCAGAACAAAGGTAAATATTTTTAAAAAAATGTTCAATTAAAAAAAAAACTTTTCTTGGTGAACGGGGGAATAGAGTTCCAACGCTTTTCAGTAGTTTTTGTTGATCATAACTGAAGGCCAAATTCAGAGTTCATGGGAACGCTGTGTGTCGGAATGCTTTCTAAAATTATTGTTTCTGTTCGGGGGAGAACATCATATCAGACAGGCTCTCAAAGAATTGGTCTACAAAATCAGGTGACAGTTCGACCAAGTTCGATAATGCTGTAACTTGGCAGGTGTGAGAATGATTGCTATCATCAAAGTCTGGATCAGCAATGCTCACAGAAGGTCGTACCTAGGTGATGTTGCTTTTATTTCTTGCTCCACTGTCACCACCTAGTCATAGCACAGGAGTCTCAACGAATGCCGTCATCAGGATTGGTAGCCGCTGGGGACAACACAATGCGTGAGCCGTTATGGGACTTAGCAAAGTATCGATATCCATTGGTACTGCTGATGGAAGTGCAAGACAGATGTCCAACACGCACTCATCTCCGCATAGCATACATCGAAGCACAGGTAAGATGCAGGTCTGCCATATCGGTCTGAATGAAAGAAACCAGGTCATGTTTAGATCTCTCAGCCTGGCCAGTCCAAGGACTCTAGTTATGCGGTCCCGGTAGCGTATTGCTAGGATTGTTTCTTCCATCCTTGTCGGAGTCATGTCTGAGTTTTGGCTTGCCATATCGTAGCAGGAGGGTCAAAAATAAAATGCCTGTTACAAGTCCCAAAATCAGGGGTATGCCGCCAAAGACTGAATGGACAAAATTAGGAATGATTCCTAGAATTGCTTTGAATGGTGTTGACAGTCCAGTAAAAATGGTCTTAAATACGCCTGGGATGCCTATGGCACTCGACATGTTAAGAATTTGGCTAAGCATTTCTGTGAAATGCACGGGGCAATTTGTTGATAAAAGGTCCTGAATCTCTGATGTTGTCCTTGCAACTAGGAGATCATACGTCTCTTTTGATGACGTGATGGGCACTGTTGTCTGCAAAAGCACAGACTTCATTCTGCTTAAAGTATCAATTCGTATAGAAGAGACGTTCAAACTAGGCCATATGGGAGTCTCTGAGTCTCCAGGGCCATTTGGAAACAATGCTTGCATACAGCATTTGACCATGGAAGTTACTTGTACAAGATATGCTTTCCCTGGCAAAAGGCCACAACAGCTGTGATCCGTTATTACAATGTAACTCCCATTCGAGAGTTGCTTAAAGAAAGGCTTTATCTGTGTTGCAGGTGTGACATGTTGGTGGCATGAAAGGTTGTTTGAATTTCCTTCACAGGCTCCGTGTAAATGAATACCTTGGCACAAAAGTATACCGCTTAGTGAATGTTTGCAGTTTTCACCACTAAGAAATACATTTTTGTTGCTGTCACTATAGCATGTGTGTGTGTATGGTAATTTCCATGCTGACTTAATGTACCCTTTACCCAAACGTTCATACTGGCCAGTCGGTATGTATTCAAGGCAATTTTTAAAACGGAAAGTTGTTATTGGAATTGTCATAATCCCGTGTATTATCCATTCAATGACAGGACTTTCTGACATTGTCAATGGTAATCTCTCAAGTTTTTCGATGCTCAGGATTGTATAGTCTGCTCCTTTCTGTGCCAAGCTGATTTGTTTATCAGTAAGGTTAAAGATGGAAAACAATGACGTTGTGTTGATTAAACGCCAAGGCACATAGCCTGAACGAAGATTTTGCAGCGTCCAGCCTAACTGGACAATAGAAAGCAATTGTGACTGGCCATGCTGTAACATTAGCAAGTCTTTGTCTATTATATCTATGGCAGATGATACAATACTGTCCAGTGAAAATATTCTGGAGGACAGAGTCATTAACCCATTGTCCACAACAGAAAGTGATTTTTCCAAATTAATACGATCAATTTCTCGTTTTTTTTCAGCTGTTTCAATTTGTGTGACTTTCCAAGCCTCGTTGTAAGCCGCATATATACTGGCCGCTATGAAGCGTTCCTGCCGCTGTTTGCGTGGTCCCATAATAAAATTGCGCAAATCAGCACCATATTTAAGTAAAGATAAGTGTTGTTTCATTTCTGCGAGTATGGATGATTCTAGCCATTCAAGGCACAGCTTCCCTACACTGTATGTTGTTACTATCCCTGGATGTTGTCTCTGGGAGTATCTAGGGTCTGGTCTGGTCATTGTTAACCCCTGTGTTTTATTCAGGAATCCTTCTTGACAGTTGTTTGTGTCAGTAGCCAGATTAACCACTTTTTCCAATCAGGATGTGTTCTGTTTAGATGTAAAATCTTTGATACGTCTATCTCAATATCTGTTGTTGCATTATCAGGTATTGGCTTTGGAATAGACGGTTTGTTAAGGTCTTTAATCTTAGCTAGGCCAAGACAGGTTGTTTGGTGAATTGTGTTATTTAAAAACATTAATTGTTCTGGGATCATGCAGGCTCGAAATAATGCTTCTATGCCTTGTACCTGCCAATCTTTTGTACCCCAGATTGTTTTTGTTTCAATGTTATTTTTCCAATAATCAAAACCAAATGTCATCATTTTTCATAAAATGCTTCTGAATATATGAATTTAGTATTTGTCAGCATTGTTTTCAATCCTGCTTTATCTAACAGTTTATAATAAAACGTTTCTGCATCACTGGTGTTAAACCCTGAGAAGTACTGAAATTTCTCATAGAATGTTTTAGAACTGCTTTTAGGTGGAGTAGCACAATGTTCCCATTGGGTATATTTAAAAACATTTCTAGGTTGTGCAGATTTATGCAAGTAATGCTCACCATAATGTGAGAAGCAGTTCATCTGTTCATAACTAGACGAACCTTGTAAATAATCATGTTCTGTAAATCTTGCTGACAACACTAAATCAGACATCATATTATTAATACTTTCAAAATCCCAATCATCAGAAAATGTACTAGGTTTTACAAAGTCACTTAAGGAAACCTTGAACTGATGAGGATATTTCAAGATTTCGACCGGACCATATATTTCATAGTCAGTTTTGTCCCATACTACCCCGCCGGGTATTGGAATGGCTGTGACATTTACTGTTGATAGTTCTCTTTTCTTCACGTGGGATGATTTGTGTGGTTTGAGCACTAAGTTGATGTTCTGACTTGCTGTGTCCATTGAACTGTATTTTCCCTCAATGATTTTTCCCAAACAAAGTACCATGATGAGCCAAAGCAGGAGGAAAAATACACCTAGTCCAAACCAGAACTCTAACCATGGAGAGATAAGGTAAATTTCCTTGAGTTGATGAAAGAGTTCTGTTGCTTTTTCTTTAAAAGTCTTTGTTTCTGGCATCATTTCGGCGTTGCTTTGATCCTCAGAGAAGTTATCGAAGTTGATGAAGTAGCCAAAGGCAGTTCTGTCAATTGTTGGGATTGTTCTCTCAATTTGTCTTTCGGTAGCACATTCTGATGCCATGTCATTGTAGACTGGTGTTTCATGACGAACTGTTTCAATCTGTGTTTCAAGAGACACGAGTTCCATGGCATTATTGCGTAGTCCCTCTCTGTGCACTGCAGGTTTATCAAATGTGATTAGTCTTTCAGTTTGAACCTCTTGAATTGTTGCAAGTTTGGGTATTCTGTTGTTTCTCGGGAGTCCACTGGGCCTACTGTTGATTATAGGCCACATGCTTGTGGTTTTACCAGGTCGATTGATACAACTCTGTTCTCCTTTTTACCAGCAAGGGGCGGTAGTACTACTGATCTTGTTCCTTTGATTGCTAAGACAGGTACTGCTTTTCTGTGAGAAGGCCCAAATTCCTTCTTCACCGCTATTTTTTCTCTAACTAGATCCCCAATCTTTGGAGTCCAGACAGGCCTTGCTGGGGCTGGTGGTGCCTCGTCAGTGGTAGATGGCTGTTGCTTTAACTTTATGTTGCTTAAGGATTTTCTTGTTTCATTCAAGTCCTGTAAAACAGCCAAACGATCTTTGATGTCAAAGTCTTTATTCTTATCTTGTACCACTGATACCTGACTATCTAAGTCCTGAATGTGCATTCTAGTTCCGAACAATAGTTCATATGAGCTGAAACCTTTTAGAGAATTTCTTGGCAAATTGTTAAGACTTAACTGGACACTTATTAAATGTTTGACCCACCCATCACCCGAACCTAATACCTTCGCTGTAATAGATTGCTTTATGTCCCGTTTTTTTCTTTCCACTACACTGTTCCCTTCGGGGTGTGATGGACAAGAGTATCGCAAGCCTACGCCCATGCTGGCCATGGCCTCCTTATAAGCTCGAGAGCTGAAAGCAGGACCCTGGTCAGAATGGAACATGGCAATTGCGTATGTGTCGATAAAGACTTGCAGATCTTTTATAACCGTTCTAGCATCAGCCGAGCGCTGGGGCCACATGTTTTAAGTGAATTTTAGTCTTAGTGATTAATAGGACGCTGGATGGCATGTAGACAGCATTACCCTGTTTCTAAACGGTAACTGGGCAACAGACTGGACCGGTTCACTACTGCGATCCCTGTCACAGTTGGGACAGTTCTTCACATATATTTGATGTTGCACGCTCATCCCCGGCCACCAGTATACTGATTGTAATTCAGTCAGAGATTCCTTGATCTTTTTGTGCCTTGGACCTTCACCCATGTGTGCGTCTGCTATTAATAACTTTCTCCGGTTCATGTTTGGAAGTACCCTATCCCCCACTCCAGGGATTCGAGCAAAAGGAACGGAGTTTGCATCTATTACGTATGCATAATTGAGTGGATAGTTCACGGGTAGCGCTGCACAGTCGCCTTTTACGGACGTTTTTACTGCCAGCATGGTTTCCCCGTCTATGTGTTTTTCTGAACGCTTTTTTGTGGCTACGGAAGCCGGTTTAGTTGCTTCCGCTGTGGCTGTAATAGCCAATGAATTCCCTGCAACGTGAATGCCATCACGTTGATGACTCAGAGTGTGTATCACGTGAGTCTTTTGTAGTTCCTTCTGTAAGAGAACTACTTGTTTCCAAAGCATTTTATGCTTGATTGTGGCACCTGTGTCATCTTTGTAATCATTTTGAATCCAGCTCTGCAACTTATTATTGTAAGAGTTGACGCAAAAATGCGAATCGCACACGATTAGTGTCGGGAATTCACGTTCTGCATTTTCAAGCGCCATCTTTAAAGATCTGATTTCAGCTCTATGAGCCGAACAGTTTCTCACTGATTCAGTTTTTGTTATTTTCTGTCTGAATTTACCGCACAGCCAGCGACCTTTAACAATCGCGCTGGCTGCATCGTAGGATTTGCTTTCTACGTTGAAATGCTGTACAAATCTATCTGTATAGATTATACAGGCGTACTGTGGGAGAAGCAGAATTTCGATTGGCAGAGGATACTCTTGTTCATAAGTCAAATCATTCAGTTTTTTCAGTTGCGGGGCGAAATAGTATTTCACATCTTCCGCTCCAAGAGAATTTACACACTGTATCTATTTCGGATCCAGTGACACTGTAGGCAGGTTTACTGGGCTGAATAGCGCCTCGAAGGCGGATTCCGCTGTGAGGATATTGATCCTTCTGCCATGTGCTAGTTCTCGTTCATTCGCTAATGCAGTTTCTACTGCTTTCACAGTTTTTTCTGTGGGACTGAATGTTTTTTCTGCTTGTGTGTACAAGTGTGATTTGTAAGCTATTGGTACTTTTTCTCCCTCATTAGAGGTCAGGTACGTGAATCCGCATCTTCCTGGGATGACTTTGATTACAAGATCGCGTGTGTTATCACGTGTATCTAATTTTGTTTTTGCTAACATGTCTGTTTGCAGTGATCTCAACATTTCTGTGTGTTTATGAGTCCAAATGATCGGTTTAAAATCAGGTTTAATTAGTTCGTAGAGAGGTTTAACCCTCTCCGCATAATTTAGAATGTAAGTTCTTCCGAAATTCAGAAAACCTAGAATTGATTGTAAATTCTTCAGCGTTTTTGGTGCTTGGAGCACAGCGCCCTTCTCTAAGAAGTTGTCCGCTAGGCTTTTCCCTTCACTTGATAGTTCGTATCCTAAAAATAATACTGTCAGATGGGCAATTCGAGACTTTTTAAAGTTGAATTTGTAACCCTCTGCTGCGAACCCAAGTATAATGGTGTTCACTCTTTTCAAGTGAGTCTCCAAGTCGTCATCTGTGAGATAGATATCATCATCTACATAAGATAATGCCTCATCATCATACATTTGTAGTAACTCTGTTACTCTGGCTGAGAATAGTCCTGGGCTGTTCTTGAATCCCTGTGGGAGCCTACAGAAATTTTTCTGTGACCCCATTACTGAGAAAGCGGTCAAGTATCTGCTTTGTGGTGCAATATTTTGACAAAAGAATCCATTTGATATCTCTAATGTTGTTTTATATTTTTTCCTAACTATGTTATTCATTAGTGCAGCACTATGCAAATTTTGTACTGCAAATGTTTTGCAACATGCGTTAAGGTGTCTGTAATCCAAAACTAAACGATATGAATCGTCTGGTTTGGAGACAGGAAACAAAGAATTGTTCATTTGAGAGGTGCATGTTTCAATCACCCCTTGGTATTCAAGTTGATCTAAAATCTCCCTGACTTGTTTTTTAGCTTCTTGCTTAATGGGATACTGCCTTTGTGCAGTCGGTTGATTTTTTAACTGGATTTTGTGAGGAGGAGAGTCCTCATCCCATCCTACATGCTTTTTATATAATGCTGGTGCCTGGGCTACTGCCCATTTCCTTGCATATGTGTATTTAGTGTGAATCGGAATGTGATTCGAGAAGGCAGGCATAATCATTTCTTCACAACGAGGGCACTCCCTGACAAACTCCGGGGGCCAATCTTTTTCAGCTAACAGAATGTCATAGCCTTTTCAGAGTTTATCCCAAAATAGACCCCTTATTTTCCTAGTCTTATCACCCTCTATACGCAGTGTTATTTCGTATATCTTATGGGGCTCGCTAACTCTGGTGTCGGCAGTTTCTACTTGAATGTATTCATTTGTGTCCACTGTCTCCAGATGACTCATTAGGATCTTGCGAGCTATGGTGATTTCTGCTGCACTGTCTAGCATTGTCTGTGCCCACTCCCCGTTTTTCAACTGTGTCCTCAGTATTCTCGGCATGTTCGATTACTCTAATACTGGCTACCTTCTTTCTTGGAAATTGAGATTTTTTACTTTGAGCAGGTTCCTTGTCTTTGGACTTGGTGTGCTCTCCTGGGTCTGACCGTCCTCTTCTTTCCGATTTCTGCGAAAAAGATAGAGAGGGACGTGTATCAATACTTTGATATCTATCAGGCTTCTTCAAATTATCCCTATTTCTAAGGTTATATCTTTTCTCAGAGTGCTCCCTCTGGGGAGACTGGTGTTCTCGAGTCGGAGTTCTTTCCCTCCGTCGAGGAGACCTTCCTCTGGACTTGAAAACTTTTTCCTTGGGAGTGGATTGTTTATTTCCATCCCAGCTCTTTTTAGGAGTGTTTGAATTATTTTTAATAAATAATTTTTCAGGATTTTCGAGCAGTTGGGGCTTTACTGGTTTTCCACCCAAGCTGTCTCTACCTATTTCTTCATAACATTTTTCTATAATTCTGGCAAGCTCAAGTGGTTGATCTGTTATATCTGTTTCCTTCAATTTCTGGCGGATCATTTTGTCCTCCATTGTCAATTGAACTAACTCTCTATATGCCTTTGTTAATTCTCTTATTTTAACTAAGAGTTCTTCACTTGACATTTTATCAATGTCTGGATGTGGTGTGTAGCTGGCTAGAACCGGCCACGTTGCTCCTGGTCTACCTAGTGGACCGAGCCTGGTAATATGATCATTGTGTTTTAGGGCGCCTTTAAACCAGAGCAGATGCTCTTGGAATTTTAATGGGATTTCAATCTCCTCGAAAGGAGCGTACTCTTCCGTTGGATCCCCTATTTTGTAATAGTGGAAATTGTGTGTTGCGGTGTTTGCCGCTGGAAATTTTATCCAAGAATAGAATACCTCTGTCTGCCGATATTCGTGTGCCTCTATCACGAAGACGACTGTGCCACCTTGTGTGGTCAGTCCATTTTCTATAAGTTTTGACGTTATAGATTTTCTTATGTTGACCGGGATGATTATCGCACCCGGTTCATTAATACCGTCGGGACCCTGCTCAGTCGCATTTACTGCGGGTCCAGCGGTTCGGTTTTCAGTGTCTGACATTCTATTAAATGCAGGTTTTTTGCAGAGCAGGTCTCCAAGGAGACAAAGATTAGGTGCACAATATTTTGGAACACTGTATCCTTCAACGTTGAATAAACCAGAGCTTTACATAGGAATCTCTTCCTACTAAGTTCGGGCGGATTTTAACCTTTCACCCACTCCAGACGTCTATTGGAGTATTTACGGTAAAAAGGGGTCTGTGCGAAAAATGCACGACTGAGTTACTCTAACGTCTTGCATTAGTTTTATCGCCTTACCAAACGTTGGGCGCCATGTAGTGTAGTTCCTATTTTCCCTATAGGCCTTGCGCATTGGAATAACATAAACAGTAGTATAGGCGTAGAGGTGCGGTCTTCCAGGTCTCTACTGACTATGCTAAACTTAATCGGGTTTGTTACCAACTAGCTCAGAGGTCACTGGAAACTTTCTTGACTGAATAGGAAGTGATCAGCTTCCCTGCTACAGACAAGAAGGGATTCAGTTTTCCAACAACCGCATAAACATGACAACTTTGCTCCTTAGAATAAGAGTCAATCTCTAGAGTCGTGTGAAACAATAGACAGTTATTTTACTCAGTCAGTTGTGCAGATTACTTTCACCAAGATGCAGAGAAATAGAGAGACGGGCGTTTTCAATAAAAAGGTATTATTTATTGAACAGTCTTTCTTCTCATGCAAGAGAAATGAATTGCCACAATTGCAAGACTAGTTATTATAAAAAGTGCGTACAGTAAAATGAGGATTGCGAAATAATACTGTAAAAGCATTGATCTGGTTTCTGAGCCATACAATGGTTAAAATGAACAAAATATATACATTCATATATACATTTGACTAACGTACTCAACTGGTGCTTCTAACTACGCCTACCCCAGTGTACCTGACCTAAGCCTAATACTTGGGAGGGAGTAAGTAAGTAGCTTTAGTTAAGTTGGTTTTGCCAAGGTTTGCTTCAAGAATTCTCTCCAAGGGTTTAGTCAACACCATACCTCTGAAATAGAATGTTGGAGGTCTTGTATCTCCTTCCAGGACTCGATATCCTAGTCACTCGCAAGAGTAGGCTGGAAACGCCGGAGCTGGATTTTCTCGGCAGGAGAAAAGACAGCGTCTCTCTCAGCGCGTCGAGGAGGAGGGGCAGCGTCCGTGGGCAGCTTGTATCTGCTGGGCTCTGCAAGGGACAGATGTTCTGCTCCTTTATTCACCACACCATCGCTATCATCGATGTCGTTGAGGCAGCGTTTGCTTAAGGCAACGTTGGTAATACTTCTACCTGAAAGGTGACTTGTTTGACGTACGTTTTTGGACATAAGACGTGAATAAAGATGTCACTAGGAAGTGATCGTCTCTCAGTGCTCATTAGAGTTCTATTACTAATCAAAACATAGCAAGCGGGGTTTTCCCAGGTTGCTGAGTTTTATCTTGTTGAAGAACTCAGAGTGTAATCTAGGAATCTTAGATAGTGGCTTCTGCTGTGTCATTTGCTCTAATGAGCTGCAGAGGAAGAGATTCTGAAATGTGGCTCTGATCGTGTTAGGCCAGAGACGAGTTTCTGAAATATCACTCTTGATTGTTCATGCCATTATAGGGGTATAAATGGATTATAGCTGTATAGGGGCATAAGGTCACAGTATTGATCGGGGTCCTAGATTAGAACGCGACAAAATTTTCCAATTTAAAAATTGTCAAGAGTAAATGCCAGCAGGCCAGTATGAAAGGTTGGGTAAAGGGTACATTAAGTCATCATGGAAATTACCTTACACACACACGTTATAGTGACAAGAACCAGAATGTCTTTCTTAGTGGTAATAATTGTAAACGATCACTAAGCAGTATACTTCTGTGCCAAGGTATTAATTTGCATGGGGCCTGTGAGGGGACTTCAAATAACCTTCCATGCCACCAGCACGGCACACCTGCAACACAGATAGAGCCATTCTTTAGACAACTTTCTAACGGGAGTTACGTTCTAATAACGGACCACTGCTGTTGTGGCATGGTGCCAGGGAAAGCATATCTCTTAAGCGTTAGTTCCATGGTCACTTGCTGTATGCAAGTATTGTATCCAAGCGGCCCTCCTGATACAGAGGCGACGATTTGGCCTTCTTTGAATATCTCTTCTATACGAATTGATACTTTAAGCAGAAAGAAGTCTGTTCTTTTACAGACAACCGTGCCTTTAACGTCATCAAAAGAAACGTATGATCTTCAAGTTGCAAGGACAACAGCAGAGATACATACACTTTTATCAACTAATTGCCCCGTGCATTTCGTAGCCAAATTCTAAATATGTCAGATACCAGTGGCATCGCACATGTATTTAAGACAATTTTTTCAGGACTGTTAACACCCTTCGAAGCAGTTCTGGGCATCTTTCCCAATTTTGTCCATTCTGTCTTTGGCGGCCTACCACTACTTTTGGGACTCATAGCAGGAATTTTATTTTTGACTCTTCTGCTCCGATATGGCAAGCCAAATCGCAGACAAGACTCCAGCAACGATGGAAGAAACAATCCTAGCTATACGCTATCGGGACCGCATAACTAAAGTCCTTGGATTAGCCCGGCTAAGAGATCTAAATATGACCTGGTTTCTTTCATTCAGACCTATATGGCAAAACTGCATCTTACCTGTGCTTCGATGTAAGCTATGCGGAGAAGAATGCGTGTTGGACACCTGTCTTACACTACAATCAGAAGTACCAATGGATATCGATACTTTGCTAAGTCCTGTAACGGCTCATGCATCGTGTTGTCCCCAGCGGTTACCAATCCTGATGACGGCATTCCTTGAAACTTCACCACTATGATTAGGTGGCTGTGAAGTACGAGATGAGAGCAACAACATCCCCCAGGTACGACCCTCTGTGAGCATTGCTGATCCTGACATTGATGATAGCAATCATTCTCACGACTGCACCGTTGCAGCATTTTCAAACTTGGTCGTACTTTCACCTGAAGCTGTAGACTGGTTTTTTGCACATCTGTCTGAAATGATGTTCTCCCCTGAACAGAAAGAACAACTTTTCAAGCAAACCGGCACACAGCGCTACCCTGAACTCTGAATTCGGCCTTCAGCTTTGATAAACAAAAGCTACTGAAAACATTTGGAACTATTTTCTCCCCTGAAAACTAAATTATTTTTTTCAAAATTCCAAAATATTTACCCTTTTTTCTGGCACATGTACTCTGCTTAAAGTAGAACTATTCCTAAAGAACAGAGCTTTTATTTTTAGTAATTCTAGAGACAAAATATTACCTCAGCCTCTAGCACACTTACAAGCAACTGTATTTATATGTGATGGAATAGTCTCGACCTTCTTTTCTGTATTAACAGACATTTCATGTGTAATTTTCGCAAATCGTTCAGCTAAATATATATGCATCCTTTTTTACTGAATGATTACACTGCTTGATAAACGTACAGTACCAATAATCTTTCGTGTATTTCGCACACACCATTTTAAATACAAAATTGTATTTTGGGGTCGGTTGGAATACACATGGACCTTTAAATGTTTACTATTGCTTAGTTTTAGTAATAATGGACATTAGATCGTGGAGTGGGTATTGTGTTTTTATCTAGGAACCGGAATCAATATTGCTATGTTATGCCCTTGTACGGCTATAATCAATAATATCCCTATAATGGCATAAGAATCAGATCCATATTTAAGTAAATAGCCCTTGCAGTCCATGGCACGGCAAAAGCTACTTCCTTTGATTCCTAGAAAGCACAACGAGTTCTTTCGACACACCAAACCTCCAGCAACCTGGGAAATCCCCATTTGCTTTGTTTTGATTTGTAATAGAACTCCTGCGAGCACTGTAAGAACGGCCAGTTCTTAGTGACATCTTTATTGACGTCTTATGTCCAAACCTTACATCAAACTCGGCACCTTTCAGGTATAAATATACCAACGTTGCCTTAAGCAAACACACGGTGGTGGTTTTGGAGCAGAGTAGCTATCTACTTGCCGAGAGCCCAGCTGATGCGAGAGCCCACGGACGCTGCCCCTCCTCCTTGAGGAAAATCCAACTCCGGCGTTTCCAGCCTACCCTTGCGGGTTGCTGGGATATCAAGTCCTGAGGAAAGAGATACCAGACCTCCTACATTCTTTTCCCAAGGTACAGTGCTGGCTAAACCCTTAAAGAGAATTCTTGAATCAGATTCTTGGCAAAAGCAACTTAACTTAAACTGCTACTTACTTACTCCTTCCCATGTATTAGGCTTAGGTCAGGTACACCGGGGTAGGCGTATTTTAGAAGCACCAGTTGAGCACGTTAGTCAATGTATATATGTATGTATATATGTTATCCATTTTAAAGTATCTTACGGCTAAGAAACCATATCAATGCTTTTACAGTATTATTTCATAATACTCCTTTTACTGTACGTACTTTACTTTACATTAAGTATTGCAATTGTGGCAATTCATTTCTCTTGCATGAGAAGGAAGACTGCTCAATAAATAATACCTTTTATTGAAAACGCCCGTCTCTCTCTTCTCTGCACTCTGGTGAAACTAAGAACGCACAATTGACTGAGTGAAATAGCTGTCTATTGTTTTCACACGACTCTAGAGATTTACTCTTATTCTGAGGGAGCAAAGTTGCCATGTTATATGGTTGTCGGAAGCTAATCCCTTCTTGTCTATCCAGGGAGGTTAAACTCCTCGTTTATTCGAGAAAGTTTCTAGTGACCTCTGAGCTAGCTGGCAAACCTTAAGTCTAATATAGTCAGTAGAGACCAAGTCGACCTCAGTCCTACGTCTACACGGCTGAATATATTATTCCAATGCGCAGAGCCTATTGGGAATATAGGAACTACACTACAACATAACGACCGAATCATCAGCATATAATAAAACCGGCAGGCCACACCGACCCACCTGAGGGTAATCTACCTTCGTCTCCAATAAAAAAAAATCCAATTTGTTAATATACAAATTGAACAAAAAAGGGGCTTAAATGCAACCTTGACGTACTCCTCTTTTTATTTAAGGATCTTGTGAGTGTCCAACCTCTGCCTTTGTGTCTTTGTGTCGGTCCTCCAAGAAATAATCAATGTCCACCCTGATGGCCGTCATGGTCTGCCAAAGCTTAACTCAGTTCACATGATTAAACTTGGACGACAGATCCATGAAGTCCAGATAGATGGTACAGGGGCGGGCGACCGTATATTTATTAGGAATCATAGATAAGTTGAGACACTGGGTTACGGTAAACCGCCCAGGACGGAACCCGTACTGGACGTCAGATAAAATTTCATTATCCTCTGGCCAGCTAGTCAGTCTATCTAGGAGAACTCAGCCCACCACCTAACGACAGAGTCCAACAAAGATATTGGTCTATACGAGTGAGTACTATCTCGATTATCCTTTTTATAAATACTGGCACTATGGTGGAGGTGGCCCAAGATTTAGGAGGGCCTGTTTTTACCCCTGCATTAATGACTGCTTAGAGGACGGGTGCCCAAAAATTTGGGTCAGATTTATAGAGATCTGGCGGGGTACCGTCAGTGCTCGGGCTTTGTTATTTGACAACCCAACAATACCTTTCTTAACTTCTTCCACCTTAAAAACCAGTGCTGAATTCCCTCCCTCACGTCCAGGTAGACTTTTTATATTAAGAAGGCACTGGAATATGACTTCAAAATGGAGCACCCAGTCCTCCGCAGTAATATGAGCGCCTACTATGTTTCCTGCATCTTCGTTCAAGAAGGAACTATTTATTATATTCCAAAATCTAAAGCTGTTCTTCAGGGTACTAACCTCAAATAACTCCCTCCATATATCCTCCTTTAACATTGCCCTTCATCTGGCCAATTCTGTCATATACTCCCTTCGACAAATTCTAACTAGAGTAATGTCTCTTGGGGTCTTGCTTAATGATACTCTTAATTTCCTGGCCGCACAGGAACAGTCAGAATCAAACTATCTAGGAACTTGAATAGAAGGTTGCCGTACAGGGGCCCTGAGACGGTCTCTTATTTGACCAAAAATGGTCTTACAAGCTTCCATAATCTCATCTGAAGCTGTTAATGGTGCCATACACAATGCTAACTTGTTAGCACATGTGGCAGTTAGTGATTCATAGAATGGCTCTGGAGTTATCTGGTCCCATTTTAACCTTCTTCCACTGTCTGTTATTTTCACTACCCTGCTCTTCCCACCCCCCCTTCGATGTACCAGTAAAGGCCCACTGATGTGAATACAAAAGGGATTATGGTCACTATGTATACTGGCCTTGATTGTAAATCCAGAGATTTGTTCAAGGAGTGGCATGGATACCAAAATAAAATCAATAAATGAACCTCCTCCCCACCGATCAAAAGACAGAGTGAGGGCCTTGTTACGGGGACCTAATGTGCATATAGGTGAGGATAAACCAAATTTGTGTAAAAAATCATTAAGTGCATTGCCTTGTGCAGTTTGTTCAAAATGAATCCCCCTCACACGTGGGCAGCCCAAATCAATCAAGCTATAGTCCTTGGATCCACACATAAAAGAATATTAAAGTCCCCGGGGATCACAAGATTTTTAAAAAAGTACACGAAGCTGTTTGCTTAAAAAGGAGCCCAGCAGGAAGATGTTACACACGCCCTTGGTACAAGACATTGCATTATAAAAATTCAAGAGCTCCAATTTATAGGAACCCTTACACAACAGCAATGACTGTAAACATGGGCTCTCAGTGGACAACACTAATGTATTACACTCTATTGCTAGAGAGAAATAAATTACAAGACCACCACTGGATCTTCCTGAGGTCGAGGGAGTAGCCAGAATGAAAAAGGATTTATAACCGTTCATGTGGAAACTGTTCCCAGTCACACATGTTTCTTGCAAACAGATCAAACTAAACTTTTTTATGAATAGGATCCACGAGGGGTCAAGGAACTTTTTAGCTAAACCTGCAACATTCCATCATATAAAGTTACAGTTTATTCCACCCAATGTCCTGCTGTCTAGCTGACAGTTATCATGCTGAATATTTGATTACCCTGTTTCCGCAAGATCAGTCCCACTAAGTCAATCACAGGTGTCCAAAGCATCCAAAGGTGCAAAGAGATTTGATAGCTCCATAAGGGGTGGTACACACTGCCGCCCGCCTTGTGAAGTTCATTGGGTATGGTTTGAATTCAAGTTTATGAGCCTGGAGGGTGGGTGAGAGGGCATCTGCCTTCCAAACGTGGCACCACTGTGATGGATCCTATTATTCCAACCGGCGGGGTTAGGTTTATTATAGAATCCAAGACGGAGGGCTATAATGTACATCTGTGGGCCAAAAGGCACACCCATCGAGGCTGAAGCCAAGATCCTTTCAGCGACATGCAACCTATTAAAATTAATAATGACACAATCTCCTTATAGGTCTTACTGGATCATCCTACTGAGTTGACCCTTTATACCAAATTGATGTGTTTTCCTTCCTTATACCCAAGGCAGTATTACAAGACAGGTTATATATTTAAATTTTGCTTGTGCACAACCTAGTTTAGGATGATAGTTATAAAGCAAGTTGCTCTGTTGTGGTGTGCTCCTGGGGCAACGTACTCCGTTTTGAGACGTCTTTAAGTTAGGATCTGTAGTTGTGCCTCCGTATATTGGATGCATCCCCCTGTGCACTACTAAAGCCCCATGTGAGTTTTTTGTTGTTGTTGATGCCGATGGCTGACTATCAGACACAGTTAAAGCGGTACCTGAAAGACAACACAACGCTAGTCCCTGATGAAGGGCGATTGGCCCGAAATGCATTAGAATACTATATGAAGCACTGTTTAATAAGCTGAAACAGAACATATATATTTGAGCATATTATGAATTGAATAATACCAAAAAATGTGGATTAAAGTGTAACAACAAACATTTGGAATAATTAATTTCTTAAAATTCATTTGGATTCTTCCAAAAACATAATATCAACAACAACAAAAAACCCTCACATAGGGCTTTAGTAGTGCACAGGAGGACGCATCCAATATACGGAGGAGCGAACTACAGAGTATTACAGGACATTCAGGGTAGAACTTTGTTCTTCAGTTGAGAATAATCTTTCTTGATACCCGGGAAAAGAGATGATACGTTCCCCAAGATCACAACGTACTGCGTTGATTCCGGCGGGAGATGTACATCAACCAGGTCCAAATCAGGATCCCCCCTCTTCACCATGGGATATTACACCTGCTCTGTGGCTCTCAAGATTGATTTGATCTGTGGTGGGCGCTCTTCCCGCGGCTGAGCCCGTTTGATTCTGTGAAGAAAGAGGGACCGTGGGTTCTGTGAGCGATTATTGGCAAATCCAATAGGCCGCTTTGGGGGAGAAGATGGATGCTTCCTGATGTTTAAATGCAAAGCAGCCGGATTAGGTCCCTCAGGTACCAGGTGGCTCATCGTAGTCCTTGATTCCATATTAGAAGCCTCCCACCTCGAAAAGATACAGTGTTTGAAGTCAGAAAGCTCCTTTTCTATAGAAGTAAGACGTTGGAAAACTGAACAAAATTTTAAGTCCAATATAGCCCTTAATGAGTCCTGAAAGGTTACCAGCATAATCGCCAAAACCTCCTTTGTAATTGTGTGGTCATTGGGTAACTTCTGACATGTCCCCTCAGCTCTCGGCCTTTTAGCCTTACTCCCAGGTCTTTTGCCCTTTCTTTTCAAACCTGATCCTATACTGGCATCTCTTCCCCACTTGTTCTCCTTTGTGAGAGAGGTGAAAGGGTTGTTGGTTGCTTATCAGGGTTACCATCGGCTCTATTCTGGATTTGGGGTAATTCAGTGACCTCAATGGGGCGTGAAAGGGGTATGTGCTGACCAGCCATACAGCTGACCATTTTTTTTTTTTGTATGTTCTTATATAGCGCTCGATCACCGGGAAGGTATCTCGGCGCTTGCCTTGGGAACCCGTCCTGGCTTTTCCCTGTGAGATAGCCCCTACAGGGCATCCCCAAGGTGAAAGCCAGGCATCCCGCCGCGGCGGGCCCTTGTGGAGATTAAGCAAGCTTAATGCCCAGAGTTGCAGAGTGTGAACCCATGATTAGGTCAGGCACCGAAGCGAGAATTATCGAGTCCGTGGACATTTGAGCTCAATACCCTGCCACGTCGGGAATTGAACCCTGGTCCCGGGTTCGACCTCTGCTTCAGGGTCTGCCTGCTCTAACCAGTGAGCCACACATGCTCTCTACTTCTTGTACTGCTGATCTATTTGATAGACCAGTAACTTTATCAGGGATTGTAAGCATCCTGGTTGGATTAGGAGGAAAGAGGTTAACAGGGGATCGAGATAGACGCCAAGTTGCCAGCTCCATCTCTTTATCCTGCCACCCTCTGTAGCAAGGAATCCATTATCACTACTGTGCTTGTTGCAGCCATCCATGTTTCTGTGGTCACCTTGTGTCTCCCCATGTAGACCCCGACAAATATCCACTATACACTCTTGGCTGAGGACTTATAAACCAAACACATTTTGCAGATTGATGCAATCCCCCCCCCCCCCCACAAACAAACATTGAGGGTCTACAAGCACAATGGTACACTGTGGGACAGAAATAACAGGCCTGACAAACTTTGCAGCCAGCTCAAGGGGTTTGCAAGTCACCTAGGCACCGTGACACTACCACTGGCGGCAGGTGAATGAGCACATATACTAATGATGTAACTAGAGGGAACACTGTCCTTCCTACCTGCTCTTCAGACCTTGTCGCCAAAGATGGAATAGATGGTCCAGATGCGATTGTCACTGCTAACCTTCACCTCACGATATATAAAACGGTATAGTGCTGCAGAAAGATGACAAGAAAAAGGGAGACCAATAGGGTAGGCCCAGCCCAGCCTCCTCCGGTCTCTCACAGCTACAGACAGACCCGGCACGTTCTGCGCACGTCCCGTTCAGCGGGAGCCCAAGCCCGGTTAAGTATGCGCTTCCAGGTGCAGAACAGCTGTAGCGACCTTGGTAGCAGCGAGTGCTGAAGAGGCATGTAGTCCAGCCCCCTCCTCCAGGAACAAACAGCACGGCGTCCTGCGCAGCAGGAGCCCATGCCCGGTTAAGTATGCACCTCCAGGCGGTTTCTTGTGTCCCCAGCTCTTCTGAGTCATTTGGTCCCCGACTTGGTCGCAGTTTGCATTCCACTTCATTAGTATGTGGTTTGGTCTCCCCTGAAGACCACTGTGTATTTGTGGTTACTTACCTCTTTACATTTGAAGTATTGTGAGTATTGTCTTGATATCTCCTGGATGGAGATATGCCAATGTGTTAGTGAGTGTATATAATAAATATAATTATTTTTATAACTACACTGTGTGGTTCTTTTTCATTTAACCTGCACTATATGATTAGTTCTGGTAAAGCAAGTTACTTAGCACTCATTCTGGCCTAAGCCTGAAAGCTGCTCTCCACAGCTACCACTTATGGTGATTTTAGTGATCTTAGACAATCATTGAAAGTGCTCTAAGGGAATCTGGATCAGTGCAGGGTGTTTCACTTAAATAAGTGTGCACCATATACTAAGTCAGCCTCCTAGAAGGCTTGTAGTAAACTATACCGAGGTAGGGTATAGTGTGCACAGAGTTCAGGGAGTCCCCAGAGTTATAACAGAGGCTAAATTGATTAATACTAACAGCTCTCTTTGTGGTAGTGAGGGCGAGCAGTTAGGCTTATCCAGAGGTTTGTGTTTAGCATTGATTGTATTTACTCAATCAAGGACTGATACACAAACACCAGAGACAGAATCCAGACCAATTAGGTAATTATAAAAAGGATATACCTGGGTTTTATATTAGAACTAAGAAGGACTGGGCACAGGTAAGTAAAATATACTTTCAAATGCAAGACTGCTCAAAGAAATGCAGTAGCGGTTGAGTTTGCAGTTGTTACAGGTTTGTATCACTTTTGAATGCAGTTTGTACCATACAGTAAATACTTTTCGATTACTTTTGAGTATTTTGAGTACTGGGGTGGTATGCCTAGGTACCACACCCTGAGAGTTCTACATACAAAGTAAGTATGACATTTTATACTTTGCAATTGAATTCAATGTTTTCAATACATCAGTAAGCCAACACTTAGAAAACCCTAGGTCCTAAATCTTGCAACATGGTTTCCTAGAGGAGAAAAATGGTTATCTGTTTTGGAGGTAAGTACTCAACTCACGAGGGTGAGTCAAGTACCAAGGTTCCCCAAGGTCTAGGAGGGCACTCAAGTTGCACCATCTACAGCACTGGGGCGGCCGGGTGCAGAGTGCAGGGGCCCAATGTTAGTCAATAGGGCTAAGGGGACATTCGGTTAGGGTCTGCAGACTAGCAGGCCACTTTGTTGCTGGAGTCAAGCTCTTGAAGTAGGGTCAGTACTGGAGAGGCCAACAATCAGCACAGGAGCTGCACTACCAGAGACACAGGGGCGGCCGGGAACAGAGTGCCAAAAGGACATCGGGTCACTGTGGCTACCAATGGAGACCTTCAGTTCAGCAAAGTTGCTGCAGGCTCGGGCAGGGAGACTTCCTAAAGCCGACCACCAGTTGAGAGGTAATTTGGATTCTTGGAAGAGGCCAGGAGACCGTCGGTTGGGCCACCCAAGGCCGTGGGGCATCAGGTGCAGGGGTGGTCTTTGGCGCCGGGTCTTCTTACCAGCTCAGGTTGCGGTCGGAAGGGACCTTTCCGGTTGAGACTGCAGGCATTGTCTCAAAGCTTGAGGGAGGTTGAAGATCACCAGATCCGAGGTCGGGATCGCTGGGGAGACATCCTTGTGACGTTGGCCCACTCGAACTCAGGCCGTGGGTGTTGGGCGCAGAATGGTGCAAAATTGCAGAGCTGTCTGGGTTCTGGTCTTGGCTGAGCAAATCCGGTGGTCACGGGAGACAGATTCTGTAAGGTGAGAGCACTGCTGGTCCTCCGTTCTCTGGGGGGCTGCTGTAGGCAGGTCAGAGGCGGGACCGGCCGTGAGGCCTGGGACCGAAGTAGTAGGTGTCCTCTTCTTCCAGGGTTAGCATGGCTCTTTAGTCCTTCGTTCTTCCTCGAATCTGAGGAAGCAAGGTTCAGCGATGCCCCTAAATACTAAGTTGTACAGGCATTAAAAGGGTTGTGCAGGTCAGAATCAATGGGTCACTCCCTTGGGGTGGGTACACCCCCTAGTAGGCCACCCTCTAGCAGGAGGGGGGCATGAGCCTCCTACTAGAGGAGGGGACTGGGATGTGTCCTTCACCTCGTCTCCCCCACCTGAGGGGTAGAGTTGGCAAAGGTGGGCACAACTCTCCTCCTAGCTTGGTTTTCCCACAATTCTACTGCCCAAAGTGGGGGGGCAGAATCGGTGGAAGCCAGTTGCTAGGGGTAGTACAAGGCAGGGACAGCTCACAAAGGCGGCAGGCCTTTGAAGCGTCCCTTTCGTGGACCCACTCGATCCTGGGGGAGGAGGTATGACACCTCTGCCCAGGATAGGCTTTCTTTCTGGGCCCAGAGAGCAGAGGACCTCTACCCAAGGGTCTAGAAACCTGTCAGGTGATAGCAAATGGCAGGCAGTCATTTAGGAACTACATGTTTTTTCAGGGGCATCTTGGAGATGCCCTCTGCATGCATTTTACATTAAATCCCACACTGGCATCAGTGTGGATTTAATGTACTGAGAAGCTTGCTGCCAAACTTCCCAGATTTTATTAAAGTCATTATGGAGCTGTGGAGCTCATAGTGACCAACCACCAGGCCATATACTCTGCATGGCTTTATTACACTTACAATGGCTAAAAATGGACATTGACTGTGTAGGGGTACCAAGTTCATGCCACAGTACCCTCACCTGAGGGCTAGTGCACCCTGCTAGGGGGTGGCTTACATAGACCTCAGGTAGTGGATTGTAGGCATGGTCGACCCTACCTTAACACCTACACACTGCCTTTGCGGACTGCGTGTTTTTGAGCTGAGAAAAGTGAACAGGGCCTCTATGGGTGGCACAATAGGTGCTGAAACCCTTAAAGGACTTCCCTGGTCACAGCGCCCTTGGTAACCATGGTACCTTCTACACGGGGTTGCCTGTGGCCAGGGATGTGCCAATAGGGGAGTTCAAAACTACAGTTTTTGGGAAGAACACAGGCCCTGGGAACGTGATTGGCAGAGACCCAGGGCACACCAAGTCAAAAGAGCATCATGTGTCCGGCAAATAGTGGGGTTAAAATGCAAAAAGGGGCACTTTCCTGCAAGGCTCTGATAAAACTGCCAAAGATTTCACAGTCAAACAATTATAGGGAATCTACTTTACCCTTTTCACATTCTTATCCCTTTGCCTTCTGGGATTTGTAATGTGTTTTGCCATGCGTTGGAAGGGGGTGGGTTTCCTCTCAGAATTGGTAAGGATTGCCAAAAGGCCAAAAGAGCCTTCACCAACACCTCCATGTGTCCCGCATGCCTCCCCACACCCTCCTCCCGTCTGAATAAAACAATTGTCCAGCCTGGGTACTCACCCGCTACGCCGTTGACCAGCGTCCTATAGGGCCATCCACCACTTGTCTGGACCAGATTTGTCCTCCTCTTCTGACAGGATCCTTCTGGTTTCCCCTGCTAGGCGGCTTCCTTGGCAGTTTCCCGCCGAGTCGGGCTCTTCATCCACCCTGGGAAAGAACGTCAATGTCCTCTGTCTTGCTTTCCCAAACTTTTGCGTCCTTGTATTTTCTTCTCTCATCTTCGGGTGTCTGCAGTTTCGTTTTCTCCTCTAAGTCTTCCTCTGATTGGTCGACTTCTCTGGCCTATTTAAAGCGATGGCCCCCATTTACTGCCTGCAAGACTGTGTTGCGTGTCTAGGTGACCTTTCATTTTCATTCCAGGCCCCGCAACACAGAGTGAGTCCGTTGTGAGGATGAAATGGCGTAGGGCAGGTGAGGACCCCCAGGGACACAACCCCTCACACCACTCTAAATTGCTGGTGGTCAAATGTGCGAGTCATGCCACTACTAGTGTGGTAATATATTTTTTTTATAAAAACGTTTTTTGTAGAGAGGGACAATCTACACACGTCACTGACAATGGAGAACAATTTGTGTCTATGAGATGAAAGAGTAATTGGGGAAGTGAGATATCAGGGATGTAACCAAGGCAATGTAAGATCCACTGTGCTGTGATCAGCTGTTCAGATTCAACAAGGTTCTCGAGTACTGTAATATATGTGGGTACATACCATTAGGTCTCGTAGGAGAGACTATACAGGAAAAGATTTAGTTGCATCATGTTACTCCATATAGCCTCACTGAGGTGAGCCCTTTTAAGTTGTTCAAAGGCTGGAAACCTGCGACCAGATTGACTCCATGTATTTTTAACAAGCACTGGCAAGGCCAATAGGTCTCACCACTGCAAGAGCTATTGTCTTTGTCAATGTTAATGTGTTTTAGCCGTTTGTGAGTGAAAGGGGGTGGCATGGCCTGCAGCAGCAGGGGAAGTGGCGATGTAGCAGGGACAGATGGAACAGAGGGCATGAGTTGCAGCTGTCGAGATGGTAGTAAAGTGACGGGCCAGAGGGCAGGCACATTGCATTACTAGGAGACATGTAAAGCCAACCACACAAAACAAGCAACAATGATGGGGAGTAGTGCACAGGCAGCAACAATGGTAAACAAGCATGAGAGTCAGAAATGAAATAACTTTCTGTATTTAGTTTTCTTTTGGGAGTGTAACCACCGCAAGGCTTGCTAAATGCAGTAAATCCGGCCACATTAGAAAGGAGCATGTTTCAAATAATATGTTTATAATGGTGTGAGGCAGAACACGAACCGTGATGCACAAAATGAAACCGATAGTGAGGTGAAGAAAAGCAGGGCGGGGGGGAAAAAAATAAAGGATTAGCTCATTCGGTACATTTACTTTTGAGAATGTAATGATGTTCAGACGCAGTGCTCCCTTGCTTTTGAAATATAACGAAAATAAAAGTAGCGAGAGAGACGCTCCAACAGCTCTGCCTGATGCAGCCAGGGTGAGAATGGATGGGGATGGGGCAACCTTACATGAGGTTTTTTTTTTTTTTTTGCAAATCTGTGCTTGAGGCAAATGTAAAGTATGCCCGTGAAAAGCACTGTTAACCAAAGAAAAAAGTAGTCCCAAAAACATTTAATAAAATGGACGCCGAGTATGGAGATTATAATGGAATTGGTCCCTGTACTCGGGGAGGGCTCAACACAGAAAGAGGCATAAGGCATGCATGCCATGGACAAATTGTGATGAAGAACGGAAGAGCAACAATGGAGCGACAATGGTGCCAGCAAATGGGAAGGCTATGGGCAGGCTGAAGCCCATGAAGTACATACAACAGGTCTCTTTTTGAGACAGCACATGTGCGCTGTTGCTGTCTAGAGCCAAGAGCTAAACAGGAAACTTGCTCTAGGGGGAAAATTGGTCAAGATTCCAATGAAGCGGCTTGCAGAATCACAATAAAATAGGAAACAGTCAAACTGAGGTAGGACTGTTACAAAAAGGCAGGAATACCCAGTTATTAAAATAGTAATTAAAATTGTGGGTGAGGATCGTAGAAATGTGATCGGTCACCTAGGGGGGTGTTCCAAGTATGGTAAACCCATATTGTTCAAGTCAATTAGCACTACGTGATGACTTATGCTGCCTGAAGAATGTCAGGCACGTAGTGAAGTGAGATAGAGGTAATTGAAAGTGAGTCACATGGTGAGAGTTGGTACCAGGCCAGGTGTACACCTGGTATGTACAGCTGGGTGGGCCACAAGATTAAATGTACTATACTTGTGTGAACCTTGAAAAATAATGTGAGGGAAATGAATGCAGACTCGATGGCTGCCAGAGTATAACAAAATGGTAGTTAGAATACTCCACAAAAAAATCTAAGATGATGCATGACTGTCAGGTTGTAATTGGTCGATTTTATTTTCTATTCAGCCAGCTATGCACTATACGGATCAATAATTATTTCTGTAAACTGAGTAGTTTTTTTCTATAGGTTGGTTATAAGTTGTTCCTTCTTTTTCTGTTCTTTCTACTTTCCTTTCTTGTATAGTTTGACTTCATTCCTTGTAAGGGGAAAGGTGCTATGCCCTTTTTTCTTTGTGTCCACGCAACATTCTCACTCCATTAACGTTTGGTTTGTTATAATCCTCCAAAATCAGTTGCAGCTGGACTGGCTGTATGATGAATAAAAGGACCTACCTGCAGTTGCTGATCCAGGTTTCTTTATAAAAATAAACACACAAAAAACTAATCATCTGGTAGCCTGCCATCAATATATGCTGAGAAACAAAAACCTTGAGAGTTTAGACCAAATGAGTAAAACTTTGACCAAGTATTGCAAAAGAATAGATAATCAACACTTCATTTATACAGAACGGTTAATGTATTATCAAATGAACAACTAGCTCAATGTTGTAGGATTAGAACTATCAAAGTCTATACACACTGATGAGAACTCATTTCTCGTACAATTAGTGGATATTTGGATTTTGGATTAAAGCTCTGAATACAACAAAGAACAACAGATATTCTTTTGACTCAATTATTCATTCAGGCTTTGACATGTTATCTTCTTGTGACATTGCACTCCTTGTTGACAGAAAGGAAACATGAAGCAGAAAGCCTCTAGGACCCAAAAGACGTCTGATAAAGAAAACCAATCCATTATGACCGCTAGAGTAGGTCACGGAGACACTGTGACAGAACAATCTTTGGGTTATTTTTTTTGGGCTCTTGACTTAAACTTGCACTTTATGGATGTGCCAATTCTATAGTGCCAACCTAGCCAAAAGGTTGGAGAGTGTGGACAGGGTCAAAGATGAGCATAAAGAACAAGTTACTTACCTTCGGTAATGAAGTATCTGTAAGAGGCCTACATTAGCTATAGATTCCTTACCTTAGAATTTCCCCCAAGCGTCAGACTGGATCTGAAGAATTTTTTCTGTAGCAATACCCCTGCACGTCGGTAGGCAAACCTTTCCTTTTAGCTCCTTTTTAATCTTTTTAACATCCTTTCTTGAACCGCGACCGCGGTATCCGCCTGAAAGAGTGGGCCCGCAAGCTCAGGTCAGCGTTCTAGCTATTTCCTGCTCCCCGCCCATAAAAACCCAGATGTGTGGACCACGCAGCGGGTAACTTGTGCTACTGTATTGCCGCATCACGTTTGATCGATTGCCGACTGTTTTTTAAAAATAATTGTTTGTTGAACTTGCACTTTGCATGAGGGAAACCGTTCCTTTTAACTACTTTTTAATATCCTTTCTTGAACCGCGACCACGGTGTCCGCCTGTAAGAGCGGGCTTGCAAGCTCAGATCAGCGTTCTAGCTATATCCTGCTCCCGCCCATAAAAATCCGGATTGTCCACCGCGCAGCGGGCGCGTGCATGCCCGTCTGCGTCCTTCCGTGTCCGGGACAGGCCCCGCTAACAGAGATCTCCCCGCTGCTGGTAAGCCCCTTTGTTATAGTGGTCCGCAGCTCATGACCATGGTTAGGAGAGCGAGCTGTCGCTCCCTTGTGTCCATGCCCAAAGACTTTAAAAGTTTGGCCTGCACCCATTGCGGCTGGACTCCCACAAATGTAACCACAAGGGAGACCCCGGAAAGCAGGGGTAAGCCTGCCTGTATTGGGACCAAGCCTGACAGCGAGAAGGGTTATCTGAAGGCCATGCTTCTCAATACACGTTCCCTGGAGAAAAAAATCCCCTCCAAATCTACGATTTACTCGTGGAAAATAGCCTGGACCTCCTTTTTTTAACAGAGACATGGTTCAGTGAAACATCTAATCCCAATATTGCCTCGGCCATCCCCCCCGGGCTATCTATTGCTCAGGAAGGATCGGACGACGGGTATTGGGGGCGGTATCGCCATCATTTTTAAACAGCACCTTTCGTGCACCATGGTTACGATAGATGACATAGCTGGTGCCGAAAGTCTGGAATTCCAAGTAAGGGTGTCAGCGCAACAATCTGCTGCAGGCATCCTGATCTACAGACCACCCGGCCCTGCGGGCCTGTTCCTCAATTATCAGCAATGCAGTTTCTCCTCTGGCCATCAATTTTAAACATTGCCTAGTTTTAGGTGATTTCAACATCCAAGACTCCTTTTCTCTGCTGCCTAGGTCCGAGGGCGAAATTTGAGTGTTTTTCACCGCGCCTACCCAGCGCAGACCCCCCTATTTCCTTGGACAACTCCCTTGAAATTATGAAGGCTCTTAAATCCGGCTCTCCGTCTGACCCCTGCCCAGTCAAGTTGCTAGCATCAGTAGCAGAGGTAATTAACCCTGCGCTAAATTTAATTCTTAACGCCTCTTTGGAGTCCGGGCTTGCTCCGGGCAGGTGGAAGAATGCTAAAATACTCCTGCTATTGAAAAAAACCAAGGGCGGACCCGGAACTAGCCGCTAATTATAGGCCAATCTCCCTGCTTCCTTTCTTCTCTAAAGTATTAGAAAAATAGGTTAATGGTGTCATCACCTCATATGCCAAAACGAATCTAATTTTTCACCAGAGCCAATCGGATTCAGGTCTAATTTTAGTACAGAAACTGCGCTTCTGGAAGTCTTAGAGGCCATCAAGGAGACCTTAGACAAAGGGGGAAAGGCAGTGCTGATACTACTGGATTTATCAGCGGCCTTCAATACTGTGCCCCATGATCAGCTCCTGCGGAGACTCCAAGAATGTGGCTGTGGAGGCACAGTTCTCTGCTGATTCTCCTCTTTTCTGAAAGACCGTCAAATGGTCTGGTCTCCTCCCTTTGCAGCACCTATTCCCTCCTTAATAGTGGGGGTCCCACAGGGCTCAATCCTTAGCTCCACACTTTTTAAATTTTATATAACTCCCTTGGGGCACTTGGCCGAAGCCCATGGAGACAAAATCGTCTCAGATGCAGACGACACGCAACTACTCTTCATGTGCGATAAGACAGATTTTAGAGGGGAAGCGATAAACGCATGCCTATCAGAAGTGTTCTCCTGGTTCTAACTACACCAATTTAAGTGTTATCCTGACAAGTCGGAAATTATCCTTTTTGGTCTTCCCTCAGACAGTGTGTGCCGTAACTGGTGGCCACAGGACATGTCTCCCCTCGCCGACTCAGTCAAGACCGTCAAAAATTTGGGAGTCAGAATGGAAGACAATTTATCCATGAATGCCCAAGTACAAGCGGTAGTAGGCACATGCTTTGGAATGCTCAAAATGCTGAAGCAGTTCTTGCTACTTTTGTCGGTGGCACACAGGAAAACTGTGGTCCAAGCGCTGGTCTTCTCCAGGTTGGATTACGTTTACGTTCTCTATCTGGGAATCCCAGAATACCGGATGACACTCCATAGGTTGTCCAGAATGCTGCGGCCAGGGCAATACTTGTGCTGGGCCCCAGAACACAGATCTGAGAACCCTGCATTGGCTGCCGATCCATAAGAGGATAGTCTTTAAAGCCATGGTTTTGACCTTTAAATCTCTTCACGGGATGAGGGCCCCCACCTAATGCAGAGAGTCCAATTCTACCACCCATGTCGCACTTTGAGGTCTGCGGAACTTCAGCTAGTCCGTATTCTTAAATCCTTCCATGCCCGAATTGGTGGTGGCTCCTTCCAGATACAAGCAGCCCAACTTTGGAATAAGCTGCCACTGGCACTCAGGCAGATGCAGGAGCTTCTTCCTTTCAGGAAACTACTGAAAACCTGGATATTCCAGCAGTAGCGCGAAATTGGCCAGTTCAGAGCTCACAGTTAGCCCCACCCTGCCTGTTCAGCGCCGGGACACTCTATGGAGTAGCTGTGCGCTTTATAAATCCTCAATAACATAACATCAATAACATAGGTGGCGACGGTCGACTCCGCGTCTGTTGTCGGCATCGTGGTCGCTGGTATGATGTCGCAATGTCTACTTAGAAGCCACATCTGCGTGCTGACGTCAGTTCTGATACAAATTTCCATGCCAGAAGCACAGAGCCATGCAAGATACTGACCACTTTAGCACAAAACTAGGGCCCTAGAAGGGAGTCCCTACCGGTACAAGTCAGTTCTCAGAACGGGGAGGATGGGTGGAGTGGTAAGACATCTATAACTAATGTATATCTCTTACAAAAAAATTGTTACTGAACGTAAGTAACTTGTTCATCTGAAAGAGACCATTAGTTATAGATTCCTTACCTTCGAATAGATACCCCAGCAATGCCAACCCCGGAGGTGGGTCTGCGAACCAAGTTCACACCAGAAAGTCCTGGAGAACAGAACGGCCAAGAAGGCTGCACCTCCGGACTTGGCTATTCCAAGCAGTAATGTATTGTAAACGTGTGCAGGGATGCCCATGTGGCTGCCTCGCAGATGTCAATCAGCGGAACTCCATTTATAAAAGCAGTAGAGGCTGCCGTTGGTTGCCTTGGTAGAATGGGCGCGCAGTCCTACTGGAGGTTCTTTTTTCGCCAAAGAACAGCAGATTTTGATGCATAGGACAAACCATTGAGAGATGGTAGGTTTGTGCACGGCCCGACCTTTCTTGGCGCCCACATAACCCACAAAAAGTTGATTGTCCACCCGGAAATCTTTAGTGCAGTCAAGGTAGGACAGCGCACGTTTTGGGTCCAGATGGTGTAGTATCTCCTCCTCTTTGGAAGGGTGCAGAGGCAGGAAGAAGGTGGGCAATGTGATGGTCTGACCTATGTGGAAAGAGGTAACCACTTTGGGCATAGAAGAGGGCCTAGTGCAAGGGACCACTTTGTCCGGTTAAACTGCAAGAAAAGAGGCTTGGAGGAGAGAGCCTGAAGCTCACTCCGAGCAGAGGTGATGGCGAGCAGGAAAGCTGTCTTCAAGGTAAGACGACGAAGAGGACAATTATGTAGTGGCTCGAAGAGAGCACACATAAGGTAAGTAAGAACAAGATTCAAGTCCCACTGGGGCATTACGGAAGGAAAAGGAGGAAAGAGATGAGTAATGCCCTTTAGAAATCTATTGACAATCGGAGACTTGAAAACAGAAGGCTGATCAGAAAGGTAGAGATGGCCGAAAGGTGGCCTTTAAGAATGCCCAGAGCAGAGCCCTGCTGGACCAAGGATAGCATGAAGAACATAACCTCTGAAAGAGGGGCGGAAAGGGGATCCACAGCCTTTGCTGTGCACTATGCCACAAATTTGTTCCATCTACAGGCGTAAACCGTTTTAGTGGAGGGAAGCCTGGCTACCAAGATGACATAACAGACTTCGGGAGGAAGGTTGAAAGCGGTCAACTGTCTCTGCTCAATCACCACGTAAGGAGGTGGAGGTTGGACAGGTTCGGGTGGAGGATCGTCCCCTACTGCTGCGACAGAAGATCCTCCCGAAGAGGCAGTCGGGTCAGAGGATCGATGGCCATGCTCAAGAGCATGGGGTACCAGACTCTTTGCGCCCAGTCCTGAGCCCCAAGAATGACTTGGGCCCTTCAGCACTTTAGGCAGAAGTGGTACAGGCGGAAAGGCGTACAGGAGGCTGCAATTCCACTTGCAACGAAAAGCGTCGCCGAGCGAGTGGCGCCTTGGACACTCCAATGTACAGAACTACTGACATTGCACGTTCTCTACGGTGGTGAACAGATCCAACCAAGGTTCTCCCCACTGCCGAAAGAGACCTTGCACTGCCGAAAGAGACCTTGCACTGCCGAAAGAGACCTTGCACTACCGAAAGAGACCTTGCACTACCGAAAGAGACCTTGCACTACCTCCGAGTGAAGACACTATTTGTGATCCATCATGCACCAGTGGCTGAGTTCGTCCGCCCTGGCTTTCAGGGAACCTGCCAGGTGTTGAACCACCAGGGCTAAGCCATGATGTTCCAGCTATGTACAAAGGCGAAGAGCCTCTTGACATAGTATCCACGACCCCACCCCACCCTGTTTGTTGCAGTATCACAGGGTGGTGGTGTTGTCTGTGAACACCTGGACTACTCGTCCTTTGACAGAAGGAAGGAATGCCTTCAGTGCAAGACGGATTGCCCGGAGCTCCAATAGGTTGATGTGGAGACCGGACTCCGCCAGAAACCAGAGACCCCTGTTCTCTGCCTCTACAAGATAGCCACCCTATCCCAGGAGTGACGCATCCATCACTACTGTGAACTCTGATTGGGGAAGGGAGAAGGATCTGCCACTGACCCAATCTTGGTTTGTGAGCCATCAGTGCAATTGACGTGCAGTCCCCTCCAAGATCTGGACGACATCAGAAAGATTCCCCAGATGCTGCGCCCACTGGAACTTCAGGTCCCACTGCAGAGCCTGCATATGCCACCTGGCATGATCCACCAGCAGGATGCAGGAGGCCATGAGGACCAGCAGCCTCAGAGTCATTCTCACCGAAATCCGGGATAGAGGCTGAAACATCGGTATCCTAGCCGGAATATCCCAGACTCGCTGCTCGGAAGGATAAGCCCAAAACTGTGCTGTATCCAGAACTGCTTTGATGAAATGGAGCTTCTGAGAGGGACTCAGGTGTGACTTCGGCATGTTGATAGTGAACTCCAGCAGGTGCAGGAGGTCTGCCATAGTCTGGAGGTGGGAGACGACAGACTGGGGCGAGCTTGCCTTCACCAGTCAGTCGTCAAGCTAGGGGAAGACTGGAATCCCTGATCGGCGCAGATGAGCTGCGACCACCGCCATCACTTTCGAGAACACCCGAGGAGCACTGGTGAGGCCAAAAGGTAGCACGGTAAACTGAAAATGCTCATGGCCTACCGTGAACTGTAGGTAACGCCGGTGGGCAGGCAGGATGGGGATGTTAAAATAAACGTCCTGCAAGTCCAACACTACCTTCCAGTCTACAGGATTGAGGGCAGACAGGACCTGAGCCAACTTGAGCATTTTGAACTTCTCCTTCCAGTGGAAGCGGTTGAGGGTCCTGAGGTCTAAGATAGGACGCAGGCCTTTGTCCTTCTTGGGTACCCGAAAGTAGTGGGAGTAACAACCTCAACCTACTTCTGGCACAGTGACCCTTCCGATAGTTCCCTTGCCCAAGAGAGCTGCAACTTCCTTGCGGAGAAGGGCCAAGTGATCCGCCGACATGCATGAAATGCTGGTGGCACGGAGGGAGGGGCAGTCTCGAAGGGGGGGGGGGGAGTAGCCCCTTCTGACTATCTTGAAAACACCCACATGTCGGACGTGATGTGCTGCCAGTGGGGGAGATGGGGAGATGTTGGTGAATCTTGCCACCCATTGGCCTCTGGTGGCACTGAAAGGTCGAACTGGGAGAATTTGTAGGCTGCCTAAAGGGGGGGATGGGTGGACTGGTCCGCCCGCTGGCACCCAGTCCCACGTTGCTGGGTCCCACGTCCGTGACCATGCAGAGGCTGGATAGCCAGACTGGGTGGAACGTGGTGGGGCACCCCTTCTGTAGCTACGAAAGGCGGACTGCGTGGAGTGAGTGTTTGACGCGAGGCCCAAGGATCTGGCCGTAGTCCTACAATCCCTGAAGCGCTTGAGCGCTGAGTCCGCCTTGTCACCGATCAGGAGACGGCCATCAAAGGGCATGCCCAGAAAGGTAGATTAGACATCCCCAGAGAAACCAGAGGTCCTCAACTAGGAGTAGCGCCTCAAGGTTACTGACATGGAAACCGTTCTGCCCAAAGAGTCAGCGATATCCAGCCCACACTGAATGGTGAATTTAGTTGTGTCTCGACCCTCTGCCAATGCGCGGCTGAGAACGGTTCGGGCCTCTTCCGGGCACTGTGGCAGCACTTGCGCAACCGTATCCCACACCGTATTGGTAGAATGGCCCAAGAGGCATGCTGTGTTCATCGACCGCAGCGCTAAGCTGGTGGAAGAAAACATCTTCCCAAGGTGGTCCAGCATCTTGGATTCCCTACCTGGGGGAGCAGTAGGGAATGCACCTTTCGAGGATGAGGCTCCGACCACGAAGCTCTCGGAGGTAGGATGTTGGGAGAGGAAAAGTGGGTGGCCCAAGGCCAGGCGGTGGCGTCGGGCAATCATCCTGTCCACAGAAGACCCTTGCTGGGCTTGGACCAACTGCCCAGAAGGACATCAGTGAGGGCTTTATTAAAATGCAGCAGGGGCTCAGAAGAGGCCGTTGCTGGTTGAAGTACCTCTGTCAGGAGGTTAGTCCCGACTGTCACCGTAGGAAGCTCCAGGCCCAAGGCCTCAGCCTCCATACGCAACACCAATGCGTATGAAGCTAGCTCCCTTCTCCATAGCCACGGTAGGGGGGAGAGCATGCCAAGGTCTGGGGAGGTATCCAAACTACTGGCATTACCCAGTTCCTCTCGTCAGTCCAGCTTATCAAGCTGGTCAGCTAAAGGGTCTCCAGACCCCTTCCAGTCTTTCTCACCCTCCTCTGGCTACCACTCAGGGCAGCAGGGAACGCCAGGAACAAATAGAGGCACAAACATACCTTCCGGTGCCGGTACCAATGTTGGTGCGGCGCTGTGTAGAACTCTGGGGTGAGGCTGGGGTCAACGCCGGTGTGGGGCACAACCGGCGCCGCAGGGGTCACCACTGGAATCGGCACTGGAGGAGGTATTGTGAGGTTGAACAGCGTTGATCTGGATCCAGGCCTGGACCATGGGGCCCTCTGGTGTCTAGGCCGGAGACGCCGGCATCGAAGACCCAGGACCCCCAGCCGAGTCCACAGGGCCCGAAGGCGCACGAGCGGATTCGAGCTGCCCAAAGGTGCTATGAAGCGCTTCGTAAAAAGCTTGAAGCTGGCCAAAGGACGCTCTGGCTCCGGGAAAGGGAAGGAAGCGCGACAAGCTGTCCCAGAAGCAGGCTCCGAAGGCGGATCTGGAGAGCGACGCTGCTCCAGGTCCCGCACAGCGTCGCCGATGGACAGGGGGAAGGGGAAGAGCGGCGATGCTTCTTCGCCTTCTTCTTGTGCTTCGACTTACCCAAGGAGTGCACAGCCTTCAATGACAAGTTGGGGTGGCTGCGCGACCAGTCCCAATATCTTCCTCCTGACGGGGACCTCGAACGACACGGAGCGGACTGGCGGGCCTCCATGAGCTTTCGAGACCGCTCCCGGAAAGACTTCGGATTCACGCCGAGACAGTTGGAGCACGACTTTAGGCACCAGAGGCACACAAGGGGCGGATCTGTGATGGACATCAATTTGTGACAGGAGTCACAAGGCTTGAAGCTGGTCCAACAATGGGACATCCCTTGTGCTATCAGGAGTCGAAGACTCAATAAAGACGTCAACAAAAATCACTAAGGGGAAAGCTCTTGCAGATCTTTGCTGGCTGCAGCGGATAAAGAAAGAACGGACGTCAACGCGCAGGGGCGGCGTCTAAGTAGACACCGCAACATCATCCCGGCGACCACAATGCCAACAACGGACGTGGAGTCGACCGACACCACCTACCGATGCGCAGGGGTAATGCTAGAGAAACAATTCTAAGGATTCAGTCTGACGCCTGGGGGTAATTCTAAGGTAAGGAATCTATAACTAATGGTCTCTTTCAGATGTCAACAAGTAATGTAAGAAGTAGCTAATTTGTGGACAATCCATACACTGTGATGTAGTGTATTTTAAAATATGTGTGTTTTTAGCGCTTTCTTTTAATTTAGAACACAGCGGGAGGGATGTTGTTCCAGCTCCTGGGTGCGAAGATGGAAAAGGCCTGCTGCCTAATTTGTACTTTTTTACACTTCTTAGTCTGCAGCTCAGTGCGGTCTCAGCTGCAGATGTACCAAGAACCATCAGAGATCGTGATCCTTATCTACAAGATAAGCAGAGGTGCTGGTTGTGATGGCTTTGTGAATAAGGCATATGGTTTTTAGGATGGTCCGGGCTGGCAAAGGGGAGCCAACAGAGTTCCATTAGGATGGGGATTGCTTTATATTTAAAATGAAATGTTTGCAATTTATATGTGTTTTTGATTTTCTATAGTTGTGTATGACTTTGGCTGAAGTAAAGGTAAGAAGATGATGATAGCCCATAATAAGTCTCACCTCTTCGTATTGAAGCCATGGAGTTTTAATTGAAAGATTGTCGCTGCTGAAAAGCACAGACTAAAAGGTATACGTTGGCTTAAGTTAACTTGTCACCAGAAAACTAGTTCAAACCATTATGTTTCAGAGCAATTAGTTTAATTAATGTGTTCAAGGAAACCTGTAAAGCCAGACCACACCCACACTCCAAAAGAACAAGTAATTTACCTTCAGTAATGCTCTTTCTGGTGGATACTCTAAACTATTCATCGACTTGTTACCTTAAAAATATTTCCAAGGCACTAAGACTGAATCCTGAAACTTTCCATAGCAAAACTCCTGCATACCAGTAGGTGACACGGAGTCTCCGCATTGACATAGTTCTGCCCCGGAAGTGACAGAGTAGAACGGCATTTAAATTCCATTACTGCAAGCCAAGGTCTGTTTTTTGTGTCTCTTTTTGCACGGTTGTACACAGAGCACAACAACTTGAAAGTACCAATGTGCAGATCTTCAACTGGGGACTTTTTTAGATGAGAAAATAGACCACTCCACAGAACAGGGAGGTGGGACAAAGTGAATGATATGCGTTTGGGTAAGAGTATCCACTGGAAAGAACATTACGGAAGGTCAGTAACTAGTTCTTCTGATGGATACTTCTAACTGCTGTTCTTAAGATTACACACCAAAGCAGTACCTCCTTAAGGTGGAAGGGCTGTGGAGTTGGCAAACACCAAGACACACTGCAGGACTTAACAGGCAACCCTACCTACCAGATCTGGCTGATTAAGGAAGCAATGCTTCTTGAATGTGCGCACTGATGCACATGTCACTGACAGATGTCAAGGATAAGGACTTTGTATTCCACAGTGGCGGCAGCCTTAGCCTTGGTGGAATGGGTCCTCCCGAGGTTACTGAGCATTCATGGATCCCACCAGGTGGATCATGCTGAGGGAGATCCCTGAAGAACAAGTTACTTACCTTCGGTAACAATATATCTGTAAGAAACATTAGTTAGTGATAGATTACTTACCTTAGAATTACCCCCAGGCGTCAGACTAGAACCGGAAGGTTTTCATCAGCAGTTCCCCTGCGCTTCTGAAGGTAGCGTTGTGCGGGTCGGCATCCGTCGTTGGCGTAGTGGGCATCGAGATGGCGTTGCGGCAGCTTAGAAGCCGCCCTCGCTCGCTGATGTCAGTTCTGTACATGACTTTCCGTGCAAGGAACGCAGAGCCATGCAAGATACTGACCACTGGTGCATTGAAACTAGGGCCCTGAAGGGGATGAGAACCCTAGAAATCAGTTCGCAGAACGGGGAGGATGGGTGGGGCAGTAAGGTATCTATCACTAACTAATGTTTCTTACAGATATACTGTAACCAAAGGTAAGTAACTTGTTCATCTGAAAGAAACACCTAGTGATAGGTTCCTTACCTTAGAATAGATACCGCAGCAATGATCACACCAGGAAGTCTCAGAGAACAGAACAGCCAAAGAAGCCGTCTTTCCGGACTTGGCTGTCCAGGCAATAGTGCTTAGTAAAAGTGTGCAACGAGGCCCACGTAGCTGCCTGCCTGACAGATGTCTTGTAAGGGGACATCACGTCCCAATGCCGTAGTGGCAGCCGTCGCCTTGGTGGAATGGGCACGTAGCTCCACCAGAGGCTCCTTTTTAGACAGAGAATAACAGGCTTTAATACACAAGACAACACATCGGGAGATAGTCCGCTTTCTTGGCGCCAACGTAGCCAACAAAGAGCTGGTCATCCACCGGGAACTGTTGTGTGTGCGGTTCAGGTAAAATGAGAGTGCACGTTTTGGGTCCAGTCGGTGGAGCCTCTCTTCCTCTCTGGAAGGATGCAGAGGCAGAAAGAAGGTGGGCAAAGTGATGGTCTGCCCAATGTGAAAGGCAGTGACAACCTTTGGCAGAAAGGATGGACGTGTTCTGAGCACAACCTTGTCCAGATGCACAGATAGAAAGAGCCTGGAGCTCACTCACTCTCCTAGCAGTGGACCAGGAAAGTAGTCTTCAAAGTCAGCAGACAGAGGACAGTTGTGAAGAGGCTCAAAGGGAGCGCACATTAAAATTTGTAATAACCAGGTTTAAGTCCCACTGGGGCATTACGAAAGGAATAGGAGGGAAAAGAGTAGTAATGCCTTTGAGGAATATATTTACAACAGGGGACTTGAAAAGAGAGGGCTGATCAGGGAGCCTGAGAAAGGCCGAAATAGCAGAAAGGTAGCCCTTGATAGTGCCCAGAGCAGAGCCCTGCTGGGGCAAAGAAAGAAGGAACAAAAGAACTTCTGAAAGAGAGGCAGAAAGGGGATCCACAGCCTTTGCTGTGCATCATGCCACAAATGTATTCCACCTGCAGGTGTATACCAACTTAGTGGAGGTACGCCTGGCTGCCAGAATGACATCACTGACTTCAGGAGGCAAGTCGAAAGGAATCAACTGCCGCCGCTCAATCTCCACGCAAAGAGGTGGAGACTGGACAGGTTCGGGTGGAGGACCGTCCCCTGCTGCTGCGACAGAAGATCCTCCAGAAGAGGCAGTGGGTTCGGGGGATCGATCGTCATACAAAGTAGCTAGGGTTACCAAACTCTTCGAGCCCAGTCCGGCGCCACAAGAAAGACTTGGGACGGGTCGTGCCTGATCATCTTCAGCACTCCGGGCAGAAGTGGTATAGGCGGAAAGGCACACAACAGACCGCAACTCCACTTGCGATGAAAAGCGTTGCCTAGCGAGTGCTGCCTTGGAAATACCAACACACAGAATTGCTGACATTGCGCGTTCTCTTCGGTGGCGAACAGATTAACCAAGGCTCCCCCACTTTCGAAAATAGACCTTGCGCCACGTTCGAGTGAAGACGCCATTCTTGATCCATCATGCACCTGCGGCTGTTTGTCCGCCCTGTCGTTCGGTGAACCTGCCAGGTGTTGAATCACCAGGGAAATGCCCTGCTGTTCCAGCCATGTCGAGACGCAGAGCTCCTGACATGCGCAACTGCACACGCTCGGATAATTTGTTGAGCAGGGCAGTTTTTTGTACTTAATTGACGCCATCGCCACATGCATTTTTTACAGATGGTCGTTTGGAATCGTAATTCCTGTATGTGAATCTTCACGTTTATTATACAGGTTAGGCTGGGAATTGCCTTGTTGACGGAAACGCACTTTTTAATAATGCATGTTCACATGATTGACGCTTCACCACTTCGTTTGGGCACCTTTATAAACCACGGTCTACCCCGAATATATCAAAAAGATGCACATACTCATCTGTGGATCAGAGTTACAATCATCCTTATTCACTTGGGCATTCGCACCTGTTCTTTCATCGTTTCTTTTTTCTTTTTTTCTTTTTTAGCACACAAGTCACCGCTTTAGAACTTCTGCCACAAGTCCGCCCTTTTCATGAGCTAACAATATGTTCACGATACCACTTGATCTTAAAGCATGAGATGTAAATACATGTAATTATTGTTTGAGAATGATCTGCTAAAACATGTGCCATACTTTGTTGCTTTCAGAAATAAGTCCCCTGATGAAGGGCAGGCGCCTGAAATGCATTGGGCAGACATGAAGAAAATGTCTTATCTTATCATATTATGAAGACCATAATATGAAGTATGAATACTACTTATAAGAAATAAAGACAAGAACTTTTCAATCAAACATATTGACTTTTATTGAAAAACACAGCAAATTTTCCTTCCGAGTGCATCGAGGAGACGTTACTCCTAAGGGATATAGCGCTATCTCAGATAGGGTCCATGACCCCACCCCACCCGGTTTGTTGCAGTACCACATGAAGGTGCTTTGATAGAGGGAAGGAATGCCTTCAGTGCAAGTCAGAGCGCCCAAAGCTCCAGTAGGTTGATATTGAGCAAGGACTCCGCCGAAGAGCAGAGATCTCTGATCTCCGCCTCTCCCATTTGGCCACCCCATCCCAAGAGGGATGGGTCCATCACTACTGTGTGCTCCGGTTGGGGAAGGGAGAGGGATCTGCCCTGGACCCAATGTCGGTTCGTGAGCCACCACTGCAGCTTCTGTGCAGTGCCCTCTGAGATCTGGACGTAATTGGACAGGTTCCCCATATGCTGCGCCCACTAGAACTTTAGGTCCCACTGCAGAGCCCGCATATGCCATTTGGCAAGAGTGACCAGCAGGATGCAGGAGGCCATGAGGCCCAGCAGCTCTCAGGGTCATCCTGACCGAAACCCATGATAGAGGCAGAAAGATCAGAATCATAGCCTGAATATCCTGGACTAGCCGTTCGGGAGAATTAGCCCGAAACTGCGTAGTATCCCAAACTGCTCTGATGAAGAGGAGCTTCTGAGAGGGAATCAGGTGCTACTTCTGTACATCGATGAAGAACCCTAGCAAATGCAGGAGGTCTGCCGTATTCTGGAGGTGGGAGACGACTGTCTGGGGTGAGCCTACCTTTAACAGCCAGTCGTCGAGATACGGGAAGACTGGAACCCCATATCTGCGCAGATAAGCTGCGATCACCGCCATCACTTTCGTGAACACTCGAGGGGTGCTGGTAAGGCCAAAGGGGAGTACGGTAAACAAAGTGCTCGTGGCCTAGCGTGAACCGCAGCTAACGCCGGTGGGCCGGGAATGTGGAAATATGCGTCCTGCAAGTCCAACGCTACCATCCAGTCTCCAGGGTCGAGAGCAGACAAGATCTGAGCCAGAGTTAGCATCTTGAACTTCTCCTTCTGGAGGAAGCGATTGACGTCCCTGAGGTTCAAGATAGGACGCAGGCCCTTGTCCTTCTTGGGCACCAGAAAGTAGTGGGAATAACAACCACGTCCTACTTCTGGCGCAGGAACCTGCTCAATGGCCCCCTTGGCCAAGAGGGCCGCGACTTCCTGTTGAAGAAGTGCCAAATGATCCCCCGGCATGCGGTGGTAATGGGGTGGCATGGCTGGAGGGGTAGACTCGAAGGTGAGGAAGTAGCTCCTCCAGACTATTTGTAAAACCCACCTGTCCGAAGTGATGGTGCACCAGTGGGGGAGGTGATGGCGAATCCTGCCACCCACTGGCGTTTGATGGACCTGAAAGACCAGACAAGGAAGGTTTTGGGCCAGCGGTGGCCAGGATGTAAGTGGACTGACCCGCCCGCTGGCCCCCGACCTGCCTCTGCGGGTCGCACGTCCGCGGCCGCGCTGAGACTGCTGCGGCCTGTGGCTCTGAAGTGAAAAGGTTGGGGCGCCCCTTTCGTGGCCACGAAAAGAGCGAAAAGCAGAAGGCGGAGGAGGGAGAGTAGCCCGCGAGTCCTTAAAACGCTCCAATGCATTATCTGCCTTATTGTCAAAAAGGCGAATGCCATCTAAGGGCATGTCCATCAGGGTGTTCTGGACATCCCCGAGAAGCCAGTAGTCCTCAGCCAGACATGGCGGCGGAGCACCACTGTAGTGAAAATCGCTCTGCCCAGCGAGTCGGCGGTGTCAAGACCACATCGTATTGTGAACTTCATTGCATGTCTCCCATCAGCAATAGCTTGAGAGAGCACTGTCTGCACCTCCTCCGGACACTGAGGCAGCACTTGTGCCACAATATCCCACAGAGAGTGGGAATAACGGCCCAAGAGGCATGCGGTGTTCACAGACCGCAGCCCTGAACTGGCGGAAGAAAAAATCTTCTTCCCAAACTGTTCTAGTCTCTTGGATTCCCAGTCCGGGGGTGCGGTAGGGAATGCGCTCCTGGACGTGGAGGCTTGGACAATCAAGTTCTCAGGGGTGGGATGTTGGGTGAGGAAAAGGGGAGGCCCGGGCGATGGAGTCGGGCCACTTTCCTATCCACAGCAGCCCCTGTATTGGGCCTGGACCAGGTGCCCAAAAGAACGTCACAAAGTGCCTCATTAAAAGGCAGCAGTGGCTCCGCAGAGATAACCGCCGGCTGAAGCACTTCTGTCAGGAGGTTAGTCCTGAGGGCCACTGTAGGGAGGTGGAGGGCCTCGGCCGCCCTATGCAACACCTCTGTGTAACTTGCACCCTTCTCTGTAGCCACGGTAGGAGGAGTGAGCATGCCGAGGTCCGGAGAGGTGTCCAGACCACTGGCATCCCCCAGTTCCTTTGCCCAGTCCGGGTCATACTTACACTGAGCTGTGACCCTTCCCAGTCCTCCCCTTCCTCCGAAGGCCTAAAATAAGGAGGCTGGACATACGGGTAGAAAGGCCCCATTGGCGTTGGAATCGAGCGACGCCATTCCGGCTCCGTGTCCACATCGGGGCTGAAACCGGGGGCGACATCGTCCGGTGCCACGGGCAACGTCGGAGGTGGTGCCGGTGGGGTTGACGTTGGTGGAGGTGTCAAGAGGTCAACCGGCGACGACCTGGATCCTTGGTGGCCCTGCGGCGCCGGAGCACACAGCGATGCCGGAGCCGCCGACAGTAAAGGGCGAGGACTCCCATTCAGGCCCCCGGGGCACGAAGGCACGGCCGCAGGGCCAGACAGCTCAAAGAGGCGGGCCATGGCTGACAGAAATTCCTGCAGCTAGGCCTGAGTCGGCTACGGACCCGCGAAGGGCGGGTAGGCCGGTATCGACAACGTAGGCTCCGCCGGAGCCGCGAGGAGGCACAACCCGCACCCTCAGCTACGAAAGGCGAGGGGAAGTTGATGAGTGATGACGCTTTTTCGACTTCTTGAGTGCTTTGTCTTACCAGACCCCGAGTGCGAAGACTTCGATCCCGACGAATGGTGATGCCTCAACAACCAGTCCCTCGACCTCCCACGGTACCGGGACCTTGAACGGTGCGGAGCCGACTGCCGGACTTCAAGCAACTTCTGGGACTGCTCCCGCAAAGTCTTCGGCGCTATGACAGTCCCTGCAAGACTTGAAGCCAGGCATCCCTACGGCACCAGGTCGTCGATCGACTCGAAAAAGAGAGACAAAAAGGCCTCGAAAAACTCAGTCAAATAGTGACTGGGGGTACCGCTCTCTCTGGATCTGCGCTTTCTGGCGCAGAAAAAGAAAGAACTGACGTCAGCGAGCGAGGGTGGCGTCTAAGTAGCTGTCGCAACGTCATCTCGGCGAACACGACGCCAACGACTGACGCGGAGCCGCACGACGCCACCTTCCGACGCGCTGGTGTACTTCTGACAAAAACTTACCGGATCCAGTCTGACGCCTGGGGGTAATTCTAAGGTAAGGAATCTTTTGCTACGTGTTTCTTTACGATATTCCAACAATATCCAAAGGCATAGAGACTCCTAGCACTGGACCTCATTCTGCCCTGAATGTTGCAGTATCACATGGTGGTGGCCTTATCTGTTAGAATCTGCACTAGCATTACCTTGATGAATGGCAGGAAGACATTCAGCATCAGACAAATGGCCCTCACTTTCAACAGACTGATATGAATCCAGATTTCTACTGGAGGCCAATGTCCTCTGAGTTCCACCTCTCACAGATGACCTCCTCAATCCATCACACCACCGTCCACTCTAGATTTTGAAAGGAATGGGGCATGTCACTGGCCAGATTGCAGTCAAGCAGCCACCACTACAGATCTTTGTGCAGCCTCCTCCAAAACCTGGATGGCATATGACAGGATTCTTTGGTGTAGAGCCTACTGATACTTCAGATTCCACTGCAGGGCATGCATACGCCACCAGGCACATCCAACAAGCAGGATGCAGGAGGCCAAGAAATCTAACAGATTCTTTCCCAAACATTAAGGCTCTAGGTTAAAACATTGGAATTATGGCCCATATGTCCTGGATTATTTGCAACAGAAAAAGACCCATAACTGCACAAGCTCCTACAAAAGAAAGTCTTTGAGAAGGAGCCAGGTGTGACTTTGGCTTTTTGACCCTAATGATATCAGAATGTTCACCATTGTCTGGAGGTGTTCACCAGCTGACTGTGGAGAGCCACTCTTCAACAGCCATTAGTCGAGGTAGGGGAAAACATGTATCCCCCAACCTCCGAAAATGAGCTGCGATTAAATCACAATGGCAAATTGAGACTGCTCTTAGTGTACCTCGATCCGCAGGTAACAGCTGTGGGACTGCAGGAAGGGTATACAAAAATATATGACCCAGAGGTCTAAGTCTACTATTCAGTCACCAGGGCAGGCAGGAACTAGGCCAGTATGAGCATTGTGAATTTGTCCATTCAAAACAAGGCGTTCAAGGGGCAAAAGTCAAAAATAGGCCAAAGCCTCCATCCTTCCTTGGCACGAGGAAATAGTAAGAGTAACAACCCATCCCTATTTCTGATTCCAAAATCCTACTGATGGCAATTTTGGAAAGTAGGGTTTCTACCTTCTGTAGCAAGATGGATAGGTGCTCCTCTGAGAGTCGCTCTTAAGTAGAAGTAAGATGGGTCAGGTCTGAGCAGAAGGGCATAGCCATTCTGAATGATCTGGAGGACCCATATGTTGGGTGTGATGGATTGTCAACCTGGGAGAAGTGCTGTTTTCCACCTCTATCATGGTGGTTGTGTACCACTAAGGGCAAACTAAAGCTACTTGGAGGCTGATGTAGCAGGAGAGGGGAACTCGGAAGATGGATGCCCATGGTGACCTGTGTGGTGCCTGCCAGATCTCCACCTAGCCATGAAAAGACTGGGATGATTTGGTGGGGGTGGGAGGGACCTGGCTTTGCCTATATGCTAACCCTCTGAAAAAACATCGGAAAGGCCGAATCTGATTAAACTAGCAGGGGTCGATAGGTGTACAAACATGCAGTGGGCCGATTTTCCTTATAGCACTGCAAAGCGGAATACACTTATTCACTGACTAGGTGGGATCCGTCAGAAGGGATGCTTGCACATTTCCTGAAAAACCTGTGGACTGCATCCACGCATGATGATGGAGCACTAACTAGCACCGACTGCTCTCCCAAAGTAATCTGTAGTATCCAAGCCAGCAAAATCACACATTTTTAGGCATTTGACAATCTTGAATGGTTTGAGCTAAGGAGGCTTTACATTCTTTTGGAACTGCTGGGCAGGATCTCACTGGCCATGTCTCAGAGGGCATGCATATATCGGCCTAGTAAGCAAACCATGTTTACCAACCCCAAGGCTAGGTTGGCCTAAGAGAACATTCATTTTCTGAACACCTGAATTCTCCCTGTCTGGCGGGGCGGGGGAGGTCGTGGGGAAGGAATTAGGATTCACCTTGCTGGTGGAACCTTGGACCAGCAAGCTCTCATGAGTAGGATGCTGTGGCATACAAACATTAGGGTTACTAGTCTGTGATGTCGGGCTACACGCCTGTTTATCAGTGGTCAGGAGCAAGGCTTAGACCAAGTGCCCATCAGAGCATTAGTTAGGCTTTGTTGAATGGGAGAATGGGCTCAGAGGAAGCAGGTTCAGGTTGCAGGATGTCTGTGAGGATGTTTGTCTTAATCTCACCAGAAGGCAGTTGTAGGTCCAGGACCTAACCCATGCATCAAATTACCACAGTAAAGGGAGCACTTTCTTCTATTGGGGGCCCAGGGAAGGAAATCAACTCTGTATCAGAGGAAGAACCAAGCCCACTGGCTTCCTGCAAATCTATGTCTAAAAAGTATTCATCATAATGTGAGGGTAAATCATCCCCTTTATCACCACTGTCCTCTCCGAGTGGTGGTCAGACTTGGAATCCAAAAAAATGACAGAGCCTCTAAGGACGGCTAGGATGTACTGTAGGTATATTGCCATAATCAGGCTGTATGATAACTAGGTGCACTGTAGTGGAGATGGAGCACGACCTCGGTCAAGTTCAAGATAGGAAGATTCCTTCACGTAGAATAGATACCCTAGCAAGACCCAAGGGAAAGGAGGGTCTGCGAAAGGACCCCACCAGCCTGGACATCACAGAGGGCCCAACAGGAGATCCGAGCCACGGACAAGGCGAAAGCCCGGCCCCCAGGCAAGAGGAACCCCTACACGCAGAACACCACTAACCCCAAGAGGGACGTAGGAAGAAAAAAGAAGACAAAAGAAGCCCATACACTCACAACAGGAGGGCCAAGGGCAAGGCCAGAGAGGCCGAAGCACCCCATTCCATTACAGGCAACAGAGCTTTCATCCAATGCCAGGACAAGGAATAGGAAGAAGAAAGCCCAGAGGGCCCAAGGAAACGAGGGAAAAGAAGGCGAGCCACCCGAGACGGAAGGCAACAGACCAGACAGAGCGGCGCCAAGAGTAATAAGCCGCAAGAACAGCTCGGGGTCCCAAGAAGACCGGGCAAGTGACGCCTGACAATGGAGAAACACAGAATCATCCCAGGCCGCAGGACGTGCGGGAAGGTGAGGAAAGGTCCGGACACACCACTACGAGTGGTCCACACACACGGCCTAAAGAAGCAATAGCAACATACGTAAACGCCACGGACAGCATAGGCCGGAAGGCGACCTGAACTCCCCAGCAGAATGCAAGCTTTTAAACAGCTACCACTACCACACATAGGGTAAGTTAAGTCCCAAGACATGGGAATCCTCTTTGGAAGAAACTTCCGCAGCAGAGGAAGGAACTAAAGATCCACGGGGAAAAAACTCCCAGCGGAAGACTTGTCAAGCAGCCCAAGAGAAAAACAGGCGGCCTAATCTGAGGGCCAAGTCCGTACAGACAATTCCAGCATAAACACACGGTCAACAAAGGGGTCGTCCAGCAGCCAACAAATCTACAGTCCCAGCAAGGAGGACTCGAGTGGCCATAAAATACACTCCACAGCAAGGGCAACCGGCCCAGAAGAAGGTCCAGAACTAGCTCAACTCCGCAATCACTGAGGAGGGGAATAAGGAGGAGGAGGACGGAGCCCTGCCAGGAACCTCCGGATGGCGGAGTACGCCGGGGCATGAAACAACATGGTGCCATCCAATGGAAGATCAATCAGCCGCTCCCGAACATTTTCAGGGAATACGCCGTCCCGAAGCCAAGCATGGCGACGGAGGGCGACATGGCACGGCCCAGCACCTCCGAGATGTCCAGAGCGGAGCAGAGAATAAACGCTGCTAGTTCCCAGCCATCCAACGCATGGTGTCGTAAGTCCACCTGAATAGTCTCCTGTGAAGCTGCGGATCCCAAGGACTCAGCCTAGTCCCACAAACAAGAGGTGGCCCTAGCCAGCACACATAAGGTTTAAGGGCCCGCAGGGCAGCGCTGGTCGAGGCGAACATGTTGCGCCCCCGAGAATCCAGCCAGCGAGCCTCCCTGGGCGGCGGAGTCAACAGTGGTGGCAGGGAGGGAAAAGCAGTCTGCAAAAGTGGACTTGAGGCAGAGGGGTTTAGAGGGAAAGACAAGAGGCCGCACCCCAACAGCACCACATCCTCCACGTCTGGAGCCAAAACAGTCAACGCCGGGGCCAGAGCCGCGGAGGGCCCCGCGCAATGCAAGGGATCCGCTAAAGCCCCAGGAGTGGAAGGAGGAGAAGACGCCAGTGAGGCCTGCAAGGCCGCCGCATATGTCTCCATCTGGACTCTCGACGCCCCCTCACCGGGAAACGGTGGATAGGAGGACAACATGCGGAGGCGCATCACCCGTGGAGAGCCCACGCCCCCGGCAGGCCGAACACCATCCCCCCCGAGGACAAACTGCAACACTTATCCACTGGGAAGCAACGCTCTCGCGACATCGGAGAGGGGGCGAGGACGCCGACGACGGCCGTATCTGAAATCGTCCGCCGAGGCTGAACGAGGGGATGAAGCCGACCTTGAGAGACACCCTGAGAGTAGTTTCATCTGGCGCTCCCGCCGCGACTTCGGCTTCAAATGTTGGCACGCCTCACAAACAGTGGTGCCATGATCTTCCCCTAAACACCACATACAAATGAGGTGAGGGTCGTTCGCCGACATATGACGCCCACACGACGGGCAAGACTTGAAGCCCGAAGGCATTCGCACACTTCACCAAAAAATAGAATGAGCGAGAAAAAAGGGGCCCAAACATAGACCGGATCCGCGTTGAATGCCGAAAAGGAAAAAACTGACGTAGGCCCCCTGGGGTGGGGCTTATGTGACTTCGCTGACGCCACGTGCGCGGACGACGCCTGGGCGGAGTCGCGTGACGCCTCCCCACCCCAGCGCGCAGGGATGCTGTGGCAAAAAGTATTCCGGATCCAGTCTCATGCCTGGGGATAATTCTACATGAAGGAATCTGCGGCTAGTAGTCTCTATCAGATCTGTAGCTTACAGGGAGCGCACTCTTTATTCCTCTTGAAACAAGCTAGATCCAAAGGGCTGTAATTCCAGGTAGTGCAGCAGGAGCAATCAGTCAATCAGAATGCAGGGCCTAATGGTGCAAATCAAGTTTCCATCTTGGCATCCACTTTTTATTTCTCTTGATGCAAGGTACATTAAAAACGTTGTAGTTGCAGATCATGCAGCAGGCGCAGTCTTTTCAGAGAGCAGAGCCTCATGGTGCAAATCAAGTTACCAGCTTGGCAATCCTTTTCTCAGTTTCAAACAGCAGAGCTGAGAAGCACTGCCCCTCAGATAATTATTCAGTGTTCTCTGGGGTCCCACAGGAGGGCACTCCTGTCAAATGAGGTGCAGGACGACATCCCAGAGCATGACCATTTCCTCCAAAGTGTGGCACACTGGCCTCCCAGAAAGCACTATTTCTCCAAAAGTCCATATTTGTTCACAATTCAATATAACTGAAGTCCCAGCAGAGAGGTAAGAGCTAATGAAACCAACCTACAGGATGGCTCATCTCCATATTCTCCCTCCTCGACATCAGCACATTCCTTCTTTAAGCCTGCCATCGGGCTGGGTTCAAAGAGTAGGGGTGTAAATGAAACTGCTTTCTCCTGCCAATCTCCTCCTCATATTGAAGATTATTGTTTACAACCCCTCCCCTTGACTCTGGTATTCCTATGTAGCAGAAACTTCTCTCCCTGAATGGCTCCTTCACCCCACGGCTACTTATCACCTACAAAGCAGCCTGGCTAATCCACTTAACTCTGACCAATCAGGACAGGGCACTGGAAGGCTAAATTTCGGCTTACAAACAATAAAGTCTTATAACTTATTGTCTGAACATTTTAGGATAAATTCAAAAATAGCATATTGTTGGAGTAATCAAAACCATTCTAGTATGTCCTTGAATATTTTTATGATTCTCCTGGCGGGAATTATTAGCTAAAAACTTCTTACCATGTTAACCTATGTGGCTGGGGATATGCAATGAGAAAATGAACGGAGCAATTACTCCAACACTAGGGCTTATAAAACATCTCTTATAAGGACCCTGCCTATATCTGCAGGACCCTAAACCTGAAAGGCCTTAGGGGTTCTGAATATGGAGAAATATTGCAGATCCTCATGCCACAGTGCTTCTAGCACAAAAGTCGATGTTGGGACGCACTTTACTACAATGTGGGGAGTGAAATGTGCAATTTCAGTAAACACAAGGCATATAAAAGGTCTTTTATAAGGGTGCTCCTTACAGATACCTGACCCCCCACCACAGGGACAGCCTGGGGAGACGCTGGGGGTACCTAATATGCCAAAACATTGTAGTTTATAAATTTGTAAGTGCCCCAATCACCAAAGTCGAGTTTGGGCACAATTCACATTTTAAATATTCAAACATCATCTGTTTAGCAAATGCCAGGTCTATTCTGTCCCATACAACAGAAAAAAAAGTGTATCGACGTTGAAACATTTAAGCAATCAACAGATATAATACCATTTCCCTGCAACTGGCCCATTTCTAGCTTTTATATTTGTAATCACTAGTATCAATGTGTATTTCAATCATTATACAAACAGTTGCTTATTCAACAAGTATACAAAAAGTTGCTTTTTTAGGATAGCTACACTATTCCTAAAGGAATAAGCTGCACAACTGTTTATGGAAAAGTATCTTCTGACTCTCAAATCACTACACAGTTACCAAGATTCTACAATTTAATAAACTAGATTTGCCTCTGGAGGTTAGTTCAATTCACTGTGGCAGAAAAATATAGTCTAGTGGTCATCTATTTCTTGCTTATATTTTTATGGTGATAAGATGACAATAAATGCTAAACTTACACCTGTATTTGAATAGTGAATGTCTTGTAAAATTCTGATGATCACCTGTTGCAGCAAAGTATTATGATTTAATAGGTACTTTAACCCTAGACTAAACTATGTAACTGTTACACAGATACGTCTATGAATTAAGAGGATGTCCCCATACAGTTAGGGTGTTTGAGGATTGCACTTTATTCCCAATACGTCTGTAGGGAAGCTCCTGCAGGGAAGATGATCTATAAAATCAATGTTTATATCACTGGTTTGAAATAAAATTCTATTAAAATAAAATAACTTGGTCAACTTAATTTTCTTACAAAGGTTTGTTGGGAATGCAGAGCCAGAAAGGAGCTTGAAAGATAAAGAGATCTTCAGGTGAGGAGGTTTCTTTTTCTTCTAACAGTGTTGCACAACTGTGATTGGTACTGCTATTAGTCACAGCGGGAAGGCCACCCTGCTGACCACTCCATTGACCTTGACGGAGGGGAGAGGGGGATAACCTATTTTGTCAAGGTGATGCAAGGATAGGAGGAAGTAGTCCTTCCTCTGCGCAATAGCCTTAATGTACAAGCTGGCAAGACTAGCATGGCCCAGAGAGAAAGTCAGAGCTCAAATATCAGGTACACCAATGGTCACGGTGTACCACAGACATCTGGTACTTACAAACGTTCAAGCAATCAGGGTTGGTAAAGTGCAACTACTCACCCATTAAGGTCTCAAGGCACTGGGGGTGCACCTCAGTTGAGTGCTGGGGTCCCTCGAAAAGCCAGGTCTTGGGGTCCTTCCTGAACAGGGGCAATTTGGGAGCTTGCCGGAGGTGGAGGGGAGGTTGTTCCAGGCTTTGGCTGCGAGGTAGGAGAAGGTCTTTCCTCCCACTCTGGTCTTATAGATACGTGGGACGGTGGGCAGAGAGAGATCGGCTGATTGGAGGTGTCTTTTTGGGTGCATGGAAGGAGAGGCGATATGTGGGTCCGGTGTTGTGAAGGGCCTTGTGAGGAGTTTCAAAGTTATTTTTCTTTCGACTGGGAGCCAGTGGAGATCGCGAAGGTTGAGTGACGTGACTGCGACGGGGGATGTCGAGGATCAGTCTGGCTGCGACGTTCTGGACAGTTAGGAGTTTGCGCAGGAGTTTCTTGTTGATTCCGGCGTATTGCGATGCCGTAGTCCAGTTTACTGCTGAGGAGAACGTGTGTGACAGTTACCTTTTGTACCCTTTAAGCCATTTAAAAACTTTTTTGAAGCAGGTAGTTGCCTATTTACCTCTGGTTACCAGTAAAGGAATTGAGCCATACCTTTTGTACCCTTTTATCCATTTTACATTTTTTTCTTCTTACTAGATTCAGATTCAGCACCGATCATTTATTGGTGTTGTATCCTAGTCATACCTATCATGATCCCCGTTTGGATCTCTGCCCCTGCAATTGTAATTCAAGCCAGAACATGTTGCATTTTATCCCTTCTGTGAGTTATATAATAATCCACACAGGGAATTAATTTTACCACTCTTGAGAGTTTTGAACTTCAGAAAATGTAGGCAAGCCGTGTTATATCTCAGACTACTTCAACCAGAATATATTTGCAAAAAGGTTTATAGATTTCATTCTGCTGCAATTTGCTTAAGGAGGTTAGTTGGAAAATAATGGTTCTCTTTCCTCTAAGGCCCTCTGTTGTCTTTTACCCCCTGAATGTGTTTAAAACGATTACCTGCAACTTATGGAGGTTAGTAAAAGCACTATGCACTTTAATAATGACAGCTTAAACCCAGATTCTATCTGAAAGTAAATGAAAACAGACTAACAGGTCCTATCTGATCGAAACCTGCCTGTCATTTTGAAAAGCCACTATGCATTTTACTGAATGTTTACATGCTTTTTTAAATATATATATATTTTTTTCTCTTGTTAATCAGGACCGTTTTGCACTAACAAAAGGCACTACGCAAATTTAAGAATGATTGTCTTACCTCTGGGGTCCGGCTTTGTGACTGATAAAGAAAACTTGTCCAGCCGACGGTGAAAAATTATAATGAACTTTTTCTGACCTGATCTGGATGCAGACTCTGTTTATTTTATTAAACCTATGTGTGCTAAGCTGCTCTTTGCTAGTCTTATGTCTTTTATGAATTTTATGTACTTTTTATGTAAGTGATTTTTATAGTTTACCAAAAAGACTGAATAAAGTTTTTATGATGATGACAGTTTTTCTGGATTCGGATGGGATCCATCTGAATGTCTTACGAAGCATGTGGAGGGTGTTGAAGCAGGTCGAGGATACAGCGTTGATCTGGTGCTTCATTGTGAACTTTGAAAAGTTTTAAACCTACGCTTCGGTATTACAAAATGTAGCCCTAAAGTAGGCTAACAGTCAGAAATATAATTAGCAAAAGGTCAGCATAGCTCTGATCCATTGTGTATGTGGTTTACAGAAAGGGACTAAAGTCACAGGCAAAGGTCTTTAAAGAAGCCAGTACACCACATCTGTTATTGATAGGCATTCTATGCTACTCTTGGACTCACACTGGCACAAGGCACCCAAACAGCAGTACAGACACATCTTCTTATCAAGTCTGAGGCATTAGGACATTTCTATGAATGACAAACTATCTATAAAGAACAGGTGTATGTACAGAGAATGTGCAACATTTTCGAAAAGGAGTAACACAATACAGTACTATTCAGTTTGTGGCAATTCTACTCGGCTTATTGTCACAAGGCAAAGGAACCCCAGCACAGGACTTATGTTGAATAGGGCCAGCCCAGAGAAAGGCTACCAAACAGTTTAAATATCCTTATATTTAATTTGCCGAACGGAACCAGTTGTTGGTTCCTTAGGTATAGTTGCATTTCGGAAATATTGATTATGCTGCTAATTTATTTCCATAGTTGTATTCTTATAATCTAAATAAACGATTTTGAAGAACTTCATATTTTCAACAAGAATATTCCAGACAAAAGGAGTGATGCAATTAAGACGTTAAAAAATGCGAAACATGTTTGAAAGAACAGTAGATTTTGAGAAGGAATGGACAGTGTAGGAAAGTACTAATAAATGCAAAGAAGAGACAAAAACACATAGGTATGGTATATGTTTGTATTGAATAGCTTTAACTATTTGTTTTTTTTTTTACAAAAGATAACATTATTTACTTTACAAATAACTTTGTACAAAACACATTTGATCCTTTCATCCAAACATTCTTTTCCATGTTCCACCTTCTTCAATGCCTTTACTGCAAACAAATCCTTTATCCATTGTCTTCAACTTCTGTTTGTTTTGGTTCTTTGATGTGTACAAAAAGAATATTTGAGTCTGATTCTTCACTGAGATTTTGTATATTATAAATGTTTCCTAAATGAAAAAATAAAGGATTATTTGGCAAGAAATGGTCACTTACAGTTCATTCATTGTAGAGAGCTTCTACAACCAATGCTTTCATAAACAGATCAATGAGAATAAAGAAACATATGTAAGCATTACCCTGCTTATGTGACACTTCTCAGTATTATTTTATATGGGTTCACACAAGTGAATATTTTCAAAAACCATGTTCAAAATATCGCCACCTACAAGTGTATCAGTACAATGATAACTGCAAAAGTGGTCCAACAGTGCTTTTTCCTGGCTTTCCATTGTCCGAATTTCTACCCTGGACTTAAAATCAATCCATGTTTCTCTGTTACTCCACTTTTCACGCATAACTGGACTTCCTCAGAGGCTTACTGAGAATAGTATGATTAGTGGAATTTTAGTCCCACACCACTCTATCAGTTTATGGTAGGTCTGAACAATGCCCGAATTGCATGGGATGAGGTGCTTCCTCAAAAGTAAATTTTTTTTCTGCTTTTGCTGGTGAAGGAACTAACACCACCACACCTCCTGAAATCCCTGTACATAAGATGGTGAGTTACATACCAACAATTAATTTTTTTAAACATATTTTATTATCATTTTGTGGAAATACAGGCATCTTACGGCAGGGCTTTTACTATCCAATAACATCCATGTATAAAACATCTATTCACCTGTTAGGAAAATACTACAGAGCTGGACAAAATTTTCTGCAATAACATTGCAAAGCGCAAACGCCAGCCCGACCTCAGGACTATATTCGCGCACAACCGCTGCTCAACCTTCACAACAGGCAGCTCCCTCCCACGTCCCCAACTCGCAGTTTGGACATGCCCTGTCATAAATTGCCCTCGACAGGGAAAATCAACTCTCAATCCCGACTCAAGCAGCGTATCAGTATAACTTAGGTGGACAGAGTGGCTGTGCATTAAATTCCAGTCCCTCTAGCTAGGCAAGACCCACATATAGTGAGGATGCTAGTCCTCTATTGTCTAGGACATTCCAGACCGTCTTCCAGATGAGGAGTATCAGGATTTTGCAGGGGTTCCTCTCATAACTCACCCATCTTTCTAGGTCTCTTTTCCAAACGTCAACTCATGGGCCCCTCGGAGTCTTCCAGTTGCGTATAATGTCTTTTCGCTAAAGTGAAGGGCAGATCTTGCAACCCATGCATCGTCCTATTATTAGAAGTGTGTGGATACCAATGTTTAGGACAATGTCCTGGCACGTATGGGACTTCTCCCACCAGACAGAATTCTAGTGTTAGCTCCAGGCATGTCCAGAACATTTGGTAAAGCTCAGCCCTCATCTCACCACACATCTGGCATTTCACTCCCTCCAATGCAAAATGTCTTGCAATTCTTCCAGGCGTAAGATATGCCTTATGTAGCACCAAAATGATTATGTTTAAACCTGGAATTCCAAGAAACCTTAGTTGTGCATTGCAGGATTGCTCCCCAGTCATTCTCCGGTATGGGAATCCCCAGGTCCTCCTCCCTCAATCCTCTGAGGGACACCAGGGTGAGGATCACATCTCACAGATCGTTTTATAAGGACACGTTAACAGCCTTAAAGGTCCCTGACGAAGTAACTAAATACTGGCAGCTTTTGGAACGAGGAGGCTCTGGTGCTTCCCCTCTCCAGTGTTTGCGAATGGTCACTGTCACAGCACAGTGGAGGAGAAAATGGCCCTGCGGTATATCATACCGAGATTGAAACTCTTCGGATGGGAGGAATACTCCATCCTCAAATAGGGATTAGAGTGTTGATGCGCCCACATCTACTCAATCTGTCAACATTCACCAGTCCCGTACATGTGGTAACTCCTCAAGAAATTTCAAGGGAATATATGGGGAGTAAGGCAGTTGCACCCACCCCCTATATAGACCAAGAGCACAGCGAAGGCACATAACCTGAAGTTCAATGGGGTCGGTCCGCACTACACAGGGAAGCTGTAAGAGCACCTTCACCAAACAGGAAAGGTCAGGCACAGAGGGACTCATTGTCTTCTCAGGGGCAAGACCCTCAGTGATTTACTGTATGAGCCATTGCAATTGCGCTGCTAAGCAGTACGCTTCGAAGTTGGGAGCACCCAAAACTCCCTCCTCCCTGGGAAGCTGCATTTTGGACAACATCACTCTCCTGCGTCCCGTGCCTCGGAGGAAGCCCGTGATAAGTGTGTCAATCTCCCAGAATAGTGCTTGAGGAACCCAGACCGGCAACACTACAAAGATAAACAGGTAGGGTAGGGTTATCATCTTTAATAAAAACCACTTGGCCTGGCATTGATAGGGGAAGCATTTTCCAGAAATCAATACTGGCGGGGAGTGCCCGGACCTGCCCCACATTACCCTTTAGTAAATCCACCAGGATTGTGGTAAATCTGAACTCCAAGATAGGGCAAGCATCTGGATTCTCACTAAGGGCACCTATTTCTGCAGTCCGATCTCGAAGCATGGTCATGGGAAAGGCCCAAGATTTCGGCCACCTACACGTAGTTCGGAGAGAGAGCCAAAGGGCTCCAGCAATTCCTGAAGGCCCTCTAGGGCGTTCTTCGCATCTCGGAAGAAAAAGCATGCGATCATCTGCGTACAAAGCAATATGATGCACCTGGGTGCCGATCCGGATACCTCTGGAAGCATTTCCTGCCCTGGCATGACAAGCCAACGGCTCCATAGCCAGGGCAAAAAGCAGCGAGGACAGGGGACAACCCTGCCTAGTGCCTTGCTCTACTGTATAGCTCTCTGATATAATTCAACCCGTCTTCAGTCTAGATGAGGAATCCAAATACAGTAATCTTGTCAAATTCACAAAGCCCTGTCCTAGGCCGAAACTAGTCATCACCTCATAGAGGTAGTGCCACTACACACTGTAGAAAGCTTTTTCGATGTCCACCATAAAAATCACTGCTTAGGTCTTATCGTAGGAGTCTGCCTCCAGTAGGGTGAGAAGTCTGCGGATATTGAGTGCTGTGTTCCATGTCGGAATAAATCCTGCTTGATCAGCATGTATCGGAGTAGAGATGTGAGGCAGCAGGTGGGTAGCCAGGATCCTATTGAGTATTGTATAATCTACGTTTAGCCAAGATAACGGGCTATTAGCCTTCCTGTCGCACGCCAATTTCCCGGGTGTCCGTAGTGGCATGATAGGAGCTTCCCGAGTAGAAGAAGGGAGCAACCTTACAGTCTTGGTGGACTTGCAAAAGTTTATCAACCTGAGGAAAAGAATATCTATATAGGTAAGAGTAAAATTCAACTGGTAATCCATCTGTGCCTGATGTTTTAATCCGAGGATTGAAGTTTATAGCAACTCAGACCTCTGGAAGAGTGATGTCTCCTCTCAAGTCTTCAGCCTCTTTGGGGGACACAGTAGGAAATCACAAGGGGGCTAGGAAGGTTGTAATGGCTCCTAGAGAGGTCCCGGCCACACTATAACACAGAGCTGAATAGTAATCATAAAACTCCTGGATAATGTCATCTTGTCTATAGTTTATAGCCATTAGCTGCGGTAAGCTCCACTATGATCGAGCCTCGTTTAGCCAGGCTAGCAGTGATCCTGTGTAGTCTCCCACAATGCGCTTGTATCGTATGCTGCTTATAAAAAAAGTATCCTAACCGCTCCACTTGTTCCGCAACCTGTTCTCTGGCCGCAAGGGTTTCAGGTTGTAAATGAGGGTGCTTTTGGCAATGCTGTTCAAGGATTCTCAGCTCCTCTCTAGTACATACCAACAATCGCCATGAATAACCCTGCATATACCATCACAGAACCAAATAGAGGCCCCACCGTAGACAAAACTCCTCAAATTGTTTTAATGAGGAGTGAGACAGATTGCCAGTGGCTATATGCCGTAACCAGTTTTTTTTTGTGTGAAATGGGGATGGCGGCGACTCCTCTTGAAAAATAGTATGTGGGTTGTATGTTACTACAACAAATACATACACTGTGGGTCCCTAGATCACACACACTACAATTACTACCAATATCAAGGCATGCCAGTCTGCGCCCCGGAGGCGACCAACGCCGGAACGGCTGCTCGAGACTTGCCGGTTATGTACCACAGATCTGAACTGTTAGCTATCGTAAAGTGCATGAACTGCCACCCCCATTTATTTCCGTTAGCCGATGCAAACAATCTTGTCTGCAAGTTCTGTGGATGGTTAGCCTCTCCTAGTGCAAAGGGCATGGAGGCTCAACAGATATCTAAAAACGGTGCTCACCGGTATAGGACCTTAGAGGAAGGGAGCCCTCTGAAGGCTATCCTAATAAACATAAGGTCATTAAGGAAACATGAGCTTCAGCTCTTCGATCTTTTAACTGACTTAAAGCCTGACATTATGTTTATAACGGAAACCTGGCTTAATGATGCCTCCAACCCCACTATTATCAATGCAATTACCCCGGGATATTGGATCCTTAGAAAGGACATATCAGGAGACAGGGGTGGGGGAGTGGCCATTATTTATAAAAACCTTTATTCATGTTCACTACTTCTTACCGCGGAGACAGAGGGAGCGGAGGGGCTCTGCTTCTTTCTAACTGTGTCAGCACTCCAATCTACTGCTGGGGTGGTAATCTACCATCCACCGGGCACGGCCGGAAAATTCTTAGAATCAATTGGTCATGCTATAGCCCCTATTGCGACCAAATACAAGCATTGCCTGGTACTCTGAGATTTCAATATCCATATGGATCAAGTAAAGGAACCATAGCCCTCCGGGCTGTGTGAATCAATGGGTATTTTTAACATGGCTCATGAAAAAGGCCATATCTTGGACCAGGTTTTCTCATCGATCAGTATAGAAATGGAAGTGCCTCTTCCCATGATATTGCCGGATAATTTCCTGCTTTCGTTCAGAGTCCCTAAAGAATCCAGTAGTCCTCTATCACACTGTAGACCCCGCCCGAATAGTTTTAGGCCTTTTAAAAATTTCACAGTTGAGGCACTGGACAACGCAGTAAGGCTGTATTCCATTCCTTTCATTTAAAAAAAAAATCTTTTTATTGTAGAAATAAAAACAGGGGAAAAAACAATAACAGGTGGTTTACATCGCATAATGAAGGATTAATAATATACATTCAGGGGATAAAGACGGAGAATCATCAATAATGTACAATCACGCGTTACATCTGGCATGTGGCCGTGCTACAATCAGGATAGTCAAGCAGCCGCCTACCACCAACCCCACCTCCCCAGGAAAACAGGATAAACATTGAGTAACGGCCCAGAGTAGGAGGGAGGGGGAAGGGTGCCGCGACAATAAGGTTACGATGTTACATCCACATACCGAACACAGTAATAAATTACGTAGCAATCGACTGACTCACGCAAATGATATCCCCACCAGAGCCCGTCTACCCCTTAATATAACTCAGCTACTCAATGAGACCACCTATATCAGGATTGTGAAGGATTTCAAACATAAAAACTACAAAGACGAACAAAACACCCCTCCCTCCACCCTGCACCCCAGCATATGGCTTGCGCCCTATCCCCAACTAGCTGTGTGCCTGTCACCCCATCTAACTAGGTATTAAATGTAGTAAAACTTGCAGGAGAACATCTCAATATGGGCCCCCGGTCCCCCCCTTCCCCCCGCCAGAGCCAAGAATCCCCATAAGAAACACACAACACCATTAAGAGGCAAAGTTCAAATGAAACAGGGGAAACAGCAGCTACCACCCTACCTCCCGTAAACACAATGGTAACGAATCCCACTTCAGAAAACCCATGGTGCCAAACCCCAACAATCAGTCTCATCCTTGACCCTTCCGATCAGGCGTACGGGCCCCCTCCAGGAAGAGTTTCGCCTCCGCAGGATATTCGAAATGTGGAAACAGTTCAGTAAAGTTCCGTACGAGGCGAAGCAAAGTTGCAAAGACTCTGGGAACCCTGTCGGCATCAACGATGACCCTCCTCGACATAAGCTCCCAACATCGTTGTCTATGCAAGGATAATGAAAGGGTCGAAGAGGGATTACACACTGAATCGTTCCATAGATAGTTCCCATCAAGAGTGTCCGGAAGGGGATCAACAATTATACCATAATTAGTAGACGATATTGGTGGGTTTGGCAGTTCGTCGAGCACATCGAGTACACGATTGTCAGCCATCACATTGCCATGAAGCTCCGACCCCTCTCGTGGCACAGGGCCCACTGCAGTTACAGGGACCGCCGTGGGTTGTATAAGCAGATCAGGATATTGAGACAGCGCTGGGTCCCGTCCCTCTTGTCCGAGTCCGTGTGCAGCCGCAGTCATTTTCCGGACCATGGACTGCACATGGGAGTGTAGTGCCCCGATGGCTGCCAATATAGATCGTATCGACGGTTCATACTCAGTCCGTCCCGCCAAATCATGTTCGCGTCCCCCCGAGGCCCGACCCACCCCGGGGGAATCTACAACTTTTGGGATGGACTGTCGCAGAGGGAGACCGAGGACGTACCAAGGTTGCGATCCACAAGCGTAGATCCCAACCAGGCAAACACTGGCGGAGGCAAACCGGGTCTCCGGGACAGGGACCCACACCCACAGCGCACTGTCGTGCCTCGTTAACCCTCCATCGATGGTAGGCCAGAGCAGCAACCGCCGTCAAAATCGGGCTCAAGAATTTTTGCCACGTCCAGGGACCGGACCCTGATGTTCACCCACAGCCGATGTTGTTCAACTGGAACCCGGCTGGGCCAGTACTCGAGTCCCCGGCTCACGAGCTGGCGTAGGCCCCAAACAAAAACTCGACGTAACTTTGTCCACAAAGCTGATAAAAATACCGGGATCACACCAAAGTACAGCGTAATGGTTTTTCAGGATATGTAGCAGGATTATCCAGCGGGGGACGGAGGTCGGCGGAGCCGGGAGCCTAAGCGGCTATCTTGGTTGCAAGCTTAGCTCCTCCTCCATCCCATTCCTTTTAATGGAAGCTTGGAGAGATGTTCTCTCTTTGGAGAACTGGCTTCAGCTCTGCTCGGCAGAGCTGGCCCCTTGGACAACTCGGGCAGCTAATGGCAGCAGGGCCTCAGATCCATGGTTAACGGAGGTGAAAGTGCATGTTACCTGGAGTGAATTTGGAGGAAGAATTTTTATTCATCTGACAAAGCCATCTATAAACAGGTTTTGAAAGCCCACTACTCCAATGTCCGTGAAGAAAAGAAACGGTTCCTTACCACCAAAGTGGAACAGGCGGGAAAGAAGAGCAAGGATCTGTTTAAAATCGTTAAAGATTTTACATCTCCGAATGCTATGAACAGCCCCTTTATCCTGACCAGCGACTGGACCAACAGTTTAGCACAGTATTTCTTTGACAAGATAAAAGACATCCAAGATTCCTTTAAGGACCTGCCCCGAACAGAGGGACCAAATACAGTTGCCCCCCTCAGAGTAAACTCTACACCAGGAGTGTCTCTCTTACAATTCCCACATATCCCACTTGATAAATCTCTTGAGATAATGAATGCCCAAAAATCTGGCTACCCTATGGACCCCTATCCAGCGTGAGTACTGGCGTCAATTGTGGAAGTGATTAACCCAGCAGTGAATCGAGTGCTGAAGTCCTCTTTGTCTGAGGGAACAATGCCAGAGAGTTGGAAACAAGCTAGAATGCTCCCTCTATTTAAAAAACCCTACAGCTGACCCCCTGTAACTACAGGCCTATTTCACTGCTGCCTTTCTTTTACAAAGTTTTGGAGAAATATGTAAACACAATTACCACTGAGTTTGAGGAGGTTAATAACATGTTACATCCGAGTCAGTCTGGGTTCAGAGCTAACTAAGTACTGAGACAGCCCTACTCAAAGTTTCTGAAAATATCAAAACCACCTTGGATAGTGGGGGCAACGCAGTACTTGTTCTATTAGATCTGCCGGAGGCCTTTGATACTGTGCCCTATGACCAACTCCTGTAAAGACTCCAGGACTGCGGTATTGAAGGCACGGTTCTCAAATGGTATACTTCCTTCTTAAGTGGCCGCCATCAAACGGTATGGTCCCTCCCTTTCTCATCCCGTATCACTCCCATGAAAGTGGGAGTTCCCCAAAGCTCTGTGCTAGGTCCGGCCCTGTTCAATATGTAGGTGGCCCCCCTTGCACTTTTAGCGGAGCAATATGGAACTAAAATTGTCTCTTACGCCAACGACACGCAACTTCTGTTTACCAGCAAGAAGGGCAGCATGTTTAGAGGTAGCGCGATAAACATCTGTTTAACGGAGGGCTTCTCCTGGCTCCCTGGGAGCCAATAAAAGTGCAACACCGAAAAGTCAGATTTTTTTTTTAGGATCAGACTTGAGCGAAGAGTGGCGCCATTGGTGGCAACAGGACATGTCTCCCCCTAAGTGTTCCGTTACCACAGTAAAAAATTTCGGGGTGAAGCTGGACTCAGACAAGTCCATGAAGACCCAAATTCAAACTTCAGCTGGCACCTGCTTTGGGCTTTTAAAAATGCTGATGAACTTCCTCCTCCTGCTTCCTTTCTCCCTTGAGAAAGACGGTAGTTCGGGCCCTTATTGCATCAAGACTGGTCTATGCAAATGTCCTTTATTTAGGCCTACGGGAATATCTTCTGAGCTGCCTACAGGTGATCCAGAATGCGGCGGCCAGAGCTATTCTGATGATTGGACCCAGGGATCATATGACCCCCCCACCTAAAATCTCTCAATTGGCTTCCGGTGCGCAAGAGGGTCCAGTTTAAGGCTCTTTCTCTGGCCTTTAAGGCTCTTACTCTGGCCTTTAAGGCCTTAAACAACTCAGGGGCCCACTACTTTAGGAAAAGGATACAACAACGGACATTGAGGTCCTCAATGTAATACTTGATGCCCATTCCTAGGTTCTCCCGTTCTCGCATGGGCGGCCGTTCTTTTCAAGAGTTAGCACCCCGCTTGTTGAACGGTCTCCCTATTTCTCTTAGACAGATGACTGACTTAGGCGTGTTCAGGAGGAATTAAAGACTTGGTTCTTTCAACAGTAGTACTAGCCTGTAGCTGTGTGTTTGTTTCTGCCTGTTTTCAGCTGCTGTTAGCGCCGGGACACTCCATGGAGTTGATATATGGATAGATGTGGCCTGATTACTGTGTTAAGTTAGCATGAGCTTTTTATGTGTTTAAACACCATTTTTCCTTTCTGCTGCTTTTGCACACGACACCCATCTGCTGCTTTACCTTTGCGCCTAGTAGAATGTTTTCGGTTCATACGAGAATAATATGTTGTTACACTGATATCAGCCTTGCTTGGAGAGCTGTGTCTGAACATTGAGTGCTAAAACCTTCAAGTATATCTCAACACAGTAGTTGTTATGAGCACTGATCTTCGCATTGATCTTCGCACGTCCCTAGACATAACATACATGCAGCTGCAGCCAAGTTCTGGCTTTAGGCGCGTTTTATATTGCCTTGCACAAGAGCATACAAACACACTTGATGGTGCTTCGCATGCAGAGAGCTGGTCGCTGATGATGTGATCCCTAACCACTAGGATCTTGAGGTATGAGGCCGCTCTGCTAAAACCCACAAGAGACCTTCTTAGATATAATATAATATACTAGTTAGGGAGGGTGAGAATTCGGTTTTGTTAAACCCTATTTATTTGCACCGTTTGTGTTCTATGGACTAGTGACTATGCTGATTACCTTGTTTCTTATAATATGTTTGCTTGTATTAGCTAAGATACTGCGCTTGAGAGCACTGCATTAGTGAATAAACATTTCAAATATGCACGTTTCCTCTTTTACTCCTCGTTCTGGAATGAAATGATTGTATAACGAAAGAGTGTTTATGTGTTCCACGTAACCTGAGGTGTACTAAGTTCATGTTCTGGTTTGTCTAAGCATTGGGAGTTTATGATGACCAATGAGACACTGATTGCTAGTCTGGTAGGGGATTTTTGGGTGCTAAGGTGAGTTTTGGGACATCCTAATCCAATGAGGTTCCAAGCCTCTATGCACAGTTCGGTCTGAGCACGGAATCCCTGCGACAGAGTAGCCGCGCGGTTTACAAATACCCAATTACAATCAAGGTAAGATTTTAATTAATGTTATCACTACCTTGAACACATGTACATTGATCTTACCCTTACCCTGCATCGAACAGAGATTTAATTTTACAGTTTCATTTCATTTCCTATTTTTAACTGTATTTAAACCCCATTCTTTCTGCCTTTTAAAAGTATTACTTTCATTGGTAATCTATTTAAAAAAGTACCATAACTAAATTATAAATGTGTGTAATAAATGTATAATTAACATTTAATAACGGGCTTATCTGTAACCTACAAATATAAATGATTAAACAGTCCTAGCTTAACCAATTGGTCTTGCATTAATGTAGCTGTGAGCCTTTAAGCTACCCTCCAAGTATTTTTCATTAATTAGCAGTTGATTAAATTTGAAAACTATTACTATCATTTAAATATATAACATCATTTTATAATTAATGGCTTATTGCCATTGTCGCTGAGTTATTTGATGCCAGGAGTGCCCGGGACCCTTTTCTAGCCGGCACGGATCACAGCTCACACCACTGCCCTTACCGCCACTGCTGCCGGGGCAAGAACTACACTCTCCGGCAGCACTCGCAGCGGGCACGCCACCAGCGCGGGGTGAAAACGCCAGGAGGCGCTTAAAAGTAGAGCAGGGCTCCGGTGGAGTGGGAGCCCTGCTTGTTTGCTTATTGCCATTGTCACTGGGTTATTTGACGCCAGGAGTGCCTGGGACCCTTTTCTAGCCACCGCGGATCACCGCTCACACCACTTCCCTTACCGCCACTGCCGGGGCTGGAACTACACTGCCCAGCAGTACTTGCGGCGTGCACGCCACCAACGCGGGGTGAAAGCGTCAGGAGGCGCTTAAAAGGAGTGCAGGGCTCAGGTGGAGCGGGAGCCCTGCTTGTTTGCTTATTGCCATTGTCGCTGGGTTATTTGACGCCAGGAGTGCCCGGGACCCTTTTCTAGCCATCGCGGATCACAGCTCACACCACTGCCCCTACCGCCACTGCCGCTGCTGGAACTACACTGCCCGGCAGCACTCGCGGCGCGCACACCACCAGTGTGGGGTGAAAGCGCCAAGAGGCGCTTGAAAGGAGTGCAGGGCTCCCGTGTTGCGGGCAGCGCAGGGAGAAGCCGGGGACAAGAGCAGGGCTGTCTTAGGCCGTCAGAGGCCGAAGGAGGCCGGGCTGGGCCACCCCCCTTGGTTCCTCGCTAAACAAGGAATAGGCGGTGAGATCCTCTGTTGTGAACTGTTGAAAGTCTTGCTATTGTGAACCCATTCCTTGGCCTATCCCTCTAGCTGACCCTCTCTGACTTTGACCCTGTTGGGACATGCCAAGAATCTTGTTGTGTCCTGACTTAAGACGCCGTGATTGTAGCAGTCCATATGTACCATATTCATGTGTATACTTAGAGTTGAATTGTCATTTCTTTGCCATACAGGCTGAGTAGACCAGATATTTATAGTGTGTTAACGGACATTTGAACTGGTCCAAGTGGGCTACTATTATTGTAAAAAGCTTAGGTGACACTTCTGCTGGGTCTGGTGGAAGAGGGCAAAAAAAAAACCAACAAAAAAAAACAGGTACTCTTGTCACGTTGTAACTGCCAAAACTTGCTTTTTGGGATATTTGGGGACACTAAGTACAATAGGAGAAACAACTAATCATGAGTAAACGGAAGGGTGCTGCCGGCACATTTGATGACTTCATAATAAGAGCCGAATCAGTACTATGCCACGAAATCGAACTGGCACAGAGAAGACTATCACTTGACCCTTCTAAACTTCCAACCTATAGGCAATCTGGTATACATCTGCCAGTTATTGCCTCACATTTGAATGAGGATAGTTGTACTCAAATCCCCCAACTTATTTTGAATAACCCTGTGATAGAACTAACACAAACTAAAGAGGGGTTATCAAACACAAGTGAACCGGTGACTGCCCGGATATCTACAAGACTACGAGCCCATAAAACAGAGGGAACGACAAAAGAAGGAACTAAGAACTTGCCAAGGGAAAAAAGAATTGGTGAAAAGAAAGGGAAATCTGGGGTAACAGTGAGAACATATAAAGGGGATACCTATGTGCAGGAATACGAGGAGGTTCTGTGTAGAACAATTGGGGTGCAAACCGATGTTGACTACTATTTAAATCAAGGTAAAGAGAATGAGGCGGTGGGAGGAGAAGAACAAACGGTGGTGGATATTTTTAAAAATGCCGTAAATTCAATACAGATCCAAATAAATGAATCCTTGGACATTAAAATGAAGGCTTTAGATAGCAAAATTGATCAGTTAAATTTCACCATAGATCAATTAGGTACTACGATCAGGGATGGAAATGGAATAATTGAAGAAGGGGCCAGATTACTGAGAGATCTGAGGACAACACAAAAGGAAACTAAGCAAGCCAGCGGTGACGAACAAACCCCGAAACAACCCAGATTTGAACTAGCAAATAGTGCTAGGACAGGGAGAAGATTAGAGGGATTGGGGGATAGTGAGTCACAGAGTAAGATTGTCGCCCGATCTGATAACAGAATAAATTACTTGGAAAAAGACAGCTCGAGGGCAGCAACGGACAGTCCAAAGGGGACTGATTTGATTCCCAATCCTGATGTCCTGAATCTACCTCCTGCTACATGCCCCTACGTCCTAGTATTAGCGGGTGTGCCAGTCCTGAGAAGAGATCAGAAGGAATCCTGGCACAACCTTAGGAACAAAGTTGTATACTGGCTCTCTAATTATAAAAAGTTCAACATCCACAAGACGAATGAAATCCTGATGGTGCGAAAGGTAGGGTGGGTGGGGGATTCATTAAAGGACATACAAGGAGATTGTGTTGTCATAAAGTTTAAGCACCCTCATACAGTTCGTAAGTTACTGAAAGCGCATGAGGAGATGTCAACTCAGAGTACTAGTATCTATGCCCAACCATTAGGTTATTTCTATAAACCTGTTGAAATAGGACCAAACCACAACCTTGTTAATCTCTTATTTCCCGAGACTTTTAACAGCTTCCAAGAATTAACATCCCTGGAGGCAGTCGATTGACTACAACCAATGAATGTAATGGCAAAAGAAACCCAGGAAGTAATTGTAGAGAATGAATTAGGGGGAGAAAGTAAGGTACTAATTAATAATTATTGTGAAGAAATGGCAGTAGGGGATGAGCAAGGTGATTATGAAATGGTATCTTCTACTCTAGTAGCAAGTGAAAATTGTGAGAGTACACAGGTTGGGGAGATAATAACACAGAAAATATGCCAAGAGATGGGCCGTGAGAGCCACAGGTTCTGAGTACACCGCAGAATTAAAAATGATATCATGGAACATAGCGGGTCTAGGTAGGAACGTTTGTGACCCCAAGTGGAGCGATTATATCGAAATGAGAGATATTTGTATCCTACAGGAGAATTGGGCAATAAAGACTCCACACAGGGTAGGGTACAAAACCTTTCATATAGCTGCAGTCCCATCTGTGAGAAGAAGGCCCTCTGGTGGCCTTGTAATATGGGTAAAAGTGACCCTTAATATCAGTGTCACACAACTATGTATCAACTCATTAGATATACTTGGAATTAAAATAGTAACTAAAGAGAGAATGGTCCTGCATTTATATAATATTTATAATAGACCTTGCCCAGCCAACAGGGAGTCAGCGATAATAGAACAAATGGATTCTATTTTAAATGTATTAGACACTAGCATAAGCATAGTAATAGGTGGTGATCTTAATTGTAACTATGAACCTATTACAGGGCTTGGAAATATCCTAGACGATGAAGATAGTGCTAATAAGATTCCTATAATGAACAATAGTAAGATGGTTCAGTGGACTGTCCTAGCAATCCAAATTATGAGAGTAATGGTTGGGCACGGTTTGAGAGCATGCAATGGACGTTTACCATCTGACGTCCCAAAGGCCCCAACATTTCTTAGAACCACGTCCCAGAGTAAAATTGATTATATAATCTTATCCCTTGATATTTGGCTGTATGCAGTAGATCTAAAGATTATGCCAAGAACAGAAAGCGACCATCGTCTGCTTGAGCTTCTTTTTCATAGTAGATTGTTGCATAGCTTAATTAAAAGTAAAAGTACAAATCATATTAGTCCTGATGATATTATAGTCAGTAACAATCGCCGCTCAGTCAAATGGGCGTACATACTGGATTATGATGAACTGTTGGCAAGTGTATATAATAATTTTGGCATATATGATACTGTAAAAATTGATAGAAACACATTCTTAGATCTACACAAGGGGTTTTATAAAACACTTATTCCGCTAGTAACAAAAATACCAAAAAAGACTGGCAGAGATGAAAATTCCCAGCTGTTAGGGAAATCCTGGTATAATAAGGAATGTCATACTGCTAAGGCCGAACTAGTTCACGCAATAAAAAATAATAACATGCTGATAGTTAAAGAGGTTAGGCTAAACTACTGGAGAACACAAGGGATGGCGAAAGCTTCATGGGACGAAGAGATTTGGTCCAATATGCTAACCACTGCCAAGAATAATGACCAAATGTTATTTTGGAGATTAGTGGCTGAAGGAAATAAAAAAGAAAAAGGATCCAGGGATGTTTTCCTTGATGAGACAACCTGGATTGACCATTTTACCAAGTTGTATGGAGCTCCCGAGAACGACAGGACTCTTTCAAAAGAGGAGTTATTGCTGAGACCAAGCGAAGATAAACTAGATTTTGATCTACAGGAAACTGTACTGGCTATTAACTTAGTTAAAAATGGGACGGTCCCTAATTAGACAAAATTCCGGGAGATTTATATAAACACGAAATTAGTGTCTGGGGCCCCTATATGAACTGCTTATGTAATGCCGTAGCTGCAGGTGCAGACTTTCCGGAGACATGGAGGGGACGGACATCATAAAAAAATTTAAAAAGTGCGACAGGAGCTATCCTGCGAACTATTGTCCAATTAGTTTAATTGATATCTTACAAAAGATTTATGCAAGGCATATTTTAAACCGTATAAACATCTGGATTGAGGAAAAAGCAGTACTCCTAAAGTTCCAAGCAGGGTTTAGAGCCAAAATAAGTAGTATAGATCAGGTCCTTAGGTTTTGCTGTTTGTGTTGGAAGTATGTAAAACATAAGAAAGGGCCATTTATATGTAGCCTTTGTAGACCTATGGGCTGCATTTGATTTAATCCCCCGAAACTTGTTATGGGAGACACTCAGCCACCAAGGGCTACCAGCCAACCTTTTAGAGCAGATTATGAAGTTGCACGAAAACAACTATGCAAAGGTTAGGTGGGGCCCGGAAGGCGAACTAACAAGACAAATCCCCATAAAGAGGGGGGTTCACCAAGGATGCGTGATGTCTCCCACACTGTTTTCATTGTTCGTCAACGATATTCCATCTTTTTTGGAGGGCTGTAACAATGATGCTCCAAAATTGGGGGGAGCAAGGGTACCAGCCCTCCTCTTCGCTGTTGATACCATACCCATATGGCAAACATCCAAGGGGCTTTATTGTCTACTAAATACATTCCAAACATATTGCAGTAAAAAAGGCCTTGAGATCAACACCAACAAAACAAAGTACATGGCTATAAACCCACATAAAACTTTTAAGGAAAACATGATTTTAAACGGCCAAAAATGTAAACATGTTGAGAACTTTAGCTATTTGGGTGTTTCCCTGGATTCCAACTTATCGTGGAAAACACAGATAGAAAAAAGCAAAATAATATTAACGCAAAACACGTTACCGATCATGAAAAGGCATGGAAATAGACTTAGTAAAGCACTTTCGCCGGCACTAGAGGTATTTAAGCTCAAAGCCCAATCAGCAGCATTATATGGAGCTGAATTATGGGGATCCATGTGCAAAAAAGTTTTTGAAGTTGGTGAAAATAAATTTTATAGAGTGTTACTAAGACTACCTATGCGAACACCCCTAATACCGCTTATTCTAGATCTGAATATGAAACGCACCGACTACCATGCGATTTTGAGACCACTGATGCTCTGGGTTAGACTTTGGTCGACTCCCGAGTTGTTAGATTATAAGGATGGTCTAAAAGAAATAATGGAACTGGATAATTGCAATAGCATCATATGGCTTACACACGTTAGAACTTGGTTAAACAAGATTAGTTTATCACACTTCTGGGAAGACCCGTCAATATTAACCCGAAACTCAAAAAATAAATTGTAATCATCGTTTTGGAAATTTATGGAACATAGTAGGTTAAATGAAAGAGTGAATGGATCGTTAACAAGCAAGTTCCTTATGGTTGAAGACCGTGCTTGTTATGAATGCTTCTTAGATGGAGTATATCCACCACTTGCTAAAACACTATATATGAAATATAGATACGGAATTTTGATGATAAATACAAGTGCAGCAAGGTGGTCAAATGACAGTAATGATTTATGCCCTTTACGCTCAGGCAAAGTTAAGGAAGATGATTCGCACATTCTGTTCTTTTGTTTGGCTTATGTGGCTCCAAGAAAAAGATGGATCAGACCACTCAGTTTAAACATAGCCGTAAAATCATATAAAAAGGCAGGAAGGATTTTAAAGACTGATACTAGTCAGGCCATCATCTTTGGTATTAGTAGGTTTTTGCTAGCCACAAACTTTATAAGAGCAAAAGCAGGCCTGAAATTTTAGAGAAGCTTTTTGTTTCGGATTTAAGAGCTGCACTATGTTAAAACATTGCTAATTGTATTTTTAATGAACATACAGTATTTATACATAAAATATCTTAATCATTATTAGCACCAGATTGTTTATAATAATCATGGATTCATCTCCGAATGTTATATGTTTTTATTTGTATAAAACGCTTTTTAGTAATTATAGAAGGTTTTTAACGTCATGATAAAAGCCCCGTCAATATTAACCTGAAACTCAAAAAAAATGTTAAAATCATCAATTTGGGCATATATGGAACATAGTAGGTTAAATGAAAGAGTGAATGGATCGTTAACAAGCAAGTTCCTTATGGTTAAAGACAGTGCTTATTATGAATGCTTCTTAGATGGAGTATATCCACCACTTGCTAAAACACTGTATATGAAATATAGATACGGAATTTTGATGATAAATAGAAGTGTAGCAAGGTGGTCAAATGACAGTAGTGATTTATGCACTTTATGCTCAGGCAAAGTTAAGGAAGACGATTCGCACATTCTGTTCATTTGTTTGGCTAATGCGGCTCCCAGAAAAAGATGGATCAGACCACTCTGTTTAAACATAGGCGTAAGATCATGTAAAGAGTCAAGTCAAGTCAAGTCAAAAGATTTATATAGCGCGCTACATACCCGGAGGGTCTCAAGGCGCTTGAAGAAGGGTGGGGAATTACTTGTCGAATATCCAAGTTTTAAGTTGCTTTCTGAATGCTAGGTGGTTCTGAGTGAGACGAAGGTGAGTGGGGAGTGAGTTCCAGGTTTTAGCTGCGAGGTAGGAGAAGGATCTACCTCCCATGGTGGTTTTGTTGATGCGAGGTACGGTAGCAAGGGCTTGGTTGGAGGATCGTAGCTGGCGGGATGGGGTGTAGAAAGAAAGTCGAGTGTTCAGGAAGGATTTTAAAGACTGATACTAGTCAGGCCATCATCTTTGGTATTAGTAGGTTTTTGCTAGCCACAAACTTTATAAGAGCATAAGCAGGCCTGAAATTTTAGAGAAGTTTTTTGTTTGGGATTTAAGAGCCACACTATGTTAAAACATTGCTAATTGTATTATTAATGAACATACAGTGTTTATACTTAAAATATCTTAATCATTATTAGCACCAGATTGTTTATAATAATCATGGATTCATCTCCGAATGTTATGTTTTTATTTGTATAAAACGCTTTTTAACTATTTATATAAGGTTTTTAACGTAATGATAAAAGCCCCGTCAATATTAACCTGAAACTCAAAAAAAATTTAAAATCATCGTTTTGGGCATATATGGAACATAGTAGGTTAAATGAAAGAGTGAATGGATCGTTAACAAGCAAGTTCCTTATGGTTAAAGACAGTGCTTATTATGAATGCTTCTTAGATGGAGTATATCCACCACTTGCTAAAACACTATATATGAAATATAGATACGGAATTTTGATGATAAATAGAAGTGTAGCAAGGTGGTCAAATGACAGTAATGATTTATGCACTTTATGTTCAGGCAAAGTTAAGGAAGACGATTCGCACATTCTGTTCTTTTGTTTGGCTAATGCGGCTCCCAGAAAAAGATGGATCAGACCACTCTGTTTAAACATAGGCGTAAGATCATATAAAGAGGCAGGAAGGATTTTAAAGACTAATACTAGTCAGGCCATCATCTTTGGTATTAGTAGGTTTTTGCTAGCCACAAACTTTATAAGAGCATAAGCAGGCCTCAAATTTTAGAGAAGCTTTTTGTTTGGGATTTAAGAGCCACACTATGTTAAAACATTGCTAATTGTATTATTAATGAACAGACAGTGTTTATACATAAAATATCTTAATCATTATTAGCACCAGATTGTTTATAATAATCATGGATTCATCTCCGAATGTTATTTGTTTTTATTTGTATAAATGCCTTTTTAACTATTTATATAAGGTTTTTAACGTAATGATAAACGTCCCAACAATTGCGCCCCTGTAATAACTACTGAACTGTACTTTACCCTATTTGGTATTTTGCAATAGCGTCAATCATGTTTTAATGTATTTGTATGTGTTTTTTATGCATCTTTTATGGTACTAACGTATCGAAATGAAGATTATGAATGAATGAATGAATTAACCATAAACTTTAAAAGTAATTAATGTGTTTTAAATTAACCTAATCCTAACTTTATGACATTTTAATTCATTTAATAGGAAATTTAATTATTACTGTAAAAAAGAAATTTACTATCATACTTAAAATTTAAATACAACAATATTACACACTTTAATATACAACGAGGGGTAGGTGAACTCACTTTACCACTTTTAAATTATGAATTCCTTAATGAATTAGTTTTATTTAATGTAAGTTAGTTTATTTTTAAAATTTCCCATTTGTATTATATTGCTTTCATTTTGATAGTAGTGGTCAACAAAGTATTTCCTACTGCAATGTAGTCACCAGAATGCCGTAGTTGATCAAAGAAACGCGCTTCAACAACCTCCGTTTTTACTATTATGAAACTGCTTGAGAAAAAGAGGAACAAAAATGGAGGAGAGCACAGGCAGTGAAGAGAGACCGGCAAGTGCTTGGTGGTAGTAGATGTGTATGTGCGTGTGTATGCACAAGAAGATTAGGGAAAGAAGGTGAGACTGGAGGTTGTGTGAAAGAAAAAGTGGTAAAAAAAAGGGTGAGGAAAATGAAAAAAGCAAACTAGAGAACATAGATGAAATCCCCTAATTGCCCAACTCTGGCAAAACTATTGTGAGAGACAGAGGAGACTCATTTGTACAGAGGAGATGAGAAAACCCGACAGACATATGTCATATTTAGTAAAAGGTATAAATGCCAATAACTAGAGAAACAATTAATTTAAGGACTGGATTCTGCAAAACAAGAGCTGTGGGTCAGGCTTCCGTGTTCAGGGTTCCCAAATTTTAATTTGCCATTCTGTCACCAGCATTATGTAAGGCACAGTTTCTGACCAGGCACAGACCAATGTGACAACAAATGTCTTGTTGGATCCAAAGTAAGTTGAATTCTGGCACCAAATTAGCTGAAAATTCACTTCTGGATGTGAGCTAGAAGCTGCCAATGAAGCAACACTGAGAGAGGATGGTACTTCAAATTGTATTAAATCTGTAAGTTTCTCTTCATAGGAAGTGTTCATGGAATTTTCCTTGGGCCTGTCAGTTCATATTGGGCTATGATGGATCACATTGTTTGTGAATGAAAGATGTGGCATTGGGAGAGTTGTTAATGGACACAGAAATTATCGCACAAGTTACTAACTGTGTAACAATATATCTGTAATAGACATTAGTGATAGATTCCTTACAATATCCCTAGGCGTCAGACTGGATCCGGAAAGTTTTGCTTAGCAGTCCCCCTGCACGTCTGTAGGTGGCATCCTGCAGCTCCGGGTCCGTCACTGGCATCGTTTGCGCCGAGATGACGTCACAGAGATTACTTAGGCGCCACCCTTGTGCTCTGACGTCTGTTCTGAACACGACTTTCCGCGCCAGGAACGCAGAGCCATGTACGATACTGACCACTGGTGCATTAAAACTAGGGCACTGAAAGGGATGACCTTAACCCTAGTAATCAGTTCGAAGAACGGGGAAGATGGGTGGGGCGGTAAGGAATCTATCACTAATGTCTCTTACAGTTCTATCGTTACACAAGTAGTAACTTGTGCATCTGAAAGAGACACATTAGTGATAGATTCCTTACCTTAGAATAGATACCCCAGCAATACCAACCCCGGTGGTGGGTCTGCGAACAAGATTACACCAGAAAATCACGGAGAACAGAAGAGCCAAAGAAGCCGTCTCTCCGGACTTGACTGTCAAGGCAGTAATGCTTGGTAAACGTGTGCAGCGAGGCCCACTTAGCTGCCTGACAAATGTCCTGCAAGGGAACGCCGCGTCCCAAATAAGTAGTGGCTGCTGCTGCCCTGGTGGAATGGGCACGCAGCCCCACAGGAGGCTCCTTCTTAGCCAAGGAGCAACCGGCCTTAATGCAGAGGACGACCCACCAAGAGATAGTCCGTTTGTGCACGGGCCGACCTTTTTTAGAGCCCACGTAGCCAACAAAGAGCTGGTCAGCCACCCGGAACTGCTGTGTGCGTGTCAGATACAATGAGAACGCACGTTTTAGGTCCACACGATGGAGCCTCTCCTCATCTTTAGAAGGATGCGGAAAGAAGGTGGACAAAGTGATGGTTTGCCCGAAGTGGAAGGGCATAACAACCTTTGGCAAGAAAGAAGGACGGGTCCGTAAAACCACCTTGTCCGGATGAACAGTAAGGAAAGGACGTTTAGAAGACAGAGCCTGGAGCTCACTCACTCTTCTGGCAGAGGTGAGAGCAACCAGGAAAGCCGTCTTTAAGGTGAGAAGACGTAAAGGACCATTGTGAAGTGGCTCAAAAGGAGCGCACATCAAATAAGTCAACACAAGATTCAAGTCCCAATGAGGCATTATGAACGGGACCGGAGGGAACGTGTGTATAATGCCTTTCAGGAAACTGTTAACAACCAGGGACTTAAAAAGAGAAGGCTAATGCACAAGTTACTTCCCCTTCGGTAATGATATATCTGTAAGAAATAGTAGTTAATGTTAGATTCCTTACCTTATAATATCCCCAGGCGTCAGACTGGATCCAGGAAGTTTTGCGTAGCAGTACCCTTGCGTGTCAGTAGGCGTAGTCTGCGGCTCCGCGTCCGTCGTGATCGCTGGGATGACGTTGTCTGAGTACTTAGACGCCGCCCTCGCGTGCTGACGTCAGATCTTGTACATAGCTTTCCGCGCCAGGAACGCAGACCCATGCCAGAGACCGACACTGGTGCCAAGAAACTACGGCCCTCGAGGGGAGATACCTTAACCCTAGATATTGGTTCACAGAACGGGGAGGATGGGTGGGGCGGTAAGGAATCTAACACTAACTACTGTTTCTTACGCATATATCATTACCGAAGGTAAGTAACTTGTGCATCTGAAAGAAACAGGTTTGTGTTAAATTCCTCACCTTAGAATAGATACCCCAGCAATACCAACCCCGGTGGAGGGTCTGCGAACCAAGATCACACGGGAAGTCCTGGAGAACGGAACGGCCGAAAAAGCCATCTCTCCGGACTTGGCTGTCCAGGCAGTAGTGTCTAGCAAACATGTGCAGTGAAGCCCACGTAGCTGCCTGACAGATGTCCTGCATGGGAACTCCCCGACCCAGGGCAGTAGAAGCCGCCGTGGCCCGAGTGGAATGGGCCCTCAACCCAACAGGAGTCTCCTTTTTCGCCAAGGAGTAACAGACCTTGATGCTCAACACGACCCACCGAGAGATGGTCCGCTTGTGCACCGCCCGTCCCTTCTTAGCGCCCACGTAACCAACGAAGAGCTGGTTGTCCACCCGGAACTGGCGTGTGCAGTCTAGATAGAACGAGAGCGCACGCTTTGGGTCGAGACGGTGGAGCCTCTCTGCCTCTTTTGAGGGATGCGGAGGCGGAAAGAAGGTGGGCAAGGTGATGGACTGCCAAATATGAAAGGCTGTAACCACCTTGGGCAGGAAAGAAGGACGAGTTCTCAGGACAACTTTGTCCGGATGGACAGAAAGGAGGCTTAGAAGATAGAGCCTGGAGCTCACTCACTCTCCTGGCAGAGGTGATGGCAACCAGGACTGCAGTCTTAAGAGTCAGAAGACGAAGAGGGCAATTGTGAAGTGGCTCGAAAGGAGCGCACATCAAATAGGTCAGAACAAGCTTCAAGTCCCACTGAGGCATCACGAAAGGAACAGGAGGAAACGTGTGTGATGCCTTTCAAGAATCTATTTACAACTGAGGACTTGAAAAGAGAAGGCTGATCAGGAAGCCTCAAGAAGGCTGAAATGGCAGAGAGGTAGCCTTTGATAGTGCCCAGAGCAGAGCCCTGCTGTGCAAGAGAAAGAAGAAAGAGGAGAACCTCTGAAAGGGGGGTAGAAAGTGGATCCACAGCCTTTGCTGTGCACCATGCCACAAATTTGTTGTTCGATTTTGTGGAGGGACGCCTGGCTGCCAGAATCACATCACAGACTTCTGGAGGCAAGTCAAATGGCCTCAACTGTCGCCGCTCAATCTTCACGCATGTAGGTGGAGACTGGACAGGTTCGGGTGGAGGACCGTCCCCTGCTGCTGTGACAGAAGGTCCTCCTGAAGAGGCAGACGAATCGGGGATTGAATGACATGCTGGGAAGCTCAGAATACCAGTATCTTTGTGCCCAGTCCAGGCCACAAGGATGACTTGGGCCCGGTCTCGCCTGATCTTCTTCAGCACTCTGGGCAGAAGTGGTATAGGCGGAAAGGAGTACAACAGACTGCAGCTCCATTTGCGACGAACAGCGTCTCCGAGCGAGTGCCGCCTTGGAAATTCCAACGGACAGAACTGATAACATTGCGCGTTCTCTTCTGTGGCGAATAGATCTAACCAAGGCTCTCCCCAACGCCGAAAGAGACCTTGCGCCACGTCAGAGTTCAGACGCCATTCGTGATCCATCATGCACCGGCGGCTGAGTTCGGCAGCCCTGGCATTCAGGGAACCTGCCAGGTGTTGAACCACCAGGGTAATGCCCTGGTGTTCCAGCCATTGCCAAAGGCGCAGAGCCTCCTGACAAAGGATCCATGACCCCACCCCGCCCTGTTTGTTGCAGTACCACATGGCGGTGGTGTTGTCCGTGAACACCTGCACTACACTTCCCTGGACAGAGGGAAAGAATGCTTGCAGTGCAAGCTGGATCACCCGCAGCTCCAGAAGGTTGACAAGGAGCCGGGACTCTACTGGCTGAACGTGGTCGGACAGATTGCCCTGATGCTGGGCCCACTGAAACTTCACGTCCCACTGCAGAGCCCACATCTGTCACCTGGCGTGATGCACTAGAAGGATGCAGGAGGCCATCAGCCCCAGAAGTCGCAGCGTCAACCTGACCGAGACTCGGGATAAAGGCTGAAAGATCGGATTCAGAGCCTGAATATCCTGAACCCGCTGTTCGGGAGGATAAACCTGAAACTGCGCCGAATCCAGAACTGCTCCGACGAAGAGGAGCTTCTGAGAGGGGCACAGGTGCGACTTGGGCACATTGATGGAGATGGCTGACGACTGTATGGGGCGAGCCCGCCTTAAACAACCAGTTGTTTAGGGGAAGACTAACACCCCTGATCTGCGCAGATGAGCTGCGACCACTGCCATCACTTGCGTGAACACCCTAGGGGCGCTGGTAAGGTCAAAGGGGAGCATGGTAAACTGAAAATGCTCCTGGCCTACCGTGAATCGCAGGTAACGCCGGTGGTCCGGCAGGACGGGGATGTGAAAATATGCATCCTGCAAGTCCAACGCTACCATCCAGTCCCCAGGGCAGCTAAGACCTGAGTCAGAGTCAGCATCTTGAACTTCACCTTCCGGAAGAGATTGACGTTCCGGAGGTCCAAGATAGGACACAGACCCCCTTTGTCCTTCTTGGGAACCAGAAAGTAGTGGGAATAACAACCACTCCCTACTTCTGGCCCAGGAAAGCACTCGATGGCCCCCTTGGCCAAGAGCGTTGTGACTTCCTGCAGGAGAAGTGCCAAGTGTTCCCCCGAAATGCGGTGGTACTGAGGTGGCATGGCTGGAGGTATGGACTGAAAGGGAAGGGAGTAACCCTTGTGGATGATCTGCAACACCCACTTGTCCAATGTGATAACGCGCCAGTGGGGGAGGGGGTGGCAGATCCTGCCACCCACCGGAGCGGGGTGCTCCACATAACTCGGATGAGGAAGGTTTGGAGATAGAAACAGCTGGCGGAGGTGGACTGACCCCCCACGCTGATTCCCAGACCCGCCCCAGCGAAAGCCGAGTCCATGTGGTAGGAAGATGAGTGCAGTATCGAACTACACTCCTAGGTTTTTGGCTACCTTCACCGTATCAGGAGGAGTCGCCGCCCCCTCTGGCCACCACTTACAAGGCTGGAATGAGACACTTCTTCCTATTGGTAGGATCTCGGTTTTATCGGTGTTGCATCTGAGGTGGTTGTCCTTGATCCATAGGATGAGCTCAGATAGGCACCTTTTGAAGTTAAGTTCAGCGTCCGTGGAGTTGTTGTCTAAAGATAAAATCATTTGGGTATCATCTGCGCAGCATGTAACTTCGATCCCAAAAGATGCTATCAAGGAGATGAGTGGGGTCATGCAAATGTTGAATAACAAAGGGCTCAGCGACGAGCCCTGTGGCACTCCTGTTGTAATGGTCCGTTCAACAGAGAGGAATGTTCCAAGAGTCACAGCTTGTCTGCGATTAGTGAGAAAGGATTTTATCTATTCAGGTGCAGTGCCTGAGATGGCACTAAATTTGAGCCTCGCCAGGGGAATACTATATGAGATAGTATCAAACGTGGCTGACAGGTCGAGTAGGATCAGAACCGCCTTCCTGCCTTTGTCTGCTATAATCTTTAAAGCGTCCGTTATTTTCAGGAGTACAGATTCTGTTGAGTGCTTAGGGCGAAAACCAGATTGCTGAGTTTGAAGGATGTTAGCAGCCTCAATGAATTTGTTCAGTTCTTTGTGAACTAATTTTTCTGTAATTTTTCCCAATAGTGGAAGTAGTGATATAGGGCGGAGGTTCGAGAGCACTGATGGGTCCATGTTTTGCTTCTTTTTCAATTGTTTTCCTACCGCTAGCTTCCCCTCATCTGTCACTGTACCTGAACTTAGTGAGGAATTAACTATCTGATTTATTATTGGGTTGATCGTTTCTTTGATTTGGTAGAGAATCATGGGAGGATAAGGCATCAAAAGGAGAACATGATTTGCATGCCGCAATGGCATCACGAGTTTGCTCCAGTGACACTGGTTCAAAGGTTCGGATAAAATGATCAATGGTAGCAGAGTCATGCTCCAGGGCGCTGTCCTGGTCAGGGACGGAAACCAGTCCTTTTGAATATTTTGAACTTTTTATTCAAAGAAGACTGATATTTGGTCGCATAAACTCTGGGAAGGCGGTATTTCTTTATGTAGTGCTTTAGGGTTGGTAAAGGACTTTGACCGAGAAGAAGATGACGTTTTGGTTTAGTTTAGCCTCCTGTATTTGTTGGAGTACTGCTCTTTTTTGGCTAGCTTGATCTGAGTATGATAGAGCGTTCTGTTAATTTTAGAAGCTTTTTTTCTCCAACATCGTAAGATCTTCTCCACTAGCACTCTTGTTTCTTACATTGGAGATGTATTTGTGCAAGAGTGGGTGTAAAGTTTTTGGTTTTGCGTTCTTATTAGGTTTCTCTGTTGTTGCGGCTGTCCTAGGGCTATTGACTGTGATGGGAAGTTAGCATCTGCAATGGTGACATGAAAACGACCCCATTATATTGTCCGGCGATATTAGACATCTGCAGGATCCCCTTATGTTAAGGTATTTTAATGCTTCTGATGTGTAAACGATACCTGGGTGTTTGGGGCAGCATTTCCTGCACTTGTCGTGGCCTTAGCGCAGCCGGCTTGCCTTTGGCGCGCTGGCGGCACGTCCGCTGAGCGCATCCGGCCCAGCCATGAGCTTATGTAGCTGGCCGGGAGCAAAGTTACCCAGTGATCTAGCTTTCCCGCAGGCAGGGGGGGTGTCTCTGCTTCCCTCTGATCAATCGGCAAACGCCGTGTCGGAACGAGGAAGCGGAGACAAGGCAGGGATGTACACAATTAAAAGCAGTTGCCACCGTAAAAAACAGTATGCAGCGAGTAAAAACTTGTCAAGACGAATTGTGCAAATGAGCAAAGTAGTGCAAGGATTTTGAAACAAACTGCATCTTTGAGGATCACAGGGGAAAAACAACTAGAGAAGTGCTCAGGGAGGCTCCTCTCACCTCCGCTCCACTGTGTGTCTGGCCCAACATGAGTTTACGTAGCTGGCTGGGTGCGGAATTACCCTGTATTCTGGCTTGCCCGCCGGAAGTCAGGCAGGCCAGGCAGGAAATGGGGCGTGTGTCGGCTTCCCTCTGATCAATCAGCAAACACCGCGTAGGAACGAGGAAGCGGAGACAAGGCAGGGATGTACACAATTAAAAGCATTTACCACCGTAAAAAACAGTATGTGGTGAGTAAAAACTTGTCAAGAGGAATTGTGCAAATGAGCAAAGTAGTGCAAGTTTTTAAAACAAAATGCAGCTTTGCGAATCACAGGGGGAAAACGACAAGGAATGAGCTCGGCGAAGCTCCTCTCACCTACGCTCCTTGCAAAAAGTACCATGGGTACCAAGGGCACTGTGACCAGGGAAGGCCTCTAAGGACTGCACCACCTATTGTGTGGTCGTTAGAGGTCCTGCACATTAACACCCACACACTGCCATTGCAGGCTTCCTGTTTTGATTCAAAGAAAAGTGAAGAGTCGACATGGCACTCACCCCCGTGTGCCATGCTACTGCCTGAGGCCTAAGTAAGTCAACCCTCTAGCAGGGTGCACTAGCCCTTAGGTGTAATAAAGCCATAACGAGTATATGGTCTGGGAGTTGGTCATTACGAACTCCAAAGCTCCATAATGGCTTTACTAAAACCTGGTAAGTTTGGTAGAAAACTTCTCAGCACACCAAACACATACTGATGCCAGTGTGGGATTTAACATAAAATGCACTCAGAGGGTATCTTAGAGATGCCCCGTGAAAAACGACCAGTCCTGGTGTGGTTCCTGAATGGCTGCCCGCCATTTGCCACCACCAGACAGGTTTCTGGACCCCTGGGTAGAAAGCCTCTGCTCTCTGGGTCCAGAGACAAAGCCCATACTTGGAGGACCGAGGTGTCACGCCTCCTCCTCAGGATGGGCAGGGTCTGTTGTGTTCTATCTAGGACCCCGATCAATATTGTGACCTCATGCCCCTATACGGCTATAATCAATACATATCCCTATAATGGCATAAACGATCGGAGCCATATTTCAGTAACTCGTCTCTGCAGCTCATGACAGTCCATGACACAGCAGAAGCCACTTCCTTAGATTCCTAGATAACACACCGAGTTCTTTCGACATCTCAAACCCCCCAGCAACCTGGGAAAGCCCAGCTTGCTTTGTTTTGATTAGTAATAGAACTCCTGCGAGCACTGTAAGAACGACCAGTTCTTAGGGACATCTTTATTGACGTCTTATGTCCAAAAACTTACGTCAAACTCGGCACCTTTCAGGTATAAATATACCAACGTTGCCTTAAGCAAGCACACGGTGGTGGTGAATACTGGAGCAGAACAGCTGTCCCCTTGCAGAGCCCAGCAGATGCGAGAAGCCCACGGACGCGGCCCCTCCTCCTCCTTGATGCGCTGAGAAAGACGCTGTCTTTTCTCCTGCCGAGAAAATCCAGCTCTGGCGTTTCCAGCCTACCCTTGCGGGTAACTGGGATATCGGGTCCTGAGAGGAGATACCAGACCTCCTGCATTCTATTCCAGAGGTACGGTGCTGACTAAACCCTTCGAGAGAATTCTTGAAACAAACTCTTGGCAAAACCAACTTAACTTAAACTGCTACTTACTTACTCCCTCCCATGTATTAGGCTTAGGTCAGGTACACTGGGGTAGGCGTAGTTAGAAGCACAAGTTGAGGTTGTTAGCCAATTATCAAGTGAAGGAAAAAGCCTAGCGGACAACTTCTTAGAGAAGTGCGTTGTACTCCAAGCACCAAAAACGCTGAAGAACTTACAATCGATCCTAGGCTTTCTGAATTTCGGAAGAACTTACATTATAAACTACGCAGAGAGGATTAAACCTCTCTACGAATTAATAAAACCTGATTTTAAACCAATCAACTGGACTCAAAAACACACAGAAATTTTGAGATCACTGCAAACAGACATGTTAGCAAAAACAAAATTAGAAACATGTGACAATACATGCAACCTTGTAATCCGAGTCATCCCAGGAAGATGCGGATTCACGTACCTGACCTCTAATGAGGGAGAAACGGTACCAATAGCTTACAAATCACATTTGTACACACAAGCAGAAAAACCATTTAGTCTCACAGAAAATACTGTGAAGGCCGTGCAAACTGCTATAGCGAAAGAACGAGAACTAGCACAAGGCAAAAGGATCACTGTTCTCACAGCAGAATCCGCCTTCGAGGCACTATTCAGTCCAGTAAACCTGCCTACAGTGTCACTGGATCCGAAATGGATACAGTGGGAAAATTCTCTTGCAGCAGAAGACGTGAAATACTATTTCGCCCCGCACATGAAAAAACTGAATGATTTAAAATATGAAAAAGAATATCCTCTGCCAATCGAAATTCTTCCTCTAGAACAGTACTCCTGTATAATCTATACAGACAGATTTGTACAGCATTACAATGTGGAAAAGAAATCCTACTATGCAGCCTGCACGATTGTTAAAGGTCGCTGGCTCTGCGGTAAATTCAGACCGAAAATAACAAAAACTGAATCACTGAGAAAATGTTCGGCTCAGCGAGCTGAAATCAGATCATTAAAGATGGCGCTTGAAAATGCCGAACGTGAATTCCCGACACTAATCATGTGCCATTCGCATTTTTGCCTCAACTCCTACAATAATGATTTGCAGAGCTGGGTTCAAAATGATTACAAAGACGACACAGGTGCCACAATCAAGCATAAGATGCTTTGGAAACAAGTAGTTCTTTTACAGAAAGAACTACAAAAGACTCACGTGATACACACTCTGAGTCAACGACGTGATGGCGTTCACGTTGCAGGGAATTCATTGGCTAATACAGCCATAGCGGAAGCAAGTAAACCGGCTTCCGTAGCCACAAAAAAGCGTTCAGAAAAATACATAGACGGGGAAACCATGCTGGCGGTAAAAACGTCTTCAAAAGGCAACTGTGCAGCATTACCTGTAAACGATCCACTCAATTATGCATACGTAATTGATGCAAACTCCATTCCTTTTGCTCGAATCCCTGGAGTGGAGGATAGGGTAATTCCAAACACGAATCGGAGGAAGTTATTAATAGCAGACGCACACATGGGTGAAGGTCCAAGGCACAAACAGATAAAGGAATCTCTGACCGAATTACAAGCAGTATACTGGTGGCCGGGGATGAGCCTGCACCATTATAAATTTGTAAAGAACTGCCCAGACTGCGACAGAGATCGCAGTAGCGAGTCAAGCGGAGTAATGCCATGGCCATGTATGATGGTAGCATAAGAGCTATCTACACATGCAATCCAGCGTCCTATTAATTGTTTAAGACTACACTCACTTTAAAAAATGTGGCCCCAGCGCTCGGCTGACGCCAAAACTGTTATAAAAGATCTGCGAGTCTTTATCGGCACATACGCAATTGCCATGCTTCATTCTAACCAGGGTCCTGCTTTTAGCTCTCGAGCTTATAAGGAGGCCATGACCAGCATGGGAATTGGATTGCGATTCTCTTGTCCATTTCATCCTGAAGGAAATAGCGTAGTGGAAAGAAAAAACCGAGACATAAAGCAATCTATAACAGCAAAGGAATTAGGTTCGGGTGATGGGTGGGTCAAACATTTAATAAGTGTCCAACGTAGTCTTAACAACCTGCCAAGAAATTCTCTAAAAGGTTTCAGCCCGTACGAACTATTGTTCGGAACTAGAATGCATGTACAGGACTTAGATAGTCTTGCTTCAGTGGTAGAAGATAAGAATAAAGACTTTGATATCAAAGATCGTTTGGCTATTTTACAGGACTTAAATGAAACAAGAAAAGCCCTGAGCAACATAAAGTTAAAACAACAGCCAACCACCACTGAAGACACACCACCTGTCCCAGCAAGACCTGTCTGGATTCCAAAGATTGGAGATCTGGTCAGAGAAAAAATAGCGGTGAAGAAGGAATTTGGGCCTTCGTACAAAAAAGCAGTACCTGTCTTAGCAATCAACGGAACAAGATCAGTAGTACTACCACCCCTTGCTGGTAAAAAGGAGAGCAGAGTTGTATCAATCGACCTGGTAAAACCACAATCATGTGGCCTATAATCAACAGCAGGCCCAGTGGACTCCCAAGAAGTAACAGAATACCCAAATTTGCAAGTATCCAAGAGGTTCAAACTGAAAGACTAATCACATTTGATAAACCTGCAGTGAATAAAAAAGGACTATGCAGAAATGCAATGGAACTAGTCCCTCTTGAAACACGGATTGAAACAGTTCGTCATGAAACACCAGTCTACAGAACAAGTTACTTACCTTCGGTAACGATATATCTGTAAGAAACATTAGTTAGTATTAGATTCCTTACCTTAGAATATCCCCAGGCGTCAGACTGGATCCGGAAATTTTTGCGTAGCAATACCCCTGCGCGTCGTTAGGCGTCGTCTCCGGCTCCGCGTCCGTCGTCGGCGTCGTCTGCGCCGGGATGACGTCGTCGGAGTACTTAGATGCCGCCTATGCGCGCTGACGTCAGTTCTTAGCCACAGCTTTTCCGCGCCAGATATGCAGAGCCATGGTAGAACCAACACTGGTGCCAAGAAACTAGGGCCCTGAAAGGGGAAGAACCTTAACCCTAGGTATCAGTTAGCAGAACGGGGAGGATGGGTGGGGCGGTAAGGAATCTAATACTAACTAATGTTTCTTACAGATATATCGTTACCGAAGGTAAGTAACTTGTTCATCTGAAAGAAACACGTTAGTATTAGATTCCTTACCTTAGAATAGATACCCCAGCAATACCAACCCCGGTGGTGGGTCTGCGAACCAATACTCACACCAGGAAGTCCTGGAGGACGGACCGGCCAAAGAAGCCATCCCTCCAGACTTGACTGTCCAGGCAGTAGTGCCTCGCAAAGGTGTGCAGCGAGGCCCACGTTGCCGCCTGGCAAATGTCCTGCAAGGGGACTCCCCAACCCAGGGCAGTAGTAGCCGCCGTGGCCCGAGTGGAATGGGCCCCCAGCCCAACTGGAGGCTCCTTTCTAGCCAAGGAGTAGCACGCCTTGATGCATAAGACAACCCACCTAGAGATGGTTCGCTTATGCACTGCCCGTCCCTTCTTCGCACCCACGTAGCCAATAAAGAGTTGGTCGGCCACCTGGAACCGGCGTGTGCGATCCACATAGAATGAAAGCGCACGTTTTGGGTCCAGACGATGGAGCCGCTCTTCATCCATTGAGGGATGCGGAGGCGGGAAGAAGGAGGGTAAGGTGATGGACTGCCCGATGTGGAAAGCAGAGACTACTTTGGGCAGGAAAGATGGTTCTGTACGCAACACCACTTTGTCCGGATGCACAGACAGAAAGGGAGGTTTGCAAGATAGAGCCTGGAGCTCACTCACCCTTCTGGCAGAGGTGATGGCAACCAGGAAAGCCGTCTTTAAGGTGAGAAGACGGAGAGGAAAAGAGTGAAGTGGCTCAAAGGGAGCGCACATCAGGAAAGTAAGAACGAGGTTCAAGTCCCACTGAGGCATCACAAAAGGGACAGGCGGAAACATGTGTGTGATGCCTTTCAGAAAGCGAGTTACTATAGGGGACTTGAACAAAGAAGGCTGATCAGGGAGCCTTAGGAAGGCTGAAAGGGCAGAAAGGTAGCCCTTGAGAGTGCCCAGAGCAGAGCCCTGCTGGGCAAGAGAAAGAAGGAAGAAAAGAACTTCAGAAAGAGGGGAAGAAAAGGGATCCACAGCCTTTGCTGTGCACCATGCCACAAATGTGTTCCACCGGCAGGCGTATACCGACTTAGTGGAGGGACGCCTGGCTGCCAGAATAACATCACAAACTTCAGGAGGCAAGTCAAATGGCCTCAACTGTCGCCGCTCAATCTCCAAGCATGGAGGTGGAGACTGGACAGGTTCGGGTGGAGGACCGTCCCCTGCTGCTGCGACAGAAGGTCCTCCTGAAGAGGCAGACGGATCGGGGGACCGACTGACATGTTGAGTAGCTCGGGATACCAGTACCTTCGAGCCCAGTCCGGAGCCACAAGGAGTACCTGGGCCCGGTCGAGCCTGATCTTCAGCGCTCTGGGCAGAAGTGGTATAGGCGGAAAGGCGTATAACAGATCGCAACTCCACTCGCGACGAAATGCGTCGCCGAGCGAGTGCCGCCTTGAAAATTCCAACGCGCAGAACTGATGACATTGCGCGTTCTCTTCGGTGGCGAATAGATCTAACCAAGGCTCTCCCCAGTGCTGAAAAATGTCTTGCGCCACGTCCGAGTTCAGACGCCATTCGTGATCCATCGAGCACCGTCGGCTGAGTTCGTCCGCCCTGGCGTTCAGAGAACCTGCCAGGTGTTGAACCACCAGGGTCACGCCCTGATGTTCCAGCCACTGCCAGAGACGCAGAGCCTCTTGACAGAGGGTCCAGGACCCCACACCGCCCTGTTTGTTGCAGCACCACATGGCAGTGGTGTTGTCCGTGAAACACCTGCACTACTCTCCCCCGAACAGAGGGGAGGAATGCTTTCAGTGCTAGACGAATCGCCCTCAGCTCCAGAAGGTTGATATGGAGCTGGGACTCCGCCGGAGACCAGAGGCCTCTGATCTCCGACCTCTCCCAAGTGGCCTTCCCAGCCTTGGAGGGACGTGTCCGTCACAACCACATGCTCCGGTTGGGGAAGGGAGAAGGATCTGCCGTTGACCCAATCGCGGTCCGTGAGCCACCACTGCAACTGTCTCGCAGTGCCTTCCGAGATCAGGACATGGTCGGACAGGTTGCCCTGATCCTGGGCCCACTGAAACTTCAGGTCCCACTGCAGAGCCCGCATCCGCCACCGGGCGTGATGCACCAGAAGGATGCAGGAAGCCATCAGCTCCAGGAGCCGCAGCGTCAACCTGACCGAAACCCGGGATAGCGGCTGGAAGATGGGAATCAAAGCCTGAATATCCCGGACTCGCTGCTCGGGAGGATAAACCCGAAACTGCGCCGAGTCCAGAACAGCTCAGATGAAGAGGAGCTTCTGAGAGGGGCACAGGTGGGATTTCGGCACGTTGATGGAAAACCCCAGCAGGTGCAGGAGATCCGCCGTAATCTGGAGGTGGCTGGCGACTGTCTGGGGCGAGCCCGCCTTCAACAACCAGTCGTCGAGGTAGGGGAAGACTGAAACCCCCAACCTGCGCAGATGAGCTGCGACCACCGCCATCACTTTCGTGAACACCCGTGGGACGCTTGTGAGGCCAAAGGGGAGCACGGTGAATTGAAAATGCTCGAGGCCTACCGTGAACTGCAGGTAAAGTCGGTGGGCCGGCAGGACGGGGATGTGAAAGTAGGCGTCCTGCAAGTCCAACGCCACCATCCAGTCTAGCGGGTCTAGGGCATTCAAGACTTGAGCTAAAGTCAACATCTTGAACTTCTCCTTTCGGAGGAAGCCGTTGACGCTCCGTAGGTCCAAGATAGGGCGTAGGCCCCCTTTGCCCTTCTTGGGGACCAGAAAGTAGTGGGAGTAGCAACCACACCCTACTTCTGGCCCAGGAACGCGCTCGATGGCCCCCTTGGCCAAGAGGGCCGTAACTTCCTCTTGCAGAAGTTCCAAGTGGTCCCCCGACACGCGGTGGTACTGCGGTGGCATGGCTGGAGGGGTTGACTCGAAGGGGAGGGAGTAGCGCCTTCGGACGATTTGCAGCACCCACCTGTCCGATGTGACTGTGCACCAGTGGAAGAGGTGATGGCGGACCCTGCCCCCCACTGGCGTCACATGGGCCTGAAAACTCGGACTAGGAAGGTTTTGAGGCGGGAGCGGGTGCGGACTGGGCTCGCCTGGGACCCCGACCGCCTCCCCGGCGGTTCCCACGGCCGCCACCGCGCTGGACATTCTGCTGCGGCATGTGGCTGACGGTCCGTGTGGGGGCGCCCCTTCCTTGGCCACGAAAGGAGCGAAAGGCACCCATTTGCTTGCGTGGGCCGAGAGGCCCAAGGACTTGGCCGTAGCCCTGGAGTCCTTAAAGCGCTCAAGCGCGTGGTCTGCCTGGTCGCCAAACAGGCGACGGCCATCAAACGGCATGTCCAGAAGCTTGGCCTGGACATCGGCCGAAAAATTGGCGCACCGTAGCCAGGCGTGGCGTATGACTGCCACTGTCGTGGCCATCGCTCTGCCTAGCGTATCGGTGGGATCCAGTCCGCACCGTATAGAGTACCGTGCCGCATCTCGACCCTCCGCCAGGGCTTGGGTGAGTTTAGCCCTGACCTCCTCAGAGCATTGTGGCAGCACGTCTGCAACCGTGTCCCACAGGGTGTGGGTGTAGCGGCCCAAGAGGCATGCGGTGTTGACTGACCGCAGTCCCAGACTAAGGGAAGAGAACACCTTGTTGCTAAACTGTTCAAACCTCTTGGATTCCCTGTCGGGAGGTGCCGACGGGAATGCGGTCTGGGAGTTAGAGGCCTGGATAACCAGGCTCTCAGGGGTTGGATGGGTCGACAGGAAACTTGGGTCACCCGGAGCCGGGCGGTAGCGTCTGGCCACGTTCCTGTCCACAGGCTGTCCTGAGGCGGGCTTGGAACAGGTGCCCAGCAGAACGTCACATAAGGCCTCATTGAACGGCAGCAGAGGCTCGACCGAGCTTGACTGCGGTTTGAGGACCTCGGTGAGGAGATTAGTCCTCACGGACGCTGAGGGGAGCATAAGGTTTAAGGCCTTAGCCGCCCGCATCAGAACTACGCTATAGGCTGCCCCCTCCTCCGTAGCCACGGTTGGAGGGGAGACAAAACCAGTGTCTGGAGAGAGGTCCTGGCCACTGGCTTCCCCAAGCTTCTCTGTCCAGTCCGTTTGGTCCTGACATTCCTTTGTCAGAGGGTCCTCAGACCCCTCCCAGTCCTCTTCATCACCCAATGCCTGGTAGCCAGGATCAACAATTGGGGCACGTTCATTAAAGTAGAATGTACCCAAAAGCCGTCTCGTACGGCGCCCAACGGGGCCGTGTCGACAGCTGAACGGGATTGACAGAAGAACTGGGGCCGGCGTCGACGAAGTCGGCACCGGTGGTGACACTCTTGGGGACGGCGCCGGTGAGGTCGTGAGGTCGACCCGGATCCGGAGCAGGATCCGGCCGGGGCCTGCGGCGCAGGGACCAAAGTCACCGGCGGCGCCGAGGCCGAAGCCGTCTGCGGCGTCGGTGCCGGAGCACTCGACCCGCCAGGCCCCGGAGCCGGACCCACTGGGCCCGAAGGCGCCGTGGGGTCCGGTGGAGAAGAGAGCGACCTCATGGCCATGAAGTACCGCTCGATCTCCTTCGGCTTCACACCCTGTTCAGAGACCCGAAGGTATGGGGCAGGATGCGGCGCTAGCGACTGCGGAGCCACGTGGGCGGTGCCACCCAAAACCCCGGCCGCGTCGGGCGAGCGTCGGGGGCGGTCGGAGGAGCGATGACGCCGCTCCGACCTCTCATGCCTCTTACCTGAGGAGGAACCAGAAGACCGATGCCGACTTCCGGAGCTGCGAGGGATCCGTCCCCGCGACCGATCCCTCGACCTCCCATGGGACCGGGACCTGGAATGGCGCGGGGGCCGACTGTCGGAGCTCGAGCCGCTTGCGTGACCGCTCCCGAGTAGCCTTTGACGTCAGAGCTCGACAGTCGGAGCAGGAACGGTCGTCGTGGTCGAGGCCTAGGCACTGCAGACACCGGCGATGGGGGTCGGTACTCGACATCAGTCGACTACACCTCGAGCAGGGCTTGAACCCGGGCATCCCTACCAGCACCTGAAGAGTCGAGCGACTCGAAGAAGATCAAAAATGATCAAAAAAGTTTTAGTCAAAAAGTGGCTAAGGGGTAGAGCTTCTCCGGATCTGCGCTAGCTGGCGCGGAAAAAAGAAGAACTGACGTCAGCGCGCATAGGCGGCGTCTAAGTACTCCGACGACGTCATCCCGGTGCAGCCGACGACGGACGCGGAGCTGGAGACGACGCGCAGGGGTATTGCTACGCAAAAATTTCCGGATCCAGTCTGACGCCTGGGGATATTCTAAGGTAAGGAATCTAATATTAAGGTGTTTCTTTCAGATATGATGTAGCGTCAGAATGTGCTAATGAAAGGCAAATTGAGAAAACAATTCCAACAATCGACAGAACTGCATCTGGCTACTTCATCAACTTCGACAACTTTTCTGAAGATCAAAGCGACCCTGAAGTGACGCCAGAAACAAAGACTTTTAAGGAAAAAGCAACAGAACTCTTTCATCAACTCAAGGAAACCTACCTTATTTCTCCATGGTTAGAATTTTGGATTGGGCTAAGTGTATTTTTCCTCCTGCTTTGGCTCATCGTGGTACTTTGTTTGGGAAAATTCATTGATGAAAAATACAATTCAATGGACACAGCAAGTCAGAACTTCAACTTAGTTCTGAAACCACACAGATCATCTCACGTGGAGAAAAGAGAACTATCATCAGTAAATGTCACAGCCATTCCAATACCCGGCGGGGTAGTTAGGGACAAGACAGACTATGAAATATATGGCCCGGTCGAGATCTTGAAATATCCTCACCAGTTCAAGGTTTCATTAAGTGACTTTGTAAAACCAAGTACATTCTCTGATGATTGGGACTTTAAAAGTATAAATGATATGATGTCAGATTTGGTGCTGTCAGCAAAATTCACAGAACATGATTATTTACAAGGTTCATCTAATTATGAACAGATGTACTGTTTTTCACATTACGCAGACCACTACTTACATAAATCTGCTCAACCTAGAAATGTTTTTAAATATAACCAATGGGAACATTGTGCTACTCCACCTAAAAGCAGTTCGAAAACATTCTATGAGAAATTCCAATACTTCTCAGGGTTTAACACAAGTAATGCAGAAACATTTTATTATAAACTGTTGGATAAAACGGGGACGAAAACTAAATTGATATATTCAGAAGCATTTTATGAGAAAAATGATTACATTTGGTTTTGATTTCTGGAAAGATAACATCGAAACAAAAACGATCTGGGGTACAAAAGATTGGCAGGTACAAGGCCTAGAAGCATTATTTCGAGCCTGCATAATCCCAGAACAAATAATGTTCCTGAATGACACAATTCAACAAACAACCTGTCTTGGTCTAGCCAAGATTAAAGACCTTAACAAACCATCTATTCCAAAGCCAATACCTGATAATGCGACCACAGATATTGAAATAGACGTATCCCAAATTTTAAATGAAAACAGAACACATCCTGATTGGAAAAAGTGGTTAATCTGGCCTACAGACACGAATAACAGTCAAGACAGATTCCTGAACAAAACACAGGGGTTAAAAATGTCCAGACCAGACCCTAGATACTCCCAGAGACAACATCTAGGGATAGTAACAACATACAGTGTAGGGAAACTCTGCCTTGAATGGCTACAAACATCCACACTGGCACAAATTAAGCAACACTTGTCTTTACTTAAAGATGGTGCTGACTTGCGCGATTTCATTATGGGACCGCGCAAACAGCGTCAAAAACGTTTCATAGCGGCCAGCATATATGCGGCATACAACGAGGCTTGGAAAGAAACTCAAATTGAAACAGGCGAGAAAATACAAGAAATTGATCGTATTAATTTGGAGAAATCACTTTCTGTTGTGGACAATGGGTTAATGACTCTGTCCTCCAGAATATATTCACTGGACAGTATTGTATCATCTGCTATTGATATAATAGACCAGGACTTGCTAATGTTACAACATGGCCAGTCCCAATTACGTTCTATTGTACAGCTAGGATGGACGTTGCAAAATCTCCGTTCGGGCTTTGTGCCATGGCGTTTAATCAACACAACGTCATTGTTTTCCATCTTTAACCTTACTGATAAACAAATCAGTTTGGCACAGAAAGGAGAGGACTATACAATCCTGAGCATCGAAAAACTTGAGAGATTACCATTGACAATGTCAGAAAGACCTGTCATTGAATGAATTATACACGGGATTATCAAAATTCCGATAACAACTTTCCAATTTAAAAATTGCCTTGAGTATATACCGGCAGGCCAGTATGAAAAGTTGGGTAAAGGATACATTAAGTCATCATGGAAATTACCTTATACACACACATCTTATAGTGAGAACAACAAAAATTTATTTCTTAGTGGTAATGAGTGTAAACATTCACTAAGCGGTATACTTTTGTGCCAAGGTATTAACTTACATGGGGCCTGTGAGGGTACTTCAAACAACCTTTCATGCCACCAGCATGGCACACCTGCAGCACAAATAGAGCCATTTTTAGGCAACTTTCTAATGGGAGTTACGTTCTAATAACGGATCACAGCTGTTGAGGCTTAGTGCCAGGGAAAGCATATCTCTTAAGCGTGAGTTCCATGGTCACTTGCTGTATGCATGCATTGTATCCAAACGGCCCTGGAGACTCAGTGACTCCGATTTGGCCTAATTTGAAAGTCTCTTCTATACGAATTGATACTTTAAGCAGATTGAAGTCTGTGCTTTTGCAGACAACAGTGGCTATCACGTCATCAAAAGAGACGTATGATCTCCAAGTTGCAAAGACGGCGGCAGAGATACATGCACTTTTATCAACAAATTGCCCGGTGCATTTCAAAGAAATGCTCAGCCAAATACTAAATATGTCGAATGCCAGTGGTATCTCGAATGTATTTAAGACAGTTTTTTAGGGACTGTTAACACCATTTGAAGCGGTCCTGGGTATCTTTCCAAATGTTGTACATTCGATTTTTGTTGGCGTACCACTAATTTTGGGACTCGTAGCAGGCATTTTATTTTTGACTCTCCTGCTCCGATATGGCAAACCAAAACGCAGACATGACTCCGGCAGGGATGGAAGAAACGATCCTAGCAATACGCTACCGGACCGCATAACTAGAGTCCTTGGGATAGCTCGGCTACGAGATCTGAACATGACCTGGTTTCTTTCCTTCAGACCTATATGGCAGACCTGCATCTTACCTGTGCTTCGATGTATGCTATGCGGAGAGGAATGCGTGTTAGACACCTGTCTTGCACTACCATCAGCTATACCAATGGACGTCGATACTTTGCTAAGTCCAGTAACGGCTCACGCATCGTGTTGTCCCCAGCGGTTACCAATCCTGATGAAGGCATTCGTTGAGACTCCTACACTACGACTAGGTGGTGTCAGTGAAGCAAGAAATGAAAGAAGTATCACCCAGGCCCGACCATCTGTGAGCATTGCTGATCCTGAAATCGATGATAGCAATCATTCTCACAACTGCCAAGTTACAGCATTATCGAACTTGGTCGAACTGTCATCTGAATATATAGACCAATTCTTTGCGAGCCTGTCTGAAATGATGTTCTCTCCTGAACAAAAACAATAACTTTTTGGGAAAACAATCCGGCACACAGCGTTCCCATGAACTCTGAATTCGGCCTTCAGCTTTGAACAACAAAAGCTACTGAAATGCGTTTTGAACTACTTTTCCCCGCTCACCATGAAATTAATTTTTCCATAATATTTACCTTTTTCCTGGCACACGTCCTTTACTTAAAGTAGAACTATTCATAAAGAACAGAGCTTCTATTTTCAGTAAATCTAGAGACAAAATATAAACTCAGCCTCTAGCACATTTATTAATGCAATAGTATTTAATATGTGATGAAATGGTCTCGCCCTTCTTTTCTGTATTTAGAGACATTTCATGTGTAATTTTTCGCAAAGTCGTTCAACTGAATACATATGCAATATTTTTTTGAATGATTACTATGCTTGATAATGTACAGTACCAATTCAATTCCATGTATTTCAAGTACACCATTTCAAATGCAAAATGTATTTTGGGGTGGGTATGAATACACGCGCTTCTTATTGCTTTAGTTTTAGTAATTTGACGGACATAAATTCGTGGAGTGGGTCTTGTGTTCTATCTAGGACCCCGATCAATATTGTGACCTCATGCCCCTATACGGCTATAATCAATACATATCCCTATAATGGCATAATCGATCAGAGCCATAATTCAGTAACTCGTCTCTGCAGCTCATGACAGTCCATGACACAGCAGAAGCCACTTCCTTAGATTCCTAGATAACACACTGAGTTCTTTTGACATCTGAAACCCCCCAGCAACCTGGGAAAGCCCCGCTTGCTTTGTTTTGATTAATAATAGAACTCCTGCGAGCACTGTAAGAACGACCAGTTCTTAGGGACATCTTTATTGACGTCTTATGTCCAAAAACGTACGTCAAACTCGGCACCTTTAAGGTATAAATATACCAACGTTGCCTTAAGCAAGCACACGGTGGTGGTGAATACTGGAGCAGAACAGCTGTCCCCTTGCAGAGCCCAGCAGATGCGAGAAGCCTACGGACGCTGCCCCTCCTCATCCTTGACGCGCTGAGAAAGACTCTGTCTTTTCTCCTGCCGAGAAAATCCAGCTCCGGCGTTTCCAGCCTACCCTTGCGGGTAACTGGGATATCGGGTCCTGAGAGGAGATACCAGACCTCCTGCATTTTATTCCAGAGGTACGGTGCGGACTAAACCCTTAGAGAGAATTCTTGAAACAAACTCTTGGCAAAACCAACTTAACTTAAACTGCTACTTACTTACTCCCTCACATGTATTAGGCTTAGGTCAGGTACACTGGGGTAGGCATAGTTAGAAGCACCAGTTGAGGTCGTTAGCCAATGTATATATGAATGTATATATTTTATTCATTTTAACTATCTTATGGCTAAGAAACCATATCAATGCTTTTACAGTATTATTTCGTAATACTCCTTTTACTGTACGCACTTTTCATAATAACAAGTCTTGCAATTGTGGCAATTCATTTCTCTTGCATGAGAAGGAAGACTGCTCAATAAATAACATCTTTTATTGAAAACGCCTGTCTCTCTATTCTCTGCATCCTGGTGAAAGTAAAATCTGCACAACTGACTGAGTGAAATAGCGGTCTATTGTTTCACACGACTCTAGAGATTGACTCTTATTCTGAGTAGCAAAGTTGTCATGTTAATGCGGTTGTCGGAAGCTGAATCCCTTCTTGTCTGAGCCAGGGAAGCTGATCACTTCCTATTCAGTCAAGAAAGTTTCCAGTGACCTCTGAGCTAACTGGCGCAAACCTAAATTAAGTCTAACATAGTCAGTAGAGACCTAGAAGACCGCAGTCCTACGTCTACACTGCTGTTTATGTTATTCCAATGCGCAGGGCCTATAGGGAAAAAGGGAACTACACTACAGGTCCACGAATGGGAAGCTTCAAAGGTTTTCCGCCTTTGTAAGCAGACACTGCCTTTTGCTGTCCCTTGCAACCTGGTCCCACTGGTTCTGCCCCCCATTTTAGGTGGGAGATTCAGCGGGAAAACTAAGCTAAGAAGAGCAGTGTGCCCACCTTTGCCAACCCCAACCCTCAGGTGGGGGAGGCGAGGTGAAGCACACATCTGAGTCCCCTCCAGCTTGAAGATGAGAGGAATTAGGCAATTAGGGAGAGGCTCATGTCCCTTCTTCTATAATAGGGGGTGTAACGACCCCTAAGGAAACCATTAGTTCCGACCTGTACTCCACTTTAAACGCCCCTAAATCTAGTATATTGTGGCAATCCTGAACCTTGCCTCCTCAGACTCAAGGAAAAAAGAATAAGGACCGAAGGGGCGTGCTGACCCAGGAAGAAGTGGACACTTACTGCTTTAGTACATGCACTACCGGCCTATCCCGACTCAGATCTGCCTACAACGAAGAAAAGGGCGTGTTCAGCAGCCAGCAGCCCCTCAGAGCCCGGAGGACCTGCCCTGCACCCACTGTACAGACACTGTGACATGAGCACCGGTTTTGCTCAACGAAGACTACAAGCCCAGAATCCAGATTCAGGTGACTATGTGATTCTGCACTACTCTGCAATTGACGCCCACAGACCTTAGCCGAAGGCCCTCCTGGCTAACGTTGGGCTCCTGCATTCTGCACCCTGCCGCCCCAGTGCCGCTGGTGGTGCAACTTGAGCACCCACCTAAGCTTTGGGGTACCATGGTCCTACTCCCCAAAACTCCCACTCGTAAGTTGTGTACTTACCTGAGAAACTGCTAACGCTTTTTCTCCCATAGGAACCCAGTTATGAGATTATGGGCCTATAATGTTTTAAATGTTGAACTAATGTTTGTATGGAGAAAAGAGAACTAAACTGCAAAGTATAAAAAGTATTACCTTGTATTGTGACATCATAAGGTGTGGTATCTAGGCATAGCACCCAGAGTACTCAAAGTAATCCAAAAGTAACTACAAGTATTCTGAAAGTAATTACTGTGTAATTCAAACGGTATTTTAAAGAGATACAAACTTGTAACCACTGCAAATCCACCCTCCATTGCATTTATGTGGAAAGGTTTTCAATTGAAAGTATATTTTACCTACCTGTGCACAGTCCTGTTAGGTTCTATAAATAATGGCATACGTGATAAGTGTTCAGCGAATAGGTCTCTCAAAAGGTCAGCCACATAACTTTCCATCTTAGTGATCGCTGTTGTATCCAGGACGCCCGTGATGCGTATGTTATTGCGGCGTGATCTGGCCTCCATATCCTCGTTCTTTGCACAAATCACACCCAAGAGTCTATCCGTCTGTGACAGTTGGTCTTTGGTCTCGACATGTAAATCATGGAGGCCAGACTGCTTATTTTCGAGAACGTCCAATCTGTGATCGTGTACCCCAACCTGGGTCTTCAGGGATTCCATCTGCGTTGTCAGCATGTCTAGTTTTGCGTCAATAGTGCGCAAGCTAGAGCACATTTCTAGCATAAGGGTGTGCATATCTTCGCCGTGATCTTCTTGCTGCCCCTCCATTGCCCCGCCATATGCAGACTCTGCGTCTGGCTCCATTTGCCTAGTCGACCGTCGCTGCTCAAAGCTAATCTTGGGCTGTTTGGCATCCAGTTTCCCATGATGGTACACCTGCACAGGCGTGCCCAGTTCACAGCGTATGCTTGGACCACTGCTTCGCAAACGGAGCGGCCCGAGTTTCCCCAGCAAGGGATCCCCTCTGCGCCTGCGTGGATTAGCTCACCCAACTCCCCAGGGTGTGAGTGAGACACTTTTTACTATCTCTACCACCCGTTCTCAAGAGGAAGCAAACAGATAGCTGGTGTTCAAGGTGGTGACCTTCCCACTACCGCAGGTTCAGACAGGCATCCACCAATCCCCCAGCTATTGCATTGATATCTCATTGGAAAGTGCCCCTCAGCTGTGCATCCCGAACCGCGATCACCCATAAGTACAGTGTAGAGGAAGAGCCATCACAGGTGGCCCCAGGGCCTCTTACTTCCACCCTTCAGTAAAATGGTGGCCGATCAGCATCCAATGGCCAAGTCAGCCTGCACGTCTCCTCCAAGCACCTAACAGTTAACTGTTCTGAAGTAACCAAAGCTGAAGCAGCAAATGTGCATTTACAGAATACAATGTCCTTTAAGCAAAAACCCTGTTAATGATTTGCTGTGCTATTGCAATGTATTCGCTGCAGACGAATTAGGCCAAGCTGGTGCTTCTACATTAATGCCAGTTGCAGTAAGTGTTGCTGGTACTGGTCAATTGAAAATGGTAAACGGGCACTGCTACGTCCTGTAGAGGTGCTGATTGAGTGGTTTCCAGTATGTGTTGCACCAGTTCAGTGTATTTGTATACAGGTAAATCCAGTAATATTACTAGCCTGTACAGACGGTATCAGGGGTCTAAAATGTCGCCATCTAGAGGTATTGGCAAGTTAACTAGAGCCACATGCAGTCAATATTCCGCCGCGGGGGCTCCCCGCATGAGCAGCATCTTCGTTCCGCAGGCTGCCCCTCTCAGCCCGACCTCACTCTTCCGCGGCCAGCCGCCACGAGACTCCTGTCAGCCCGTCTTCCCTTGCGGTCAAAATGGCGGCCGCCACCACAAGATTCACCTTTAGGCTCATCCTCCGTGATACAGGGGCACCTCCTCACCCAGCAAAGGGTGCAGCAGCTTTCCTCAGCCGCGACCCTCCTCCGGGCCGATTTTGCTGCCGCTCCGCCGGATCAAGTCGCAGGTCTCCATAGGCCCTAAATGGAGCCACGTCCTCAGGCGACTTGAGCAGCAGTGCACCGGGTCCACAGCCAATCCTCCAGTGTCTCGCTCGCAGCATCTCGGGTACCGGGGATGGTTGTAGCAGTGTCAGATGTGCCACAAATCAGCAATGCCTGTCCCCACGGTTGTCCTAATGTTCAGAGGGCATCAGCCATCGAAATTCCCTTCTATTATATGTGCGGATTTAGTCTCGGCCGGCGGAGCACACTCAGGGAGCAGCCATTCCGCTGCCTGGCAAGCCACACCCCTCCCCAAGGCCTCATAAAACTTCATAAGTTGGGCAGGAGACGATCTGGCTCCCGAAAAGTGTGGGAGGCGTGGAGTCGTCTCTGAAACAGGCCCCTGGGATGGAGCCTTCGAGTGACGATGCTTCGAGTCCTGCATCGCGTCAGGCGACCGACGGGGAGAAGGTTAAGAGTGCCTGTGCTCTTCGCCTTCTTCTTGTGTTTCGACTTACCCAGAGACCTTGACGACTTGGAGTGCGACGAGGAGTGGGGACTCCGCGAACGGTCTTGTGGCTTTCCCCTCGAGTTAGACTGAGAGTGACACGGAGCCGACCGCCAGGCCTCCAATAACTGTGGGGACCGCTCCCGCAAAGTTTTCATATGCATGGCCCGGCAGTCGGAGCACGACTTTAGGTCGTGGTCACGCTCCTGACACCACATGCACACGAGGTGCAGATCAGTCACAGACATCTTGTGACAGAACCATAAGACTTGAAGTCGGTCCAACGTTGGGACATCCCTGGCACACCAGGAGTCCAAGACTCAAAAAAGACACTGACAAAAGTCACAAAAAGCTAGCCAAAAAGCGACTAAGGGTTATCTCTTCTCAGGATCTGCGCTAGGCTGGCAACGAAAAAGAAATAACTGACGTCAGCGCGCAGGAGCGGCATCTAAGTAGGCACCACAACGCCATCCCGGCGACCACGACTTCCATGACAGACGCAGATTCAACCGATGCCACCTTCCGACAAGCAGGGGTATTGCTGAAGAAAAAATCTCCTGATAAAGACTGACGCCTGGGGGAAATTCTAAGGTAAGGAATCTACAACAGTCTCTTTCTGATCAGTGAAATCAGTGCTTTGCTAGATGTTTCGTCTATGACAAATATAAAAGGTAGAAAATCAAAAGATAAACCAGGAAGATGAGAAAAAGCAATTAAGACAGTGACAGAGAAACTCTGACCTCTACATCCATCCTGACAAAAGACTGAAATTATTGCAAGCATTTCTCCCAACACCTTTTGTGTTTTTGATATAACTCCTTAAGTCTGCATGGGTATGACAGAACAGCTCTAAAGGAGACCGGAGAAATCTCATAACATTTCTTATCCGTAATTCAATCCTGAATGTTCCAGCTTTTTGAACTGAAGCACTTTGCAGAAGTGTTTCTTCCAGAAACAGCAGAACTTTAGAGGATTCCCTTTCGGTTAGAGACACATGGGAGAGTAGAGCACAACTCCTTTCCACTTCATTTTCTCAATCCATACAATCATGTGACTAGAGTGCACATAGTACAATCTTAAACTGTATTTTAAACATGCCGTCTCAACATTTTCTATTGAGAAACTCCATCCTAATATTCTTTTCAAACTTTCATTTCAGGCCATTAACTGTTGACACCTCTAAATGCTCTAACTGAATCTTGACAAAATGTAATGCACTTCTTTCCAGGCCTCATCATTTCAGTCACTCTTTTATTGATTCATTGTGTTTCCAGCTCTTATTACTCCACTTCAGCCTCATCTTGTGAACAGGGTATCATTCGCAGTCTTTTTACATGTCTGGTTACAATCAAACAAGAAACATGACTTCAATATATATTCTAGTTTAGAAGTGTCTACTAAAGTTCTCATGAATGCAGTTTAACTTTAAAATAAGACAAAGGGAATTGCATGACATTACAAAGAGAGCACACTCATTGCGAAAAACATGATAAAAAAATATACGTCTAAATGAAGCCTTGTTGAAAGGACATCCCCTCAAAATTGTGAAGTATGAAATAGAAAAAACAAAAAAGCTATATACCTGCAGTAAAAAACAAAATTCTAGTGGATACATTATGCTCCTGCAGATTCCTCTAAATAATTCTCACACAGGCCTTTTCTTCTCCAGAACTTTTACCCAGCATGGTCTTATCAGGTGACACCAAGCAGCCTCGGTCACTACTCTGCCTCTGGACATGAAGATACTAGAGTACATTAGGTACCAACTGGTGCGCTGAGGAAAATTTTATTTACGTTCAGCAATGCCTTATCTGGTAGAGACTTTGTATAGCTGCAGATTCCTTGCCTTAGAACATTCCCCAGGTGTCAGCCTGAATCCAGAAAATGTTCAGCTTTACCTCTGCACGCGGGTAGGTGGCACCAGTCAGGTCTGCGTCGTAGGTACTAGATGTGGTGTGAGCTGTGCCTATATAGGAAGCACACCAGCAGACTGGCATTTGTTTCTTTAGGTGACTATTTCCGTACCAGAAGGAGTGAACCACATTAGAAAGCTGTGAGACAAGTGTGCAGATTTCAAGGACCTACAAGGACACTTCTGGGTGAAAAGTCCAGTTCGCTGAACGGGGAGGATCACTTAGGAATCTACAGCTGGGTGGAGTGTCTACGAGATAAGACATTACCGAAGGTACTTAACTTGTTCATCAGATAAAGACTTCTAGCCGCAGATTGCTTGCCTTAGAATAGATAACAAAGCAATACCTACCTTGTGGTGGGTCTGCAAACTGGCTCAGACCAAAAAGCACTTAAGGACTGAACAGGCAAAGTGCCTGTCACAATTAAAGTGGCTGTCAAGGCAGCAGTGTTTGTTTTGACCTAAACAGAGGGTTGCAGATATTCACGCCACCGACCTTCATAGCGTCTATCTCCCCTCCCACTGTTTTAACCAAGGGAGTCAGCCACATCAATAAAAATCCTTGTGGACTAGCTTACCTTTTTTAAATCACCACCACTTAATCACGACTACACTACTTTTCTGCCCTCTCACACGCATGCACCATATGGCTGGAACAGAAGATCTCCGCTAAAGAGCCCCTTTGCGGGTGCCCGTCAGACATTGCAGCGCCAGTCTGACGAGGAGCATGACCCATATGATGAAGCATGACACCTAGCTTGCTGGGTGTGTGAGGGTTCTAGTTCCCAAGAGGGAATTTTCCCTCTTTTTCTTTTCTCCTTACTTTTCTTTCCCTATACTCTTACTCGCCTCCATTCTAGTCCTACTGGGGAACTTTGTGCTACTATTTGTTACAGCAGTGTTTGGTAAACATGTGCATTATTGACCATGAAGCAGCCTGACCGATGTCCAGGAGAGGAATGTACAGGTGTCATGAAAATCGATATGTAACCCCTCTCAATCAGTGGTGCAAAATCCCATCTAAAAGAAGGAGCGAAGAATCATCTCATCTCTGTCGTGGAGGTGGGCTGCTGCAATTAGCCACAATTATTTGATGGGGAAAAATATGCTAGTCTCTAGAGGACCGCCGAAGTCGTCCTCCTTCAGTCCAATTACTTAATCCATTGTACTGTGTTTAACACCACAGATTGACGGGTGTTATATAACAATTCGCCTGAGATAAGGACGTGTGTGTTGAATAGGCGCCTTTAGAACGGTCAGTCTCCTTTCACCGGGTGCCTGCTGGGCCCCATGTGAGTACCCCTTCCGTTTTTTCACAGTCACCTCCAATATCGTTGTGCACCTCCACACACTGAGGCTATTGTTACTCCTCAGGTGTCCCTATTTGCTAGGTTGTGATGAGACCCCCTTACTGACTGTGGGGTCAAAACGCTGTTGACACGAACTTAAAAACAAATCATCCTCTAGCCCTACTAATGTGGTAGTAGGCTACAAAAAACCTTTGAATGCTCATGCTATGGTCGTTTTTTGTATAACTTGAAACCTAATTTATGTCACAAATTGTCACTCTTGTAAAAAGTAGGGTCACACTTCACCTGGGATTCCTAGAACTTCTCCTGATGAACTTCATTGCATTAATATAAACAGCAATTGTTTTCAACTTTCTTGTGTGTAGTTCTGATTCTCCCTATGACAGACTTTGACCAAGGAATATTGCCTTTGAGCTTAATTATCGTATACATACACATTGGCCGCAGGAACCATTGTTCCTTGTTATAAAATATTGATTTCCCCAGCCTCAAAACTACTAGGGCAATCGCAGCAGTGGCTAGGTTCGGAAGGACCGACTCTGAATATATGGTAGCCCCTGGAGTAGCATCGAAATTTCGTAAACCGGCGAGGAAACTATTTTGCAGGTTTTAAAAGACCAAGGGAAGGTGCCATGACCCTAATATCTTTGAAACGTTCCAAGCAAGAATATCCTTTCTTGAACAGGCTAGAGCAACTAAAAGCATAACCTAGAATAGAGACATGTATTTCTCCAGAAAGTCCTGTGAAGCACATTCACGCATATAGGCTGAGCACCACACTGGCATAAACTGACCTTCTCAGGCTATCAATAGTAACAAGGTCAACACAAATAACATTAATTATTTCAGTCAGTGAGACTCCAAGATCTTCCCCAACTGCCTGCTAGATTTTGTAGGCCATGTCCCAAAGGGCATGAGTAGATCAGCTCATTAAATAGACTTTGTTGACCAATCTCATTGCCAGGCTGCCTCAATCCCTTTAAGACTCCCAGAGGGGTCATGGGGAATTAATTGGTGTTGACCTTGCTGGTTGAGGCCAGCTCAACCAGATCTTTGACAGTAGGATGTTTAGTGAGAAAAATCATGATCAACAGGTGCTGATCTACGATATCTGGCCAACTGCCAATTCAAATGTGGACAAGGCTTTCTGTTGACTATCGTTGACAGTCGAGGCTGTCCAGGAAGTAATATTTCATGAACGTGTAGGGTAATTCCCACGTAGCGGCCTGGCAGATGTCCAGGACAGGCACTCTGTATGCTAACGCAGTAGAAGTGGCCTAAGCTCCTTGTGGACAACGCCCGAAAGCTTTCAGGGGCTGTTTCTTAGCCAGTGTGCAGCAAATTTTTATCCAGAGTACAATTCATGCGTTGGTCCGTTTATGCGCCGCCTTGCCTTTTTTTGCCCCAGCTCACTTAATGAAGAGCTTCTCGTCTACCCATTATTCTTTGGTGTGATCAATATAAAAAGACATGGCTCTTTTTTGATCCAGACTATGGAGTCTCTCCTCCTCTTTGGAGGGATGAGGTGGGGCGAAAAATTTTGGGGATGTGATGTTTTGGCTGACATGGAAAGGATTCACCACCTTCGGTGGAAAAGTGTCACAAATCCAAAAACACTGTTTGTCTGGGTAAAAGCTAGTGTGGAGGGCTAGCCGAAAGCTTAAAGCTAGCTAACCTGCCTGGCCGACGTAATGGCCACATGGAAGACTGTCTTAAAAGTCAGAAGCTTTAGAGGACAGCTGTTTAGTGGTTCACACAGAGAACACCTAAGAAACATCAAAAGTAAATTAAGATCCCATTGAGGCATACCGAAAGGGTAGGAGGGAACACATGTTGTAAGCCCTTGAGGAAACTGGTCACAAATGGTGACTTGAACAGGAAGGGCTGATATACCAAATTAAAAAAAGCTGAAATGCCAAAAGGGTAGCTTTCAACCATGGCCAGGGCAAGGCTTTGCTGGGTTAACGACACCACCTTCAACACAGAGGCAGAAGTGAGTCAACTTGTCCTGTGGAGCAACAAGCCACAAACAACCCAGCGGCAGACATATACTGTTTTTCTTGAGGGACACCTGGCTGCCAGAAAGACACTGAGATCTCAGAAGAAAGTTCAAAGACACTTTCTGTCACTATTCAATATCCAATCATTAAGGTGATGAGTGTGCAAATTTGTGTGTAAGACCCTGCCCTGTTGTTGCTACAAGAGATCCTTCTGAAGGGGCAGCCTGATCGAGGCACAAACTCAGGAGTTTTGGATACTATAATCTCCTTCCCTATCTGGAGCCACAAGGATGATATGGGCTCGTCCGTTTGGATCTCCTTGAGAACAGGAAAGGTATTGGTGGTAGGTGTACAGGAGCCAGAGTTTCATTCTAAATGGAACGTGTCTTTGAGCGAGAGCTGCATTGGAAACTCTAATGTGCAGAAATGATGACATTGTGCTTTCTTGGTGGTGGTGAACAGATCAAGCCAAGGTTATCCCCATTCTTGGATGAAACCTTGTACCACCTCCAGGTGCAGACACCATTTGCAGTCCGCAAGGTATCAATGGCTGAGTTTGTCTGCCGTGGTGTTCAGAGATCAGGCTAGGTAGTGTATGACCAGGAAGATGTCTGGACGTTCCAGCCATGTCCAAGGGAGCATGGCCTCCTGAAAGAGGGGCCATAACCCAAACCATCCTCCACTACCCCCCCCCCCCCCCACCCCCAGTTTGTTGCAATACCGCATGGCGGCGATGTTGTCCGTGATAGATGGAAGGATGGCTTACAACACCAAGCGGATGGCCCTCCAGAACAAGGTCAATGTGGAGTTGTGTTTCTGACAGAGACCAGACTCCTCTGATCTCTACCACCACAGGAAGATCTACACAACCCAGAAGTGATGTATCGGTCACCATCATTAGCCCTGGGTGAAGTAGGGAGAGCAGTCTCCCGCTGAACCAATCACAGTTCAGGAATCACCACTGCAAATAATTTGCAATCCCCTCCGAAATATGGACCAGATCAGAGAGATCCCCAGGTGATATGCCCACTGGGACCGTCAATATCACGGCATTTGCCACCAAGCATGTTGTACCAGCAGGATGCTGAAGGCCATCAAACCTAGCAGCCCCAGAGCCAACATCCAGAAGTGAGGTCACTGAGCGACGCTTAACTTTTGACATGGCAGCATGTATGCTGCATTGGTTCCCTCATACTTCCAAGACAAAGGTGACAAGTAAATTTGTGGATATGGGGTTACTGCTAGCAAAAAGGGAAATAACCAGGCACTGGAAGTCAAAAGAGGGCCCCAACAGCAAGAGATGGAAGGCTGAGCTGCAAAAATGGGCTAGTAGCGAGAGTGTTCTTAGATTTCTGTAGGCACGACCTCTGAACAATGAGAAGGCACTATATTCTGCAAACGCATGGGAGACGCTGGTACAATCTTTGTCTGATCACCAATCAGATGAGGAGTAGGGGAGGGATATTATGCACGAGGAAGACCCCTATATGCACATTGTGGGAAACCTTGGATTGCAGTTGAATCACGAAATCCGATTTGAATTTGGTGCTTAATGTAATACACACCGGTGGGGAGAGGGATTGGCCTGAATTGGGACTAGGGGTAGTATTAGTAAGATGATTGAGATTCGCGGCACTGAGAAGTATCGTATGGCTATATATGGACGGCCTGGTCATTACTGTATTAAACCCGGATGTATTATTTGATGGTTTGTGTATGTTGGGCTGGGGAGGGACTACTACCTGGCTTGGTGTGCGAAGATTGTGGATAGTACACTATTTTGTACTTTGTTGATATGAAAGTAATAAAATATGTTTAAAAGAAAACCATCCAGGAGTGAGGCTGAAACATTAGGATCATTGGCTAAATGTTGTCGCCTCTCTGCTCTAGAAAGTAAGAAAAGAACTGTACTGTGTCCAGGATGGCTCCAATGGAGGGGAGCACCTGGGAAGGAGTCAGGTGTAAATTTGGCATGTTGATAGTGAACCAAGGTGAATGCTGGAGGTTCGCCATAGTATGGACGTGGGTGACAACTGTGTGGCAAGCAGCTAGACGTCGGGGCTAGGGGGAAGACTGGAACCCTTGCCCTACGAAGATGGGCTACAACCACAGCCATCACCTTTGTGAACAACCAAGGGGCACTGGTGACACCAAGAGGGAGCACGGTGAACTAAAAGACCTACTGGCCTACAGTAAACTGCAGGTAATGCCTGTTGGCCTGCAGGATGGGAATGTGTAAATATGCATCCTGGAGGTGCAAAGCTACCATCCAGTCTCTGGGATCAAAGGCAGACAGGACCAGGGCCAAGGTGAGCCTCTTTTCGTAGGAAGACATTGAGAGGGCGAAGGTCTAAAATAGGGCAGAGGCTGCCATAATTTTTCTGCACAAGAAAGTAGCAGGAAAAGCAACACCACCCTATTTCTGATGCTGGCACCCTCTAATAGCTCCTTTGGCCAAAGAAGCCTGCACTTCCTGACATTGCACGGAACGCTCATTGCAAGGGCAGCAGGGTTTTCAGGAATGGGGGGGCATAACCTTGTAGGATGATTTGGAGCACCCACTTGTCTAAGGTTATTGCTTGCCATTCGGGCAGGTGATGCTTGATTCTGCAGCCAAATAGGGTAACTGTGGTATGTTGAGGGCACACCAAAGGGGATTTGAGAGGCTGCGGCTGCCAGGTGCGCAGAGGAGTAGACTATTCTCTGGCATTAGGTCCAACGGTCTCTGTGGAAGCTTTATCCACAACAATGATCAGGAGGAATATTGATGGCCCTGGTGTAAGTGTGGTATTGCAGGTGCAGCTGCGTGCCCATAATGATGTCACAGAAGGGGCGAAAGGATAAGTGCGGTTGGCGTGGAGCCAAGGAAAGGCCCAACAACCTGACGGATCTAGTCGGGTGCCTAGGGAGCATTGTATGGTAAAGATTTTAAGTTTAGAAGTATCCATAAGGAAATGTATTTATTGTCACTTCATTTGAGCAACCTAAAATGTATTTATTGTCACTTCATTTGAGCACCCTAAAAAGAAGGTCCTTATATACATCTTTGTATAAATAAAATTAAACATGCAGATTCTAATCTCTATTATTGTTTCTCCTCCCTCTTACTTCTCTGGATCACAAACCTTTCTTTTCATTGTCTTTCCTCCTAGGCATGGATTTTCTGTTGTATTTTGTGCCCTTCAATCCTCACATTGCCTCTCAGCCCATTTCCATCTCTCAACATTTCTGTGCTCAGCAGGAACCCAGTTACCCCATCAGTCAGTGTACACAATAAAGTAGTGGCACTTTCTGAATGCTATCAATCAGTCATGTTATCTACCACTTTTTTCCTGTCTCTCACAATCCTGAATGGAGGAATATGAGAGAGGGATTTTCCAATGTTTCATTGTCCATGGGAGAATGGAGATGCTGTTTTTGGCATGGTGCTACTGTGCATTCAAGGTCACATTCTTAAAATGACATGACCACTTGTGAGAGTCAATAATTCAGAGCTGTCTGAAGCTCTAATGACATTCATAGAATTAAGGAGCAAGCTTGGAAGAACTGACTCAAATATTTCAAATCAACAACTATATACAACTACATACTTAATACTTTGCAGTGCTACAACATTAATGGAACGGAGAAGCAATACTTTTTAATTCATGTTTAAAAGCCCTTCAGTTATCTTACTGAAATATTAATTTTGGTTGGCAAGCTTACCTGGTGGCACAAAGAAATGGTCACCCGTTTTTAGCTGATACTGTGAATTGTGCACTGTAGCTATTATTTCACCATTAATAATGTAGAAAACCTAATAGAGAGAAAATATAAAATTTTCCACAAAACCACAAACTACTTTTGAATAGAAAGCATGACCAAGCACAGACACATCAGCCATTGTACATTAAATAGTAAGGAACATTTTCTAACCTGTAACTCCAGTTCTCTCGTAGGGGTATTTCCATGAGAAGTCATGAGCACTTGAATAATCCTGCCCACGTACGGGGTCCCAGGAGCACATCTTTAGATATATCTTCTTAAGTGGATATTTTTCGCCTTTCTTCTGGAAGGCCTACAAAGATACTTAAGAGAGAGACAGAGACAATAATGCAGCCTAAAAACATAAGCTACCATGGCCGTATCTTCATCTTGAAGGGAAAATAGCGCACCAGTATACTATATATTGTGCAATTTTGTAGTGTTTAACACACAGAAGAATCCCCTTCACAAAACTCCTTCTTCATGATAGTGATGAAAGGTAGAGGACATAGGCTGCCATTATATGTCTTAAAAACAGAAGCTGTGCCTTTAAGAATCCAGAGACCACCAGTATCCTATCATGCACAGCTAGTGGCAATTACTTCAGTTCATTTTTCTGGCTCCTACTAGGAGCACCCTGTAGCATTGAGCTTGACACATTTTGGAAAGTGTCCAGACTGGGATAGAAAGAAGGACAAGACTGATCCTCACAGAGTGTTTATACTATGCTAGCCTGCAAGCCATGACTCTTGTCTCATCTGTAAAACTTTCTCAAAGCTCACACTGCCTGACAGAGAAGATTCGACTACAAAGAGCAGAGGAGCAGCGAAAAACGCAGACCCAGTTTTCAGGTGTGACTTCAGATCGAGGAGAGAGTCAGTACTCTGTCAGGGCTCTGTCTTCAGCCTCTGCGGGGCTCTCCAGCAGAAGAAGGGCTGAGAAACGGTGCGGGCCTGGTTGAGGACGCAGAGAGGAGGTACAGCGCCGACCTGTTCACTCAGCGTCAAAAAGATATCGACACTCTGAGTTGAGAGGAAGAATTAGGACGTCTATTACAAAACTGATGACGGGGATACCCAGGTCGGTGTCAAGAAGCCTACTGCAGAGGGCGACACCTCACAGGTCGCGGTCTTAATCAGTTTCCACGCATCTCCAGCGAGCAACGTCAACACACTGTCACAGTCGTTTGACATAAGACACCACCATCGATCGCTGATGCATTCATACCACTGGTCGACGCCAAGGCATAGTCGGCGATTGCAGTTGAGACACCATTGTTTGACGTCGAGAACCGCCTTCGAGGTGACGTCACCATCAATAAGTAGATCAACGTCGAGGCTATTCTATCCTCTACCTTTCATATCTATCATAAAAAAAGGAGTTTTGTGAAGGGTTGTTGTGGGTTAAACACTACAAATTTTACCAATTTATAGTGCCCTTTTTTCATTTCACGATGAAGATGCGGCCAGTTTAGCCTATGTATTTAGACTGCAGTATTGTCTTTCTCTTTCTTAAGTGTCTTTGCGGGCCTTGCTGAAGAAAGGTGAGAAATATCCACTTAAGAAGATATATCTAAAGAAGTGCTCCGTGGTCCCTGCACGTGGGCGGGACTATTCAAGTGTTTATGACTATACATGGAAATCCCATACAAGAGAATGTATAAGACCAGTCACTGATTTGAATTTCCTCTAAACCAGTCAACATTTTTAACATTAACACTGTTACATAACAGCTTTGTTTTGTGCTAAGGGCAGTGTTGGTTGTTGCAATTTGTATTTTGTTGTTGTTTTAAAACATGTTATTGAGCAAAGAAGTATCTCAGTTACATTTAAAATCCTGGTCACACTGTGGCCCATTTAGGACAGCCTACTTATAGCACTCCTTAACTGGTACATCATTCTAAAAAAAACTATAGTCACCATCTGTTGCCATGTCAGAACACAGTTTCTCTCTTCTCAAGGACGTTCAAGATTTTACCATATTTTGCCTGGGATTGCCATTGTTAAGACGTCTTCAACACATTTTCATAATGTAAAAGCATGTGGTAAAACAGCTGTAAAAGTTTGCAAATGGTTGCATTTAGGACACTGCAAAGGCACAGTGATTTTTCTCAAATTGTGTCAGGGTCCTGGCCACTCTGAGTCACTCTCAAAATCTTGATTTAATGACTGAGATGACAGCAGGAGATTGTCTCCAGGTTCTGATATTTTACAGTCCTACTTGCATATCTTTAAAAATTTTAAAAAAAACTTGACCTGTTCCCTGTCAAGCATCTATCTTCTCACTGCATACTTTACCTACCCCATTCTTCGAAGGTTGTTACATCAACAAGACTGAATAAATGGTTTATACAGAGATTTCAACCATTGTAGCTTAGGTAAGAAAGAGCCCACCCCCCATCCATGGTGGGCCAGTGATTGTTTTATAAATACTCAATATTGTTCTGTGGATGTTTCTATCTAGCTTGTCAATATTTGCAGTTGTGTCACTGGATCGTATCATCCGAAGTCTGGAAATGCCATTTCGTATAATTTCTGGGAACCATAAAGACTCCCTTCAGGTTACAATTGGTTTCTTCTGCACCCATATACAATTGAGCATTTGTTGCTGTAGTCCTTGTTTCAGGAACTCCACAGTGAGCATGTGCGAGGTATAGCAACTCTGGAAGGATCACTGTTTCAATCATGGATTTTGTGCTGCACCATGAGACAAAGAGCCCGATTTAAATCATGGCAAACAGTGAAGGATACTCCGTCTGCTGAAATATAAATCCCATTATATCCTATAAGATTTATATTTCGGTGGATGGGCTATCCATAATTGTGTTGGAGTAACCCGTCTACCAAGATCTAAATCTGGACAAAGTGTTCTCCTCTACCAACTCAGCTCCACAGTCATTTCCCTAAATAGTTTGGAGGGTCATTGAGGAGAAGGGGTACTTTTGCTTTGCTCTAGTTAGGTTTTAAATCTGTTTTATCACACACCAGTATAGATTGCATTGCACATCTTCAAAATTAGAAGAAATTCTGTTTGCATCAGCACAGACGTGACCTATTTTCAATGTCCGCAAGGAAAAACAATACCCCCCCCCCCCCACCAACATCCCTCCCTTCCTCTCCAGTACCAATAACTCAATGTCTCGAGCTCTGCGTGTGGGCCAGTCATTGGGTGTCATCTTCTTTCTCGTCCGGAGATGAGTCTGTAAGTCCTAATAATCGTAAGTAGCGGGGACATGTCAGCTCTTGAAATTCTTGGGAAAGCAGTGCCAGGAAGTGGTGCCAAGTGGTAATAAATGTGTCCTTCCGGCCGGAGAGCATAAGGGTGAGTCTTTCCAACCCCACAGACAATGTAACCAACCTAGGTGTGTCGGTGTGGTGTCCGATACCCAGAGAAAGAGGATGATCTGGTGGGCAGTGCATAGCGCAATTCTTATTTGACGTCCTCTTTGGTATTCGGGAAGGGCCAGTATTGTGTACGACGGGAACCTAGGAAGCTGTATCGAAAGGTGTGTGTCTATGTCATTTAGGACTGGGTCCCACAACTTAGTTATTTTGAGACACTCCCAGAGGATATGAGCGTGCCCTTCTTCCCGCAATGACGCCAACATTTGTCACTACGAGCCAGGTTTCCCCAGTAGAGCCGTACTGGGGTTAGGTACCAGTATGAGATGATTTTCACTGCTGTCTCAGTACCTGCTGTATTGTAGGTAGTGTGTTGTGCTCTGTGGGATATGACTTTCCACAACTCCAGAGAAAGCTGGCGCCCCAGTTCTGCTTCTCAGCGGCGTTCGGTTGAGCTTATGTCTTTACTCTGTGTAAGTCGCAAAAGAACATACAACTCTGAGAGGAGGAGCCATCTCTTGTAGGGAGTCAAAGCACGCTCTACTCCGTGACTCATTGATGGGTGCATTAGCCACTGCCTAATGCACAAGTTACTACTTTTTTAACAATATATCTGTAAGAGACATTAGTTAGTGTTAGATTCCTTACCTTAGAATATCCCCAGGCGTCAGACTGGATCCGGAAATTTTTGCGTAGCAATACCCCTGCGCGTCAGTAGGCGTCGTCTGCGGCTCAGCGTCCGTCGTCGGCGTCGTTAGCGCCGGAATGATGTCGTCGGAGTACTTAGACTCCGCCAATGCGCGCTGACGTCAGTTCTGATACACAGCTTTTCCGCGCCAGATACGCAGAGCCATGATAGAACCAACACTGGTGCCATGAAACGAGGGCCCTGAAAGGAGATGACCTTAACCCTAGATATCGGTTCGTAGAACGGGGAGGATGGGTGGGTCAGTAAGGAATCTATCACTAACTAATGTCTCTTACAGATATATCGTTACACAAGTAGTAACTTGTGCATCTGATAGAGACACGTTAGTGATAGATTCCTTACCTTAGAATAGATACACCAGCAATACCAACCCCGGTGGTGGGTAAGCGAACCAATAATCACACCAGAAAGTCCTGGAGGACGGAACGGCCAAAGAAGCCATCCCTCCGGACTTGACTGTCCAGGCAGTAGTGTCTTGCGAACGTGTGCAGCGAGGCCCACGTAGCTGCCTGGCAAATGTCCTGTAAGGGTACTCCTCGGCCCAAGGCAGTTGTTGTTGCAGTGGCTCGAGTGGAATGAGCCCGCAATCCAGCAGGGGGCTCCTTTTTGGCCATGGAGTAACATGCCTGAATACACAAGATGATCCACCGCAAAATGGTCCTCTTGTGTACCGCCTTTCCCTTCTTCGCGCCCACGTAACCAACAAAGAGTTGGTCATCCACTCGGAACTGGCGTGTGCGATCTAGGTAATAAGAGCGCACGTTTTGGGTCCAGACGGTGGAGCCTCTCTTCCTCTTTCGAGGGATGCGGAGGCGGTAAGAAGGTGGGCAAGGTAATGGACTGCCAGATGTGGAAGGCCGTGACAACCTTGGGCAGAAAGGAAGGTCTGGTCCGCAACACAACCTTGTCCGGATGAACAGAGAGGAAAGGTGGAGTAGAAGAAAGAGCCTGGAGCTCACTCACTCTCCTGGCAGAGGTGATGGCAACCAGGAAGGCAGTCTTCAGGGTAAGAAGACGGAGAGGACAGTTATGGAGTGGCTCAAAGGGAGCACACATTAGATTCAAGTCCCACTGGGGCATCACAAAGGGAACAAGAGGGAACATGTGTGTGATGCCCTTCAGAAATCTATTTACAATGGGGGACTTGAATAAGGAAGGCTGATCAGGTAGCCTTAAGAAGGCGGAAAGAGCAGAAAGGTACCCCTTAAGAGTGCGCAGAGCAGAGCCCTGCTGGGCAAGGGAAAGAAGGAAGAGTAGAACTTCAGAAAGGGGTGCAGAGAGTGGGTTCACAGCCTTTGCTGTGCACCATACCACAAATCTGTTCCACCTGCAGGCGTATACCGACTTTGTGGAGGGACGCCTGGCTGCCAGAATGATATCACAGACTTCGGGAGGCAAGTCAAATGGCCTCAACTTCCACCTCTCAATCTCCAAGCTTGTAGGTGGAGACTGGACAGATTCGGGTGCAGGAACATCCCCTGCTGCTGCGACAGAAGGTCCTCCCGAAGATGCAGACGAATCGGGGGATCGACTGACATGCTGAGTAGCTCGGGATACCAGTATCTTTGTGCCCAGTCCGGAGCCACAAGGATAACGTGGGCACGGTCGCGCCTGATCTTCTTCAGCACACTGGGCAGAAGTGGTATAGGCGGAAAGGCGTACAATAGACCGCAACTCCACTCGCGATGAAAAGCGTCTCCAAGCGAGTGCCGCCTTGGAAATTCCAACGCGCAGAACTGATGACATTGCGTGTTCTCTTCTGTGGCGAATAGATCTAACCAAGGCTCTCCCCATTGCTGAAAGAGGCCTTGCGCCACGTCTGTGTTCAGACGCCATTCGTGATCCATCATGCACCAGCGGCTGAATTCATCCACCCTGGCATTCAGAGAGCCTGCCAGGTGTTGAACTACCAGGGTCACGCCCCGATGTTCCAGCCACTGCCAGAGGCGCAGACCCTCCTGGCATAGGGTCCTCGACCCCACCCCGCCTTGTTTGTTGCAGTACCAAATGGTGGTGGTGTTGTCCATGAACACCTGCACTACACTCCCCCGGACAGAGGGGAGGAATGCCTTCAGTGCTAGACGAATTGCCCGCAGCTCCAAAAGGTTGATATGGAGCCGGGACTCCGCCGGAGACCAGAGGCCTCTGATCTCCGCCTCTCCTATGTGGTCTCCCCAGCCCTGGAGGGACGCGTCCGTCACAACCACGTGCTCCGGGTGGGGTAGGGAGAGGGATCTGCCACTGACCCAATCGCGGTCCGTGAGCCACCACTGCAGTTGTCTCGCAGTGCCCTCCGAGATCAAGACATGATCGGACAGGTTGCCCTGATGCTGGGCCCACTGAAACTGCAGGTTCCACTGCAGAGCCTGCATCCGCCACCGGGCGTGATGCACCAGAAGGATGCAGGAGGCCATCAGCCCCAGAAGCCGCAGCGTCAACCTGACCGAGACTCGGGATAAAGGCTGAAAGATGGGAATCAGAGCCTGTATATCCCGAACCCGCTGTTCGGGAGGGTAAACCCGAAACTGAGCCGAGTCGAGAACCGCTCTGATGAAGAGGAGCTTCTGAGAGGGACACAGGTGAGACTTCGGCACATTGATGGAGAACCCCAGCAAATGCAGGAGGTCGGCCGTAGTCTGGAGGTGGCTGACGACTGTCTGGGGCAAGCCCGCCTTCAACAACCAGTCGTTGAGGTAGGGGAAGACTGACACCCCTAACCTGCGCAGATGAGCTGCGACCACCGCCATCACCTTCGTGAACACCCGTGGGGCGCTGGTAAGGCCGAAGGGGAGCACGGTAAACTGAAAGTGCTCTTGGCCTACCGTGAACCGCAGGTAACGCCTGTGGGCCGGTAGGACGGGGATGTGGAAATAAGCGTCCTGCAAGTCCAACGCTACCATCCAGTCTCCTGGGTCCAGGGCAGCTAGGACATGAGCCAAAGTCAGCATCTTGAACTTCTCCTTCCGGAGGAAGCCGTTGACGTTCGCTGGTCCAAGATAGGGCGTAGGCCCCCTTTGCCCTTCTTGGGTACCAGAAAGTAGTGGGAGTAACATCCGCACCCTACTTCTGGCCCAGGAACCCGCTCGATGGCCCCCTTGGCCAAGAGGGCCGTGACTTCCTCTTGCAGAAGTTGCAAGTGACCACCCGACACGCGGTTGCATTGTGGTGGCATGGATGGAGGGGTCGCCTCGAAGGGGAGGGAGTAGCCCCTTCGGACGATCTGCAGCACCCACCTGTCCGACGTGATAGTGCACCAGTGGGAGTGGTGATGTCGAACCCTGCCTCCCACAGGCGTCACATGGGCCTGAAAACTCTGACTAGGAAGGTTTTGAGGCGGGTGCTGTGGAGGGAGGTGTGGACTGGCCTCGCCATTGTCCCCGACCGCCGCCACAGCGGTTTCCACGGCCGCCACTGCCCTGATGAACATTCTGAGGCGCGTGGCTGGCAGCACGTGTGGGGGCGCCCCTTCCGTGGCCACGAAAGGAGCGAAAGGCACCCGATTGCTGGCGTGGGGCCGAGAGGCCCAAGGACTTGGCCGTAGCCCTTGAGTCCTTAAAACGTTCCAGCGCATGGTCTGCCTTGTCGCCGAAGAGGCGACAGCCATCGAACGGCATGTCCAGAAGTGTGGCCTGGACATCAGCCGAGAAGTTGGCGGACCTCAACCAGGCGTTGGGTCGAACCACCACCGTCGTTGCCATTGCCCTGCCCAGTGAGTCAGTGGTATCCAGCCCACACCGGATGGAATATTGCGCTGCATCCCGGCCCTCCGCAAGGGTTTGGGGGAGTTTAGCCCGGACCACCTCCGAACATTGCGGCAGCACGTCCACAACCGCGTCCCAGAGAGTGTGGGTGTAGCGGCCCAAGAAACAGGCGGTATTGACAGACCGCAGCCCTAAGCTTAGGGATGAGAACACCTTCTTCCCGAACTGTTCATATCTCTTGGATTCCCAGTCAGGCGGGGCTGACAGGAACGCAGTCTGGGAATTGGAGGCCTGGATGACCAGGCTCTCGGGGTGGGATGGGTGGACAAAAAACAAGGGTTGCCCGGGCGGTAGCGTCTGGCCACGTTCCTATCCACAGGCGGACCTGTGGCGGGCTTGGACCAAGTGCCCACAACAACGTCACACAAGTCCTCATTGAACGGCAGCAGAGGCTCGCTGGAGCTTGACTGCGGTTTGAGGACCTCAGTGAGGAGGTTAGTCCTCACGGCCGCGACGGGGAGCTCAAGGTTTAAGGCCTTGGCCGCCCTCGTCAACCCTACACTATTCCTAACTGTTCCTTTTAGTTTTCTTTTTCCTGTTGTGTTATGTTCTCCTTGTCTATGCGCCAGGACGCTCCTTGGCTGGAGTAGCTGTGCGCACAATAAAAAACTTTAACATAACATAACATAACTATATGTAGACCCCTCCTCCGAAGCCACGGTCGGAGGAGAGACAAATCCAGTGTCTGGCGAAGTGTCAATACCACTGGCCTACCCAAGCTCATATGTCCAGTCCTGTTGAGACTGGCACTCCAGTGCCAGAGGGTCCTCAGACCCCTCCCAATCTTCCTCGTCACCCGTTTCCTGTAAAACAGGGTTAGGAGACAGGGTCTCCTCATGGAAATAAAAATCTCCAAAGGCCGTTGGAAGCGGCGCCCAGCAGCGCCGTTCCGGCGCCAGAGTCGGACCGTAGGGAACATTGGGGACGGCGTCCACAGTGAGCGCCGGGGGCGACACCCATGGGACCAGCGCCGGTGAGGTCGACCGGCGACGACCCGGATCCGGAAGCGGATCCAGTGAGGTCCTGCGGCGCCGGGACCGAAGCACCCGGCGGCGTCGGGGCCGAAGCACCCGACCCGCTAGGGCCTCCAGTTGGGCCCAGAGGCACCACGGAACCCGACTGAGGAGGAAGGGACCTCATGGCCATGATGTACCCCTCGATCTCCTCCGGCGTCGCGCCGTGCCCAGGGACCCGAAGGTGTGGGGCAGGTGGCGACGCTTGCGACTCCCGCGGAGCGGCGTGGGCGGTGTCGCCCGAGCCCCCGGCTGCATCGTACGTCCGTCGGGGTGGGCCGGAGGAACGATGACATCTCTCCGACCTCTCATGCCTCTTACCTGAGGACTTGGAGCCTGACGACCGGTGTCCACTCCCGGAGCTGCGATGCATCAAAAGAATTCCCCACGAAGGGGAGGAGCATCGGATTAGCCTGTATGCAAATGATATAATGGTCGGGTTCAAACCCTGCTCGAAGTGCGACCGACTGATGTCGGTGACGGACCCCCATCGCCGGTGCCTGAAGTGCTTAGGCCTCGGTCACGACGACCGCCGGGCCCTGACGTCAAAGGCTAGGCGGGAGCGGTCCCGCAAGCGGCTCGAGCTCCAGCAGTCGGCCCGCGCCGCTCCAGGTCCCAGTCCCGGTCCCACGGGAGGTCGAGGGGGCGGAGTCATCGCAGCTCCGGGAGTGGACACCGGTCGTCGGGATCCAAGTCCTCAGGTAAGAGGCATGAGAGGTCGGAGAGACGTCATCGTTCCACCGACCCACCCCGACGCTCGCACGATGCGGCCGGGGGCTCGGGCGGCATGGCACAAACCCAGCCTGATCCAGGCCCATCAGACCCTGCATAAAGGGATTCAGATGGGCAGCCAGGATTCCTGTATAACAAGTTACTTACCTTCAGTAACAATAGATCTATAAGATACATAGGTTAGTTATAGATTCCTTACCTTAGAATTACCCCCCAGCGTTAGACTGGATCCGGAAAGTTTTTCATCAACAGTACCCCTGCACGTTGGAAGTTGGCAACGGTCGACTCCGCTTTTGTTGTCTGCGTCGTGATCGCAGGGATGATGTTGCAGTAGCTACATAGATGCTGCCCGTGCGTCCTGATGTCAGTTTTGTACACTACTTTCCACACCAGAAGCGCACAGCCATGCAAGACACTGACAACTGGTGCACAAAACTAGGGCCCTGAAAGGAAGTCCTTAACCCTAGAAGTCAGTTCTTAGAACAGGGAGGATGGGTGGGGCGGTAAGGAATCTTTAACTAACCTATGTTTCTTACAGATATATTGTTACCGAAGGTAAGCAGCTGGTTCATCTGAAAGAAACAGTTAGTTATAGATTCCTTACCTTAGAATAGATACCACAAAAATACCAACCCCGGAGGTGGGTCTGCGAACCAAGTTTACATCAGAAAGTCCTGGAGAACAGAATGGCCAAAGAAGTCGTCTCTCCGGACTTGACTGTCCAGGCAGCAGTATTTGGTGAACGTGTACAGCGATGCCCACGTAGCTGCCTGACAGATGTCATTTAGGGGGACTCCTCGCCCCAAAGCAGTAGTAGCTGCTGCCGCCCTAGTGGATTGGGCGCGTAGCCCCACTGGAGGCTCCTTCTTTGCCAAAATATAGCAGGCTTTGATGCACAGAACAACCCACCTGGAGATGGTCCATTTGTGCACTGCCCGATCTTTTTTAGCACCCACATAACCAACAAAGAGCTGTTCGTCCACCCGGAATTGTTTGGTGCGATCAAAGTAGAAGGAAAGCTCAGGTTTTAGATCCAGACGGTGAAGCCTCTCTTCCTCTTTCAAAGGATGCAGAGGTGGAAAGAAGGTGGGCTAAGTGATGGTTTGGCCAAAGTGGAAAGAAGTAATTACCTTGGGAAGAAAGGAAGGTCTAGTTCTAAGGACGACCTTGTCCAGATGGACAGCCAGAAAGGGAGGTTTGGAAGAAAGAGCTTGTAGCTCACTTACCCTGCGTGCAGAGGTGATGTCCACCAGAAAGGCAGTTTTCAGAGAGAGAAGTCTGAGAGGACAGTTATGTAGCAGCTCAAAGGGAGCGCACATAAGATAGGTAAGAACCAAGTTCAAGTCCCACTGAGGCATTATGAAGGGAACAGGAGGAAAAAGATGAGTAATGCCCTTAAGGAATCTATTTACAACAGGGGACTTGAAAAGAGAAAACTGATCAGGAAGCCTAAGGAAGGCTGAAATGGCCGAGAGTTAGCCCGTAAGAGTGCCCACAGCAGAGCCCTGCTGGGCCAAAGAAAGGAGGAACAAGAGAACCTCAGAAAGAGGGGGGGAAAGGGAATCCACAGCCTTTGTTGTGCACCATGCCACAAATGTGTTCCTTCTGCAGGCATATACCGTCTTAGTGGAGGGATGCCTGGCTGCCAAGATAACATCGCAGACTTCGGGAGGCAGGTCAAATGACGTCAACTGCTGCTGTTCAATCTCCACGCAAGGAAGTGGAGGCTGGACAGCTTCAGGTGGTGGACCGTCCCCTGATGCTGAAACAGAAGATCCTCTCAAAGAGACAGTCTGATCTATGGATCGATGGCCATGTGCAACAGCTCGGGATACCATACTCTTCGTGCCCATTCCGGAGCCATAAGAAGGACTTGGGTCCGGTAGCACTTGGGGCAGAAGTGGTATAGGTGGAAAGGCATATAGAAGACAGCACCCCAATCGCGATGGCAAGCGTCGCCAAGCGAGTGCCGCTTTGGAAATTTCAACGCGCAGAATTAATGACATTGCGCGTTCTCTTCGGTGGCGAACAGATCTAACCAAGGCTAACCCCACTGTTGAAAGAGACCTTGCGCCACCTCTGAGTGAAGATGCCATTTGTTATCCATCATGCACCTGCGGCTGAGTTTGTCAACCCTGGCGTTCAGCGAACCTGCCAGGTGTTGAACCACCAGGGATATGCCTTGATGTTCCAGCCATGTCAAGAGACGGAGAGCCTCTTGACATAGGGTTCATGACCCCACCCCGCCCTGTTTGTCGAGGAACCACATGGCGGTGGTGTTGTCCGTGAACACCTGCACTACTCTTCCATGGACTGAGGGAAGACATGCTTTGAGTGCAAGACGAATCGCCCGAAGTTCCGGAAGGTTAATATGGAGAGCAGACTCCGCCGGAGACCACAAGCCTCTGATCTCTGCCTCCCACATGTGGACACCTCATCCCAGAAGTGACGCATCGGTCACCACTGTGAACTCTGGTTGAGAAAGGGAGAGGGATCTGCCATCGATCCAATCCTGTTTTTATGAGCCACCGCTGCAGTTGGCGTACAGTGCCCTTCGAGATCTGGACTCAATCGGACAGGTTCCCCTGATGGTGTGCTCACTGGAATTTCAGGTCCCACTGCAGAGCCCGCATATGCCATCTGGCATGATCCACCACCAGGATACATGAGGCCATCAGGCCCAGTAGCCAAATGGTCATCCTGACCGAAACCCGGGATAGAGGCTGAAAGATCGGAATCATAGCCCAAATATCCTAGACTCGCTGTTCGGGAGGATAGACCCGAAACTGCGTCATGTCCAGAACCGCTCAGATGAAACGGAGCTTCTGAGAGGGAGACAGATGTGGCTTCTGTACGTTGATGGAGAACCCCAGCGAATACAGGATGTTGGCCGTAGTTTGGAGATGGGAGACGACTGCCTAGGGCGAGCCCGCCTTCAACAACCAGTCATCGAGATAGGATACGACTGGAAACCCTGATCTGCGCAGATGAGCTGCGACCACTGCCATCACTTTTGTGAACACCCGAGGGGCGCTAGTAAGGCCAAAGGGGAGCACAGTAAACTGAAAGTTCTTGAGGCCTACAGTGAACCGCAGGTATTGCTGGTGGGCCGGCAGGATGGGGATGTGAAAATAAGCGTCCTGCAAGTCCAAAGCTACCATCCAGTCTCCAAGGTCCCAGACATTCGATGGTCATGAGGTGGCATGGGGGTGGGGAGGTGGGGGGGTTGGGGGGGGGGCGGAGACTCAAACCCACCTGTCCAACTTGATGGTACGCCAGTGGGGGAGATGATGGCGAATCCTGCCACCCACTGGCGTGTGATGGACCTAAAAGTTCAGACTAGGAGGGTTTGGAGGCAGCTGCAGAGGGGGCTGTGGTGTACTGGCCTACCCCCTAATAACCCCCAGAACCACGGAGATGGTTCCCACATCACCAGCTGCCTCTGGCCCTGGAAGGAACGTGGTGGTGCACCCCTTCGTAGCCACAACAGGGGCGAAAAGCAGACAGTGCAGGGCGTGTGGTGGGGAGGCCCAAGGACTTGGCCGTAGCCTGAGATTCCTTGAAGCGCTCTGTTCACTGTCTGCTTTGTCGCCAAACAGGTGACGGACATCAAAGGGCATGTCCGTCAGGGTGTTCTGGACATCCCCAGAAAAGCCAGTAGACCTCAGCCAGGCGTAGCATCGAAGGGCTACCGCCATTAAAATAGTCCTACCCAGCAAGTTGCGGTGTCTGTCCACAGCGGATGGCAAACTTTGCTGCATCATTACCGTCTGCAACTGCATGAGAGAGCACAACCTGGGCCTCGTCCGGGCACTGGGGTAGCACTTACACCACTGTGTCCCACACAAAGTGGGAATAATGGCCCAACAGACATGCAGTGTTTACCGACCGCAGTCCCAAGCTGGAGCGAGAATACATCTTCTTCCCAAGTTGGTCCAGTTTTTGGATTCCCTATCAGGTGGCGCGCTAGGGAATATGCCTTTGGATGTTGAGGCTTGGACAATCAAGCTCTCAGGGTTGGGGTGCTGGGAGAGTAAAGTGAGGTCACCCGGGGCCGGCCGGTGGCATCAGGCAATCATCCTATCCACAGGAGCCCCTGTGTTGGGCCTGGACCAGTTGCCCCCAACGATGTAGGTTAGGGCTTCATTGAACAGCAGCAGGGGCTCCGGAGAGATCGCTGACGGCTGAAGCACCTGTCAGGAGGTTAGCCCTGACTGCCACCGTAGGTAGATCGAGGCGGAGAGCCTCAGCCGCCCTACGAAACACCACTGCGTAGGACGCTTCCTCCTCTGTAGCCACGGTTGGAGGAGACAACATTCCAAGGTCTGAGGAGGTATCCAGACCACTCAGAAAAGGGGGTGGTGATGGACAGAGTATCTGAATTGAGCATAACACTCGTACCCAGTCAACAGATCAGGGCTTGATCCATCACCGTTTTTAGCTCACTGCACCATCCCAGCTCAGAACCTGGCTACATGCAAATTAGTCTGTCCCTGGCCTAGTGCATCAATGGTGACATCAGAGCCGGCACTGATGGAGGCCCTTCAGAAGCGGCTGGCGGCGCTGCACAAATTCGAGATGGTGCAGGACTGGAACCCAGCGGCGCCGGAGAATAGTCCCTCCTTCCCTCCTGGGACGGGATCGGCGTAGAGTACCTCGGCGTCAGGAGAGGCCAAGATGGAGTCACTGGCATGAAAGGAATGAAGGGTGCCTGGGCATAATGTTGGGGAACACTCATATTATAGGAAAGAGGTTCCACAGGGCCACCAGGCATGCCATTCATTGCATTCAGAAAATGCGAAGGATCCGCACTAAGCGCTGGAAAGGTGGGTAGGGATCGAGAGCCGCCTGATCTGGAACAGTTCGAGGTCGTAAGGTGGGTTCTGGCTGTGGGGCTGGAGACACCGGAGCAGGGATCGGAGTGGCCGGAGGTGAAGGAGTCGATTCCCTGGGCGCTGGTGAATGAACCGGATTCACCTGTGGTGAAGGGTAAAGCGAGATGTCATCCTCCCTATGATGCCGCCGGACCAGGGACACCGACTTCGGCAACACCTTCGAAGAGCGATGCTTGGACCCATGACGCCGCTTCTTATGCTTTTTTGACGACCTTGCGGTGTTTGGAGTCGGCGACCTAGACTGTCCTCTTCCAACCTCTCTTCTCCTTCTTTACCCAGGCTATAAAAAAAACTTTGCTTCTCTCTCTTTGAGGGCCTTCAGATCCATCTGAAGACAAGAAGAGCACCCCTCGACGTTGTGGTCAGATAACAGGCATCAAAGGCAATCTTCATGGAGGTCAGTGACAGGCATATGGTCCCCACATTCCCTACAGTAGCCATCGCACAGAAATAGTTTTTCGAAAACTGTAACACTGTAGACTACAAAGAAATAGAGAGTCCTAGAAAAAAAGTTACGCGTCGACTGCACAGAACAAGCATTTACAATGCAATAGGTCTCGCAGCATTAAAGTTTGGGTTATTGGCATTGTGCATGACAATGCCGTTGCATAAAAGTTTTAGCAAACTTTGAATTGGTGAGCAGTGAGAGTGTGTGCAAGAGTATGCTGTTCTTGGAAGCAGTGTGGTAGAGAGTGCAGGAATTTGGGTGCTTTTTTCCCTTCAGATGCACAGTTAGGAGGGCATACGTTTCATTTCTGCTTTGCAGAATGAGCTGGCAATTTTCTAAAAAACTTGGGTATGTAATTAAAGTGAAGAAAAGAATCCAAAAGCTGGGACAGTCCTCTGAAAACCAGGACTGTCTTGGGAAATCTGAGACTGCTGGTCACCCTACTCTGTCGACGAACAGGGTTCTCCATTCAATTCAATATATACTTTTAACGTATATGTTTGTGCAGGGCTTTAAATGGGCTGGGTCCTCTTCACTACTAGCACACCCGGACTGTGTGGTCCTTTACAGCTGGTAGGTCACAGTGCAGTTAAGTATACGAAACAATACGGAAACTTTTAATGATCTGAGACAAAGATAAGGATGTTGCTTTATTGTTTGTGGCTTATTTTAATACCACTTCAAAACAAAAAATCCTACCGAGGTTGTAAGGTACAGCTTTCCAAACTTTCCACGTCGGTGACACACCTTTTCCACAATCTTCATCTTGTGACACAGTAATGCGAACGAGTGCAGCGAGCGAGCCGAACCTCCTACAGGGGGTTTTCTCTCCTCTCCGTCTCCCTCCTCTCCCTCTCTCGCTCCTCTCACCCCTCTCCCTCTCCCTCCTCTCCCTCTCTCGCTCCTCTCACTCCTCTCCCTCTCTCGCTCCTCTACCTCTCTCGCTCCTCTACCTCTCTCACTCCTCTCCCTCTCTCACTCCTCTTCCTCTCCCTCCTCTCCCTCTCCCTCCTCTCCCTCTCTCACTCCTCTCCCTCTCGCCTTACTCTCAGTCTCCCTCTCGCTCCTCTCCCTCCTCTCCCGCTGTCTCCTCTCTCCCTTCTCTCCCTCCTCTTCCTCTCCCTCTCTCTCCCTCTATCCCTCCTGTACCTCTCCCTCTCTCCCCTTCTCCCTCTCTCCCTCCTCTGCCTCTCTCCCTCCTCTCCGTCTCCCTCTCTCCCCCCTCTCCCTCTCAGTCTCCCTCTCACTCTCCCTCTCACTCCTCTTCCTCTCACTCCTCTTCCTCTCACTCCTCTTCCTCTTCCTCTCTCCCTCCCTCCTCTCCTTCTCCCTCTCCATCTCCCTCTCACTCCTCTCCCTCCTCTTCCTCTCTCCCTCCCTCCTCTCCCACTCCCTCTCTGTCTCCCTCTCACTCCTCTTCCTCTCACCCCTCTCCCTCTCACTCCTCTCCCTCCTCTCCGTCTACCTCTCTCCCTCCTCTCCGTCTCCCTCCTCTCTGTCTCACTCTCACTCCTCTTCCTCTCCCTTCCTCGCCTTCCTCTCCCTCTCTCCCTCCTCTCTGTCTCACTCCTCTCCGTCTCCCTCTCACTCCTCTTCCTCCCTCTCACTTCCTCTCCCTCCTCTTCCTCTCCCCTCCCTTCTCTTCCTCTGCTTCCTCTCCCTTCTCTCCCCCTCCTCTTCCTCCTCTCCCTCTCCCTCCTCTCCGTCTCACTCTCACTCCTCTTCCTCTCTCTCCCTTCTCTCCATCCTCTCCTTCTCCCTGCAGTCTCTCTCTCTCCCCCTCTCTTTCTCTCTCTCTCTCTCTGGCTCTCTCTCTCAGTATCTCTCTCGCCCTCTCTGTCTCCATCCTTCAGTCTCTCTCCCCCTCTCCATCCCCCCTCTCTATCCCTCCTCTCTCTTTATCTCTCTCACTTATCTCCCTTTTCCTCTCACTCCTCTCCCTCCCTCTCCCTCCTGTCCCTCTCTCCCTCCTCTCCCTCCTCTCCGTCTCACTCCTCTCCCTCTCCCTCCTCTCCGTCTCCCTCTCACTCCTCTTCCTCTCACTCCTCTTCCTCTCACTCCTCTTCCTCTCACTCCTCTTCCTCTCCCTCCTCTCCCTTCCTCTCCCCCTCCTCTTCCTCTACCTCCTCTCCCTCTCCCTCCTCTCCTCTCCGTCTCACTCTCACTCCTCTTCCTCTCCCTCCTCTTCCTCCCTCTCCCCCCCTCTCCGTCTTACTCCTCTTCCTCTCCCTCTCCCTGCAGTCTCTCTCTCCCCTCTCTTTGTCTCTCTCCCCCTCTCTATCCCCCCTCTCTATCCCTCCTCTCTCTTTATCTCTCTCTCTCTCCATCCTTCATTCTCTCTCCCTCTCTCTGTCTCTTCCCGATCTCTCCCTCTCTATCACTCCCTCTATCTCTGCCCCTCCCACCCCCTCATATCTCTGGAACCCTTTCACCGTTCCCCTTCTCTCAGGAACTTCTCGCGTGAGCCGCCCCTGGAAAAGCATTGCCTCTGCTGTTTGTGCATACAGGGAGCCGTTGGTTGTGATATTATTATTTAACGCAACTACTGAGAAATAAATTCAACAAAATGGACAAATAGACAGAGTCCCCACATCTCTGCTAACGCCTGAGTTTTCTAATTAATAAGATGCAGCGCCTTGAACCAGTGCGCCAAGCAGACTCCTTTCGAAACTGCTCGGAAGCTGCCACTGCCAGGTGTCCGACAAGGTCAAAGAGCAGGGATCATGTTCGCAGCAGCCTGTGCCCCTGGATCAGCAGTGGGTAGGGTGGCGCTGCAGGGGCTCTTAGACAAGATGAAACATCAACAAAGCCTCTTTAACAAGCACATGGTCTTTTAATGACCAGTGAAGTGCTTGGATGCGGCTGTGTGTGTGCCCGGGAGCTGTCTGAGCCCGGGCTGCCACACACGAGGGAGGGGGGTCATTGTAACGCGACACACCCACAGAGTGGAGGCGACACAGTAAGGTGTCGCGACACAAACTTTGGAAAGCTCTGTTTGTAAGGCATCACCTGGTTAGTTGAAGACGCCAGTATATGCAGTTAGTATTTGTAGTCAGTAGGGGTTGAAACGTCAACTAATGTTGACATGCATTCTGTTTTCTACTGGTCATACATTGGAATAGTGTGTCCAAATATGTCCTATTACGTAATCAGTGAGCAGTCAAACCTCTATTTTGTAATGTGTGGATTATTTGCTTTTTGTTACTTGACTGGGTTCTCATTTTACTTGAGTATTGCACAGTCACTATAACCTTCACATATTGACTTAAGGTGAAAAAAAATTAACATATGGTTCCAGTATTAATTGTACTTTATTAACAGAATAAGTATTTGGTGATATCACTCATACTCTCACAATTCTGTAATACAGACGTTTTCTAATGCAGGATATCTCCATATTGCTTCAAACAAGTACATAGGAACCGTCGTTCTTTGAAGCAAACTGAAATCCCGGCAAGGCTAACTAAGCCTTGCACCTGCCTCAAAGTCAAGTAAAGAGGAAGGGGTCCCAGTAATCAATGAACAGTTTACTACATAGTAACAAAAATAAAACAACCAAGAAACAAATCTGTCCACATTGTTTTAATCACAATGTGAAATGTATATAACAAATATATAATTTTATGTCAGAACGTGAACACAATTTCACAGTGCCCCAGAAATAGTCAAGAAACAAGGGAAAGGGGAGTGATCCTGTGAGGAAGAAGTGGAGGGAAAGAAGAAGAAATTCTCAAGTGACAGTTTAGTCAAAATATGTACATCATTTGTCCTCACTACACGGTGTGTGTGGAGATAGGGACCACAAGGTTCAGATAATTATTTACATAAAACAACATACGCCACAAAATTCAAAGAATGAAAACAATGGGGAGTGGAGTTGATAATGCGAATAGTTGTCGACGTTTCGACCCCCTAGTATGCAGGTAGAGTTGCTATCCTTGCTGTGGGGTCTTCATCAGGACAGGGGTGGGGACACCACGAAGTGGTATTCAACAAGGACCGTGGTGCAGTTTACTGGTGCGGTCCGTATGAATCGTCAATAATGATGGTACACAAGTTGGTATAGGGACGGCCACGTGTTATCCAGTTAACATGGTCCAGATTGTCATCGAATGGGGCGGAACAAAGAACGCGGTCAAAAGTCAGATCGCGAGGCAGTCTGGTGTAGTCAGATTAGCGCTCCGTTATTAATCGGTCAGAGAAGTAAATCCAGTCCCGCAACGAGCTCGATCCGCGACTGGATTTACTTCTCTGACCGATTAATAACGGAGCGCTGATCTGACTACACCAGACTGCCTCGCGATCTGACTTTTGACCGCGTTCTTTGTTCCGCCCCATTCGATGACAATCTGGACCATGTTAACTGGATAACACGTGGCCGTCCCTATACCAACTTGTGTACCATTATTATTGACGATTCATACGGACCGCACCAGTAAACTGCACCACGGTCCTTGTTGAATACCACTTCGTGGTGTCCCCACCCCTGTCCTGATGAAGACCCCACAGCAAGGATAGCAACTCTACCTGCATACTAGGGGGTCGAAACGTCGACAACTATTCGCATTATCAACTCCACTCCCCATTGTTTTCATTCTTTGAATTTTGTGGAGTATGTTGTTTTGTGTAAATAATTATCTGAACCTTGTGGTCCCTATCTCCACACACACCGTGTAGTGAGGACAAATGATGTACATATTTTGACTAAACTGTCACTTGAGAATTTCTTCTTCTTTCCCTCCACTTCTTCCTCACAGGATCACTCCCCTTTCCCTTGTTTCTTGACTATTTCTGGGGCACTGTGAAATTGTGTTCACGTTCTGACATAAAATTATATATTTGTTATATACATTTCACATTGTGATTAAAACAATGTGGACAGATTTGTTTCTTGGTTGTTTTATTTTTGTTACTATGTAGTAAACTGTTCATTGATTACTGGGACCCCTTCCTCTTATCACGTTGATAGCCCAGGTCCCAGTGACACTTTCTGGGTACAACCCCTTGTGAATACTCTCAAAGTCAAGTAAGTCAAGAACTATTAAACAGGGATATCACGAACATCCCGTATTTATAGTTCTTAGAAACAGAACCGCTGTCTAAAGCACCAAACAAAAATACATGTTCCTCCTACCTTAGAAACTATCCATCAACCATTTCTAAAGCTGAGAGGGCACTACACTAGCACTCTGCTGATGACGCCCCAGTGTACATGCAATCACGTAGTCTCGTAAATCATCTATAATGCTTCCTTACATCCACCAACAGCACAGGACATCTTTGGCCGCTTCCTCATTGCAGAAAGCTTTAATTTCCACATCTGCAACATAAATTGATCACACACGTACACTGGCCAATAATATGAAGCCCACTTCACGGCTGTTTCACCGCTGCTCTTCAAAACAAATCACACCTCTAACTCAACTAACATCCACAGTGAGAAACTGTAGCAGGAGGGACATTGCGGGCGGCCCCATTCCTACTCTAACGCGTATGCCGGGTTCTTTTACTCTAATCCTGCCATCCTGCAGTTCCACAGCTCAAACCCACACAATTAACTCCTCACCCAATTTAAGTGTGTAAACCGGGCCTTGTGTGGGACCACACACTGTAATACAACCACCAGGTGAGAGAGCATTGCTGTACCCCCATACCTGCACAGCCGCGTCCAGCTTTCCCTCGAAGGTAAAGTCCACCAGGTTGGGTCGCAGGCACAGCGCATAGTTGAGAGGTCGTATGTCTGCCGGGAGTCGCTCGAAAGGCTGCCTCTCAGTCATATTGCGGGCCTGGAGGAACGAGCGTGTGGAAAAGGAGGCGACTGACAGAAGCAGGCGGGATGGAGTGACGATGGCAAGTATTTTAAATTAGGACTCTTCAATGTTCTTCGTTTTCCATAGTAATACTCATTACATTAATTCGACATGCCATCCCTAGCCTCATGCCTAACGACACAATGAGCGTTTATTGGCTCACTTTTCTACTTTCTTAAACGAGCCGTCGAGCCGCCAGATGGGTAGCGCCTGCCGGCAGAGCCGCACTCACCGGGGGAGGAGCGCTGCGGAGGAGAGGCTTCCGGGATAGAGCGTGAGGCTAGAGGGCACACTTGTGTTGGGGGGTCTTTGCCTCCAAAAGTTTTTAAAGAAACAGTATTGACAAGTTTGTTTGTATCTCAAAGAATAACGTTTTTAATCCAATGTGGTCATTGTGATATGTTTCTCCACATACTCCATTTGAAACATTATATCCTTAATTATTTCCTCCTGCTCCAATGCATTTCGGGCTACTGCCCTTCATCTGGGAGCATCATTATTAAGGAGTCTGTGCCCGCCATGGCTGCAGCAAATCGGTAATCCTCTCTTTTCTGGTATGCGTATGTGGAGAAACATATCACAATGACCACAATGGATTAAAAACTTTATTCTTTGAGATACAAACAAACTTGTCAATACTGTTTCTTTAAAAACTTTTGGAGGCAAAGACCCCCCAACACAAGTGTGCCCTAAGGGATGCAATCAGTTTTTAATTGATAGCACTTCATTTTCTGAATTACCACTCGTCCACTGGGGAGAGGAAGATACCTGGGAGCACCTATTCTATAGATTGAACTTTTGCTTAAAAACAGTTGATCCATAGCTGTGCACTTGTCTACCAACCGATATAGCATTTCCATTTATTCTATGTTAACAAATTGCCCTATGTTTATCTGTTCTTGATGTGTAACTCACCCTGTAAAGCGCTCTGATACTCTTGGGTCCAGCTAGCGCTATATAAAACTTTTTATATATATATATTAAAATAAATGGAAATCACTGTTAAACAGTACCCACTGCAAATACTGCTCAGTAACCACTGACAGTCCTATGGAACATGCCTTGCACTCTCCCACCTGGATTGTGCCCTACTCGCCATCATCCCTGTGAACGGTGTCTTTTTTTGGTTGCCGCAGCGGCTCCCTCAAACAACTGAAGAAACAGGACTACTTCAACACCATAAATGATTTCCATTAGCTACCCCTTCAGAACTGCAACTACAACTCAATGAAAATAGCCCACCACCGTAACACACTAACCAGCTGATGCTGCTGATCATGATATTGCCGGACTGAAAACAAGAAATCAAAAACCGAGCTCAAGACAAACCTGCCACTGAACACCTCTTCCTGTGTCTCCAGGCTGAACAATCACCCCCCCCCCCCTACTATTTAAAAAGTAACTAAACAGCCCCTTCTGTCATTGACTTCAGTAAGGACCCTCCTAGTTCCTCCACAATCAAATGAGCTCCCCTTTTCTCTCCTTGCCCTTACTGCATGATCTCGAACAATGCAGCTTACTATCACACTCCTCAAACAATCCCCATTTATTATGATCTGTTACCCCCTTTCTAGGCTAACAGTAGCTAATTCTCAAATGCTGGCGGCCACTGGTCTGCTTTAAAACAAACAATGTTACAAAACAACGTTTGATTTGCAGAAACAACGTTTTTTCTCATATTCTCGGATTTAACCATACAACTGTATTCATTAAAATCTACGATATATAAATTTTCTAAAACAAATGAGAATATAAACTTTAAAAATATAGAAAAAAACTGACATGGAAATTAAAGAAAGGAGGCAGAAACAGCTTTAAAACTGTAAAACACTCAAATGAAACACTTGTACAAACTATCTAAATCGGATTCCAAGCAAGTAACGACTTGAATGGTTATATTTATCTATCGAGACATTGAGAAAGTAAATGAGAATGAATACGAAAGTAGGTTTTCCACCCTGGAAAAGGAATGACATCCAGGGAAGTCTCTACAGAATGTTTTCTTTTCCAAAACAACTGTGGTTAAGGTGAGTGTGCTATTATGGGGAGGATTTAATCAAATATATATACTGTCGCATGCTACATTAATTGTCTTATTCGGCAAGCGGCGAAAACACGGCAGACAGAAAAGAAAATCAATAACACGTGCGAAAAAAAAAGGTCAGCTCAACAATGTTCAAATAAACTCTATGAAGGAGCTCACCTCTGCTGGTTATTCGCTCAAAAACAGCTGTGTGGTGGTTGGCTGCCTCAAGAGTCTACTGGTCTGCACGTTCTTAAAAGTCTACCTGTCCCCAGTGAGATTGTGATTAATGTCTCTGGCCTATGTCACCTGGAAACTGCTCTCCTTCGGGTACTGAACGTCTTCGTTCTTTTGGGCATGTACTGTCGGAAACGGCCACGCCAGCAGTATTTATCCATCAGCCTGTGCTGAGTCACAGCTCGCCTAAACTTGAATATCGACATACAGAGAAGTCTTCCAGCTGTTTCCAGGGCCAGTGTTTACTGGGCGACCACGCCTTCTCTGCTGCATCACGTCGCACAAATGACGTCCCGCATGAGAATGACAAGCAGAATTGTGACTCTATTTCTATGGCTACGAGCGCGCTCGCGTCCTAAGCATACGTACGTAGCCAGAGACATCGATGAAGGACAAATACTGCTGAACCACAGGCGAATACCCGAGCTGAAAATCTTTGTATGGAAATCGCCTACATGGTCAAAATAATTAATTGTGTACGCAGCAAAGGGATAAACTACGTTCGTGAAAAAACAGACTCAAAATGGAATAAAAGTTACTGAATGTTTTTATTCAATAAAAATCAAATGCCACCGTGAATACAACAAAAATAATATCCACTATAAAAATGATTTAAGCGTCTTTAACAATGAGGCTTCCACTAAATCAAAACACTTAAAGAACAAGCATTGGCCGCGCAACAGTAAAGCTGCACGGCCGTGAAAGGATCATCTGCATTTAAAAACTGAAACGAACATAACCAGCACCGCCTCTCCCCTACCTCCTCCACCGCCCAGGAACGTGCTGGAATGACGGCACAAACAGGCAAAAAAAAAAAAAAAAAACGGGGCAGGAGCAGAATACTGAATCCCGCCCCTCCAGGACTCCCTGACCTGCCTCATGGTTGCCAAGGCAATATTTCTAAAAATATTGTCGTGCTACCGTAAGGCAGGTCATGGAGTCCTCGAGAGGCGGGATCCAGAGCAGACAAATCTGCTAAACAGGAGCTTTTTCCAATGGCAGGCCTCCGTTTTGCGAGGCCTGTCAATGGACAAAGGAGGCGTGGTTTCACGCAGTACTGAAATCCCCCTGTTCACAATAGGTCTTTACTTGCAGCAGGGACATGCCCTGCAATGCAGGCTTCGACCTAAAAAAGGGAACAGACGTCTGCATGCCGACAAGGCCTTCTTATGGCTCCGATGACATCACGCGGAGTCATGTGCGTAGCCGTTCCCTTGTGATGTCCTCATCAAAGTGGGAGAGCTATGAAAAAGGTTTCTGCGGAAAGCTGCACAAGGGATCATTCAAAAGGTGAGGAATCCACAGACAGATGTACCCATCAGAATCTGGTACAATGAAAACTGGTTGCACCACGGGTATTTCCGTTCGAGCCCAGTTGATGCTGGTTTAAAGTCCGACATGGGTACCAGAACTGGATCATCTATCGGCATAGGTAGAACTGGCATGGACCGGAAGGCCAGTGTATAAGCCTGCACTGGAGTCGGTAGGCCCTTGTAGCAAGAGGGCAGATGATGTAAGGAGAACCTAGTTCCAGTAACCTGACTGGGAGACGCTGTGGGTCACGGGCCTTAAGGTGCACCAAAAGTAGTTGGAAATGCACTAAAGATCAGACCGAATTGCCAGGACTGGTTTTCGTTCCTAGTCTGGCCCTAATGTCAGGATGGCGTAGAACCCAGCTTCAGTTTCTGGTGTTTGCGTTTGGACCTGACTTGAGCTACAGCAGGATATGGAGTAGTGGCAGGAACAGTCTCAGAATTAAGAGCGGGCCAGTGAATTGGACTTTAAACCAGACCTAGGCTATGTCCACGAGTACTACTTATGCTCAGCAAACTACAGCTTGGCCTCCTGGTCTCGGATTGCCTTGCTGTGTATGGTCTCATATTGGTCATATTATGTTAAGTTGTGATAGGAGCATAGGCACTAAAAACTCACTTTGTGGGCGGTCAGTGACTGACATCCACTTGCAGCCGTCTCAACATGGCTTGAAAACTATGGTATCTAGAAGCACACAGTTTGAAAAAAGAATTTGAACAGGCTGAAGACAGACAGAAATGGAAACGGAAATCTTAATTGCATTAACGTCTGCGCACAAGGGTGGCGCTGATATGCTGCTCTGTCATTTCGGTACAGAAGGGAACCAGTGCTGACCCACACAATACTACCTCCTAGCAATTGGGAGCACTGCTGAAAATTCTCTAGACCCAATTGGAGCCTAAGGGATATTCTAAAGGTGATGAATCTCCGGTTAGAAGAATCCATCACAAATCCAAAAGTGTGAGGACATCTGGGAAAATGCCATGACAGAGAAATGATGGTACTACACATCCCTCTGGATAGGACATTTACTCAAAGATCCAGCTTTGAACTTTGAAAACCAATCTTCAGCAAACAATGATACTCCATAATGTCTCTATTCAGGAACCAAACTCTGGAATCCATTGCCACCAAGCGACTTCCGTGATTTGATTAACAAATGTATATAACTACCATGCTTGCTATTCTGGAGCAGCCCCAACAGCATGCTAATATCAATAAGTCTGATGGCACAACCTTTTCCACCCATATTATTATTATCCATGCAGGCACACACACCCTTCTTACCCATTTCAAACGTCCCTCACGCATATGCTACCTGTCATTCTCAATAATCTCCATGCTCTGCATGACCTCCTTAGCACTCCTCTAAATGCTCTTCAGGCATCCCTCGTAACCCTATACAATGAAAAAGATCTGCCAAATAAGCAGAGCATACTCACCTTTTCCACACATCAGCACCCAATCTACATATGGGTCTCATAAATCAACACCCTTCATATCCTAACAAGCCTGCGCTTAAATGTGTTCCCAAGTGAAGGTAGAATTGTTAAAAGGACACACTTGTGAGAGGTGTGTACTATATAAAAGCAAGGGCAATTTAGATTTCAACAATTTTATATACATTTATCTTATGTTATTATCCTGAATAAATGCAGGGATCCTGCCTTCCGACATCTATAAAAAACACCTGTGATAATGAGTATCCAATATCAAATACTACAGTTCAATAGACACATGCTAAAAAATAAAAATAAAATGAATAATTACCTAGCAATAACAGCACCTCGCCGTGACTGCAAAGCAGGCCCCAGCAAACACCTTTGACCAATCCTGGCGCTGCTCACAGCATTAAAGCAGCATCCTGATTGGCGGGATCAGCCTGTCTCGGCGGTTTACAGCGCACTGGAGGCCCGGACTTACTCCAAACTCAGCTGGGTTTAGAGATTGAAAGTGCGCTTGTCTGCGACAGGCGCACTTTAAACAGCGCAAAGGCAGCCCCACCCTCCTCCCTGCTGCTATCACTCAGCAGCAGCTCTGCCCCCGTCCCGAAGATTTCCTTGGCACAGGGTTATTGAAAAATAAAATGGTGATTAATTACTATTTTCTTTTTCATCTCTGGGCATTTAAGTGGGGCAACGCTCCTCAGCTCTAACGGAGAAGCCGTCCCAGTTGTCTATACTGTCCTAATAGAGATGAGAGAGAGAGTCAGACATGCAAGGTTTCAAATCTTGTTATCTTCAATTCACACAGATTTTGAAAGAGAGAACACTCACATCACAGTGACAGTTAATGTAGATAGCCCTCATGCATGTGTTCATAATGGTCTTTATTCATATGGGTGTACTGTTCATACTTACCAAGGTACCCAGGTGCACAAAACTGATTCCTTTTTCTTGGAGTGGTGCCAATATAATTTCTCCCGTGGAAAACATTGGTTGAATAAAGGTTTTACACACAGCTGGGAGACCTTCTGCAGAGAAGAACAGACACTGATCCTGCCTCCTCACACAATCTGCAGAAAAGTATATGTGAGCATGTTAAAGATTCGTATTTACAGTTCTGATGGCTTGGGAGAAATACTCTACAATATAAGTTCTTCAGTAACTTTTATACTTGTGGTATGTTAATACCCTATTTTCATCATCAAAGACATACACGCACTTTACAGCTGGAGAGCTTACTGTATTAAAAAATAGAAGGACCCTAAGTAGTGCAACTCAGGGACTTATTCTACAACTCAATTTGGCCTTCTCACATCAGTTCTTCAGTTTTCAACTACAGGGACAAGGATATGAAGATTTAAAGAAGACCAAACAGTGACCGGAATGTAGGTGGAGGCTAAGACGCAGAGTGCTTAACGTATGACGGAGAGTAACTTGATGTTACTATACTCTTGTATCTTTACATCATAAATCAGGGAAGACCTCCAAACACAGAATTTAGGAGAGGGTTGGAGGGTTTCAGATACGATACAAAAGGGGAAATCAGCCACAAATATTTTTCATCTTGGGTTGACAAAACCTGATATTAGCATTAGAGTTGATGTCCAACACAAAGGCACTGAAAAACCGTATGTCATCCTCAAAGGGGCTGGAAATAATGTTAACTTGCTCCAGAGGGGTCCGCGGAGTTATAACAGACCTGACGTACGTCTCCCAGAGATTTACACTGCTGAAACCAGTCAAAGTTTCAATGACAAAGAGCAGCGCAGAATGAGGACTTACTAGCAGAAATAGCGCCCAGAATTATTGGTTCCACAATAATTCCTCCTTACTCAGGGGTTTCTCAGTGTTTACTATATAATCTACAAGATCGTGCACAACAAGAGGGGATTACACAAATATATTTCCCGCAACATTTTTTTTAGACAGATAAGATTAAATGTTCTGCCCAGACTCACATGATGTAGAGTCAAAGGCTAGGAATCGAACCTGGATCCCAGTGAGCTGTCAGAAAGCCTCTAAAAGCTACATTTCTAAAGTCTATAGGATTTATGGATTAGAATAACGACATTCTCAAATAGCAAACGGGATAGAATCCCTGAACTGAAGTATATATGGGGAGAAGAATCAATATTTTTTTTCCATCTTTATTTTGCAATATCATCAATTACTAATGCACCTTTAGTTACTCTTTTACTCGGTCATGAGGTGACATTCTGCAGACACATGGCATATGTTGGACTGAGCAACTAGACAAAGAGCACATTCTTGCTCATGGAAGAGATTATTTTGATTTATTGAAAATGTATGTTTAACATTATGAACATTTCTGCACTAAAACGAAAAACACTGCACTTTGTAAAACTATATTCTTCTTGTGCTTGACTAAACGAGGCCGGAATTACACCTAAATTCCATTTTGGATTTTAACCCTTCCATGATGTGTGTTTTCATTTCTCATTTCCACACCACACACAGCAAAATAAGCACTGATGCTTTGTGATGAGACAGAGCTCTTGGAGAGCCTCTGAAGAAACGGATTTGTAAATGTTAACCATTACAAGGTCGCTTCCAGCTCCACCACTATAAATCCATTAATTCTATGAGACTGTTATGGTTTGTGAAACTTGACCTGTACTGTTACATGCGATGAAAATTAGTTCAAAGAGGGCAAATTAATATTCATTTAGGAGATGGTGCTAGGATGGTGCCATTAGATGATGTTGTATAATCTGTTGTGGTTCGCTTAGCTTTGCTCCCCTGTGTTGATCTTGCTGTTTTTATTTACTTCTATTGTGATTTTTCTTATAAAAAGACATTAATTTTGGGGTGCGCCAGATGTTTGTCTCGAGCCTATTTAGATGCTGCCCGATATCTCAGCATATTAATTTGCTTCATATCTTGAACTTGGAATATTTTGCAGATATGGTTCATGCTGCATCTGATTACGCCTTATAATTCCATATATTGCTTCATAATGCATTTTGAATAGTGCTGTTGCCGTCTCTACTGCACTTTAAATATTTAATAAACCTACACAGTTTTGGAAATTTAGAAGGCTTGTGTCCCCATCTTGAGGCAAAGCTTTTTTAGTTGACCATGCTTATTTAATTTCTGTTTAATCTGTTGAGACACATTGCCTCACATGTTCTTGAGGGTAACACCGTCTCTGATCCTGCTTAGGCGCTTTATTTTGATTATCTGATAAGATAGAGTCAACACTCATCACAACAAAATGAAACAAGTGAAGGCTAAGCTTAGCAAATTTAATGGGTTATTTGAACATACTGTTACATGCAGCCATCCTATCTCAACAATTGTGTGAAGGTTTGACTTCATTCAAATAAAGGGATGCCTGAAGACAGATACAAGCTTTTCCAGAAGAATATTAACTATCACCCCAGTAGCATAGTAAGCCATTAACACCTTTATATAGTGAGTTTTTGTAGAGTATGTTGGGATCCCCTAAAAAGATTGTTTCGGAAAATTAGGCCTCACCCATGGCATGCTTCATCATTGGGTTTTACATTCCTACATTCTTTTTGTCCAGATGGGCCCGACCACACTCGTAGGGCCACTTGATATGTTTAAACGTTATTTGGAGTTATTTTAAGTAAAACTGCCTTGGAAAAAATATCACTCAAATTACTCATCATCCTACTTAGCCTACATTTTCACCATTCTTTAATGGCAAAAGCATCACGAGACGGTGTGTCACTGTTATTGAGTTTTGATTAAGAACTCAGCTGGCGCGTGGCCAGATAAATCTTAGATACTATGTATTTAGGGTCAAACCGTCCCCTGAAAACTGAAGCAGGGTGAGCAATCTGTTTCATTTTCTAGCCTTCCACACACCTCATTTTGATTGGAAATAGTGTCTAGTTGGCGTGTGAAGGTAATAGCAGGGCAAGCACTGTGTTAGTTGTGGGCTTACCCTCTTTCAATTACAGCAACTGAAGGGAAGGTCTTGGCTATTTCAGGACGGCTCTGTGTTTACACTGATTCGTAAAGGCAAAAATGGATACAGGGAAATCAGGAGGCTCAGAAGGGGCCTAGTGGATGACTGATCACCATTAACCATGGCATCTGACTTAATATTTACAAAATAATATTAAAGGCAGGCAAGCATATTAGCTATGAAATATATGGATATATCCATGATTATGATTTTTCCACCTTACGAGTTCCATATCCGTGCAAGTGAAATCTAGCTAGACTATGGAACAAATTCCAACCATCGTCTAAGTTCAAGGAAGTTGAGACAGACTGGTCACTAGTACGAATCACCTAAATAATGCAACAAAATGCTACTATTAAAGATTTATATATATATATATATATATATATATATATATATATATATATATATATATATATATATATATATTTATATTTAACAACTTTATTGCCATCTTTAAGCAGGATAGGCAAGAGACAAACATCAGTCTGCAGCAACAATATTTTTGTCAGGCAAAGAAGATCAGAGCCAGTTAGATCACATTTCAGAGGTACCCTATGTCCAAAATCTCAACCTTCTACACAGAATTATTAAAATGGATCCATCACTGTCCCCAAACCTTCACATTTACCATACATGCCAACATTTTAGAATAGAAATCTTTATGAAAAAAATTGGGGGAATGATTTTTCCCCATTGACTTTCCTGATCATCTTACGACCTTCAGTTTATTTTTTCTTCAACATTTCCTTATTGTGGTTTACCACACTTTGAGGCAATTTCTCCAAGTGTGTGCATCCTAAAAAAAACTTTGTATTATTGTCCATACTTACAATGGTCAAAATACAACCAAATCTGGTAAAGGAAATTGTACTACAGTTACTGGTAGTCTTCTGTATGGAATCCTTTGGAAGTAAGCAAGGGAGTAAAGGGGAGAGAGCAGCAAACTCTAAGGGTGCTAATGTACAGGCCACTCAATAACTAACAGTGAAACCATAGCATTGGATGTTTCAGAATGTAATAGAAAAGGTCATACACAAATTCAGTTATCAGCAAGAAGAATGACCAAAGTATATCAAGGTTACAGGTTTCTAGAAGGTCAATAGAAGAGGGGACCTTCTAGAGTTCAATGTGTGTATCTTGTCCACCAGTCTAAATTGTTTGCTCATTGCCATGCCACAAAGCCAACCCTCATAAGTGGGGGAATGGCATTATTTCAATAGTCATAGGACGGAAATCTTAGCCACTCCTCAAGCTGTATCTATCAACCATTTCCTATGTTGAGCCAGATCCAGGATAACCAATGTATTATGCACAAGGACCAATGCAGGAGATGGGGCTATTGAGGTATCAGTTGAGGTGTTTAATACACTGCTAATTTCGATCCCTAAAACACTCTAGCCCACACAACCATAGTAGTGGCAGCATGTCTTCTTCTGAATGTCTGCATCTCCAGCAGTCCGAGGTGTGGAAGAGCAAGCCTCAGGTGTTGTGGGGACCAATATCAATTATGCAACAGCACGAAGCAGCTACATTTCAGTCACAGCTAAAATTTCACTCATAACCCTCAATCACATGCCTCGAACAATTTGTTCCCGTTCTCTTTTGAGTATTACTTCCAAGTGTTATATGCCACTGTTTCTCTCAACTGTCACTGCTGCTGTTTAGAGTGAATCTCTCAAGAAGTACACATCCAGATATTACTCCTTTGAAACGTATCCATTTTTGGAGATTGTAAGAAAGTGCCCCTTTTTGCATGGTTGCCCCCACTTTCTGCCAAACTGTAGGCCACATTTAAGACCCTTGTAAAAGGTACCATAGGCACCTTGGGCACTGTGACCAGGGAAGCTCCCCAAGGGCTGCAGCAACTATTGTGCCCCTCTTAGAGGCCCTGTACCTTTACACATACACGCTGGTATTGCAAGCTGTGTGTTTTGGTGCAGAACAAAGTGAAGAGTCGACATGGCTCACATCCCTGTGTGCCATGCCTACAACCCACCGCTGTGGCATAATTAAGCCACCCCTCTAGCTGGGTGTACTATACCAGTGGTGAGGGTACAGGTGCATGAGCCCTGTACCCCTACATTCTCTAAATCAATTCTTAGACATTGAAAGTGCAGTAATGCCATAAAGAGTATATGGTACAACACACTATACAAAATGTCGGTATGGAGGAAAGGATATCCATTCACTAATCAGCGTGACGTGGCGACCGAACGTGGAGAAAGCAGCAGGACTGTACTTTTTTTTTTTACATTTTTTGAAAACCTTTATTCAGAGCAGAGCACACAGCTATTCAGCCTGACATCCCGGAGGCAAGGCAGCATGGGTAATAGGAGAGCAGTAGTGCAAAAAGATCCAAACAATCATCGAAGGTTAATTTTATATTAAGATGAAGAACTCAACAAAAGAGCGCCCAAGGGCGCGAAAAGATGGCAATAGAGTCAATATGAATCAGGGCGTCAGGGACGGGCAGGGGAGGAAAGGCAGGGAAGCGATCATCAAGGAGAGGATGTCAGAATGGGAAGGAGGGGGGGGGAGGACAACAGGAGAATGCAGTACATCAAAGCTCAGTTGGTGTTACAGGTCAGGGTGACACATGTTCGTCCAGAGAGACTGGTTCAGGTGGCAAGCACATGTCTCCCCTATATTCATTCCAAGCCCCCCACACTTTATTCCAAGTTCGAGGTCTCCCTCTTGCCACATAGACTGTCTTCTCCCGGAACATGCACCAGTCCATATTGGCTTTCCATTGTACCACCAGGGGGGCCGTGGACGCACCCCACTTCTGAGCAATGTCCCTTTTGGCCACCATGTTCCCCAGGGTCACCCACCTAGTCTGAGCTGCGCTGTGATCAGAAGGCTCCCATACGCTCAGGAGGCATCTACGAGCTTCCGCGTGAGCAATCACGCCAGTAACTTCTTCCATGATTCGGTGCACCCTCCTCCAGTAGGAGGCTATTACGGGGCATTCCCAAAGGATGTGTAGGAAAGTGGCGAGGGCCCCGCAACCTCTGCGGCAGAGTCCGTCAGGCGAATATCCCATGCGCATCAATCGGGGCCCCGTCATATACACCCGGTGCAAGATCTTGAACTGCACGAGGCGGAGACGGGAGGAAATTGCAACCTCTTTAGGGGAGGAAATTGCGCTCTGCCAATCTTCATCGTCAAGTTCCAGGCCATCCGCCACCCACTGGTCCCGCAAGCCAAGGAGGAGATCTGTGCGCACGTTTATCAATTTCTTATATGATAGGGAAATCGCGCTGTCCGGCATGTGCCCATCCAATATCCTGTCATCCAGAGGGGAGCTTTCAGGAATGTCGCCGTCCGGCGGTGTGGCCGAGAGCAGCGCATGCCTCAGCTGGGCGTAACGGAAAAACTCAGTCGCACCCAGTTGGTATTCGGTTTGCAGCTGGGGGAAGGTCTTAACCGTGCCCCTGGAAAGCATGTCCTCAACTCTGCTGATACCGATGAGGTCCCATTTATCAAACCCCTTGGTGTGCCACAGTCTACCCAGGATGTCCGAATCAAAAAGGGGGGTGAACCTAGTCAGTCTGCCTTGCCAACCTTGCGCCTTGGTGACCGCCCGCCAAATGTGGATCGCCGTCCGTGTAGGACCCGTCAACCGTCGGTCGAAGGACTTCGAGTACAGGGCCCGATAATAGTTGCCGCCACCCAAGAGCCATCTATCCATGGCATAGCCAGGACTATCCACAGGGCCATAGAACCCGTGGTTGAGGGCAGCAAGTTGAGAGGACCAGTAGTAGCGGCGCACGTCCGGAAGGGCGATGCCGCCGTCGTACCATGGAAGCGTGAGGTTATGGATGGCAACACGAGGTCGACCGTCCCAGAGAAGGGTTCGCAGGAGACCTTCAAGGTCTCGGAAGTAGCGCGCCGGAACCGGATCTTGGGCGTTCTGCAGGGCGTACAAGAACCTGGGCAGGGACATCATCTTAAACAACGCAGCACGGCCAAGGAGAGAAAGCGGGAGCTTACGCCAGCTATCCACATCGCGCTGTAGACGCTGGAGAGGAGGGAGTAAGTTGAGGTCGTACCGTAACTTGGGATTACCGGAGATGTAAATGCCCAGGTACTTGAAGCCACGTACGGCAATCTGAATGTTGCAGCCCCTGGGAAGTCGTGGAGTATCTCCTTTAAGGACGTACAAGGACGACTTGGCCCAGTTTATAATCAGACCAGAATAGCGTCCGAAGAGTCTGAGTACGTCACAAGCCACGATGAGGGACTTGCAGGGGGAAGTCAAATAAAGTAAGATGTCATCGGTATACAAGGATACCCTGTCTTCAAAACCAGGGGCCCAAGTAATACCGTGTAAATCAGGATGCGTACGCAGTAGGGCTGCTAGCGGTTCAAGGGCCAAGGCGAACAGAAGGGGCGACAGGGGACAACCCTGTCTGGTACCCCGATGTAAGGGGAATGGCGTCGACAGGCGACCGTTGACCGTGACGTTGGCCATCGGTTCAGCGTACAGCAGCTTCACCCAGCTCACAAAGACCGGCCCAAATCCGAGTTTGGACAGCACTGCCCAGAGGTATGGCCACTCGAGAGAATCGAAAGCCATCGTGGCGTCAAGGGACGTGAGGACAGCTGGCTCTTCGAGGGTGTGGGCTCTAGCCATGACACCGTGAAGGCGGCGCAGATTGAGGGCGGTATTCCGGTGGGGGATGAAGCCCGACTGGTCAGGATGCACGAGGTCGCCAATGACACCAATCAGCCGGTTGGCGAGCAACTTGGCGAGGACCTTGGGTTCCACATTCAGGAGAGAGATAGGACGGTACGATCGGCAGACGTCTCGTGGTTTACCCTCCTTGTGGATGACCACAATAGTGGCCAACCTTTGATCCAGGGGGAGACGGCCCCTCTCAAAGGATTCCAGGAACATTTTCCGCAGGTGCGGAGACACCGCGTCCGGGCGGATTTTATATAGTTCAACCGGGATGCTGTTAGGCTCGGAGGCCTTACCGGTGCGTAATGAACGGATCGCCAAAGCAATCTCGTCAGCGGTGATCTCTCTGTCCAAATCCGCGCTTTCGTCCTCGGAAAGGCAGGGAAGTTCAATACCCGAGAGGAAAGCCGACGAGTCCGCCTCAGAAAAGTCCGAAGCGGACTCATAGACCCCCCGAAAGTAACTAGCGAAGGAGTCGACAATGGCACTCGGGTCCGTAAGGACCACCCCGTCGTCCCCCAAGAGTTCAGGCACCACTCGGCTGGCCATCTCCCTCCTGTCCAACCAAGCCAGCAACTTCCCAGCCTTGTCGCCTACATCATAGACACGGCCCTGCTGTTCTCTAGCCAGAGTGAGTGCGGCATTCGTGGCAAGATCGTGGTATTCCGCTTGCTTCAATGAGAGGGTATGCAAAATCGAGGGGTCTGGCTCGGGCCCCAGCTGGGACTCGAGACTCAAGACCTCTTGCTCAATATTCAGCAAGTCGGAATCCCTAGTCCGACGGGCCTCCGCAATGAGCGCCTGGGCCTCACCCCGGAGCACCGTCTTAAAGGCCTCCCACAACGTAACGGCCGACCCAACCGAGCCCACGTTTTCAGCAAAAGAAAGGTCAATGGCTTTGGCCAGGAGGGAGCGGGTCTTGATGTTGCAGAAATACCACGGATTGACCGTAGCCGGTCGCTCCAACAAGACCACGCCATAGTCAAAGGAGACCCACAACGGGGAGTGGTCAGAGATGCCCCGCGCTAAGAAGCGGGCTTCGGAAACGGCCGATGCGTGCGATGCCAGTGTAAGGATATAATCAATGCGGGAAAGACTCCCATGTGCACCCGAGAGAAAGGAAAATTGACGGAGTGTCGGATGTAGAAGACGCCAGCCGTCCACCAGGCCCATGGACTCAAGAAAGGAGGGCAGCCACATCTGTGAGCTACGGAGGTCCCGAGACGGTTGGCGATCAAGCAGACCAGAGCAAACCGAGTTAAAGTCACCCCCCACTATTAACAGGCCAGCCGGCATAGACAAAATGGCACCACCAAGGTCCTGAAAGGTACTGGATTGCAACCCCGGGGGGACGTACACAGAAAACAACGAAAGGGAACGCCCTTCCCATCTACCCGCCACGGCAGCGTAACGCCCCCTGTCGTCAATCATGGTGACATCTATCTCTAGGGGAAGGGACGCGCGCATAAGGATACCCGCCCCCCGGGATCCGGAAGAGAACCCCGAATTAGCCACCATTTTGTAGCCTTTACGATTCAAAGCTTTACACGTATTTCCCACCAAATGTGTCTCTTGAAGGTGGACAATATCAGGCATGTGACGTTTGATCAGTTGTATCACCACCCCTCTTTTGACTCGGTCACCCAACCCGTTGACATTCCAACTGAGAATTCTTAACTTCCTACCCCCCATCACCCCGCAGCCCGCCCCACCCAGTCCCATAAGACACTGATCTCAAATACAGTTCAGGAGCATAAGTGACCCATTGCCAGACAGAGAAAAGAAAGAAAAAACCAGCAAACAAGATAACTCTTCCCAACATACCCCCCACCCTGCACCCCTGCATCAGACTAAAAAGCCCTCCCAACCAGCAGTGTGCCTGTCGCCCCATTAACTAATCTACGAAAGACCCAGAGGAGTAGGGAATCTCCATGAATACGTCCCGCCACCCACCATGTAAGCAAAGGAGAGTCAGGTTCTGTTACGAGTACCAGCTCCGGCAGTCATTCGAGGCGGGGGTGCCACCAGCCCCTCACTTAGTCTCACTGTTCCGCTCCACCAGAGGCGCCTCCATCTCTATCTTCCTGTTCATCCCGACGAGGCGAGACTGTGTCCAACCATTCACTGACGTTTTCAGGGAAGTCAAAGAAAAGGGCACGTCCCTTATGTTCAACACGGAGTTTAGCGGGGAACATCATTGAGTATTTGTAACCCATTTCCCTGAGGCGCCTCTTCACTCCCGCGTAGCTCTGGCGTTGGCGCTGTACCGACCTAGTGAAGTCCGGATAGAAGTGCACCTCCGCATTCTGGTAGTGGAGTGGCCCATGCGATCTAGAAGCTTGCAGGATCACGTCCCGATCTCTAAAGTTGAGGAGGCGCGCCACAATCGGCCGTGGCGCCACCCCTGTCTTCGGCGGGCCACCCGGTACCCGGTGGGCACGTTCCACCGAGAAAAAGTTGCTCAGTCCAGAGGGTGCCAAATGGGTTTTGATCAAGTCCTCCACGAACAGGTCCGTCGCAGCATCTTCGGATCCCTCCGGTACGCCGACTATGCAGACGTTCTGCCGCCTGGCTCGCCCCTCAAAGTCCTCCAGCAACCTCGAGAATAGGTCCGTGGTCATCCGCAGGTTGCGGACCTCGGTCTGCAACTCGGAAACATCAGAGGTCAGGCTGGAGGTCTTGATATCTAGCGCCTTCACACGCTCGTTGGTCTTGCCCAAGTCGGCCCTTATAAGAGTAATGTCAACGGCCATTGAGTCAACCTTGTGATTTAGAGTTTCGTGCTGTTGTTGCATGTCGGCCCGGAGACTCGTGATGGCGCCCATGATGTCGCCGAGGGTAGGGTCCGATCCATCCGGCGAGCTCGTCGATGGGGGCCCCTTAGACACGGCCCCCGATGTAGGCGGTGACTTTAGGTTCACATAGCGCTCAATGCGACTCTGCTGCGTTTGCGACTTGCCCCGGCCACCTTTGTTCGATGCCCTGTCCGGGTCGCCTCTGCCCGCCATGATGGGTTCGAGAGAACAAAGGCAAGGCGCCCCTCAAGTCCGGGTCCACAGCCGAAAGGCAGGCAGGGCCGAGGAGACAAAACCAGGGTGTAGAAGGCACAAGCTGGAACACTATCACTCCGCCAGTGAGGACATCAGGCGGCCACTACGCAGTCCAATCATGCGAAGTGGCGAAGTCCAGAGGGACAATGGCACCGTCCCGGAGCGGAGTTCAGCTTGACGTAACTCTGCACAGGAACCACCGATTCGGAAGCCGAGGGCAGTCCCCGCCTCAGCAGACCACCAGCAATAAGGTTCCACCAACGTGGATCAGGATTTCAAGCAGGATATTTGCGGTGGGTCGGACGGTCCACGGAGCTCCGGGCTTACGCGGCCATCTTGGTTGCCCGCGAAGCTCCTCCAGCAGGACTGTACTTAGAACAACCGCTTGGTGACCGCATCGGAAAAAGGGTGTGTATTCCACTTTTGTGGAACAAATTGAATGCAGTAATGTTAGAAGAGTCACCTATCAGATAGGAGACTGGACTACGCATTGTGGAAGTTATTTTTGCCACCAATTGGGGAACTAGTTGTAAGGATCACGCACCACAGCCTGAAATCCCAGGAGAAGCATTGTTGTTTTCCTTTACCCGTGTCCTGATGAAGCCCGTAAGGAATTGGGGCTGAAACGCGTCAACAGTTTTGATGGGAGGAATACACTTGAAATACACTTGAAATCAAGACTTAGAATTGTATTTTGAGGCACATTCAGTAAATGCATTCCGGAGGTGTAAAATCCTCATGTGCAGATAGGATTACCTCACAGTGTATTACCTTGATTGAGGGTGCAAACACTAACTTTAAGAATGGGGGTATAGGTAACAAGATATATGTTAATGTATGAGTAATTATGTGTGTGACCTGTTTTTGTTATTGTTCATGTTTAGTGTAATGAATTTTGTTTACATATTACATATAATTAAGAATTTTTCCATCAAAGTAAGTCACAGTGTGTGACGGGGCATGCCGTACGGACAGTGAACATTGTGCTTGGTGGGAATCTACTCCCCTGTTACCTGCTACCTTTGCCTCTCAACAGCCGCCAGAACCCGGATGGACCGAAGAACCCGAATCCTATTGGACACACCAGAATGAGGACGGCGGTCCCTTTAAATCTGCAACATGGAATGACAGCGGCCCGCCTCTCATAGACCCGGAAGGAAGTTCAAAGGCGAGCTCAGCGGTGGAGAGGACGGACAACGATCCCCCAGAGGAAGCGGAACCGAGGCACAAGTTACTACTTGTGTAACGATATATCTGTAAGAGACATTAGTTAGTGATAGATTCCTTACCTTAGAATATCCCCAGGCGTCAGACTGGATCCGGAAACTTTTGCGTAGCAATACCCCTGCGCGCTGGTAGGCGTCGTCTGCGGCTCCGCGTCCGTCGTCGGCGTCGTGAGCGCCGGGATGACGTCGTCGGAGTACTTAGACGGCGCCCATGCGCGCTGACGTCAGTTCTGATAACACAGCTTTTCCGCGCCAGATACGCAGAGCCATGATAGAACTAACACTGGTGCCATGAAACTAGGGCCCTGAAAGGGGATGACCTTAACCCTAGATATCGGTTCGCAGAACGGGGAGGATGGGTGGGTCGGTAAGGAATCTATCACTAACTAATGTCTCTTACAGATATATTGTTACACAAGTAGTAACTTGTGCATCTGAAAGAGACACGTTAGTGATAGATTCCTTACCTTAGAATAGATACCCCAGCAATACCAACCCCGGTGGTGGGTCTGCGAACCAATATCACACCAGAAAGTCCTGGAGGACGGAACGGCCAAAGAAGCCATCCCTCCGGACTTGACTGTCCAGGCAGTAGTGTCTCGCGAACGTGTGCAGCGAGGCCCACGTGGCTGCCTGACAGATGTCCTGCAGGGGGACACCGCGGCCCAGGGCAGTTGTCGTTGCCGTGGCCCGAGTGGAGTGAGCCCGCAATCCAGCCTTTCCCTTCTTCGCGCCCACGTAACCAACGAAGAGTTGGTCATCCACCCGGAATTGGCGTGTGCGATCTAGGTAGTAGGAGAGCGCACGTTTTGGATCCAGACGGTGGAGCCTCTCCTCCTCTTTCGAGGGGTGCGGAGGCGGAAAGAAGGTGGGCAAAGTGATGGACTGCCCGATGTGGAAGGCCGTGACCACCTTGGGCAGAAAGGAAGGTCGTGTACGTAACACCACCTTATCAGGATGAACAGACAGGAAAGACAGGAAAGGTGGAGAAGAAGAAAGAGCCTGGAGCTCACTCACCCTCCTGGCAGAGGTGATGGCAACCAGGAAGGCCGTCTTTAGAGTAAGGAGACGAAGAGGGCAGTTATGAAGCGGCTCAAAGGGAGCACACATCAGATAGGTGAGAACCAGATTCAAGTCCCACTGGGGCATCACGAAGGGAACGGGAGGGAACATGTGCGTGATGCCCTTCAGAAATCTACTCACAATAGGGGACTTGAATAAAGAAGGCTGATCTGGTAGCCTCAAGAAGGCTGATAGAGCAGAAAGGTACCCTTTAAGAGTGCCCAGAGCAGAGCCCTGCTGGGCAAGGGAAAGAAGAAAGAGCAGCACTTCCGAAAGGGGTGCAGAGAGAGGATCCACAGCCTTTGCTGTGCACCATGCCACAAATCTGTTCCACCGGCAGGCGTATACCGACTTTGTGGAGGGACGCCTGGCTGCCAGAATGATATCACAGACTTCGGGAGGCAAGTCAAATGGCCTCAACTGCCGCCGCTCAACCTCCAAGCTTGTAGGTGGAGACTGGACAGGTTCGGGTGCAGGACCGTCCCCTGCTGCTGCGACAGAAGGTCCTCCCGAAGAGGCAGACGAATCGGGGGATCGACTGACATGCTGAGTAGCTCGGGATACCAGTATCTTCGTGCCCAGTCCGGAGCCACAAGGACGACCTGGGCCCGGTCGCGCCTGATCTTCTTCAGCACTCTGGGCAGAAGTGGTATAGGCGGAAAGGCGTACAACAGACCGCAGCTCCACTCGCGAAAAGCGTCTCCGAGCGAGTGCCGCCTTGGAAACTCCAACGCGCAGAACTGCTGACATTGCGCGTTCTCTTCTGTGGCGAATAGATCTAACCAAGGCTCTCCCCACTGTCGAAAGAGACCTTGCGCCACGTCCGAGTTCAGACGCCATTCGTGATCCATCATGCACCGGCGGCTGAGTTCGTCCGCCCTGGCATTCAGAGAGCCTGCCAGGTGTTGAACCACCAGGGTCACACCCTGATGTTCCAGCCACTGCCAGAGGCGCAGAGCCTCCTGGCAGAGGGTCCACGACCCCACACCGCCCTGTTTGTTGCAGTACCACATGGCGGTGGTGTTGTCGGTGAACACTTGCACTACGCTCCCCTTGACAGAGGGGAGGAATGCCTTCAGTGCAAGACGAATCGCCCGCAGCTCCAGAAGGTTGATGTGGAGCCGGGACTCCGCCGGAGACCAGAGGCCTCTGATCTCCGCCTCTCCCATGTGGCCTCCCCAGCCCTGGAGGGACGCGTCCGTCACAACTACGTGCTCCGGCTGGGGTAGGGAGAGGGGTCTGCCACTGACCCAGTCGCGGTCCGTGAGCCACCACTGCAGTTGCTTCGCAGTGCCCTCTGAGATCAGGACATGATCGGACAGGTTGCCCTGATGCTGGGCCCACTGAAACTTCAGGTCCCACTGCAGAGCCCGCATCCGCCACCTGGCGTGACGCACCAGAAGGATGCAGGAGGCCATCAGCCCCAGAAGCCGCAGCGTCAACCTGACCGAGACTCGGGATAACGGCCTGAAGACAGGAATCAGAGCCTGAATATCCCGAACCCGCTGTTCGGGTGGGTAAACCCGAAACTGCGCCGAGTCGAGAACCGCTCCGATGAAGAGGAGCTTTTGAGAGGGACACAGGTGTGACTTCGGCACATTGATGGAGAACCCCAGCAAGTGCAGGAGGTCGGCCGTAGTCTGGAGGTGGCTGACGACTGACTGGGGCGAGCCCGCCTTCAACAACCAGTCGTCGAGGTAGGGGAAGACTGATATCCCCTGCCTGCGCAGATGGGCTGCGACCACCGCCATCACCTTCGTGAACACCCGTGGGGCGCTGGCAAGGCCGAAGGGGAGCACGGCAAACTGAAAGTGCTCTTGGCCTACCATGAACCGTAGGTAACGCCGGTGGGCCGGCAGGACTGGGATGTGGAAATAGGCGTCCTGCAAGTCCAACGCTACCATCCAGTCTCCCGGGTCCAGGGCAGCCAGGACCTGAGCCAAAGTGAGCATCTTGAACTTCTCCGTCCGGAGGAAGCCGTTGACGTTCCGCAGATCCAAGATAGGGCGTAGGCCCCCTTTGCCCTTCTTGGGTACCAGAAAGTAGTGGGAGTAACAACCACGTCCTACTTCTGGCCCAGGAACGCGCTCGATGGCCCTCTTGGCCAAGAGGGCCGAAACCTCCTCTTGCAGAAGTTGCAAGTGATCCCCCGACACACAGTGGTATTGAGGTGGCATGGATGGAGGGGAAGACTCGAAGGGGAGGGAGAAACCCCTTCGGACAATTTGCAGCACCCACCTGTCCGAAGTGACTGAATGCCAGTGGGAGAGGTGATGGCGAACCCTGCCTCCCACAGGCGTCACATGGGCCTGAAAACTCGGACTAGGAAGGTTTTGAGGCGGGGGCTGCTGAGGGAGGTGTGGACTGGCCTCGCCGCTGGCCCCGACCACCGCCACGGCGGTTCCCACGGCCGCCACCGCGTTGCTGAACATTCTGCGGTGCGTGGCTGACGGTCCGTGGTGGGGCGCCCCTTCCGTGGCCACGAAAGGAGCGAAAGGCACCCGATTGCTGGCGTGGGGCCGTAAGGCCCAAGGACTTGGCCGTGGCCCTGGAGTCCTTGAAACGTTCCAGCGCATGGTCTGCCTTGTCGCCGAAGAGGCGACGGCCATCAAACGGCATGTCCAGAAGGGTGGCCTGGACATCGGCCGAGAAGTTGGCGGACCTCAACCAGGCGTGGCGTCGAACCGCCACCGTCGTTGCCATCGCCCTGCCCAGTGAGTCCGTGGTATCCAGCCCACACCGGATAGAGAAGCGTGCCGCATCTCGGCCGTCCGCAAGGGTTTGGCTGAGTTTAGCCCTGACCTCCTCAGGGCATTGTGGCAGCACCTCCGCAACCGTGTCCCACAGAGTGTGGGTGTAGCGGCCCAAGAGACAGTTGGTGTTCACAGACCGTAGCCCTAGGCTCACAGACGAGAAGACCTTCTTCCCGAACTGCTCATATCTCTTGGATTCCCTGTCGGGCGGGGCCGACGGGAATGCGGTTTGGGAGTTAGAGGCCTGGATGACCAGGCTCCCGGGGGTGGGATGGGTGGACAAAAAGCAAGGGTCGCCCGGTGCCGGGCGGTAGCGTCTGGCCACGTTCCTGTCCACAGGGGGGCCTGTGGCGGGCTTGGACCAAGTGCCCAGCAGAACGTCACACAAGGCCTCATTGAACGGCAGGAGGGGCTCCGCGGAGCCGGACTGCTGTTTGAGGACCTCAGTGAGGAGATTAGTCCTCACGGCCGCGACGGGGAGCTGAAGGTTTAAGGCCTTAGCTGCCTTCGTCAACACTACGCTGTAAGCAGAACCCGCCTCCGAAGCCACAGTCGGGGGCGACGTAAATCCAGTGTCTGGCGAGGTGTCAATACCACTGGCCTCCCCAAGCTCATATGTCCAGTCCTGATGCGACTGGCAATCACGTGCCAGAGGGTCCTCGGACCCCTCCCATTGCTCCTCGTCACCTGGCTCCTGGAGACCAGGATTAACAGCCAGGGCCTCCTCGTGGAGATAGAAGTCTCCAAAGGCCGACGGAATCGGCGCCCAGCGGCGCCCCTCCGACTCCTGAGTAGGACCGTAGGAAGCATTGGGGTCGGCAACCACATCGGCTGCCGGGGACGACACCTGAAGGGACGGCGCCGTCGAGGTCGTAAGGTCGACCGGCGAGGTCCCGGATCCGGAGCCGGATCCAGCGCGGCGCCGGGACCGAAGTCGCCAGCGGCGCCGGGCCCGAAGTACCCGACGTCGTCGGGGCCGAAGCGCCCGACCCGGAAGGACCTCCAGACGGAGCCGATCGGCCCGAAGGCGCCGCGGGAACCGACTGAGGAGGGAGGGCCCTCATGGCCATGAGGTACCTCTCGACCTCCTCCTGCGACGCGCCCAGGGACCCGAAGGTGTGGGGCAGGCGGCGACGCTTGCGACTCCCGCGGAGCCGCGTGGGCGGTGTCGCCCGAGTCCCCGGCCGCATCGAGCGAGCGTCGGGGCGGGTCGGAGGACCGATGGTGTCGTTCCGACCTCTCATGCCTCTTACCTGAGGACTTGGAACCAGACGATCGGTGTCCACTTCCGGAACGTCGATGACTCCGACCTCGCGACCTGTCCCTCGACCTCCCGTGGGACCGGGACCGGGACCTGGAGCGGCGCGGGGCCGAGTGCCTCAGCTCGAGACGCTTGCGGGACCGCTCCCGCCTAGCCTTCGACGTCAGGGCCCGGCAGTCGACGCAGGTTCGATCGTCGTGGTCGAGGCCTAAGCACTTCAGGCACCGGCGATGGGGGTCCGTGACCGACATGAGTCGCCGCACTTCGTACAAGGCTTGAACCCGGGCATCCCTGGCACCGATAGTCGAGACAGTCGACTAAAAGAGATCAAAAAGGATCAAAAACTTTTCAGTCAAAAAGTGACTGGGGGTAGAGCTTCTTCCGGATCTGCGCTAGCTGGCGCGGAAAAAAGAAGAACTGACGTCAGCGCGCATGGGCGCCGTCTAAGTACTCCGACGACGTCATCCCGGCGCTCACGACGCCGACGACGGACGCGGAGCCGCAGACGACGCCTACCAGCGCGCAGGGGTATTGCTACGCAAAAGTTTCCGGATCCAGTCTGACGCCTGGGGATATTCTAAGGTAAGGAATCTATCACTAACGTGTCTCTTTCAGATAGACGAGAACGCCGGAGGATTGCGACCAGGAGGACGAGGATGAGACGACGGAAGTCCCGGACCAGAGACGAAGCCAGGAGCCCAACGATACCACGATTCGCCCCGCCACGCACCCACGGGAGGGGCGTGGCTACAACAGGTACGGGGCCGTGTAGCGGGTTGGGTGGTTCAAAGGGTCCAACCTACGGATTAAGCATGCTATCTCCCTACTCCTTGCCTTACACCCTTCCCTCACGAGCACTACCCGTCACAAATTGTATAGAGTTCGCACTAACACTGGTTTCCCTCACTCCCGGCCCTCTGTTATCAGAAGGTAATACGGCTGCCTGACGAGGTCTCTCTCTTTCCTTTGTTGCATATCCCGGAGGTGGAGGCGAGAAAGAGACGAAGACAGCCTTGGGTATATCCTGTGTCGCAAACTGGATACCACGAAGAAAACCCCATTTGACTCTGCACCGTTTGCAGGTGAAAGAATAACCAGTAGACAAAGGCGCAGTTACATAAAAATAAAACCATCTTTACGTTCCCTGATAAGAGAGTCTGTTTCTTCCTTGAAGACCACCCCCGTGGAGCCCGTAGGGGCCACTGACCCTAGCATAGCCGATCCCCCCCTGGGACAACTGGTGTCAGAAGTGGGATCAACAACATCCCCCATCTGGAGTGACAAGATGGATACCCTCATCGAGCACATAATAAAAGGGCAACAGAAACTCGAGTGGGCAGTGGAGCGGCAACTGGCCGCAGCCCAAGAAGACAGGGACTTGTTCAAATCTTCCCTGTCGGCCCAATTGGAAGGACTGAGAAATGTGACACCTCCCCTCCCCCATCCAGCGGGAGTAGCACGAGTACACTCTCCTCACCCTGCCGGAATTGCCTTACAAAAATACATCCCGGAGGAAGACCCGGATGCGTTCCTATTGAATTTTGAAAGGGCGGCCAGAGCACTGGGATGGCCCGAGGATAAATGGCCGTTTTTCCTCGCCCCCCTCCTGTCCGGAGAGGCCCAGTCGGCATACCAAGCCGCGAACGCCCAAGGAAACACCCCATGTGCCGTGGTGAAGGAGGTGATATTGGATCATCTAGGCTTAGACCCTGAAGCCTATAGAGTAAAGTTTAGAAAGGGAAGGGGCCTGCCTGGCGAGAACCCAAAGGCTCTCTTTTTTCGATTACGAATGGCTGCCAACAAATGGTTAAAACCAGAGACTTGTCCAAAGGAGGAAATCCTCAACAAGATATACTTAGAACAGTTCATGGATGCCCTGCCGCATGCCACCCAGCGATGGCTCCTTCAACACGTGGGCTTGGAGGTGGAACACGCTATCGAGATGGCAGCACAGTACGCCAGGGCACAACCCCGACTAAGCACGTCGGAACCCGAAAAACCCGGAAAATCCCTCCCCCCACTGAAGTTAGAACGGAAACCAAGACTTTCCTATGACACCCCCAAAACGAAAGCCTCCGGGATGGTGTCTCCAATGTTTAAAGGACCCCAATGTTATGAATGTGGGGAGTGGGGTCATATTGCCAGGATGTGCCCCCGGAAGCGGCCCCCTGAAGAGCCGATGGAGGTTGGCTACCTCCCTAAGACAGTGATGTACTCTGCCGAGCTGGGTACTGCCTTTACCTTGAGTATGAGGATGAATGGTTTTAGGGTGAGAGCTCTCCTCGACTCGGGGTGTAAACAATCTGTAGTGCAGGTACGCTTTGTCCTACCCGACCAGTATATACAGGAAGACCAGGTGTATATTAGATGTGTTCACAGTGATGTGAAGCCCTATCCAGTGGCTTCCATTTTAGTGGAGATACCGAACAGGGAGAAGCGTACTGTTAGGGTAGGTGTGGTGGAGTCCTTGCCAGAAGACATGATTCTGGGCACGGACAATCCTGAATTCCTGTCCCTTTTTAGGGAGACCCTTAAACCCAGTCCCTCAGAAACTCGGCAATCCTCTCCAGCTTATGTAAGCCCCGAACCCTGGGAGATCGATAGAAGCTTCAGGATCGCGCAGACAGAAGATAGAACCCTGTATAATGCCTGGGACCATGCGCACCAAACTCAAGGGAACCCCTCCCCGACATACCCCCGATTTGTGAACAAAAACGACCTGATCTATAGACAGGCCATGGAGAACAGCGCTTGTCAGTTGTTGGTGCCCTCCTCATTCAGAGAACAAGTGTTGTTTTTCGCGCATACCCACCTCACTGCAGGTCATGCTGGAAAAGAAAAAACAACCAAGAGTATCCTACGTCATTTCTTTTGGCCAGGAATATACAGGGATGTGCAGGATTATTGCGCCAAGTGTGAGTTATGTCAAAGGAAGAACACCCATCGACCAAGTGCCGCTCCTCTACAACCCATGCCTATCATTGGAGTTCCTTTTGAACGGGTCGGCATGGATCTCATTGGGCCCTTACCCCAATCTACCAAGGGGAATATATACGCTCTCGTAATAGTAGATTACGCCACCCGGTTCGTGGAGGCGTTCCCCCTGAGAAACAGTACCTCTACAGCCATTGCGGAGAAATTTGTTAACTTGTTTTCACGTGTAGGGTTCCCTAAAGAAGTCCTGACGGATCAGGGCACCCCCTTTACCTCTAAACTGATGCGAGAAGTGTTTAAAACACTAGGGATAAAACACCTGAAAAACTCTGTATATCATCCACAAACTGATGGCCTCGTTGAGCGTTATAACCAATCCCTGAAGTCGACCCTGAAAAAGATGCTCTCCTCAGAAGGCACTAACTGGGACCGTCTACTGCCTTTAGCTCTCTATGTGTTACGTGCCCAGAAACAAAGTAGCCTGGGATGTTCCTCGTTCGAATTATTATATGGACGACTCCCTAGGTCCCTCCTTGAGATGACCAAAGACTTGTGGGAAACGGAAGAGCTACAGGAACAGAAATCCATGCTGGAATACACCACCCAACTCCGGTCCCGACTAGGTAAACTCCGGAATGTGGCTCATTCCAGTCTGGAACGAAACCAAAACAGATACAAAAGAAACTACGACAAAGGAAAAAAATTGCGAAGCCTTGCCGTAGGGAAGTGGGCACTGGTGTTGCTTCCATCCTTAAGTAGCGAAGCTAAAAGTGAGTGGCAGGGTCCCTTTCAGGTCATCTAAACTATCGGACAGACCACTTACAGACTACGGATGTCCCCTAGTAAAACCCAGTCGTATCACATAAATCTTTTGAAGTAGTGGCTGGGTCCCCTACCCCAGGACTCTCATTGGGTGGGGACAGCGTCCTCATCGACCCCCTCCACGGTTGATCAGTTAGTGGTTAACCCGGGGCTATCAACCTCCATGAGGGCCGAGCTGCAGGGTATTCTTATGTCCTTTAACGACATCTTTTCAGACCTTCCAGGGAGAACCAACATGATCGACCATTGCATTGAAACCGCCCCTGAGAAAACAGTAAAGCAAAAACCTTACCGAATACCCGCGGCCCGAAGTGAGGCTATACAGAAAGAAGTACGCAAGATGCTCCAATTGGGGGTGATACGACCGTCCACTAGTCACTGGTCATCCCCCATAGTCATGATTCCTAAACCGGATGGGTCCAAGCGTTTTTGCATGGATTTCAGAGCCCTGAATGCCATATCGAATTTCGACACCTACCCGATTCCCAGAGTGGATGACTTAATCGAGAAAATTGGGGATGCCCAGTACATTACCACCATCGACCTCACGAAGGGGTATTGGCAGGTGCCTCTTCGTGAGGAGGATCGCAAGAAAACCGCCTTCATCGCCGACAATGGCCTATATGAGTTTACCATTCTCCCGTTTGGCCTTCATGGGGCTCCGGCGACCTTCCAGCGCCTCATGAACGCTGTATTACAGCCCTATTCCGCTTTTAGCTCAGCCTATCTAGATGACATAGTCCTCCATAGCAAAGACTGGACAGAACATCTCCAACATCTGTGTACCATACTAACCGCCCTTAGGCATGTAGGGTTACACATTAACTCAAAAAAATCGCGGGTAGCCTTCTCTAGCGTCAAATATCTGGGGTATGTCTTGGGGGAAGGGTCCATTGCTCCACAAAGCCGGAAAGTAAAAGCCATATCCAACGTCCCATTTCCCTCAAGCAAAAGAGAACTGAGAGCTTTCTTAGGCCTCATCGGCTACTACCGCTGTTTCATTGACAGGTTCGCGGAGAAGGCTGCCCATTGACAGATCTACTGGGCAAGGAGAAAAAGAACAGGGAGATAACGAACCCCTCACCGGAAGCCCTTTCTGCCTTCCTCCAGTTAAAAACCTGCATGACCTCCGCCCTGGTGCTGATGTCACCGGACTTTGAGAAGTCTTTTTCCCTCGCCACTGATGCCTCCGGGGTGGGTATTGGCGCAGTATTATCCCAAATAGGGGCAGATGGGCAGGAACACCCAGTATTGTACATCAGCAGAAAGCTTTTTCCCAGGGAATGCAGATACTCCACCATTGAGAGAGAGGGGCTGGCGATTAAGTGGGCCGTGGAGAAGTTGCAATATTACTTAGAAAGGAAACCATTCATCCTCCATACTGATCACGCCCAACTAAAATGGATGTATCAAAACAGCAGCAAGAACGCTAGGGTGTTGCGATGGATCCTTTCCTTGTAACCGTACTCCTTTACGGTACAGCATCGCAAAGGCAAAGAGAATGGTAACGCGGATTTCTTCAGCCGCCAGAACCCGGATGGACCGAAGAACCCGAATTCTATTGGACACACCAGAATGAGGACGGCGGTCCCTTTAACTCTGCAACATGGAATGACGGTGCCCCACCCCTCATAGACCCGGAAGGAAGTTCAAAGGCGAGCTCAGCGGTGGAGAGGACGGACAACGATCCCCCAGAGGAAGCGGAACCGATAGACGAGAACGCCGGAGGATTGCGACCAGGAGGAAGAGGAGGAGACGACGGAAGTCCCGGACCTGAGACGAAGCCAGGAGGCCAACGATACCACGATTCGCCCCGCCACGCACCCACGGGAGGGGCGTGGCTACAACAGGTACGGGGCCGTGTAGCGGGTTGGGTGGCTCAAAGGGTCCAACCTACGGATTAAGCGTGCTATCTCCCTACTCCCTGCCTTACAACCTTCCCTCACGAGCACTACCCGTCACAAATTGTATAGAGTTCGCACCAACACTGATTTCCCTCACTCCCGGCCGTCAGTTATCAGAAGGTAATACGGCTGCCTGACGAGGTCTCTCTCTTTCCTTTGTTGCATATCCCGGAGCTGGAGGAGAGAAAGAGACGAAGACTGCCTTGGGTATATCCTGTGTCGCAAACTGGATACCACGAAGAAAACCCCATTTGACTCTGCAGCGTTTGCACGTGAAAGAATAACCAGTAGACAAAGGCGCAGTTACATAAAAATAAAACCATCTTTACGTTCCCTGATAAGAGAGTCCGTTTCTTCCTTGAAGACCACCCTCGTGGAGCCCGTAGGGGCCACTGACCCTAGCATAGCCGATCCCCCCGGGACACAGTGGTATGTGTGTTTTTTGATATTTGAGAAACTGAAATGAGACAACGTACAATTTATAGGGTAATTTGATGTTCCCTATGGTTAGTGAATAGATATCCTTTCCTCCATTTTGTATAGTTTGTGGTTTCTTAGCCCAGGTAGTGGAGGGTGATTTGGGCAAAACCCGTTGATTTTGTATCATAAAGAGTATATGGTGCTGGGAGTTTGTCATTTCGAACTCCACAACACCATAATGGCTTTACTGGGAAGTTTGGTATCAAACTTCCCAGCACTTTAAACCTACACAATGCCAGTATAGGATTTAATGAAAAATGACCTATCTCTAGTGTCCTGGCTGAGTGGCTGCTCGCCAGCTGCCACCATCAGACATGTTTCTGAACCCCTTTGTCGAGAACCTGCCGGTCTCGGTGTCCTGAAGCAATGCACATCCTGGGACGAGGTGCCAAGCCTACTCCCCCAGGATGGGCAGTGTCTACGAAAGGGAGCCGCCTTTGTGAGCTGCCCCAGCCATTTGCTGCTCTCCCAGCAACTGGCCCCCACCGGTTCTGTCCCTCACTTTGAGGGGGGGTATGGGGGAAATTGGTGGGAAATCCAAGTTAGGAGGAGAGGTGTGCCCACCTTTGTGCACCCCACACCGCAGGTGGGGGTAGCGAGGTGAAGCAGAACTCTCAGTCCCTGCCATCTTGCAGAATGGGGGGGACCCAGCCAACCAGAGTGAGGTTTATGCCCCCTCCCACTGGAGGGTGGCACAATAGGGGGCGTACCCACTCCAAGGAAGGGACCCATTGGTTCCAACCTGTACCTACCTGTAACGCCCCTAAAGATATATGCTACTTACCAGTATGCATCTGTTCTTGGTATGTAGGGCTGCTGACATTCATATCTGTGCATAGATCGTCGCCTAGTGTTGGGTCCGGATGATTGCATGTTGTTGTCCTGGAAGAGTCTTGGAAGTATCACGAGATAGGTGGCTCCTCCCTTGGACTACAGTGCGCATGGGCATCCTCTCCATCCTCAGATTGTTTTTCGCCATTGTGGCAGAGATGGAGTATAGTACAGTAAGAGATGTCCATTCGAAGAGTGAATGCTGCGGCTGCGACAGGCACCGGGGAGGTGGGTGGGCGATATGAATGTCAGCAGCCTTACATGCCAAGAACAGATGCATACTGGTAAGTAGCATATTCCGTTCGAGGAATGTGGGCTGCTGAATTCATATCTGTGCATAGAATGTATAGCAGTATCTCCCTTAGCAGTGGCTACCTGTGTCAGTCGCAGCAGTCTGGAAAAGAGTTTTGAGAACAGCCGGTCCTACAGCAGCTTGCTGTTTTGAATGTACATCTACACAATAGTGTTTTGTAAATGTATGTGTGGTTGTCCATGTGGCTGCTTTACAAATTTTGTGTAAAGGAATATTACCCAGGAAAGCCATGGATGCCCCTAGCTTGCGTGTGGAGTGCGCCTTAGGGGGAACTTTTAAGGTGCATTTAACAATCCATCTGGCTATACCTGATTTTGAAATAGGGTTGCCTTTATGTTGCGGTGAGAAAGCAACAAACAACTGTTTTGTTTTTCGAAATGCCTTAGTTCTGTCTATATAGTATAGCAGAGCTCTTTTGACATATAGAGTATGCAAAGCCCTTTCAGCTACTGTCTGTGGATTTTGAAAGAACACTGGCAGTTCGATGGTTTGATTTATGTGGAAATGGGATACCACCTTTGGCATGAATTTAGGGTTTGTTCTGAGAACTACTCTATTTGCATGCATTTGGATGAAAGGCTCTTGAATAGTTAGGGCTTGGAGCTCGCTAACTCTTCGAAGCGAAGTAATAGCAATAAGGAAAGCCACCTTCCAAGTAAGAAATTGTATTTCGCAAGAGTGTAGTGGCTCAAAAGGTGGTCCCATAAGTCTGGTTAAAACAATGTTCAGATTCCAGACTGGTGAAGGTGGGTGTCTTGGAGGAATTACGCATTTGAGTCCTTCCATAAACGCCTTAATTGCTGGCACCCAGTGAAAGGTGTTGCCTGTTTTGAAGATATGCTGCTAACGCAGCTAAATGTATTCTGATGGATGAATATGCTAAATTGCAGCGTTGTAGGTGCAAGAGATAGCAAATGATGTTTTGAGTTGAAGCATCAAGTGGGTTTATATCATTGTTACTGCAGTAAATGACGAAACGTTTCCACTTAGCTGCATAACATGCCCTGGTAGTGGGTTTACTTGCCTCCTTGATAATGTTCATACAGTCTGGAGGCAAGTTTAGGTATCCAAACTCTAGGATTTCAGGAGCCAGATCGCCAGGTTCAGCTGTTGCGGATCTGGATTTGGATTTCTCCATGGCTCTGAGTTAGGAGATTGGGTGTGAGTCTCAGTCTTTGATGAGGCACCACTGACAGTTCTAGGAATGTTGTGCACCATGGTTGCCTCGCCAATGTGGGAGCAACTAGGATTAGCGTCAGTGAATGTTGACGTAGTTTGCGTGCCACTAGCGGTATCAATGGAGCTGGGGGAAAAGCGTACGCAAATTTGCCTGACCAGTTCATCCATATCGCATTGCCTTGCGACTGTGGATGTGGGAACCTGGCGGCAAAGTACTGGCATTTTGCGTTTTCGCTTGTGGCAAACAGATCTATCTCCGGATGTCCCCACTTCCGGAAGAATGGTTGGAGCAATTTGGGGTGAATCTCCTATTCGTGCATTTAATGACTGTGCCTGCTGAGCAGGTCGGCACCTTGATTGTCCTTGCCTGGGAGGTGCTCTGCCATGAGAAACATGTTCCTCTGAATGACCCATTTCCACATTGCTTGAGCTAGGTGTGACAGCTGTGGTGAGTGTGTTCCTCCCTGTTTTTGAATATAGTACATAGCTGTCATGTTGTCCGTCCGGATCAACACAGTTTTGTTGCATAAGTGTGTCTTGAACGCTTTTAGGGCTAGAAAGATTGCCATCAACTCCAGCAGGTTTATGTGCATCTTCTTTTGTTGTACAGTCCAGAGTCCCTGGACTGTGTAATTTAGGACATGGGCTCCCCACCCTAGTAGGAATGCGTCCGCGGTTAACACTATTTGTGGGACAGGCTCTTGGAACAGTCTACCTTTGCAAAGGTTTTGTGGATTCCACCAATGCAGAGAGTTGTATGCACGACTGGTCACCAACACTAGGTCCTGTAATTGCCCCTGAGCCTGATTCCACTGCCTTGCTAGGCACTCTTGGAGCGGACGCATATGTAGCCTGGCATGAGGGACTATGAATATGCACCAGGCCATCATGCCTATTAGTTGCATAAACACTTGAGCTGGTAATGAGTGTTGAGGTCTGAACCTTTGGATCAGTGTTTGCATTCCGTTGATCCGTGCTGCGTTGGGATATGCTTTTGCTGCCAGTGTATCTATAGTTGCTCCCAAGTATTGTTGTACATGGGAGGGTTGCAGATGTGATTTTGGGTAGTTCAGCGAGAAGCCTAAACTGTGCAGGAGATGAATGGTTTTTGACATGTGGTTGGCACACTGCTGGGCCGATGGCGCGTGTATTAGCCAACCGTCCAGATATGGGCACACAGGGATGTGTTGCCTTCTGAGATGTGCCGCCACTGTAGCTAGACATTTGGTGAAGACTCGTGGGGCTGTTGTGACACCGAATGGTAAGACTTTGAACTGGTAGTGCTGTCCTTGAATGGTGAACCTGAGATACTTTCTGTGAGCAGGGTGTATTGGAATATGAAATTATGCGTCTTTGAGGTCTAGAGTTGCTAGGAAGTCTCCCTTGAGAAGCAATGGTAGGACTTGCTGGAGAGTGAGCATATGAAAATGCTCTGACAAAATGTACAGGTTGAGGGGCCTGAGGTCCAATATTGGTCTGAGAGACCCGTCCTTCTTTGGAATTAGGAAGTATAGGGAGTATACTCCTGTTCCCTGATGTTGTAATGGGACTGGTTCTATGGCCCTTTTTTGCAGCATACTGATGACCTCTTGCTGCAGTAGTGTTATATGTTCCTGTGACATAGGACGGTGCACGGGTGGTATGTTGGGAGGTGTTGAAGTGAGTTCGAGGCAATAGCCATGTTGGATAATTTGCCTGACCCACTTGTCTGTAGTGATATTGAACCAGACTGGCAGAAAATGTTGTAGTCTTCCCCCGACCGGTGTTATATGGTCTGGGGGTAGTGCCAAGAAGTCACTGTTTGGCATTAGTGGAGGATCTACTTGCATTGCCTCCACGACCCCTTCCTTTGGTGTTATTGCCCCTGTATCCACCCCTGTTGGTGTTTTTGTTGTACGTGGATTGCGTGTTAGTTTTGTAGGTGGAGGATTGCTGTGAGGTATTACTTCTGGCTCCTCCTCTATAATTGGAGCGACGAAAGGAGCCCCGGTGTTGTTGGGACTGGAGAGCTCCCATGGACTTCACTGTATCCGCATCCTTTTTCATTTCGTCCAGAATCGAGTCAACTGCTGGACCAAATAAAAAGTCTGGGTTGGTGGGCTGATTAAGAATAGTGAATTGGACCTCATTCTTAAAACCTGAGATACAAAGCCATGCGTGGCGCCTTAGCAGCACGCTTGTATTGATGGATCTGGAAGCTGTATCAGCCGCGTCTAGGGCACATTAAATTGAGGCATTGGTGATGAGTTTCCCTTCCTGTATCAGTTCATCTGCCTGCTGTTTATAAGGGTCAGGTAAGTGTTGGAGAATTTCTTCTAGGCTGTCATAATGCGCCCTGTCATATCTGGCCAGCAGGGCCTGTGTATTGGCAATTCTCCAAGAGTTTGCTGCTTGAGCTGCTACTCTTTTGCCTGATGCCTCAAAGATTTTTGACTCTTTGTCTGGAGGAGCAGCCTCTCCGGTAGTCTGGGAGTTAACCCTCTTACGTGCGTTGGACACAAACTAGGGAGTCCAGGGGTAGCTGGCTTTTTATGTATGTAGGATCAATAGGTGCAGCCCTATATTTCGTTTCAATTCTAGGGTTAATGACCCGTGCCCTAGCAGTGACGTTAAAAATGTCATGTGCATGTTTTAAGACGCCCTTTAACATGGGGAGTGTTTTTACATGTCTCTCAGATGTTGTGAGTGTATCAAAGAGAAAGTCTTCTTCAATAGCATCAGAGTGCATATCTACGTTATGGTAGGTAGCTGCTCTATCAAGTAAAGAATTAAAGGCCACTGTTTCTTCAGTGGGTGATGGCTTAGTTGGGTAAACTGCTGGTTCTGCAATGGGCAGAGTCCCCTCATTATCTGGTTCTCCTCCTGCACCCCATGGCTGTTGGTTGGGGTCTCCAGTTGGGTTTGGTGGATAACCAAACCCCACATCTGCATCCTGATCTTCATCTGGGTTGTAGTCAGGTGATGCCGGGTCATATGGGGTTGTAGGCATGGCTGGATTGATAGGATAAAAAACGATAGGAGAGGTAGCACAGTCCCGTTTCTTTTTGAGTGGTATTCTAGGAAAGTCTGCTATTGGCAGAGGCCTTTTCTTCATTGTATACACAGTCACTTTGCCAGTTGCTGGGTCAATGTACAGCTTTGACTGGTCCTCTGTGGAGGGGTCTGGGTGAATAAGCTTTTCCTCCACAGTCTTTGCCTTTGGTGCCGTAGCTTTTGGTTTGCCAGATTTTGGGTCTGTAGGTTTACTTGGTGCGACCGTTTTTGGTGGTTGGGTGAGTTTTTGATGTTTGTCGACACTTTTTGTCGGCTGGATGTCATTAGCTGGCTTCACCACCTTTTTCGGACCGAGCGGTTTGTTTGGTTCGACAGTCTCTTTAGGTGTTTTAGGTGTATGTGGTTTTGGCTCGATGCCTTTTTTTGGATCGAGGGGCTTTGGCTCGCCCGATTTGTTTTTGTCCACAGTAGGTTTCACTTTCGGTTCGACGTTAGTTTTGGGCGTCTGCCTTTTACTTTCGTCGATAGTGTTTTTCCCTTTGTCGATATTTGAGGCTTGTTAGCTCGATTCGACGTGCTTTGGCTTAGAGGTTGATTCGACGTGCTTTTGCCTTGGCGTCGGATCGACGTGTTTGGGCCGCGAGGTGGACTCGACGGCTCTTGGTTTGGAGCTCGGCTCGACAGATTTTGTCTTCGATGTCGACTCGACGGTCTTTGGCTTCAAAGGTTGTGTTGGTACTACGGCCTTCGGCTCGAGGACCTTTTGCTTAACTACTTTTGGATCGACGACATTAGGTCCGAAGACCATGTTGTTGACGAGTTTCGGTTTCAATGGAACCGGCGCCGTATGGCGTGTCTCAGAGAACTTTTTGAATATGTTCTTAGCCGGGCGGTACTGCGGGGCTGTAGAACGAAAGTGTAGATCTTGGCTAAGGCCCACTGGCGATGCCTCGACCTGAGTCTCCGATATTGGTGTAGTGTCTATATGGGGCGATGTACTCACGGTTCGCCCCTCGTCGTTATCAGAGTCGTCTTCAACCGCTACGATGTCGTTTTGATCGTACTCCTCGAGATCGGCGATTTCTTCGTCCTCTTCGAAGTAATTTTCGGAGTCGTGCTCAGAGTATTGTTCTTCGTCTTGATCCGATTCTTCGGCGCTACCTAATTCTTCCTCTTCGTCGAAGATGTTGCCTGGTTCTGGCGCCGACCTCTGCATTTCTTGCCTCGCTGCCCGTCGATTCCGGATAGTCTTTTTCGACCGGAACTGGGCACAAGCTAGGCAACTATCTTCCTTGTGATCCGGAGATTAGCATTTGTTGCACACGGGATGCTTATCACTGTGCGGGAACTTTGAGTTGCACTGCAGGCAGTATTTAAATGGACTTCGTTCCATCGAAGGTCGGTCCACGTGGTGTCGAGAAGGCCTCACGGCTCGATTCGACGACCGGAGTGCAATGGATGTTTCCAAAGTGTCTCGGTACCGAGCGCTAAACAATACTGACCGAACCGAAGGCATTTTGGCCTTTACAGAAAGTTAGAGAATTCTGAACTTGGAGTGTAGGAAAGTACATCCGAACCCAATGGCGGAAAAAAACAATCTGAGGATGGAGAGGATGCCCATGCGCACTGTAGTCCAAGGGAGAAGCCACCTATCTTGTGATACTTCGAAGACTCTTCCAGGACAACAACATGCAATCATCCGGACCCAACACTAGGTGGCGATCTATGCACAGATATGAATTCAGCAGCCCACATGCCTCGAACTCTAGTATTTACGGGCAACCTCGAACCTTGCTTCCTCAGAAAAGAAGAGAGAAGAAGGACCGAAGAAGATGTGCATAACTAAGAAGAGAAGGACGCCCACTGACTGGGCCCCAGCCCTACCGGACTGTCCCCACCTCGAACCTGCTCCAACGAAATCCCGGCATGTTCTGCAGTCAGCAGCCCCCAAGAACCCAGAGGACCTGCCCTGCCTTCCCAAATCAAGATTTTGTCTCCTGCGAACACCGGATTTGCTCACCCACAGACTCTGGCTCTGGCCACATCTGCGAGTCTGCATCCGATGCCCACAGCCCAAGTTCGAGTGTCCCAACACCACAAGGATGTCTTCCCGGCGATCCTGACCCTAGATATGGTGATCTCTGACCTGCCTCGAATCTCCAGTCGATGCCTGCAGTCCCTTTCTGGAGAATCTCCCTCCCCACGACCGGGGTTGGTAAGAAAACCCTACGCCTAAAGACACCCCTGCACCCGATGTCCCTCGGCCTTAGGTGGCCCAACACACGGTGTCCCAGCATCCCCACTTACCTCTCCAACTGGTGGTCTCTTCCAGAAGATCTTCATCCCGAGCCTGCAGTGTTTGTTGCAACCGGCGAATCCTCATTGAAACCAACAGGGCACTGATGCCAAAACAGCTTCCTGCACCCAGCGGCCCCTGTGCTGCTGTAGATGCACCTTGGTTGCTAATTCGGATCCCCATTTGCCCTCAGCCTGACACCAGGAGCTTTGCTCCCCCAACCTAGTGGCCTGCTCGAAAGCAGCCAACAACTGGAGGCACCCTATCCCTCATTGGATAACTCTGGGCCTCGGCACTCTGCACTTGACCGCCCTAGTGCAGCTGAGGGTGTTCTGAGAGTGCATCCTTGACCCTGGGGGAACCCCAACTACCACAAACAAGTACTTACTTGCAAACCAATAACTTTCCTCCCATAGGATTGCACGGACTGCTTTCCTTTGAAAATTCTGCATGTGGTTGGTTTGTATGAAACCTTAAAAAACTGCATATGTGTAAAAACTGAATTACTTACCTTTTGTCTAGGAAATGTCTCAATGTGATATCTAGGCATATCACACTGATTAGTAAAAGAACTTAAAAATTTATTGAATAAATAACATGCATAGTAATCTACAAAGTAACTGAAAAGTAATTTTGAACTTTTGACTTACCTGTAAATCAACCAACTGCATTTGAACATGCATTCAACTGTAATTCACAGCATAAATCTTGCAAAGTATTATTTCACTTACCTGCACCAGGCCTGGCTTGTTTCTAGAAATAAAATAACTAAATATTTTTAGATAAACAAATTGGCCTAAGTTCAGTCTTTGAGTGTGTGACATCATTTCTTGCCTGAGTTTTTACAATAAATGCTTAGGAATCTGTCAGGAGAGAGATATTCGAAAAGATACTGCATATAAGTTACATGCATGTCCATTTTTGCTTTCTGACCAAATAAAATTCTGATTGGAGTTAGTTAAATTACTCCAATCTGCTCCCTGTTAGGACATGCTCTGGGAGGGTGATGCAAATGCCAGTCCATTCCATCCAGAATATATGATTTTCAATGCCACATTACTCCAAATGGATTAATGGCAATGCAGGAATTCATGCTTCTAATCGCGCATGTATTTGACTCAATACTCTTTCTTACTTTCTTATGAAGTAACTGGTTTAAGTTGTTCTTCAAAGCTGAGATATCTCTGTATATTAGATCCAGGCCTTCATTAGCACCCAATAAGTGTTTTCTATGTGAGCCCAGTCCAGTTTATCTCTGGACCACATGGTGCGCCTAGTAAGTCCCTATGGGGTAGGTGAAGGCAGGCCTGATGATCTCACTGCGTGTACTTTGGGTGTCTGTAGTATAGCTTTTTGCAGGTCTCAGACATGGTCTCTGATCCTTTGATCAATGAGTTGCAAAGTAGCTTTAGGGAAACAAATAGGAAGCATTCTGAACATGTAGCTAAACCAAAGAGCAGTTGCGGAGAGCATCTAGTTCTCGAACCTCTACCTATGATAAAGCAGTCACCTGAAATCTATTAAAGTTAACAGAGGCTGTCGGAGACTGGTATAACCACTAGATCTTTTGCATAAACTTTTCTTTAAAGTGAGCTCTGGCTACTGAGCGAAAGAGAGGCAGCCAGTCCACTCTTTCAAAAGCTTCTTCTGCATACAACGCTACGGTGACATGATCCTCTCATTTGGTTCTGGATTAACATGGGAATTGAAAATGGAGCATCATATGGTGACTAAAGCAGTGTCCCAGGATATCGACCTGGTTCCAGTTGATGAGTGTTGGTATATGTTACTTCAGTCATTTGGCAAGAACCTTTGCCAATAATTTAATATCCAAATGAATAGGCATAATGGCCTGAAGTTAAAAAAACGTAAAAAGTCTTTATCTGGCTTCAGAAGCAGAACAATAATGAGCTCTAGTAGGACAATGTTATTTTCTTCTGCATGTTTAAATACTTTACATAACATCAGGGATAGGCACTGCATACTAAAGTTGTGGAATCCATCCTACCCTGGAACCTTTAATTTTCGCATAGATTTTACTTGTCCCATGACGACTTGTATAGTAATGTCTGTTTTCTGTTGATCTGCTAAATCATAACTAAGTCAGGGCAAGTGCAGATCTTTAAAGAACTTAGCTCTGTAGTTAAATCTCTGTCTCTTGCATGTGAGGTGTATGAGATTTATAGATGCTCACCAATTTGACATGAAATTGATCCAATAAAGTGATCAGAGTACCATTGCGAGACCTGAAAGCAGGTTTAATCGTCAATGATTTTATCTGCTTTAATTTCAGAGCAAAAAATCTATCAGCCTTTTCTCTGTACTCATAATGCTTACTTTTATTTTAGAAAGTGAGTTCCCTGCTGAGATGTATATAGTGCTTTGAAGTTCAAGTTTCCTCATGTTAGTTATCATAGTCAGTTGTTCTCTGTATTGTTGCGACAGACCTTATATCAGTTTCTCTAGATGGAGCTGTTGTTCTTTAGATTTCCTACGGCCATAGACTGACAAGTTACTTACCTTCGGTAACGCCTTATCTGGTAGAAACATGATCTAGCCGCTGATTCCTTACCTTAGAACATCCAGGCATCAGGCTGAATCCAGAAGATTTTTTGATAGCCATATCCCTGCGTGCTGATAGGTGGCGTCAGTCGACTCCCCTTGACGGCGTAGGAGTTGGTTCGTCATGATGTCTGCGTCGTCTATATAGACGCCACCTCGGCCCGCTGACGTCAGTGCTTTTCACGCCAGAGTGAGGAGCCATGAAGTAACTGGCCATGGTGTGTTAAAAAACACAACTAGGGCCCTGAAGGTAAACAGCCCTGCAAATAAAAACTAATCTGCAGTGCAGGGAGGATGGCTGGGTCAGGAAGCAATGTGCAGTTACATCATGTATCTACCAGATAAGGTGTTACGAAAGGTAGGTATCTTGTCCATCTGATAGAGACATATAGCTGCAGATTCCTTACCTGAGAATAGAAACCTAAGCAATACCGTCCCCTGAGAAGAGACTGTGGAAAAGTATTAGACCAGAAAGTCCAGTGGGACTGAACGGCCGAAGAGAACTTCCCTATGGACCTTATTACCCAGGCAATAATGTTTGGCAAATGTGTGCAGGGACATTGGCAGATGTCGAGGACTGGGACACCACACTGAAGAGCTGTGGTGGCTGCCTTCACCCTGGTTGAGTGAGCGCTAAGGCCTTCAAAAGGCTGTTTGTTTGTCAAAACTTAATAGATTTTGATGCAGAGGGTAATCCAACGTGAGATGGTCCTCTTCTGTAAAACACAACCCTTCTTTGCTCCAATGTACCCTACAACGGTTTGATCTTCCACACGGAACTCATTAGCACGATCAAGGTAGAATAATATCACTCTTTTTGGGATGAGACGGTGGAGATGCTCTTTTTCCTTAGAAGGATGCGGAGAAGCACAGAAGGATGCCAAGGTGACAGATTGCGCTAGATGGAAGATTGTCACCACCTTAGGCAAAAAAGAAGCCCTGGTACGGAATACTACTTTGTACGGAAAGACGGTCAAGTAAGGAGGCTGAGAAGATAGAGCCTGCAATTTGCTCATTCTCCTTGCAGAAGTTATTGCTACTAAGAAGGCTGTTTTGATAGTAAGCAGCCGGAGGGGACAATTAAACAGTGCCTTGAAAGGTGCACACATGAAATAGGTGAGAACAAAGTTAATGTCCCACTGGGGCATGATAAATGGTGAGGGGGAGAACATATGTGTGAACCCCTTCAAGAATCTATGCACAATAGGAGATTTAAAAAGTGACGGTTGATCTGGCAACCGTAGAACAGTAGAAAGGGCCAAAAGGTAACCCTTTAGAGTGCCCAGAGAAGAGCCCTGCTGGGCCAAAGAATGAATGAAAAGAAGAATGTCAGAGAGGGAGGCAGACAGGGGGTCAGACAGTTCTGTACAATATAGACACATTTTTTGCCATCTGCAGGCGTATACCGACTTAGTGGAGCGACGCCTAGCTGCTAGATTAACTACGCAGACTTCAGAGGAAGGTCAAAAGTGGTCAACGGTCATCGCTCAATCTCCACACAAGGAGACTGACGGTGGACAGGGATGGGTGGAAGACCCTCCACTGCTGCTGCGACAAAAGATCCTCCCAAAGGGCAGTCTGATCGGATGAATGATGTTCATCAGCAGAAGCTCGGGATACCAAACTCTCCGTGCCCAGTCTGGAGCCACAAGAATAACTTGTACCCGATCATTCCTGATCTTCTTGAGCACTCTGGGCAGGAGTGGCATGGGCAGAAAGACATACAGAAAGTAATGCTCCACTTGAGACAAAAAGCATTGCCAAGCAAGAGCTGCTAGGGAAACTCAAATGCGCAAAATGGATGACAATGCGTGTTCTCTCCGAATGCGAACAGATCTAACCAAGACTCTCCTCTCTGCTGAAAGAGACCTTGCGCCATCTCCGGATGGAGACGCCATTCATGATCCTCTAGGCACTGACGGATGAGTCTAACTGACCTGGCAATCAAGGAACCAGCCAGGTGTTTAACCACCAGGGATATATGCCCTGCTGTTCCAGCCAAGTCCAGAGGTATAGGGCCTCCTGACAAAGAGTTCACAACCCCACCCCAACTTGTTTGATGCAGTAACACATGGCAGTGGTGTTGTCTGTGAACATCCGAAATAGCCTTCCATTCAGAGATAGTAAGAAGGCATTTAGTGCCAAACAAATCACTCAAAGCACCAGCAAGTTGATGTGAAGCCTGGCTTTCACAGAAGACCAGAGTACTGTGACCTCCACCTCTCCCAGGTGGCCGCTCCATCCTGGAAGTGAAGCATCTTTCACCACTGTAAGATTGGTTGGGGAAGGGAGAGAGTCAGCCTCTGACCCAACCACGGTTTAATGACCACCACTGCAGATCTTTTACCGTGCCCTTTGAGATTTGGACTAGGTCATGAGATTTACCCGATACTGCGCCGATTGCAACATAAGGTCCCACTGCAGAGCCTCTATGCGCCATCTGGCATGATCCACCAGCAGAATGTAGGAGGTCATGAGGCTCAGCAGCCTCAGAGCCAGTCTCACCGAGAGCCAAGATAGAGGCTGAAAGACAGGTATTATTGCCTGAATATCCAGGACTTGCCACTCTGGAAGATAGCCCGAAACTGCACAGTGTCCAGAATGGTTCCAATGAACAAGTTACTGAACTTCGGTAGAGATATATCTGTAAGAGACGTAGATTATTTATAAATTCCTTACCTGTAGAATTACCCCCAGGCGTCAGACTGGATCCGGAGAATTTTTTCATCAGCAGTACCCCTGCGCGTCGAAAGGTGGCGTCGGTCAGCTGCGCCATCATCGTGGTCGCCGGGAAGACATTGCGGTAGCTACTTAGAAGACGCCCTCGTGCACTTACGTCAGTCCTTTTACACAACATTCTACGCCAGAAGCGCAGAGCCACGAAAGACACTGACCACTGGTGCACAAAACTAGGGCCCTGAAAATGATTCCCTGAACCTAGAAGTCAGTTTGCAGAACGGGGATGATGGGTTGGGCGGTAAGGAATCTATAACTAATCTATGTCTCTTGCAGATATATTGTTACCAAAGGTAAGTAACTTGTTCATCTGAAAGACAATTAGTTATAGATTCCTTACCTGTAGTATAGATACCCCAGCAATACCAACCCCGGAGGTGGGTCCACGAACTAAGTTCACACCAGAAAGTCGCAGAGAACAGAATGGCCAAAGAAGCCGTCTCTCAGGACTTGGCTGTCCAGGCAGTAATGTTTTGTGAACGTGTGCGGAGATGCCCACATAGCTGCCTGACAGATGTCAATGAGGGGAGCTCCCTGGCCCAAAGTAGTGGTAGCTGCCGTTGCACTGGTGGAATGGGGCGCAGTCTCACTGGAGGCTCCTTCTTTGCCAAAGAGTTGCAAGTTTTAATGTACAAAACAACCCACCTAGAGATGGTCCGTTTGTGCACGGCCCGACCTTTTTTGGCGCACACGTAGCCAACAAAGAGCTGGTCATCCACCCGGAATTGCTTGGTGCGATCCAAATAAAAGGAAAGCGCACGCTTAGGATCCAGGCGGTGGAGCGCCTCTTCCTCCTTAGAAGGATGCAGAGGTGGAAAGAAGGTGGGCAAAGTGATGGTTTGACCAATGTGGAAAGAAGTAACCACATTGGGAAGGAAAGAAGGTCTGGTTCTGAGGACGACCTTGTCCGGATGAACAGCCAGAAAGGGAGGCATTGATGAAAGAGCTTGGAGCTCACTCACCCTGCGAGCAGAGGTGATGGCGACCAGAAAGGAAGTCTTAAGAAGTTTGAAAGGACAGTTATGAAGTGGCTCAAAGGGAGCACACCTAAGGTAAGTAGGAACCAAGTTCAAGTCCCACTGAGGCATCACGAAGGGAACAGGAGGCAAAAGAGGAGTAATGCCCTTAAGGAAGCGATTTACATCAGGGGACTTGATAGAGAAGGCTGATCAGGAAGCCTAAGAAAGACTGAAATGGCTGAGAGGTAGCCCTTTAGAGTCCAAAGAGAGGAGGAACAAGAGAATCTCAGAAAGAGGGGCAGAAAGGGGATCCACAGCCTTTGCTAGGCACTATACCACACATTTTCTCCATTTGCAGGCATATACAGTCTTAGTGGAGGGACACCTGGCTGCCAAGATAACATCACAAACTTCTGGAGGAAGGTTGAAGGCTGTCAACTGTCACCGCTCAATCTCCACGCAAGGAGGTGGAGACTCGACGGGTCTGTGAGGAGGACCGTCCCCCACTGCTGCGGCACAAGATCCCCCCGAAGAGGCAGTCGGATCAGAAGATCGATGGACATGTGTACCAGCTCAGGATACCAGACTCTTCGTGCCCAATCCAGAGCCACAAGAATGACTGGGGCACGGCTGTGCTTGATCTTCTTTAGCACTCTGGGCAGAAGTGGTATAGGTGAAAAGGCGTATAGAAGACCGCAACTCCACTTGTGACAAAAAGCGTAGCCTAGCGAGTGCCGCCTTGGAAATTCCAACATGCAGAACTGCTGACAATGCACGTTCTCTTCGGTGGTGAACAGATCTAACCAAGGCTGTCCCCACTGTAGAAAGAGACCTTGCACCACCTCCGAGTGAAGACGCCATTCGTGATCCATCATGCAACTGCGGCTGAGATTGTCCGCCCTGGCATTCAGTGAACCTGCCAGGTGTTAAACCACCAGGGATATGTCCTGATTTTCCAGCCATGTAAGGAGGCGCAGGGCCTCCTGACATAGGGTCAACGGCCCCACCCGCCTTGTTTGTTGCAGTACCACATGGCGGTGGTGTTGTCCATGCACTACTCTTCCCCGGACAGAGGGAAGGAATGCCTTAGTGCAAGCCGGATCATCAGAAGCTCCACAAGGTTGATGTGGAGCTCGGACTCCGCCGGAGACCAGAGGTCTCTGATCTCCACCTCTCCCATGTGACCGCCCCATCCCAGAAGGGAGGCGTCCGCCACCACTGTGTGATCTGGTTGGGGAAGGGGAGGGATCTGCCGTTGACCCAATCCTGGTTTGTGAGCCAACACTGCAATTCTCATGCAATGCCCTCCGAGATCTGGATTCAATCGGACAGATTCCCCTGATGCTGCGCCCACTGGAACTTCCGATCCCACTGCAGAGCCCGTATATGCCACCTGGCCTGATGGACCAGCAGGATGCAGGTAGCCATAAGGTCCAGCAGCCTCAGGGTGACCCTGACCAAAACCCGGGATAGAAACTGAAAGATCGGAATCATAGCCCGAAAATCCTGGACTCGCTTTTCAGGATAAACCCGAAACTGCGTTGTGTCCAGAACTGCTCCGATGAAAAAAGGAGCTTCTGAGGGGGAATCAGGTGTGACTTTGGCACGTAATGGAGAACTCCAGCAAATTCAGGAGGTCAGCCGTAGTCTGGAGGTCGGAGACGACTGCCTGAGACGAGCCCGCCTTCAACAACCAGTCATCGAGATAATGGGAAGACTGGAACCCCTGGTCTGCCCAGATAAGCTGCGACCACCGCCATCACTTTTGTGGACACCCGAGGGGGGCTGGTAAGGCCAAAGGGGGGCACGATAAATTAAAAGCGCTTGTGGCCCACCATGAACTGTAGGTAACACCGCTGGGCCGGCAGGATGGGGATGTGAAAAATGGGTCCTGCGAGTCCCACGCTATCAACCAGTCTCCAGGGTCGAGGGCAGACGAGACCAGAGCTGACGTCAACATTTAGAACTTCTCCTTCCAGAGGAAGCGGTTGACATTCCTGAGATCCAAGATAGGACGCAATGTGAGAAGTTGACATGACATATAATGTCCACCAATCTAGTGGGCACCTTGCACCAGTCCAAACGACCTTTATTGAGGTAGGTTTAAGACAACCTTCATAGAAAGCTATCCTAGTGGGAGCTGTGGAGAACAGCCTTCAGGCTAAGTCTTGAAGGAATGTAAAGCAGCTTGTTTTACCAATCTACAATCTCTTGAATAATCAAATGAAAGTACACCACACAAGGTATATATGTATTTATTCTAAACACAACTCCTCTAGTCTCTTTATGAGGCTAAAGGTCAAAGTACAACACAAGAACTTTAAATAGTACACAGAAAATAGTACAGTATACGTTTTGCCTTACGGCCCTCACAAACCATATACTAAAATAGTGGTATAAGAACCACGTGAGGGATAGAAGTGAGGCCTTGGGCCTGTAGAACCGCTGGGGCAACCAGGAACCACCCAAGGTAGGGACGCAGAAGACCCACGGGGAACGCGTGCAGTGTCTAAACACAGCGAGGAATCACTATAGACTTCTATGAGGAAAGTTTAAGTTACAAAGTTAAAGGTTTAGGACACTTAGGAGTGGAATGCGAGGGAACCCCTTCAGTACTGGACACTTCGAGAGTCCAGACCCACGGGAGCACCTAAGTACTCGTGTTACCTCACCCAGGGAAGCTGGGTGCATAGGTGTCTTTTCGTGTCGGGTTTCGTAGTCGATTCCTATGGACAGCTGCAAAGAAGTACTGCAGGCGACCAGGAAAAAAGTGTCCGGGTGGATCCAAGGACTGATCAGAGATATGAAGAACTTGAAAGCAGAGGGGACAGAGTCTGGGTCATTAGCCAGTGACCAGGATGGCGACAGGAGGATGCCAGCCGATGTCGGGTGCTTTAAGGTGAAGTAGGTGAAGCTTGTCTCTTCAGCCACGAGGTCCAGGAGGCGTCGTCAACGACCAGGAGCTGGATTCGAGCTGTCCCACGAAGGATGTCGAGTGCTGCAGCCTCTGTATCTGGATTGGACCCACCAAGCCTTGGCAACAGCAACCCACGCAAGATGACAAATTGGCTTTGGTGCAGACCAGCAAGGTCTGAGGGACTCACCCTTTGGAGGGGAGTCAGAGCACGTCTGGAGCAACCAGGAAATCTCAAGAAACAAAGGAATGTCCTTCGTGGGGACCCACTAGTCAATGGACTAGGGATCGCAAAGGAGCCTCGAGCTGCGGTGAAGAAAACGGGCCCACGGAACACTCGTGGAGTGTAGGCCTCTCAGCTTTGATGCAAAAGGTGCTCGGGGCACGGGCAACAAATAGCCCAATGCACAACTTCGGGAAGTAGGTGCAGTTACAAAATTGCAGGATGTCCAGGAGTTCTGGTCCAACGTCTCTCGTGTCAGGTGCTGGTCTCCGCTTTGCTGGGATCTCGTGTCGGCCTCAAAGATGTCTGAAAGTACGTGTCCTGTGTCGCAGATTCTTCCGGATCCAGCGGGAGCCTCGAAAATGCAGACCGGCCAGATGCTCTTCGGTGCCTGTTTGAACAGAGAGGTCTCTCCTGGACCCCAAGGGAAATTTCTTCCGTCTTCCAGTCAATATGGAATGTCGAAGGTCCAAGATTTCGTCTTCAGAGTTTCGTCCAGGGTAATCTAAAATCCTAGTGACTGGGTTCCTATACTTAGACTAAGTTTAGGGGTTGGACTAACTCTAGGGTCCCACCTATGTGAGGACCTGGGGAGAGGGTGGTTACAACCCTTCCCCTTTGTCCAGTTTCGCGCCAGAGCTGGGGCAGAGTACCCCAGCAACCGGTTTGAACTGGGAAATGCATGGAGCACCTTGTGTCCCCCAGGCAGTGTCTCAAAAGCATTCACTGAATGCAACACACTCTGCCACAATACACTAAAGCCCGTCTGGGGAGGTGCTGGCACCTCCCTGGACAGGAAACCTATTGTCCAGGCCTCACCTGCCGGAGTTTCGTCCAGCAGCAGAAGGTCAGACTCGTGTCTGTGGCAGCAGCATCCATTTTGTGATGCTGAGGCTCTTTAAAACTATTACCGGGGAAGTAAGTGTGTACATGTCTTCTCCCTCTAGAAGGGTGGAATGCTACCCCAGCCGCCAGGCCCAAGGACCTGGCCGTAGCTGGAGAGTTCTTTAAGCGGTGTAGCTCGTCGTATGCCTTGTCGCTGAAAAGGCGACGACCATCAAAGGGCATGTCCATCAGTGTGGATTGGACATCCCCGGAAAAAACAGTTAGCCGCAACAAGGCGTAGCGCCGAAGGGCTACTGACGTGGCAATCGTTCTGCCAAGTGCGTCAGCAGTATCCAGCGCAGAGAGGATAGTGAACTTTGCTGTGTCTCTCCCCTCGGCGACTGCATGGGAGAGCACGGCCCGGCCCTCCTCCAGGCACTGAGGCAGCACTTGCGCCACCGTATCCCACACAGAGTGGGAATAACGGCCCAACAGACATGCAGTGTTTACCGACTGCAGTCCCAAGCTGGAGGACAAAAAACATCTTCCCAAGTTGGTCTAACTTCTTGGATTCCCTATCAGGTGGAGCTGTAGAAAGGCGCCTTTGGACATAGAGGCTTGGACCACCAAGCTCTCAGGGGTAGGGTGTTGGGAGAGGAAAGTGGGATCGCACGGGGCGGGCAGTGGCAACTATCCTATCCACAGGAGCCCCTGTGTTGTGCCTGGACCAGGTGCTCAAAAAGATGTCTATTAGGGCTTCATTGAACAGCAGCAGGGGCTTCGAAGAGCTCACTGGCGGCTGAAGCACCTCTGTCAGGAGGGTAGTCCTGACTGCCACCGTAGGAAGATCGAGGTGGAAAGACTTGGCCGTCCTAAACAACACCACTGCTTATGACGCTCCCTCCTCCATAGCTACGGTAGGAGGAGACAACAGCCCTAAATTTGTGGAGGTATCCAGACCACTGGCATCCCCCAGTTCCTCTCTCCAGTCCGGCTCGTACTCCAACTGGTCTGTCAAAGGGTCACAAGACCCTTCCCAGTCTTCCTCACCCTACTCTGGTTGCCAATCTGACTGAAATTGGCAGGGTGGAACACAGGGACAAAAGTACCCATCGGCGCCGGATCTGGCATCGGTCGACTCCGGTCCAGCTCCGTGTCCACATCGGGGTGGAAGCCGGGGTCCAGCCGGCATCGGCTACAGATGTGGTGCCGGTGGAATCAGCGCTGGTGTAATGAGGTCCACAGGCACCGATCCGGATCCAGGCCTGAGTCCAAAAGGGCCCCCCGGACCCGAGGCCAGCGTCAAAGGCCCAGGCCCCCAGCCCAGTCCGCGGGGCCCAAAGATGCGCCAGCAGAGTCGGGCTGCCCGAAAATGGCATGTATCGTTTTGTAAAAGCTTCAAAGCTGGGCAGGGGTCGCTCCGGGTCCTGGAAAGGGAAGGAAACTTGGAGCCGACCCTTCCAGCTCTGCATGGGGAGCTGTGGGAGGGGCCCTACCCGCATCCCTCGCCGGCCAACGGACAGGGAGAAGTATAAAAGCGACAATGCTTCGTCGACTTCTTCTTGTGCTCCGACTTACCTGAGTAGTTTGAAGATGAATGGTGGTGGTGGTGGCTCACCGATCGGTCCCTCGGCCTCCCGTGCGACCGGGACCTTAAACGGCAAGGAGTGGACTGGCAGGCCTCTAGAAGCTTTCGGGACCGCTCCCACAAAGACTTCCGACTGCCGGACCATGAATCAGAACACGACTTGGGATTGTGGTCTCGTTCTATGCACCACAGGCAGACGCAGTGCAGATCTGTCACAGACATCCGTTTTTGGCAGGAACGGCAAGCCTTTAAACTGGGCATCCCTAACGTGCACCAGGAGTCGAAAGACTCAATAACGATGTCGACAAAAGTCACTAAAAAAGACGGTCATAAAGCAACTGGAGGTACCACTATCTCCGGATCTGCACTGGCGGGCACAGAAAAAGAAAGAACAGACGTCCGTGCGCAAGAGCTGTGTCTAAGTAGCTACTGCGACGTCATCCCGGCAACCACGACGCCAACGACAAATGCGGATCCGACCGACGCCATCTTTCGATGCGCATGGGCACTGCTGGCGAAATAATTCTTTGGATCTAGTGTGACACCTGGGGATAGTCTACAGGTAAGGAATCTGTAACTAATTGTCTCTTTCAGATGAATGGGACATCTCAGAGGGAGTCCGGTGTTACTTTGGCACGTTGATAGTGAACCCCATCGAGTGCACAAGGGTTGCTAGTCTGGAGGTGGGAGATGACTGCTTGGGGCGAGCCCCCCTTCAAGAACCAGTCGTCGAGATAGGGAAAGATTGGAACCCCTGATCTCCGCAGATGAGCTGCGACCACCGCCACCACCTTGGTGAACACACCAGGGGCACTGGAGAGGCCAGGAGGCAGGGGTAGTCTTGAAGGGGAGGGAGTTGACCCTTTGGTCTATTTTCGAAACCCACCTGTCCGAGGGGATATCCCACCAGTGGTGGAGGTGAGTGAGTATCCTGCACCAACTGGATGCCCATGAACTGGAAGGATCGGACTAGGAATGTTTGGAGGCGGAGGGGTTTGTGGCTTGACCCGACTTCTGGCCTCCCGACCTGCGGGATCGGGGTGAACCGCACCCACAGCAAGGTAGAGGTTGCTGAACTTGTGAGGGCCTCTGGCTAGGGTAGGGTTGTTGTGGTAGAAAGCCCCTCCTGTAGCCATGAAAGAGTGACGCAAGCTGGGATGACAAACTGATGGCCCAAGGACTTGGCCATAGCCCGCAAATCCTTAAAGCGCTCAAACGCAGCGTCCACCCTGTCCCAAACGAGACGAAAGCCTTTAAAGGGCATGTTCATAAGATTCCACGAAAAGCCAGATGTTCTCAGCCAGGTGTGGCGCCTAAGGGCCACCGTTGATTAAATCACTCTGCCCAGCGAGTCTGTCATGTCGTGGCAACAGTGAGTGGCAAACTTTGCAGCATCTCTCCGGTCTCTTGGGAGAGGACATCCCGGGCCTCCTCCGGGACTTATAGCAGCACTTGCGCAACCGTTTCCCATAGTGAATGGTGTAACGGCCCAAGATGCATGCAGTGTTTACCAACCACAATGTGAGGCTGGTGTAACAGAAGATCTTCTAACCAAAGCCGTCCAGCCTTTTGGATTCCTTATCTGGGGGTGCGGAACGGAACGCGCCACAGGAAGTAGACCCTTGGACCACCAAGCTCTCGGGGGTTGGAGAGGAAAGCTGGGTTGCCCGATGCAGAACGATGGCAGCGGGCGATAGCCCCTATGCTGGGCTTAGATGAGATGCCCAGTAGAACATCTGTTAAGGCGTCGTGGATTGGCAGCAAGGGTTCCGAGGGTGAGACAGCAGGCTGCAGGACCTCCGTCAAGACACTGGCCTTGACTGTCCAAGACCTCTGCAGCCCTACGCACCACTATGGCGAATGAAGCCAGGTTAGGGAGAGACAGCATGCCAGGCTCTGCGGAGGTGTCCAAGCCGCTAGTATCACCCAGGAGCCCATACCAGCCCGGCTCTTCATTGAAAAGCAGGATTTCTAAGGGATCCTACTGCCACCTCCCAATACTTATCCAATCCTAGCCGTTCAGAATAAGGCACAGGATACGACATGGAGCTCAACGGCTCCCTCGGCGCTGGTCTTGGCGTCAGTGGATACCCAGCCGTTTCCGTATCATCTGGAATAAGGATAGGGGAGGGGCCACAGAGGGTCTCTATGTCAGACGCAGTGCTGGTAAAGGTCGAGGAGGTACGACCTGCTTCGGCCCAGATCTGATGACACAGAACCCTTGGAATCACATTCTGATGAACCTGCCTGGCCCGAAGGCGTGTCAACAGGATTGGGCAGCCCAAATATGGCACACATGGTGTCATAAAAGGTTTTAAAATGGGTGAAGGTCACTCCCGGTACCGGAAAAGGAGGGAAATGTGGAGCCGACCGAACACCCGCTCCGTGGAGCGGGGACTTGAGCGTCAAGACTCCTCCGTCTCGTCAGGTGACGGACGGGGCGAAGTCAAAGCATGCTTCGACTTATGTTTGTATGGTGCTTCTTACCTGACCTAGATGACTGAGTGAAAGGAGGATGGCTTAGAACCCCCAGAGTGGTGCTCAGACCTTCCACTTCCACTTGACTGGAAGCAGAAAGGAGATCTTTCTGAGATCTCAGAGGTGCCGGACCCCAAGCACCTTTAGGCCCGCTCCCTCAAAGCTTTTGGCGCCATAGCCCGGGAGTCGGAGCAAGACTTTGGGTTGTGGATGCTCTCCAGGCACTAAAAACACCCGATATCAGGATCCGTGAGCGACAGGGTATGGCGACAGCTGCCGCATGGTTTGAATCTCGAGGTCTTCTTACTGGACATCCTACACACCGACAGGTCGACAAAAAGTAAAAAAAAAAGACTGTCAAAAATTGACGCTGGCCAGCTTTCTCCGACAGATCTTTGATGGCTGGTGCAGAAAGAAAAGAACTGACGTGAGCGTGCAGAAGTTGAGCCTATATAGGTGTTGCGGAGGTCATGACACCGACGAATCCAAAGCCTGCGATATAACGCAGAGTCAACTGACGCCACCTATCGACATGCAGGGTACGACTATCAAACGATTTTCTGGATCCAGCCTGACGCCTGGAAGTTCTAAGGTAAGGAATCTGCAGCTAGAAGTCGCTATCAGATTGAATCTTTAATCAATTGACCCCTCATATAGACTTTGCAGGTGGCCCATAATATCTGCAGTGATTCAACCAAGTCCTCGTTGAAAGCAATATATAGTTGTTAATGTGATTTTGTATTTTCTTTTTTCCTCCAGATCTCCAAGTTTCCAGACTGGAAACCTCCAGAAACTATTTCAGGACTGGAGAAGACCACGGTCAAGTTGCAGCTGAATGGGGAAGTGATTCAATAAGCGACTGTCCAGTATCCTGTAGGCTTTTAAATGTGGCGCTAGAGAAGCTGGCATAAAACAATACATCTTCGTTTCAGTTCTATGGACACATGATAAGAATGTTTAATCCCTTTCACTAGGATTAGGCAGGCTCCATGGGTATATAAAGTCAAAATTAATAATGAGGTCCTGACGAACATGTTACTCAACTTTGGTAACGCATTATCTGGCAGAGACTATAAAGTTGCAGATTCCATACCTTTGAATTTCCCAGGCATCAGGCTGGATCCAGAAACTTTTGCTGAGCAATACCCTTTACTCTCGACGTCTGGTGGCTCTATTCGGTTCTGTGTGACATCGTCGGCATCGTAAGAGTTGGTTATGACGTCGCAGTGCCTATATAGGCGCCATCCAGTCGTGCGGATGTCAGTACTTTTCATTATTTCCACAGCAGAAGCGTAAAACCACAAAGTAACTGACGTAGTTGTGTGCAAAAGTAGGGCCCTGAAAGGGGGGGGGGGCTCGGGGGGGGGGGGGGAACGACAACCCCAGTCATACAATAGGAGTCCGCAAAGTGGGAAGGTATGGGTGGGGCTGTAAGGAATCTGGAGGTAGATAGTCTCCAGATAAGGAGTTGCCAAAAGTAAGTAACTTGTTTATATGATAGAGACTTCAAGCTGCAGATTTCTTACCTTTGAATCAGATGCCCGAGCCATACCCTCCCTGCGGTGGGTTGCGGACTCATATTCTAAACTAAGAAGTCTTGCAGCACTGAACAAGCAAAATGTCCATCCCTGCGCACCTGACCATCAAGGCAGTAATGTTTTGTGAACGTGTGCAAAGAAGCCCACGTCTGCCTGACAGATGTCTTGGATTGGGACACCCCGAGCCAAGGCCGTAGTCGCAGCCTTTCCCCAAGTGGAATGTCCCCTTAATCCTTCAGGGGGCTACTTCTTTGCCAAGGAATAACAGATTTCAATGCAGAGAACGACCCCGCGAGAGATGATCCTTTTCTGCACTGCACTGCACTGCCCTTCCCTTCTTTGCTCCCACGTACCCCACAAAGAGTTGGTCATCCACCCGGAACTCTTTTCTGTGGTCAAGGTAGAATGGTAACGCTCATTTTGGGTCCTGTCGGTGGAGACGATCCTCTTCCTTTGAGGGATGCAGGGGAGCAAATAAGGTGGGCAAAGTAATAGACTGACCCAGATGGAATGTGTTCGCAAGCTTTGGCAAAAAGGATATCCTGGTGCGAAGCACCACCTTGTCAGGAAAGGACTTAAACTAGGGAGGCAAACAAGAAAACGCCTGCAACTCACTCACCCTCCTGGCACAAGTAATGACCACTAAGATGGCTGTTTTGTTGGTCAACAGCGGGAGGGAACAATTGTGCAAAGCGTCAAAGGGACCACACATCAGATAGATAAAGACCAAATTGAGGTCCCACTGTGGCATAAGAAAGGGCATGGGTGGAATTAAGTGAGCCTGCCCTTTTATAAATGTATTTACAGTAGAGGATTTGAAGAGAGGGCTGGTCGGGCAGCCGCAAAAAAGCGACAGAGCAGAAAGGTAACCCTTGAGAGTTCCCAAGGCAGAGCCCTGCTGGGCAAGGGTTAGAATGAATAAATGTACAGTAGAAAGAGAAGCAGAAAGAGGGTCAATTTACCTTTCTGTAGAGTATAATACAAATGTCTGCCGTATACCGTCTAAGTGGAGGGCCTTCCAGAAAAATGTTACAGACTTCGGGAGAAGGTCAAAAGCTATCAACTGTCGCCGCACAATCTCCACGCATGGAGGCGCAGAGTTGACGGTTTCGGGTGGAGAACCCTCCCCTGCTGCTCCGACAAAAGATCCTCACAAAGGGGCAGCCTGATCGGAGGATCGATGCTCATTCTCAGAAGCTCTTTATACCAGACTCTCCTTGCCCAGTCCGGAGCCACAAGAATGACTTGGGCCCGGTTGCAGCTGATCTTCTTCAGAACCCTGAGCAGAAGTGGTATGGGTGAAAAGGAGTACAACAGGCCTGAGCTCCACTTGTGACGAAAAGCGTCACCGAGTGGTAAACACCTTGGATACTCCAGCGCCCAATACTGCAGACACTGCGCATTCTCTTATAGGTGAACAAATGTAACCAAGGTTTTCCACACTGCTGAAAGAGACCTTGTGCCACCTCGTACTGGAGACACCACTTGTGATCCGCTAGGCATTGACGGCTGAGTTTGTCTGCTCTGACATTCAGAGAACCTGCCAGGTGTTTAACCAACATGGTTATGCCATGCTGTTCAAGACATGTCAAGAGACTAAAAGCCTGCCAACAAATGGTCCACAACCCCACCCCGCCCGGTTTGAAGCAGTACCACATGGCAGTGGTGTTGTCTGTGAACACCTGCACTTACTTCCCTAGACAGAGGGAAGAAATTCTTTCAAGGCCAACCGAATCGCATGGAGCTCAAACAAATTTATATGGAGCCCCGTCTCCACCGGAGACCAGTGTCCCCTGATCTCCACTTCTCCCAGGTGGCTGCCCCATCCCAGAAGTGACGCATCTGTACCGACTATGAGAACTGGTTGGGGGAGGGAGAGAGGTCTGCAGTTGACCCAATTGCAGTTCGTTAACCACTACTGTATATCTTTCGCAGTTTCTTCGGAACCACGTCGGTGACATTTCCCTGATGCTGTGCCCATTGGAATTTCAAGTTCCACTGCAGAGCCCGTATACGCCACCTGGCCTGTATTACCAACAGGATGCAGGAGGCCATGAGGCCCACAGCTTCAGTGTCAGACTCACCGAAATCCAGGATAACGGCTGAAATATCGGAATCATAGCTCCAGTCTTGCGCCTGGGGAGGATTCTAATGTAAGGAATCTGCAGCTAGATGTCTGTAGCATATACAGAGAATCATGTGGGCCATGACCACGAGGTGAACAGAAAAGGGAAATGTGGCTGGTACAGGGAAGGCATGGCTTTGCAGTTCGGGCTGGACTGTTCCCATGAAGCACAGGGTCAGACTGATTTGCACATGGCCATGTCTGAACTGGGGTGGCAGAGTGGGCTAAAGAACGGTGATGGATTAAACTCAGATCTCTTGACTGGGTGTGAGTGTTTGATTGGTTCAGATGCTCTGTCCATCACCCACCCCTTTTGTACCTCTTTGTTCGCCATAAGTTGGGAGAGAATGCTCTGACGTGAGTCCCTTGCTCACTTTGCCACTGGATTCAAGCAAGCCGGGCTGAAGACGGCTGAAATGCCAGAAACCGGTCCTCGGAAGCTTCTTTCCGGTCTAGGGAAGGCATGGCTTGGCAGTTCGGGCTGGACTGTTCCCATGAGGCACAGGGTCAGACTGATTTGCACATGGCCATGTCTGAACTGAGGTGGCAGAGTGGGCTAAAGAACGGTGATGGATTAAACCCAGATCTCTTGACTGGGTGTGAGTGTTTGATTGGTTCAGATGCTCCGTCCATCACCACCCCCTTTTGTACCTCTTTGTTCGCCATAAGCTGGCTGGGTATGCTCAGACGTGAGTTCATTGCTCACTTTGCCACTGGATTCAAGCAAGCCGAATCTAGTGAAGACGGCTGAAATGCCAGAAGACGGCTGAAATGCCAGAAACCGGTCCTCGGAAGCATGTTTCTGGTCCAGGGAAGGCATGGCTTGGCAGTTCCGGCTAGACTGTTACCATGAGGCACAGGGTCAGACTGATTTGCACATGGCCATGTCTGAACTGGGGTGGCAGAGTGGGCTAAATAACGGTGATGGATTAAACCCAGATCTCTTGACTGGGTGTGAGTGTTTGAAATGAAAAGAAATTAAATTAAATGAAAAGATATTTAATAAAGCGCACTGCGGCCGAGCGGCTTCCTGGCGCTGGGGACCTGGTCAGGGCTCACAGAGGGGATCTGGGGAACCTAAGAAGGAAAAGCCTGGGTGAAAAGGAAGGTTTTGAGGGCTTTTCGGAAATGGGTGTAGATGGGGATGGAGCGGATGTGAAGTGGAAGACTGTTCCAGAATTGGGGGGCCAGAACAGAGAGACGAGTGCCACCAGTTCTGGATTTGCGGAAACGGGGAATGTGCAAAAGAGAGAGAGAAGAAGAGCGAAGGGTGCGGCTGGGGGCGTGGGATGAGATTAGGGAGGAAATATAAACAGGGGCAGAGAGGGATTGAGCTCGAAAGGCAAAGCAGGCTAATTTAAAGAGAGATCTGAAGCGGATAGGGAGCCAGTGAAGGGATTTAAGAACAGGAGTATTGTGAGAGGATTTGGGAAGGGAAAAGATGAGGCGAGCAGCTTGGTTTTGAATGGCCTGTAAACGTCGAGACTCGTAGGCAGGGATGCCCACGTACAGGCCATTCCCATAGTCAAGACGAGAGATGACTAAAGCCAAGACTATGGTTTTGAGTGCGTCAGAGGTGAAAAAACGCGAGATTTTCCGGATGAGACGGAGGGATAAGAAGCAGGAGGAAACAACAGAGCTAATCTGACTGTGCATTTTAAGTCAGAACTAACTTTGATGCCAAGGGTGCGAACAGAGGGGGAAGGTGTGGGAGGGGGACCAAAAGAGAGGGGCCAGTGTGCTGGGGACCAAGGATTAGATGGGCCACCCGTGAGGACAAGTTCCGTCTTGTCGGGGTTGAGATTAAGATGGTTAGCGCTCATCCACTCGGAAATGAAAATTAAGGTGGAACTGAACTTGGGGAGAGAATCAGGAGAGGAAGAAAGATCAAAGACGAGCTGGAGGTCATCTGCGTAGTTATACACCGAGACCCCCAGCTCAAGAAGAGAAGTGACAAGGGGACGGATGTAAAGATTAAAGAGAAGAGGGGAAAGAGAGGAGCCCTGGGGAACACCACAGGTGACCGGAGGGGGGGGCAGAAAAACAATAGAGGTGAACCGCCTGGTACCTATCCCGAAGAAAGGACGCTAGCCAAGAGAAGGCCGCGCCCCGAATGCCCGCTGCGCTGACACGGTCGAGGAGAATGGAATGATCGACCGTGTCAAACGCAGCGGACAGATCGAGAAGGACCAGGGCTTGGGGGAGGTTGGAATCTGCCTTCCCCTTGAGTTCATCCAGAACCGCGAGAACCACTGCCTCCGTAGAATGGCCTGGGCGAAAGCCCGCTTGGTGGGAGGCTAAAAGGCCATTGTCCTCGATATAGGAGGAGAGGCAAGAGGTGACATGGGTCTCGAGGATCTTAGCTAAATAGGGGAGGAGGGAGATGGGACGGAAATGAGCAGGGAGGGAAGGATCCAGTCCTGGTTTTTTGAGAATGGGGAGAACAACGGCGGATTTAAATGATGAGGGAACAGAGCCAGAGGCCAAAGAAGAATTGAGCAAAGTGAGCGGGGGAGCAGAAGAGTTAGTGAAAAGGGTTTTAAGAATGCGCGCCGGTGCACAGTCCATAGGGGAGCCAGATTTAACTTTGAGCAGGTAGTTGTGAAATAAGTCGAGAGAAATGGGGGGAAAAGTGAAGAAAGAGGAAGAAGAGGGAGTAACAGAGCAGGTAGGGATGGGTTGGGGCACCATCGGAATGTTAGCTTTAATCTTCACAATCTTGTCTATAAAAAAGTCATTGAGTGACAAGCAGAGGGACTGAGAGGGAACCAAACAGGGGGAAGAGCGGTCGGAAGTGGCAAGATTGTGAACTAAGAAAAAGATTTCGCGAGATTTGTTTGTGGAAAGAGCTACTCTCTCAGTGAAATAGGAGGTTTTGGCCGCAAGAATAGCTTTTTTGTAATTGGTGAGGAGTAGTTTGTATTTAGCGCGCAGAGAGGGAGAGTACTGCCGTCTCCAGAGACGTTCCGATCGCCTGAGGTCGAGTTTTAGAGCTTTGAGCTCTGGAGAAAACCATCTGTGCGCATCGTTAGGGCGGACCGCCTTGATCTTTTTTTAGCGGAGCCACTTGATCGCATGAAGTGGAGAGCCATGTACTAATAGCATTGGCCTGAGACTCAAGAGGGAGGTTGGTAAGATCAGGAGCAGAAGAAGCCAGGGAAAGTGAGAGAGAGTCAAGGTCGGTCTGATTCCAATTGCGGGCAAGGAGATTTTTGGGTAGAGAGAGCTTGTTGACTACACCCAAGTGAATAGAAAAGGAAATAATATGGTGATCCGACCAAACACAGGGGGAAATAGAGGGAAGTGAGGCAAGGGGGCAAGAAGACCAAATTTGATCAAGGATGTGACCTTGAGCATGAGTAGGGGCTGTGACATAGGGAGTGAGATTCAAGCAATGAAGAGTGGCAGAAAAATCTTTGGAGGGGAGATCTTCCTTGGGATCTCCCGGCCAGAAATTAAAATCTCCGAAAAGTAGAACAGAAGAATTATTAACCACCAAGGTGGCTAGAAGATCCTGGATGGAGGCTACGAAAGAGGGCATCGATTGGGGGGGGGGACGGTAAACAAGAACAACAGTTAGAGGGGAGGGAAGATTAAGGGAACGGGCCACGAGGTAGTCCACGATGGATATGGGGGAGTGAGGGAGAAGTTGAAATTTGAATGCCGACCGAATGATCATCGCCACCCCTCAACTGGCCCTACCATCCGAGCGATCAGCTCGGAGGGCGTAGTGGGTGTCGGGGAGGATGGCTAAAAGATCAGGGAGAGAGTCAGCAGAAAACCAAGTTTCGGTCAGAAATAAAAAGTCAGGGGAATCAGTGGTCAAGAGATCAAAGAGTGCTATCTGATGTTTAACTGCAGACCGGGTGTTAAGTAAGCAGGCAGGGGCCACAGTGAGAACAGAGGGGGGACGAGCAACCGGAGGTGGTTTAATAGGAGAAGAATTGAGAGTGATCGGCGTCAGGTGTTGCGAAGGAGACGAAAGAATGCCAAGTGTGTGTAGCAAATGTAGGGGAGGAAAGGAAGGGGAGGGAAAAGCAGAGAGTGCTATGAGTTGAGAGGGGGTATAGGCCAAGTGAGGAGCAGGGTGTGTGGCCCCTGGTCCCGGCCCGTCGCGGACGGGCGCAGACAGGCTTAACTTAAGCTCAACTTCGGCGCGCCTTCGTCACGCCTGCTGCGCCGCCGGAAGACAGGGGCTGTTATGTAGGGACGACACATGAGGAAGGAGGATCAGGGGGGCGTGGCAGGGGGTGGAGGAGCCAAAGAGCTGCAGCGCCGCGGCCAGACCCACCCACGATGGTGGAGCCGCCCGTCCTCCTCCGAGAGTCAGGCGAGGAGGGGGCGATCAGCGGTGGCGGTCTGGTCGCGTGCAGGAGAGGGGCAGCCAGGAAGGATCAGAGCGCCGGGTCCGAGGCGCTTTGCATCAGTGCAGGTAGGTGGCGAGATAAAAGGTCTCAGGTCTAGAGAGATTTTAAAAGTAACGTTGCTACCGGAGAAGCCTCGGGAGATCTGGCAGCAGGTCGAAGAGTGCAGGCAGGTGAGCGCCTTAAGTGATTAGCCAGGGGGGGAGGAGCCAAAGAGCTGCAGCGCCGCGGCCAGACCCGCCCACGATGGTGGAGCCGCCCGTCCCCCTCCGAGAGTCAGGCGAGGAGGGGGCGATCAGCGGTGGCGGTCTGGTCGCGTGCAGGAGAGGGGCAGCTTGGAAGGATCAGAGCGCCGGGTCCGAGGCGCTTTGCAGCAGTGCAGGTAGGTGGCGAGATAAAAGGTCTCAAGTCTAGAGAGATTTTAAAAGTAACGTTGCTCCCGGAGAAGCCTCGGGAGATCTGGCAGCAGGTCGAAGAGTGCAGGCAGGTGAGCGCCTTAAGTGATTAGCCAGGGGGGAGGAGCCAAAGAGCTGCAGCGCCGCGGCCAGACCCGCCCACGATGGTGGAGCCGCCCGTCCCCCTCCGAGAGTCAGGCGAGGAGGGGGCTATCAGCGGTGGCGGTCTGGTCGCGTGCAGGAGAGGGGCAGCCAGGAAGGATCAGAGCGCCGGGTCCGAGGCGCTTTGCAGCAGTGCAGGTATGTGGCGAGATAAAAGGTCTCAAGTCTAGAGAGATTTTAAAAGTAACGCTGCTCCCGGAGAAGCCTCGGGAGATCTGGCAGCAGGTGTTTGATTGGTTCAGATGCTCCGTCCATCACCACCCCCTTTTGTACCTCTTTGGTCCGTGCATTTGTGCCAAAATAATAGCTTTTGTAAGGTAACTGGTCCAGCGAACAAGTTACTTACCTTCGGTAACGATGTATCTGGTAGAGGCACAATCTAGCCGCAGATTCCTTAACTTAGAATATCCCCCCAGGTGCTATTCTGGATCTGGAGACTCTTCGGCAATACCTCTGTGCGCCGGGGGACGGCGTTGCATGGCTATGCCCTGATGTCGTCCACAGATATGACGTCAGTGAAGCCATATAAGTCCCTCCCAGCGCGCTGACATCAGTTTTCTACTGTGAAACTTTCCCACGCCAGAATGCAGAGCCACAACCAAAACTGTGAGAGTGTGGGAACAGTGTGCCAATAAAGATTAAAAATCGTTGCAGCGGGGAGGAGCCAAGATGGCGGCGGAGACGGACGTGTAATCGCCCGGCTCCCCGAGCCTGTTTTGCTGCTAAACTATCCTGATTACTATCCGGCGGCAAAGTAGCCGCAAAAGGACGAGCGAGGCGCGCTGTGGCTGGTGGCGTCTCTCCGGTGCTCCTACCTGCCCGATTGCTGGTGGTAAAGGCGGTTTTCTCGACGACCGGTGCCGAGCCCTGGACCAGTGCCCCGGGTCGATGTGCCCAGCTGGAGACGGCCGGAGCTTCACGGATCCCGCTTACGGGTGGTGTGCCTGCGCCCCCCGCTGCGACTGCCTGCCAGGTGCCCGCACTGATCCTTCCTTTGGAAGTGCTGTTCGACCGGCTGTGGGTTCACAGCGCCTTTCCCCTCATGGCGGTGTTAAGGTAATCCGCGCTGCTTTGAATTCGATGAGGTGGAAGTGACCGCTGCCCCTCGCCATTGCTGCACGCCGGGGCGGATTGCCACGACGGGACCTACAGGATCCAGTGCACGCTAATGAGGAGAGCTCAGGCATTCATAGGAGATTGCACCCCAGCTGCCTATCGTGTGACCCACCCGAATGAGCGGAGACCCTCTGTTGGTGCACAATATGGCGGTCGTCTCCTCCGCGGTACGGATGGACTCAGTCTCTGCCCCTGAAGATGTCGCCCTCCATGACCTCAAGTGGCGGTCGGAACACTTTGTCGTTCCTCGCACTGCCGATTCACTAGATCGGCCGCCTACCATCACCCATGCCTCCATCCTTGCAGCGCTAGCCGAGCTAAGGGCGGACTGGCATGATCGCTTCTGTGTGCTCGGTGAGAAGCTGGATGCAGCCACTCTCGGGCCGGAGAATGCCTCGCCAGCTGGCCCCCCTTGTGTGATCGACCGAGCCTCTCCTGAAACCGACATGGGAACATTGTTGCAGCGAAACTATCAGCTGGAGAAACATCCTGAGACTGTGCTCTTTGCAGGACTGCCGCCAGCCCATGTCGTGGACGTTACTTTGTTTCCCTGCCTGCCTCAGCCTTTACTGCCGGACAATGGACCCCTGCCTTCGTTCGTGGCTCAGCTGGGGATGCAACTATGTTTCTACGCTGCCCAGACCGGTGATGCTGTGGGTTTAAGTTGCTGTTTTATGCTGCATTGGGTGGACTTGGGTGCGACATTATTCTGGATCACTGCCATGGTTTGTGACTGGGTGTGTATAATCCGTGCAGGGGGACCTTGTCCATGTAGAGGGCGGCCATCTTATCCCTTTGTTCTATCTGGGGCGGAGTGTTATCCGGGGCCATATTTGGATGGACGCTTGAAATCTGGCCAGGGTTAGGAGTGACCTTCTTTGTGTTGACTGTGCTTGAGGGATGGGTGGGGGCCCGGGACGGGACGCCTCCTCGACGCGTGCTGAAGCGATTTCTGGTGTCTCTCCCTGCTTTCTATATGTATGGACGCTTTACTTGTTATTGTGGGGAGTGAAGAGATTTGATGGCCGGGGAGTTCGGGTGATTTAGAATGGGCCCTCCTCCAGTATTAGGGAACTCTTTTTCTATTTCTTCCTTTCTTTCTCTATATTTCGGGTTCTTAGTGGGCGACAGGCACATTGTGGGGGGGGTAGGCCGTAGCCTCCGCATTGATGTAGGGTGGGGGGGGGGGGGATTTTACATTCATATAGTTCGTTTCTATGGGCCTTTCTATTTTCTGCGCTTTTCTTTATCTGTTTCTGTCCTGGGTCCGAGGGAAGATTAGTGGGAGTGGGTGGCGCTATGCGTGGCGTATGCTTGCCAGTCTGCGCTCCTGTTGTTTTGCCTTGATCCGCCATGTTGTCTCAGATGCTAGATTATACGGGTGATTTCATACTATGCTGTTGCCTATTCATGATGTGAAGTAACAACACGGACTCAGTACTCCTTGATCTCTATTTTTCACTGTTTATGTTTTATACCTAAAATTTTTTTTTTTTAAACTAACCTTCACTGCTCCTGTTTTCCTGGTGGCACGTAATCGTTTGCCGAATTACTCCGTGATTGTTACTAGTTATCCTGGTGCCGCTGGGAATCTGTATTGTTCGCTCTTGTGCTGAAAGTATCGTGGCCGGCCTGACGGATGTGGGCCCGTATTTGTACACTTTTTTATGCACAATAAAGGTTTACAAAAATTAAAAAAATAAATAAAAAAAAATCGTTGCAGCCACCTTGACAATCAGTGATGAGAAAACATGATGCATGTCAAAGAAAAACATCATACTGAAAGGGGGTTGAGGGGAGAGAGCAGAGTACTCGCCCCTAGACATAGTCTTCGCACAAGCGAAGAACCATACCCTCCCATGAGGCAAAACATCTAAGGGAATGGATCCAATTATAAACGACAAGCTGCCTGCAACCACATGAATGTCAAGGTAATGGACAAAAAGACTTTAACAATATGAGTGGTATGGCAATTCACAACATATTCTGGGACAACAGAGAACGTACAACCATACATACTACTGAGAGACACAATTAACTGACTCGAAGCATAGTCAAATAGGGAGGGGGGGGGGAGAGGGGGGGAATGACCAATCTCCGTGCTGGAAGAACCAGGTAGCAAGACCGTGGATGGATAAAAGGGACCTACGCCCCAAAGCAAGAATGGGTTGGGGGGGGGGGGGGGTGAGGTCAAGAATGAAAACAGAAAAAGACATCTTGATCTGAGAGGGATGTGAAGTAGACAAACATCCATGAAGACGGAAACCACTGGCACAATGACCAATGAGTAATACCACATACTGAAAAGGACCTTACAGAGCAGGGAGGATAGGGGGGAGTTAAGAAATCTGTAGCTTGACGAACTAGTTACTTACCTTCGGTAACGTTATATCTGTAAGAAACAGTAGTTAGTATTAGATTCCTTACCTTAGAATATCCCCAGGCGTCAGACTGGATCCGGAAATTTTTGCGTAGCAATACCCCTGCGCGTCGTTAGGCGTCGTCTGCGCCGGAATGACGTCGTCGGAGTACTTAGACTACGCCCATGCGCGCGGACGTCAGTTCTTAGACACAGGTGCCAAGAAACTAGGGCCCTGAAAGGGCATGACCTTAACCCTAGGTATCAGTTCGCAAAACGGGGAGGATGGGTGGGGCAGTAAGGAATCTAATACTAGCTACTATTTCTTACAGATATATTGTTACCGAAGGTAAGTAACTTGTTCATCTGAAAGAAACAGGTTAGTATTAGATTCCTTACCTTAGAATAGATACCCCAGCAATACCAACCCCGGTGGTGGGTCTGCAAACCAATACTCACACCAGAAAGTCCTTGAGGACGGAAAGGCCAAAGAAGCCATCCCTCCGGACTTGACTATCCAGGCAGTAGTGCCTCGCAAAGGTGTGCAGCGAGGCCCACGTAGCCGCCTGGCAATTGTCCTGCAGGGGGACTCCCCGACCCAGGGCAGTAGTAGCCGCCGTGGCCCGAGTGGAATGGGCTCGCAGCCCATCGGGAGACTCCTTTCTAGCCAAGGAGTAGCACGCCTCGATGCATAGAACGACCCACCGAGAGATGGTCCGCTTATGCAGTGCCCGTACTTTCTTCGCACCCACGTAGCCAACAAAGAGTTGGTCATCCACCCGGAACTGGCGTGTGCGATCCATATAAAATGAAAGCGCACGTTTTGGGTCCAGACGATGGAGCCACTCTTCATCCTTGGAAGGATGAGGAGGCGGGAAGAAGGAGGGCAAAGTGATGGACTGCCCGATGTGGAAAGCAGAGACTACTTTGGGCAGGAAAGATGGTTTTGTACGCAGCACCACTTTGTCCGGATGCACAGACAGGAAAGGGGGTTTGCAAGATAGAGCCTGGAGCTCACTCACCCTCCTGGCAGAGGTGATGGCAACCAGGAAAGCTGTCTTCAAGGTGAGAAGACGGAGAGGACAAGAGTGAAGCGGCTCAAAGGGAGCGCACATCAGGAAAGTAAGAACCAGGTTCAAGTCCCACTGAGGCATCACAAAAGGAACAGGTGGAAACATGTGCGTGATGTCCTTCAGAAAACGAGTTACTATAGGGGACTTGAACAAAGAAGGTTGATCAGGCAGCCTTAGGAAGGCCGAAAGGGCAGAAAGGTAGCCCTTGATAGTGCCCAGAGCCGAGCCCTGCTGGGCAAGAGAAAGAAGGAAGAGAAGAACTTCAGAAAGAGGGGCAGAAAGGGGATCCACAGTCTTTGCTGTGCACCATGCCACAAATTTGTTCCACCGGCAGGCGTATACCGACTTAGTGGAGGGACGCCTGGCTGCCAGAATAACAGTACAAACTTCAGGAGGCAAGTCTAATGGCCTCAACTGCCGCAGCTCAATCTCCAAGCATGGAGGTGGAGCCTGGACAGGTTTGGGTGGAGGACCGTCCGCTGCTGCTGCGACAGAAGGTCCTCCTGAAGAGGCAGACGAATCTGAGAATCGACTGACATACTGAGTAGCCCGGGATACCAGTACCTTCGTGCCCAGTCCGGAGCCACAAGGATAACTTGGGCCCGGTAGCGCTTGATTTTCTTCAGCACTCTGGACAGAAGTGGTATAGGCAGAAAGGCGTACAACAGACCGCAACTCCACTCGTGACGAAAAGCGTCCCCGAGCGAGTGCTGCCTTGGAAATTCCAACGCGCAGAACTGATGACATTGCGCGTTCTCTTCGGTGGCGAATAGATCTAACCAAGGCTCTCCCCACTGCAGAAAGAAGCCTTGCGCCACGTCCGAGTTCAGATGCCATTCGTGATCCATCATGCACCTTCGGCTGAGCTCGCCCGCCCTGGCGCTCAGAGAACCTGCCAGGTGTTGAACCACCAGGGTCACCCCCTGATGTTCCAGCCACTGCCAGAGGCGCAGAGCCTCCTGGCAGAGGGTCCACGACCCCACCCCGCCCTGTTTGTTGCAGTACCACATGGCGGTGTTATCCGTGAACACCTGCACTACACTCCCCGGACAGAGGGAGTAATGCCTTCAGTGCTAGATGAATCGCCCGCAGCTCCAGAAGGTTTATATGGAGCCGGGACTCCGCCGGAGACCAGAGGCCTCTGATCTCTGCCTCTCCCATGTGGCCTCCCCAGCCCAGGAGGGACGCTTCCGTCACAACTACGTGCTCCGGTTGGGGAAGGGAGAGGGATCTGTTGCTGACCCAATCGCCGTCCGTAAGTCACCACTGCAGCTGTCTCGCAGTGCCCTCCGAGATCAGGACATGGTCGGACAGGATGCCCTGATGCTGGGCGTACTGAAACTTCAGGTCCCACTGCAGAGCCTGCATCCGCCACCGGGCGTGATGACCAAGAAGGATGCAGGAGGCCATCAGCTCCAGAAGCCATAGCATCAACCTGACGAGACCCGGGATAAAGGCTGAAAGATTGGGATCAGAGCCTGAATATCCCGGACCCGCTGTTCAGGAGGATTAACCCGAAAGTGCGCTGAGTCGAGGACCGCTCCGATGAAAAGCAGCTTCTGAGAGGGGCACAGGTGTGACTTCAGCACATTGATGGAAAACCCCAGCTGGTGCAGGAGGTCACCCGTTGCCTGGAGGTGGCTGACGACTGTCTGGGGCGAGCCCGCCTTCAACAACCATTCGTCGAGGTAGGGGAAGACTGAAACCCCTAACCTGCGCAGATGAGCTGCGACCACCGCCATCACTTTCGTGAACACCCGTGGGGAGCTGGTAAGGCCGAAGGGGAGCACGGCAAACAAAGTGCTCGTGGCCTACCGTAAACCGCAGGTTGCGCCGGCAGGACGGGGATGTGGAAATAAGCGTCCTGCAAGTCCAACGCTACCATCCAGTCTCCTGGGTCCAGGGCAGCCAAGACCTGAGCCAATGTCAGCATTTTGAACTTCTTCTTCCGGAGGAAGCCGTTGACGTTCCGTAGGTCCAAGATAGGGCGCAGGCCCTCTTTGCACTACTTGGGTACCAGATAGTAGTGGGAGTAACAACCACACCCTACTTCTGGCCGAAGAACGCTCTCGATGGCCCCCTTGGCCAAGAGGGCCGTAACTTCCTCTTGCAGAAGTTGCAAGTGATCCCCCGACATGCAGTGGAATGGCGGTGGCATGGCTGGAGGGGTTGCCTCGAAGGGGAGGGAGTAGCCCCTTCGGACGATTTGCAGCACCCACATGTCCGACGTGACAGTGCCCCAGTGGAAGTGGTGATGGCGAACCCTGCCCCCCACTGGCGTCACATGGGCCTTAAAGCACAGACTAGGAGGGTTTCGAGGAGGATGCTGCAGGGGAAGGTGTGGACTTGCCTCACCGTTGTCCCCGACTGCCGCCACAGCGGTTTCCACAGCCGCCACCGCGCTGTGTATTAGTCTGCGGTGCATGGTTGGCAGCACGTGTGGGAGCGCCCCTTCCTTGGCCATGAAATGAGCGAAAGCACCCGTTTGCTGGCGTGGGGCCGAGAGGCCCAAGGACTTGGCCGTAGCCCTGGAGTCCTTAAAACGCTCAAGCGCATGGTCTGCCTTGTTGCCAAAGAGGCGACGGCCATCAAACGGCATGTCCAGAAGTGTGGCCTGGACATCAGCCGAAAAGTTGGCGGTCCTCAACCAGGCGTGGCGTCGAACCGCCATCGTCGTTGCCATCGCTCTGCCCAGTGAGTCCGTGGTATCCAGCCCACACCGGATGGAATACTGTGCCACATCTCGACCCTCCGCAAGGGCTTGGGCGAGTTTAGTCACAACCTCCTCCGGACATTGTGGCAGCACGTCCAAGACCGTGTCCCACAGAGTGTGGGTGTAGCGGCCCAAGAGGCATGCGGTGTTGACTGACCGCAGTCCCAAATTTAGGGACGAGAACACTTTCTTACCGAATTGCTCGTACCTCTTGGATTCCCGATCGGGCGGAGCTAACGGGAATGCGGTCTGGAAAGTAGAGGCCTGGATAACCAGGCTCTCAAGGGTGGGGTGGGTGGACAGGAAGCAAGGGTTGCCCAGATCCGGGCGGTAGCATCTGGCCATGTTTCTATCTAAAGGCGGACCTGTAGCGGGCTTGGACCAAGTGCCCAAAAGAACGTCACACAAGGTCTCATTAAACGGCAACAGAGGCTCAGCCGAGCTTGCCAGCGGTTTAAGGACCGCAGTGAGGAGGTTAATCCTCACGCCGTGACGGGGAGCTCCAGGCCCAATGCCTTGGCCACCCGCATCAACACTACACTGTAGGCAGCCCCTCCTCCATAGCCACGTTTGGAGGGGAGACAAAGCCAGTGTCTGGCGAAGTGTCCAGCCCACTGGCATCCCCAAGCTCACATGTCCAGTCCTGTTGAGACTTGCACTCCTGCGCCAGAGGGTCCACAGACCCCTCCCAATCCCCCTCATTACCCATCACCTGAAATTCAGGTTCAAAGGATGGGGCCGGTTCATTGAAGTAAAAATCTCCAGGCGACGTCGAGAGCGGCGCCCAGCGGGGCAGCTCCGGCGCCGGAACCGAATCGAGAGTAGGATCCGGGACGGCGTCGCTAGAAGACGGCGCCGGGGGTGACACCCTAGGGGCCGGCGGCAGCGAGGTCGTGAGGTCGACCGGCGACGACCCGGATCCAGTGGGGGCCTGCGGCACCGCGACCATAGTCGCCGGCTGCGCCGGGGCCGAAGCACCCGACCCGTCAGGTCCCCCAGTCGGGACCGCTGTGCCCGAAGGCACCGCGGAACCAGAGGAAGGAGGGAGCGAACTCATGGCCATGAGGTAGGGCTCGATCTCCTCCGGCGTTGCGTCATGCCCAGGGACCGGGAGGTATGGGGCAGGCCGTGATGCCAGCGACTCTGGCGGAACCGCATGGACAGAGACATCCAACCCCTGGCCGCGTCGCACGCGCGTTGGGGGGGGATGACGCTTGCTCACCACTTAGGCCTCTTACCTGGGGATCTTGAGCCCGAAGACCGATGCCGACTCTCGAAGCTACGACGACTTCGAGCCCGCGACCGGTCCCTCGACCTCCTCCTGGACCAGGACCTTGAACGGCACGGGGCCGACTGCCAGAGCTCAAGTCGCTTGCGGGACTGCTCCCGTCTAGCCTTGGACATCAGAGTCCGACAATCAGAGCAGGCTCGGTCGTCGTGGTCTGGGCCCAGACAATGAAGACACCGGCGATGGGGTTCGGTAACGAACATCAGTCGGCTGCAATCGACGCAGGGTTTGAACCCGGGTATCCCTACCGGCACCGTAGGAGTTGAACAACTTGAGAAAAACAGATTAAAAAAGTTTAGTCAAAAATTGACTACGGGTTACAGCTTCTCCGGATCTGCGCTAGATCGCGTGGAAAAAAGAAGAACTGAGGTTAGCGCGCGAGGGCGGCGTCTAAGTACTCCGGCGATGTCATTCCGGCGGTGACGATGCCGACGACGGACGTGGAGCCGCGGTCGACGCCTACCGACGCGCAGGGGTATTACTATGCAAAAGTTTCCGGATACAGTCTGACGCCTGGGGATATTCTAAGGTAAGGAATCTAATACTAACCTGTTTCTTTAGGATAGCATTGGCACACTGTTCCCGGACGCGAAAAGGCGTCAATAGGGCCTAAAACTACGCAGGCCAGAGGAACCGCTTATCCTGGCGCAGGCGCAGAAAAGAAGGGAACTAACGTCAGCGCACCACAAAGGACTTATTTGGCTCCACTCACGTCAAATCCGTGGACGACCTCAGGGCGAAGCCATGTGACGCAGTCCCCTGGCGCGCAGAGGTATTGCTGTAGAGTCTATGGATCCAGACTGGTGCCTGGGGGATATTCTAAGTTAAGGAATCTGCGGCTAGATGTCTCCATCAGATATCACCTTAAAAGGAGGCCAACATTCCATCCATAAAAAATAAGTGGACATGAAGTCCATTGAATACTAAATTCCAGTGCATACAACACAATATTCTTCACAGGGCACACCTCACCCCCAAAAGCTTGCATAGAATGATTGGGGCCTCACCGCTTTGGCTCCAGGGCAATGGCAACATGGCACACATGTTTTGAAGTTGCCAGCGTCTGCGGCCCTCTGGCGAGGGGTTGCAGAGGCCCTGTTAGAACTGACAGGCCGTGAGGGGTTCCTCACCATTGAAGGGGCACAGCTCTGTACATTTAAACAGAAGAAAAGACATATGGTAAATAATTTATTCCTAGATTTGCCCCTCCTCTTAGCCTGACTATCCACAGCAATGAACTGGAAGGCGCACACCCTCTTAAGCATAAAACACTGTGTGCAGCACCGCTTAAGTGGGGCAAGGATGAAGCAGTGGCATTGAAGTGGATGGAAGTCTGGGGGTTACGTGGGGTTCCAATAGCGGCCTCATGGGAGGGTTTACTGCACGAACTCAAGACATTCAAGGACTCCCTAGCGGCCTATTGCACAAGTTACTACTTGTGTAACAATATATCTGTAAGAGAGATTAGTTAGTGAAAGATTCCTTACCTTCGAATATCCCCAGGCGTCAGACTGGACCTGGAAAGTTCTGCTTAGCAGTACCCCTGCATGTCTGTAGGTGGCGTCTTGTGGCTCCGCGTCCTTCGCTGGCATCGTATGCGCCGAGATGACGTCACGAAGGCTACTTAGGCACCACCCATGCACGCTGGCGTCAGTTCTGTACACGACTTTCCGCGCCAGGAACGCAGAGCCATGCAAGATATTGACCACTGGCGCATTGAAACTAGGGGCCTGAAAGGGATGACCTTAACCCGAGTAATCAGTTCGCAGAACAGGGAGGATGGGAGGGGCAGTAAGGAATCTATCACTAACTAATGTCTCTTACAGATATATTGTTACACAAGTAGTAACTTGTGCATCTGAAAGAGACACGTTAGTGATAGATTCCTTACCTTAGAATAGATACCACAGCAATACCAACCCCGGTGATGAGTCTGTGAACAATATTACACCAGAAAGTCACGGAGAACAGAACAGTCAAAGAAGCTTGGTAAACGTGTGCAGCGAGGCCCACGTAGCTGCCTGACAAATGTCCTGCAAGGGAACTCTGCATCCCAAAGCACTGGTGGCTGCCGACGCAATGGTGGAATGGGCACACAGCCCCACAGAAGGCTCCTTCTTAGCGAATGAGTAACAGGCTTTGATGCAGACAACGAGAGATGGTCCGGTTTTGCATGGCCCAACCTATTTTTGGCACCCACGTAGCCAACAAAGAGCTGGTCATTCACCCGGAACTGTTGTGTGCGCTTCAGGTAGAACGAGAGCGCATGTTTTGGGTCCAGACGGTGGAGCCTCTCTTCCTCTTTGGAGGGATGCGGAGGCGGAAAGAAGGTGGGCAAAGTGATGGTCTACCCGATGTGAAAGGGAGTAACAACCTTTGGCAAGAAAGAAGGACGGGTCCTTAAAACCACCTTGTCCGGTTGAACAGAAAGGAAAGGAGGTTTAGAAGAAAGAGCCTGGAGCTCACTCACTCTTCTGGCTGAGGAGATAGCTCCAAGAAAGCCGTTTTTAGAGTAAGAAGACACAAGGGACAGTTATGAAAGGGCTCAAAGTAAGCGCACATCCGATATGCCAAGACGAGGTTTAAGTCCCATTGAGGCATTATGAAGGGCACATGAGGAAATGTGTGCGTAATGCCTTTCCGGAAACGGTTAACAACCGGGGACTTAAAAAAAAAAGAAGGCTGATCAGGAAGCAGCAGAAAGGCAAAGATGGCAGAAAGATAACTCTTGATAGTGCCCAGATTAAAACCCTCTAGGGCCAAGGAAAGGAGGAATAGAAGATTCTCTGAAAGAGGGGCAGAAAGGGGATCCACAGACTTATACAAAACTATAGAAATGACCGGTCCTCTGTGTGTTGCTGTACTAGTAGATGAGAAAGCAGGACTCATGCAAAAAGTGAAAGAGTTACAACTGGCTGAGATATTCCAATCAGACCACCCTTCTGGCGGAGTCTCATCATGTGGGATATTTGTTAATCCATCCAACCAACCGCCCAAACCATCAGGTGATGGTATGGATATGGATGTGGAATAGAAACTCTAGCCAGAATGTTACTCAGAGGGTAGTGCTGAGGGTGTGTGGTGCAGTGCTGTGTTGAAGGAAACTTAAAATTAACGACTCAGACAAAAAATATGTTTAATGAGAATTGTCTAAGTGTCAAGGTTAAAATCACGCCGGGTAGCCTAAATATGTAGCTACACTATGGCGCTGTGCAGGACGGTCAACATGTTTCAGCCAAATTGGAAGTCTATCCGGCTTTCATCAGGAATTTATATAAGAATACTTATATCTACCAGGAACTTGGAGCCCCAATGTTCACAAGGAAGATGTAATTTGTGTCTTAATCTGCGCTTTGCGTGGGAGATGACCTCACCTCACCCGGCAACCGCTCGGGAATATGAGGCCCCGCTCTGTCCGTCGGTACCTCTCTCAGTCATCCGAGAGGAAGTGGAGATCCACAGACTTAAACATGCACCATGCCACAAACTTGTTCCACCTGCAGCCGTATACCGTTTTTGTGGAGGGAAGCCTGGCTGCCAGAATGACATCACAGACTTCGGAAGGAATATCGAAAGCTGTCAACTGTCGCCGCTCAATCTCCACAAATGGAGGTGGAGACTGGACCGTCCCCTGCTGCTGCGACATAAGATCCTTCCGAAGAGGCTGTCGGATCGGGGGATCGATTGCCATATTGAGTAGCTCTGGATACCAGTACCTCTGTTCCCAATCCGGAGCCACAAGAATGACCTGGGTCCGGTCGTGCCTGATCTTCTTCAGCACTCTGGGCAGTAGTGGTATAAGGTGAAAGGCGTACAATAGACCGAAGCTCCACTTGAGACGAAAAGCGTCGCCGAGCGAGTGCCACCTTGGAAATTCCAATGAGCAGAACTGATGACACTGCGCTTTCCCTTCGGTGGCGAATAGATGTAACCAAGGCTCTCCCCACTGCAGAAAGAGACCTTGCGCCACATCCGAGTTCAGTCGCCATTCGTGATACATCATGCATCAGAGGTTTGAGTTTGTCCGCCCTGGCGTTCAGAGAACCTGCCAGGTGTCGAACCACCAAGGCAATGCCTTGATGTTCCAGCCATGTCCAGAGGCGCAAAGCAGCCTGACATAGTGTCCATGACCCCACCCGCCCTGTTTGTTGCAGTACCACATGGCGGTGGTGTTGTCCGTGAACAACTGCACTACACTGCCCAGGACAAAGGAAAGGTATGCTTCCAGTGCAAGCCGGATCGCCCGAAGCTCCAAAAGGTTGATATGGAGCCGGGACTCCGCCGGAGACCAGAGGCCTCTGATCTCCGCCTCTCCCAAATGGCCTCCCCAGCCCAGGAGGGACAAATCCGTCACCACTGTGTGCTCCGGTTGGGGAAGGAAGAGGGATCAGCCATTGACCCAATCACGGTTTGTGAGCCACCACTGCAAGTGCCCTGCAGTACCCTCCGAGATCTGGACGTGATCGGACAGGTTGCCCTGATTCTGTGCCCACTGGAACTTCAGATCCCACTGCAGAGCCCGCATATGCTATCTGGCATGTTGTACCAGCAGGAGGCCATCAAGCCCAGGAGCTGGAGTGTCATCCTGACTGATAGATAGAGGCTGAAAGATCGGAATCATAGCCTTAATATCCCAGACTCGCTGCTCAGGAGGATAGACCCGTAACTGCGTTGAATCCAGAACCGCTCCGATGAAGGGGAGCTTCTGAGTGGGACTCAGGTGCGACTTCGGCACATTGATGGAAAACCCCAGCAAGTGCAGGAGGTCAGCCGTAGTCTGAAGGTGGGTGACGACTGGCTGGGGCGAGCCCGCCTTCAACAACCAGTCGTCGAGGTAGAAGAAGACCGACACCCCTGACCTGCGCAGATGAGCTGCGACCAACGCCATCACTATTGTGAACACCGAGAGGCACTGGTAAGGCCGAAGTGGAGCACTGAAAATGCTTCTGGCCTACCGTGAACCGCAGGTAACGCCGGTGGGCCAGCAGGACGGGAAAGTGAAAATATGCGTCCTGCAAGTCCAACGCTACCATCCGGTCGAGGGCAGCGAAGACCTAAGCCAGAGTCAACATCTTGAACTTCTCCTTCCGGAGGAAGCGATTGATGTCCCTGAGGTCCAAGATGGGGTGCAAGCCCACTTTGTCCTTCTTGGGGACCAGAAAGTAGTGGGAATAAAAACAATGTCCTACTTACAGCCCAGGAACGCGCTCGATGGCACCCTTGGCAAATAGGGCCACGACTTTCTGTTGGAGAAGCGCAAAGTGATCCCACGACATGCAGTGAATCTGAGGAGACTTTTGGGTGTAGGATGAGTGGTATGAAATGTAGGGTCACCCGGAGCCGGGCAATCACGCCTGGCGACGTTCTTATCCACAGGGGTCCCCGTGGCCGGCCGTGACCAAGTGCCCAACAAGACTTCGGTGAGGGCATCATTAAAGGACACCAGCTACTTCGAAGAGGTGGACGCGGGCTGGAGCACCTCAGTGAGGAGGTTTGTCTTCAGGGTCACCGTGGTGAAATCGAGGTTAAGGACCTCAGCAGCCCGAGAGAACACCACCGTATACGAGGCACCTTCCTCCTTAGTGGGCGGGGGAGAGGAAAGCCCTGGATCAGAGGAGACGTTGAGGCCCCCAGCCTCCTCCAAGTCATTCACCCACTCTTGCTCAGAATCACACTGACAAGCCGGTGCCGGTTTCCAATTTGGATCCCAGGCAGGGACAAATCCCTATGGGAACAGGGAAAGAGGCGGAACCAGCAGTATCCACTGCGGCGCCTGGGCCAGAGCCGGCAGCATGGGACCTCTTGGCATCGAGGCCGGAGCCAGGGGCACAGGATCCTGCGGCGCCAGGGCCGGAGCTGCTGGTGGGGCTGGGGCTGGATCCGCCAAAGGAGTCGACGGACCAGCAGGATCTGGACACGGTACCGCAGGGCCCAAAGGCGCATCGGCAGGAGCCAGAGGCCTAAAAAGGTGGTCCATGGCAGAAAGGAATTCTTGCATCTGTGCAGGAGTCGCCGACGCACCCGGGTAAGCCGTGGGACTCCCAGGCTCCCAAGGAGCCGCAGGGGTGGAGCCCCTGTACCCCTTGCCCGCATCCGGGGACCGACGGGGGAATGTCAGAGAGCGAAAACGCTTCTTCGACTTTTTTTTGCGCTGTTTCTTACCCGAATCCGAAGGGGAAGAGGAGTGGTGGTGACGACTCCGCGAGTGGTCATGGGAACGACCCCTGGATCTGGAACGGTGCAGGACGAGTGCCAAACTACGAACAACTTCCGGCGCTGTTCCCTCAGGGCCTTCGGGGCCATAGCCCTACAGTACAGATAGGACCGGGAGTCATGATCGTGCTCCAGGCAGTAGAGACAGACGTCATGAGGGTCCGCCATGGACATATATTGCGCCGGCAGGTCCTGCAAGACTTAAAACCAGGCATGCCTACTCTTACCAGAGAAAACCAACACGAGACGAGTCTCAAAAAGATAGTAAAAAAATGACTAGGGTACGTGCTCTAACCAGATCTGCGCTTACTGGCGAGGAAAAAGAAAGAACTGACGCCAGCGTGCATAGGTGGCGCTTAAGTAGTCCCTGTGACGTCATCTCGGCACATATTACTCCAGCGACGGACGCGGAGCCGCAGGACGCCACCTACTGACACGCAGGGGTACTGCTAAGCAAAACTTTCCGGATCCAGTCTGACGCCTGGGGATATTCTAAGGTAAGGAATCTATCACTAATGTGTCTCTTTCAGATTGTGAAGCCTTCCACTTTTGTAGACCAGCTCTGCTGAGTACTGGTTTGCTGGTTTTCTCCATTATTCCCTCACGCTGGGCTCCTGCTGGTCTCTCCACAAGGGCTAGGGAAGAGCTTTCTTTCCTTCTCATGTTATTGGGTAGGAGGAGTAGGCGAAGTTGCATACTGTCCGCAATTCCAGTATAGAAGAGTAATGTGAAAGTACTAACAACACAACTATTATCAATTTGTTGACTTGAGCAGAATTGGGGTAAATCTCCTGTTGTGATCTGGAAGTTGATCTTGTCACTGTTATTATTACGATGTAATGAACCAACTGCTCCTTGTCAAATATTGTCTTTAATATGTTGTATTTATTATATGACTGCTTTCGAATGCTACAAATCGTGTAACATATGTACCGTACTGAAAACTAATAAAATAGATTACAAAAAATAAATAAAGTGGGCATAGGACACAGGAGTTCACTCTTTTTTAGTAAATTTCAATTTTTACCTTTAAGTCGATTCCTTACCTAAATAGATTTCATGGCCTTTCACCAGGTCCATTACTGCAGTTGGTTGCGTTTTAGTTGGAGAGTTATCAGCAGCAATTAATACATAACCTTAAAAATAGAAAACATACTTAACAATCAGTTCAGTTTTTAACGTCTTTATTTCAAAGTTTTTCTTCATAAAAGACAAGCATATAAAATACGTACACAAAGCACACAACAGATATGTACAAGTTTATACAAGCAATTCAAATTATCATGGAACTTGTTTAAAAAAGTCAATTAAATAGCATAGAAAGACGATTATATCAAAGTTAATACAAGTATAAAAAGACAATTCAGAAATGCTACCCAAGAAATATAGGTTAAGTCCAACATATTTGACATTTCAGCTATTGGCTCTTCGTATACACCTTGCTCTGATTATCCAGGCCCACCCAAGAAATTTTGCCACCCCTATAGACAGCCATTCAGCTGTATTATATCTCAGGATTGACATTGCTTCACTGCTCACCCGGGTGTTTATTCTTTTCATTATTGGTTTTAGCCATGTATGGCGCGGTTCACAGTAAGCTGGGCATGCAAACAGGAAGTGCCCTAGGGATTCCTTTCGCTCATGACACCAGGGGCAGGACAAGGACTGTTGGTTATGCCATTTGTTAGTGAATTCTCTTAGTGGCAAAGTCCCTACGCGAAACTGATGATATAGTTTCCTATCGGAACTTTTAAGAATGGTGTCCCAATAGGTCTCTGTATGTGGGACTACTTTATAGATCAAAAACATGCTTGTCAGGTTAGATTTCTCAGAAAGCGAAACATGTTCTTCTTTAACTACGGACCAGAAAAGAAGTTTAAAGTACCCGGCTCTGTCCAAAGGAGATGGAGGCCCATTCTAAATAGGGTGTTCTTAATAGATTTAAACCAGGGTATATCCCCTGCCCCTTGTTGCGCTCTTACATCCTGTATCTCTTTGGCAAACATGGTTAATTCCGGGGTAGACCAGATATGTCTCAATAACGCAATCATCCTGTATTGGGCATGATGTTTAATAGAATGAAAGCCCATGTCTAGCATAAGTGGTTGTGATGGTGTCGAAGGTGGGAGACTCACTAGGCTACGAAAAAATTTGTTCTGGATTTTATCCAAAGCAGCCAGATCCACGTTCCCCCATAGATCAGCCCCATAAAGTATGGCGGTACTTATTTTGGCGCTATAGATTTTAAGCGCCGGTAAGACTCTTTTAGTCAGGGAGCAACGTTGTTCCTTCAAAAGGCACCCCGATAATCATGCAAATTTTAGACTAAGTGCCTTAATTTGTTCTTTCCAGCGTAACCTATAGTCAATAACAACTCCTAAGTGTGTCATTACCTCTACTTGTTCTAAGCTAGTACCGTTCATCGTTACATGCCCCCTCAGGGGTTTATTCTTTGTCAGAACCATAAACTTAGTCTTAGAAACATTACTTTCGAGGTCATTTTGGCTACAAAAGTCCACAAACTTGTTTATAGCTAACTGGAGGCCCATCTGTGTTTTTGCCAAAATTAAGGTGTCATCAGCAAAAATTAAAAGGGGAAATTTAGTCCCACCCAGTGTTGGCGCATCTGTTGGAGTTGCTGAGAGGAACTGGACCACCTGGTTGATAAAAAGTAAGAATAGGGTAGGGGCCAGGACACAGCCCTGCCTCACACCACGGGTCACAGGGAAAGAATCGGTTACATGTCCCTGGCAGCCCCACCTTACTCTGGCAAAGTTTTCCTCATGCAACCTAATTGTAAGCTCAAGAAGGGCAGATGGTATACCCATTCTCCTTAAAGCTGCCCACATCTTTCCTCTGGGGACCAAATCAAACGCAGATTTGAGATCCACAAACGCTGCGTATATTGTACCTCCTCTTAAAAACACAGTCTTCCAATAAATCATGACAAATCTGAGTACTTGGTGAACTGTGCTTATGTTGGCCCTGAAGCCAGCCTGCAGTGGAGACAGGATGTTTTCTTCTGTCATCCAAGACTGGATTCTACCCAGCAGCATTCTGGCAATTACCTTCTGCAGGGCGTCGATAAGACTGATGGGGCGATAATTTCCCGCAACCGTCTTATCTCCTTTTTTATACACAGGTAGGATCTCCGCCCCTTTCCAAGAGTCAGGAATTCTGACACCTCTAGCTATGGCATTAGCTAATTTAGTTATGTAAGGGACCCAATTTTCTTGATCAAACTTAAAAAAGTCCGCTGGGACACAGTCCATTCCGGGAGCGTTCCCATTCTGAACTAGTTTTAAAGCTTTTACAGCCTCCAGTTCCTTGAAGACTATCTGGTCATGAGAAGGAACTACAGTCGGAACACTGATAGTCTCTCCTAGGTTATAGGAGATCAAATCTGTGTTACTAAACTGTGCCGAGAAGTGCCTAACCCATGTCTCGGCTGGAACGTAATTAGCTGGAGTTTGCTGGTCCCCTGTCCCTCCCCATTTCACTACTTCCCAGAATTTTTGCTGATTGGTGGAAAGACTGGCCTTATACAAATCTAGCCAAAGTTGCTCGTCCCAATTTATCTTTGCCTGCTTAAGCACCTTCTTATAGTTTGCCCTTTCTTGCTTAACCCCTTCAGTGCTGATGACAAAGCCAGCTCGTCATGGGCTTTACCTGCCCTGTGCTTATGACGAGCTGGCTTTGTCATGAAAAGTGGGATTTATGGAATCGCAGCACCCAGGGGGAAAACCCATAGCAGCTAAGGTGTTAATGTCTGTAGCTGATCTAATTTTAATAGCAGCTATCAAGGAGCTATGGGCAAGACGACAGGTCTTGTCATACCATTTGGCTCCTGTTTGAACCGAGCCAATTTTCCTTCCTTTAGCTGGTTTGATAAAAAAAGTTTTGACTTTGTTAAAAAGGGACTCGTGAATCACCCCAATTTGTTCCAGAGTACTCGCATCATCTAGTATAGGCACCATCAACTTGGTTGCTGCTGATACCTCTTTTGAAACCTTATCAATGATAGCTGGATCTTCCAGAAACCTGGCCCAACGTACCCTTCTACAATCGTTCGTAAGAACAGCCTCAGCAGTAATTAAATTAGTTGCACTAATTCTCTGTAGGTCATCATTTATTGATAGGTTTATTACTAGGGGATTATGATCACTTTCTGACCTTGTGACTATTTCCATATCCTCTAGTAAACTCCAGAACTCCATCTTGATTAAGAAATAATCTATACGTCTCGAGTTGTGGGAATTGTCGAAAGTGACATTTCCCATCAGGTCAGATTTTGTCCTCCCATTCGCTGCTCGTAGATCCCATTCTAGGCAAAGACCAAGCCACTGCATAACGGCCTCTGTTACTTTTTTGACAGGTGGGATGGTCAAGTAGGGAATGTTCCAAATCTGATCAGCTTCACCATAGCACCCGTTATCCAGATTGGGGACAGGTTCAAATGTACAATTAAAATCCCCAGCCACCAATACACATTTGTCTCTACCAATGGTATTCAGCAGGGGATCTAGATCATCAGCCGTTTTTGATGACTTCCCTCCCGGTCGCCCCCTGGCATATATGTTAATCAAGAAGAGATCTTGCCTAGTTTTACTACTCAATTTTAAAGCTAGAATATCATTACTCAATATGGGTAGGTCAGAAATTTTAAAGCCTAAAGATTGTCTGATCCAAATAACAAGACCCCCAGAAGGACGACCTTTTAGACCCTTACAGGCTGGTTTAAAATAATTCAAATAACCAACTCGATAAATAGCATCAATAGACCAACTTTCTTGTAATATAATTATATCATGATGTTCCACATAAGACCCCCAGTCTGCTTCTACCAATTTCCCCTTCAACCCAGCAATATTCCAGGATAATATCTTAAGGGTAGGTACAGATGTCTTAAGCGGTATATCAACAGAACTAACATTCCCCCCACTAGTCTCAAGTGTGAGAGTATGGCTTAAAGTTTCCCCCCTTCCTTTCCTTCCCTGGGGGATTTTTCCAAACTCAGACTCTAACGTATCCACTAAAATTGCAATATTGGTTAATGAACAATTTTCTATAGCTCCAGACAGCCTTGGGACCAGGGGCCCATTGTTAAGTCAATCCACACCGTCTAATCCCAATAGGGGGGCAAACCGGTTAGAGAGATGGGGCTGAAACATTGGATAGATTGGTGTTTCATGGTAATGTCTATCTCTAGGTCTGTACCTTTGGAAGTGGGGGTGCGGTGTTTGGGCTCTGTTAGAATTTAGTGTAGGATAGAAATAATACAGAGACAAAGTTTGTACATCCCCCAGTCTACCATATCTAGGTTCCCTGCTGATATAGTCAGCTACCCAAGGCTCCCTGAAGCTGATTACTACACAATCCCCCTCTAGATCTTTTTTACTATACCCTACCCAGTCCACCCTCCTAACGTTAAGGATCTCTATGTTTGAATTTGGAGGGAGTGGGTGGTTTTTATTTAACCAAAATGTTACCTTGTTGTATAGATCTTTGTGTGTTTCTCTCTTACCTTCTCCTAAAGGGGCCACTCCAGTTAAAATGATGGTATATGGACTCAGGGGGGAGGTTCACACATTGTTTCCTGGGTACAGGTTTAATCCTGGGCCGTATACTTTAGTCAAAATGGCTAGTGGGATTAGGTGGGGGCTGTGGGTTAGAAACAGTGGCAACCTTTTGCTGAGATATACTCTCGGTTATCTGTTTTTTATTTATAACAGGAACAGGTTTTTGCTGCGAAACATTTGTAGTAGGTGGTCCCGTTTTGGCTCTAATACCCCCGTCCCTGGTAATCACTGGGTTGTTCTTGGGGAGTGTCAAATCTGTACCCTTAGAGGCTAAGGATATATGGATTCTTTTAGTTGCAGCTATGTTCTCTTTCACTAGTGTGTCCAAAGAATCCATCTTGGTGTTTAATAGTCTAGTCCGTTCAAATAACGGTAGGAGTAAAGTAATTCTATTTTGGCCAAGAGTATACTTTCTACAATATTTACTGTGGCATTATGTTCCTCAGGTGGGACCACTGCAGTGGAGGTGGTTGTCTGTATGGGGGATGTGTAGATAGCTCTCTGCCCCTTGTTGTGTCCCCCTATATCGGTCGAATCTACCCTTTTCCGTTTGCCAGGATTTTGTGTGGGCGAGCACTGGGAAGTAGTAGATAAATTTACTCGCTCCGTGCTTTGGATGAGATTAGGGGAATCTGAAAGACCAGTGTAATCGCGGGATAAGTCATGGTAGATAGTACTGCTATCCGCTATGGTGTCATGGGCAGTATCATGAGCAGTATCTGTACCAACCCCCTCTAAATCCAGAGTTTGACTGGTAGATGCAGTTGCTACCACTAAGTCCACATTTACGTTGGTAGTAACATTATTCAATTGGGAAAGTAGAACGGGGGAGACGGCCTCATTAATTTTTCCAAGTGAGGAACGCTTGCCCGTGATCAAGTCAAGTGATAGGCGTTTTTCAGCAAGAGCTTTTTCCTTCTCCAATATACAGGTGGTACGTTTAAAAAACTGGTCAATAGTACCTGTGAAGGTACCATTGGAGGTAGAAACCTGGACCTGCCTTTCCCTACCTGACCGAAGGGGCATTTTAATACCGGGCACCAAGTATTCTTTCACGTCTCACAGAGTACAAAGCAGTCAGAGCTACGACCCAATGTAAAAACAAAATTTTATCAGCAATATGGCAACATCAGTGTCCAGGTAATGCATTAAATAAACAAATACGTATAGGTAACAGATTATGAGGCAATCGCGATGTAAGGGGGGTGGCCCGACCCGACCCTTGCCGGTCCCGCCCTTGTCCCGGGCTTCTCCCGGTCGCTCCAGCGCAGCGGAACTAATCCAGTGTGTTTATAGGATCTGTGTGAAAAGGGGAGGAGCCTGCAGGGAGAGCTGCCCAGGTGTATGCGATGAGGGCGGGCGGGCGCTCCTGGGACTGGTACTCCTGCGCCTCCGCTCGCTCGCAGCCCTGCAGGTCCAGATGCCAAATGTCCCCTCCACTGGCAAATTGTTTTGAGATGACGGCCCACACGAAGCGGGACCCGCTAAGCGGGTACCGCGAGTTGCTGGTGAAGGCGAGGGAAAAGAAAAGAAAATTCAGCTGCTGCCGAAAAGCTGCTGCCGGTGAGTCAGGCCACAAAGTATCCCGGCGAGGGTCCAAATGTGCTGCCTTTTCTGGTTTCCAAAGGGGGAGGAGCCTGCAGGGAGAGCTGCCCAGGTGTATGCGATGAGGGCGGGCGGGCGCTCCTGGGACTGGTAGTCCTGCGCCTCCGCTCGCTCGCAGCCCTGCAGGTTCAGATGCCAAATGTCCCCTCCACTGGCAAATTGTTTTGAGATGACGGCCCACACAACGCGGGACCCGCGAAGCGGGTACCGCGAGTTGCTGGTGAAGGCGAGGGAAAAGAAAAGAAAATTCAGCTGCTGCCGAAAAGCTGCTGCCGGTGAGTCAGGCCACAAAGTATCCCGGCGAGGGTCCAAATGTGCTGCCTTTTCTGGTTTCCAAAGGGGGAGGAGCCTGCAGGGAGAGCTGCCCAGGTGTATGCGATGAGGTCGGGCGGGCGCTCCTGTGACTGGTAGTCCTGCGCATCGCTCGCTCGCAGCCCTGCAGGTTCAGATGCCAAATGTCCCCTCCACTGGCAAATTGTTTTGAGATGACGGCCCACACGACGCGGGACCCGTCACAGGAGAATAATTTTTCTTTATAATTTAGATTATCTGTTTAAATGCACCTGATTGTACAATTGCTCAAAACTAATAACTATAGGTTTGGAAAACACTGGCAGTTAAATGGCCTTTGTATAATAGAGGCGAGAACTAATCCTATAAACAAAAAAGTAATTAGACCTCAGCATTACAGTGTCTTATGGAAGACCAGTGCAAGTAAGCTCATCAAACAAGTAAAAACGTTACTCCTATGGTGATTCTTCCTCCTAGTGCAAAGCTTTCTTCTATACCTCATGAACAAATTACTTAACTTTAGATATGCTCCTTCTGGTGAATACTCTACCTAACTACATTTTACTTACCCCTAGAATAATCCCAGGTGCCAGACTGGATATGGCGAATTTTCCAGCAATGCTCCCTGAGAGTTGATAGATGGAGACATGCAGCACTGTGATGATTCCATATTGTCCCAGTAGTGATGGAACAGAGTTGCATTAAGGGCCATACCTACACACTAATGTCAGTTTCTTAATGTGTCTCCTCTTGCGCCCACAGACGCATAGCACGTCGAACAACGTGTAGGAGAAAGTGTGCCACAGTCTAACTTGAGACCATATTACAAAGTGCAAGACTACACCATAGAACAGAGAGATTCAGTAGCCACCAGAAACAGCATTATCTAAGTTACGTTGTTCTTCTGATGAATACTTCTTTTTTTTGTAATTTAAATAGTTTTCATTGAGTTTCCCAAAACAGACCAACACCCTAAACAAACTAAAAGATTGTGGTGAAATAAATTAATCAAAGGATGCAGTAAACAACACATCAATATGTAGGGGGTTTAGAAGGGGGTGAAGGGAGAATGCTGTGCATATTCTAACATCCAGATCAATACTAATATCAGCTGTTTTAGTACATAGGTTGTTCAATGATAATCTATAAAATTAATAATGCAACAATTTTCTTGTAGACATTATAACTTGTGAAGCAAAAACACAGGTGAAAGACAAAAGTATGTAAACTGTCAGTACAGTGTTGCAGGAGATACAGTGGTAGTGGAGTGGATACCTGACCTGATTAGAAACTATTAGAAGCATTAGAGGACTCCAGGTGCAAAGCTGAGGTAAATAAGAAAAAGTCTATGGTCGGAAGATGCAATATGAAAATCTAAGGAACGTGTATGATTTGCTTTGTTTAAGGAGGCTTGATGTTAAACGTAGAGGCATCAAGTGAGCCCCATATTGCTCTGAGAAACGGACGCCAGGGTCTGAGTTGCACAGAGAAAAGAGCCATTCATGTCACATGTGTATTTCGTTCTTGCCTAGGCAGCGCTTGCGCTGTCTCTTCGAGACAAGCTGTATTCAGGTGACATACCCGAAACCGGTCCCAGGATGCTTGTTTCCGGTCCAGGGGGGACCTGGCTTGGCAGTTTGGTCTTGACTGTCCCCATGAGACACAGGGTCAAGACTGATTTGCATATGGCTGGGTCCAAACTGGGGTGGCGTAGTGGGCAAAAGAACAATGGATTTAACCCAGATTTCTTGACTGGGGGAGAATGTTTAAAATATTCAGCTTTCCATCCATCATATATTTCAGTTACACTTTTCGCCCTAAGTGGAATGGGTATGCCCTGATGTAGGTCCCTAGCTCACTATGCCACCGGATTCAAGCTAGCCTGGCTGATATGGGGTGACATACTCCGAAACCGGTCCAAGGATGCTCGTTTCCGGTCCAGAGAGGACCTAGCTATTTTTCCTCCTTGATACTTAATGCCCCTAATAGTTCAAGAAGTAGTTTTAACATCCTGAATAGCTTAACCAGTCCCGAATGTTCTAAGAACGTGATACCCTCCTCTCAAGAACTCTGTGAGGACCTGGCTAAGTTCTTTCATGTTAAAATCAAAACCATTATTGAGCATCTGGAAGGAGGTCATCAACAACCGGGGATGGTAAATACTGAGACTATGGACAGTGACGATTCAGTGGAAATTAGCTTTGAGGCTTCTGGTGCTAGTGTAAAAGGGGAGGCCGTTAACCGCCTTTCTGAGTTTGTACCTCTGGGTGTGGAGGAATTTAACAGGCTAGCATGTGGTATCCCCTCTGGGTCTCCAATTGACCCTGTGCCCCACAAAATTTGGATAGAATTTAAGGCAGAGTTGTTTTCCACTCTTCGTCTGATTTGTAATCAGTCTCTGTGTGGCGGGGTATCAGTATTAGATGGCAGACCAAATCTTTTTAAAGAAGGCTTAATTTTTCCGAAGACCTTTTTACGTCTAGTTGTGAGTCTTTCTCTAAATATGGCTGCGGGATCCGTCTTGCTCTGTCTGTCTGGCTACTCTGAGAAGAATGGGTCAAGTTCGGTGTTTATCTTTTCACCTGGTCTCTCCCAGCCTCTGGTCACCTCGTCGCAGGACAACGGCAACCCAAAACAAGAAGGAAAAGAAAAAAAATGGTATCAGGACAACCGTCCTATCTGGTCCCTAACCAAACGTCTGAGGAGTGAGGAAAAACTACAACTCCCAAATTGCACTGTGCCAAACACTCCGGGAACGTGAAGGTCAGTGCTCGTGAGGGGGAGGGAGAAGTAATGTGTTAGGGAGGTATATACAGTGATAGCGTATATACGAAAATCAGTCTTAAATGCAGGCAGGGATACGCGTTCACACCGGGCGCCGCTTTCTGCCTACCAAGCCCACCACCTTGCCCCATACCTCTTCCAGCCACGTTCCTCCCCTGGGAACGTGGCGGGGCGACTCGTGGGGTCGTTGGCCTCCGGGCGTTTCAGCGCTGGAAGCAGGTCCAGGTTTCGCCTCCTCGCTCTTTCCTTCGTCTATCTGCCTCCGTTTAGTCGTTCTTGCTCTCAAAGTCGCCACCGCCTCATCCTCCTCGAGATTCGCTTTTTTTTTCCTCCCCCTTTCGCGGTTCCTCGTCTTGTAATTGGAAGTACGATCTTACGTCAAAAGGTGGCGGAGTCTCGTCACACGCGAAGCTCCAATTAAAGGTGCCCGCTCTTTGTTTCTCTTCGTTGTCTAGTGAAGCATTGATTTTGGACATGCTAGGAGTCCTGCTGAAAGGGGACAAGAGGGGGTAAGACATCAGTTGCGGCCCACCACTCCTGCTCGTCTTCCTTACCATGCCGGTCTACCCCGTCACACACCTCCACCCCTGGATTCTTCCGTTTGGGGAGAGGAACAACTCGGGACAGGTAATCAGCATTGTTATTGTCTTTTCCTTTCCTGTGATGGATTTTAAAGGCAAAAGGTTGTAAGGACAAGAACCAACAAAGTATTTGTGGATTTTGTCCTTGGTTCCTATACATCCATTTCAAGGGAGCATGGTCAGTGTAGAGGATGAATGGTTTTACTTCTAAGTAGTATCGGAGTTTGTCGATGGCCCATTTAATGGCCAGACACTCTCTTTCTATTGTGGGATATTTGCATTCCCTAGGAAATAGCTTTCGGCTCACATACAGAACGGGATGGTCTAACCCATCCCCCCCTACCTGTGATAATACTGCCTCTATTCCTACATTAGAAGCATCGGTTGCCAGGACGAAGGTTTTCTCTAAATCAGGGAACATGAGAACTGGCTTGGTGGTAATGGTTTTCTTTAATTTCTTAAATGCGTCTATAACTTTTGCTGATGGCTGGAGGAGTGTTTTAGGCCTTACTTCTTTTCTGAGGAGGTCTGTTAGGGGAAAGGCTATTTCTTCAAACCGGGGAATAAACCTGCGGTAATAACCTATTAGGCCTAAGAATGCCCTCAGCTCCCTCTTATTTGTTGGAAAGGGTCTCTTTTCTATGGCTTTTACTTTCTCGGTTTGGGGGGTGATCATTCCGTTGCCCAACACATAACCCAGGTATTTCACCTTCTGAAATGCTAAGCGTGATTTTTTTGCATTTACATGTAGTCCGGCTTGGGTGAGTGCTTCTAGGATGATTTCCAGGTGTTCCAAATCTTCTGTCCAACTGCTACTATACACTAGTATATCGTCCAAGTTTGCAGAACTGAATGAAGGGTATGGACCTAAAATGCGATTCATCAGTGTTTGAACGTGGCAGGCGCTACGTGTAGTCAGAAAGGAAGGAAGTTAAATTCAAATAGACCCTCATCTGTAATAAAGGCTGTCTTCTTCCGGTCTTCTTCACGGAGTGGCACTTGCCAATACCCCTTAGTGAGGTCAAATATTGTTATGTATACCGCGTCTCCGATCTTCTCGATTAGCTCATCTACCTGAGGGATAGGGTAAGCATCGAACGTGGAGATGGCATTTAGGGCTCTAAAATCCATACAGAAGCGGGTTGATCCATCCGGTTTCGGGACCATTACGATTGGGGACGCCCAGTTGCTGTCAGAGGGGCGAATGACCCCGAGTTTTAGCATCTCATGGACTTCTCGCTTCACTGACTCCCTTCGGGCTGCTGGTATACGGTATGGTTTCTGTTTTACCCGTTTTCCCGGATGATTCTCGATCTTATGTTCTGCTAGGCTCGTTTTACCAGGAAGATCCGAGAAAATATTAGAAAATGGCTGCAGAGTCTTTTGTAGGTCCTCTTTCATTTTGTTTGTAAGATGTTCATTGACCACTAGATTCCGCAGTGTGGACTCGGGGCTGGGTGCCGAGGGTAAGAGTAGGTTATTAACCTTAGGAGGAGGTCCGAGCCACTTCTTAAGCATGTTAATGTGATAACACTGCTTCTTGGAGGGTGTGACTTATAACCTGTAGGTGGTATCACCAATGGTCTCTGTTACTCGGTATGGACCTGTCCACTCATTTTTAAATTAGCTGTTAGTGGATGGCAGAAGCACCAACGCCCACTCTCCCACAGCCAACCTTCTTAACTTCTTTCCACGGTCGTAGTATTTCTTCTGTTTAACTTGGTTTCTCTCCAGGTTGAAGCAGGCGAGATCTCTCAGTTTTCCTAGTTTTGACCTTAGTTGTTGTGTATATTCCAACAACGATCGTTGGTCTTGTTCTTCTTCCGTTTCCCATGCGTCTGTGGTCATCTCGAGCAGGGATCTTGGTTGTCTTCCGTACACTAGTTCGAACGACTAACAGCTAAGGGTACTTTGTATTTGGGACCTTAAGACGTAAAGGGCCAAAGGTAGGAGGCGGTCCCAGTCACGACCTTCCACGGCGAGCATCTTCTTTAAGGTGGCCTTTAGAGATTGATTGTACCGTTCTACGAGCCCATCCGTTTGGGGGTGATATACTAATGTCCGTAAATGATGCACATTTAACGTTCTGCACACCTCCATCATGCGAGACATAAAAGGCGTCCCTTGGTCTGTTACCACTTCTTTGGGGAATCCTACCCTGGAAAATAATTCCAGAAATTTTTCAGCTATGGTTCGAGTAACAGGAGTCTGTAAGGGAAAGGCTTCAATAAACCTGGTGGCATAGTCTACGATAACTAGGGCGTAAATAGGGCCCCTTGCTGGTTTAGGTAATGGTCCTATCAGGTCCATTCCGACCCTTTCAAAGGGGGTGCCGATAATAGGCATTGGGTATAGTGGTGCAGCGGTTGGTCTATGAGTATTTTTCTTCTGGCATATTTCGCATGTGAGGCAGTAATTTTGCATGTCCTTGTAAATGCCGGGCCAGAAGAAATGTCTCAGCACGTTTGAAGTGGTTTTCTCATTTCCTGAAGGCCCTGCCGTTAGGTGTGCATGTGCAAAGAACAGTATCTGTTCTCGGAAAGGTAGTGGTACCAACAGCTGAGTGGGGCCTAACCTTTTCCCCTTCTCGGTAAAGAAGCTCATTCTTAATCAGAAACCGGGGGTACGAAATGATCTGGTTGTTCTGACTCACATGTGCAACTTCCCAAGCATTGAAGAGGGTATTGTCATTAGCTTGGGCGAAACAGAAACTGCGATCAATTAACCATGGATCCTGGGTGACTAAGGCCGGAGTAGGGCCACCCCCCTTACTCTTCGCCCCCCTATCCTATCCTGAAATAGTGAGAGAAAACCAGGATTATCAACCCTTAGTATGATGTCTTCAGGCAGGTTGTCAACTACCCCTACTTTGACTGTACAGGGCTCTTTGTCTAAGGGAGTCATGGTTACTAGTGCCACGGGGTATGGTTTTACGTCTCCGTGTAGAGAGCAGATATGTACTATTGCCCCTGGGAGATACTGGTGTGGAAGTATGTGATGTTTCTGCACTACGGATTGTTTACATCCTGATTCTAGGAGTGCTTTTACTAATTTGCCATTCATCCTAACACTCACATAAAAGGATGCTCCCATCTCGGCTGAATAAAGAGCCCCTTTTGGCAGGTATCCGACTTCCATCTGTTCTTCAGCAGGTTTTCTTCGGGGGCACATACGGGCTATGTGGCCCCATTCGCCACACTCGAAGCACTGTTGCCCTCTCACAGGAGGGAACTCTATCTGAACGTTTTTAGGTTTTGGAGGTTAGATTAGGGATTTTATCTTCTTCTCTGCTTTGGCTGGTATAACTGCCTTATGCGTCTTGTCACTGTCCCACCCAATTGTTCGTGGCTGCGCTCGGTTGTAATTTGCGGCCATCTCAATGGCTTCTTCAAACGAAAGGCTGGAATGTTGCTTTAGCCACCTTTGGGTGGCGTAGGGTAGTGCCTCCATGAACTGCTCCAAATAGATCTTCGACATTACTTCTTCTTTTTTGCTAGTGTTGGGTTGTAGCCACTTATCCGCAGCCATCTTGAGGTGAAAGAACAGCGTTTTGGGATTCTCCCTTGGGGTCCCTCGTTCTTTTCGAAAACGTACACTATATGCTTCTGCGTCTAAGCCGATGTGGTCCAGTATGACCGCCTTGATGTCTTTGTAACTTGCATTTCCAGCGGGGTTAGCCACTTGGTAGGCAAATTGTGCTTCACTTGTCAACAGTGGCGCTAAAAAAAAGGCCATTCGTCCTTGGGCCATCCACATGCCCTGGCCGCCCTCTCAAAATTCCTCAAAAATGCGTCTGGGTCTTCCCCGTGTACATATTTCTGGAGAGCTATTCCTGTTGGGTTGGGGACGTGTACCCTTCTCTCTGTGGCCAGTGGGGTCCCGGGTCTGGTGTGGTTTTCTGTAGACTCTCTATATGCGCCGTTATGGTGTTTTGGAATAATTTGCGGTCTGCCTGGGCTGACAACATCTGCCTTTCGACAGCCCATTCCAACTTTTCTTGTCCTTTAATCATGTGCTGTATGAGGGCGTTCATCTTGGTATGGCAGTCGGACTGAGATGACAATCCCACTTCTGACACCAGTTGTGGCGGGGTATCAGTATCAGACGGCAGACGGCAGACCAAATCTTTTTAAAGAAGGCTTTATTTTTCCGAAGACCTTTTTACGTCTGCTTGTGAGTCTTTCTCTAAATATGGCTGCGGGATCCGTCTTGCTCTGTCTGTCTGGCGACTCTGAGAAGAATGGGTCCAGTTCGGTGTTTATCTTGTCACCAGGTCTGTCCCAGCCTCTGGTCACCTCGTCGCAGGACAACCGCAACCCAAAACAAGAAGGAAAAGAAAACAAATGGAATCAGGACAACCGTCCTACTATCTGGTCCCTAACCCAAGGTCCGAGGAGTGAGGAAAAACTACAACTCCCAAAGTGCACTGTGCCGAACACTCAGGGAACGTGAAGGTCAGTGCTTGTGAGGGGGAGGGAGAAGTAATGTGTTAGGGAGGTATATACAGTGATAGCGTATATACGAAAATCAGTCTTAAATGAAGACAGGGACACGCGTTCACACCAGGCGCTCCTTTCTGCCTACCCAGCCCGCCAGCTTGCCCCGTACCTCTTCCAGCCACGTTCCTCCATTGGGAACGTGGCGGGCCGACTCGTGGGGTCGTTGGCCTTCAGGCGTTTCAGCGCTGGAAGCCGGTCCAGGTTTCACCTCCTCGCTCTTTCCTTCGTCTCTCTGCCTCCGTTCAATCGCTCTCGCTCTCAAAATTGCCACCACCTCGTCCTCCTCAAGATTCGCTTTTTTTTCCTCCCCCTTTCGCGGTTCCTCTTCTTGTAATTGGAAGTACGATCTTACGTCAAAAGGGGACGGAGTCTCGCCACAAGCGAAGCTTCAGTTAAAGGTGCCCTCTCTTTATTTCTCCTCGTCGTCTAGTGAAGCTTGATTTTGGGGATGCCAGGAGTCCTGCTGAAAGGGGACAAGAGGGGGCAAGACATCGGTTGCGGCCCACCACTCCTGCTCGTCTTCCTTATCTTTATCATGCCGGTCCACCCCGTCTCACACTGTCTAGTGGTGTGGTCCCGGCCCAGTGGAAACAAGCATTGGTGACACCCTTGCTAAAGAAGCCCTCCCTTGACCCGGAGTGTCCTAAGAACTATAGGCCTATCTCTCGTCAGCCTTTTCCAGCTAAAATTGTGGAACGAGTGGTGAGTAGCGCTCTGTCTAAGTATTTGGAACCGCATAATTTGCTGGAGGAGGTTCAGTTTGGTTTTCGGCCGGCCCACGGCACCGAAACGGCCTTGGTGACCGTGATGGACTAACTTTGGATGCGGGCAGACAGGGGGCAGACAGCTGTGCTGGTTCTGCTTGACCTGTCTGCCGCCTCCGATACGGTTAACCATGGGATTTTGCTGAGAAGACAGAGAGGTGGGGGTGACTGGATCTGCCTTGAGGTGGTTCCAGTCATTTCTACTGGACAGACAGCAAGCAGTGTCCCTCTCCCCTTTTCTATCTGCCTATACTAATATCTTGCATGGCGTACCAAAGGGCTCGGCTATCAGCCCCATTTTATTCAACATCTATATGAAACCCCTGATTGCGGTCATCAAAGAGCACAATATTAGCATCGTTAATTATGCGCATAACAGGCAGCTGATCTTCTCCCTCGAGGGAGATCAGTCAACCTCGTTGAAAGTGTTTCACAATTGCCTGCTTGATATGGCACTCTGGTTGAAGGAGAACTCGTTGCAATTTATTGCAGATTAGACAGAGGTGCTTTATTGTCCTATGAATAGGATTCCCTCTGTGTTGCCCAGTAATTTCTGGCCCACCGTTACCTCGTCCGTGGTTCAACCAGTGAAGAAGGTCCGCAACCTGGGCGTCATGTTTGATAACAAAGTTACTATGGAAGCTCAGGTTGTGAAAACTGTGACATCTTGTCTGGCCATTATTAGATCACTGCAGAAGATCCTCCCTCTGTTACCCTCACATGCGCGTGCGTTAATAGTACGTAGTACTATTCTTAGCAGACTTGATTATTGCAATGCTCTGCTTCTCGAGTCTCCTAAATTTCTGCTTGACAGATTGCAGAGGATTCAGTCAACTGCAGCCAAGTTGACCTTGGGATGGCCTAGAAGGCCCACTTCCTCGTTGGCCTTGGCAGAACTGCACTGGCTTCCGCTGAGACAGAGAGTTCAGTTCAAGTCTGCTAAACCTAGGAATCAGGTCCCATTGGAGCTTAGACAAGTTAGTGGCCTTGTCTTTATAAGGAGACTTAAAACATGGCTGTTTTCCTAAAACTTAGTTGGATGTCGGTACTGGGTCACATGTTCCTTTCTTTATTCTGAGTTGCTAGCGCCAGGATGCCTTTTAGGTGATAGTGCGCTTTATAAATAAATTAAATAAATAAGGTAACCTGGTCTCCAGAGTATCCACAGGTACCACGGGTGGAGTGCCTCTCCAACCTTCCGTCGTTCAAGTGATTTCTCTGGGGTCCTCCGGGAAGGGTCCTTCTTCTGCAAAACTGCAACCACAACTTCTCCATTGACTTCCATTGGGCATACAGATGTTTTCCCACTCTGCACATATCCTCCGTGGGGTTTCTTGGTACTTACCTTGGGTGGTTGCTTCCGTCCCTGGCTCCTCTGGGTCTCCTGGTTCAAGGCCCATCTTTTCCTGCAGTTTGCATTCCACTTTTTAGGTCGAGCAGACCTACCCTCAATGCGTGAGCATTTAAGGTGTCTGCTTCAGACCTATTGTGGCCCATATTTAGGAATGTGGACAGCTATCAGACGCGCGCTTTGACAATGTCAGATTTCACCCCGGGAGCGCGCGTCTGAGCTGCGCTTGCGCGGTGCAAAGCCCTTGCTCTCACACAGACACAGGCAGCCCCCACCCCTCTGCATGAACGCACGCACACACACACACAGGCGCGCGCATGCACACGCAGGCACACATACAGGCACACGGCACACTATCCCCCGCCTCGCTTTCTCTCTCAATCACACACAGTCACGCATGCGCACACACATTCCCTCGCGCACACACGCGCGCACACACATTCCCCCCCCCCCTCCCTCCCCCCCAGGCATACACACAGGCACGCACGGACTTCACATCAGCCCAGGGCCCCATTCACCGACTGCGCTCTTCCGGCGGGGCTCCTCTCGCGCTCCGCTCCTCACGGCGCCGCGCGTCTCCTCTTCTAAATCGGGGCTCCCTCAGGTCAGAGGAGCCCCGCAACAGGCGCCACACTCCTCCTTCTCCCCGGCCCCCTCCTGGGGACCCGGGCTACCCCGGACCGGCAGGGCGCTCCATGCGCCGGCAGCTCGCGGACCTTGGGAGGCTGGTCTTCGGTCGGCCGCGAGCGGATTGGCCGGCCGGCCAAGAGCTTCCGGGTGGCACCCTATAATATGAACTTGTTTTTTATTCTCTGGAAGAAGTGGGTTGTGCATGACTTCGCGTTGTGTACAAGTTAAACACTCAGCAGGAAGATATTTCATTCCTTTCTAGTGCAACATTTACAATTCAACACCAGTTGAGTCTGGTTGCTATTTTTTGTATTTCGTCTGGTGATGTACACACATTTTAAAGGAGAAAATCATACAAATTCTACTGTTATAAAGAGTAACTTCTACCAATGCATGTTATAGGAAAGAAATAATTTTGGAAACAACCTTGCTTTGACTATTTAAAATTGCTTCCACTGAAAGACCTTTCCCACGTGTCGTGTCACGTGATCGTTTCTGGGCACTGCGGCCGGTCCCGGGCACTGCTCCTCTCCTAGCAGCCACTCCGTGGGCGCGTCTGGTTTCAAATGCAGCTCTTCATTGGACTTTGGCCCTGTGCTTGCACAAGAGCTGTCTCCTCGCAGACGAGAGGCCTCCTGCAGCAGCTGGTGAGCCCCAGACTTCAAACATCAATCATTTACCTGAAGACGCCCGTATCCTGGGTCTTTTAGAAACCCCATTCTACCCCTGTGGTCCAGGCAGTGCTTAATTTAAGGATGTTTACCCCCCCCATTGATGCCTGAGTGAGGTGCCCCTACACGCCCTCTGCTGCCCTGAAGCCCAGCTCCCCGGTCCACTCACCGACAGTGATCTGTGTACCAGTCACCCCAAGCCTCGAGTCTAGGCGCTTTCTCGAGCTACATCCGGCAAGATTCCTGCAAAGTCCGTGAGAGGATTGTATGATAGTGCATGTACCGCAGTGAGAGCTGTGCGTCCTTTGCACCCAGGGCATTAAGTGGGACGAAAAAACGAGGGGGGGGGGTGGGCTTGTAAGGTAGGTGACGCTCTGAGTGCAGCTCCTGCTATTGTGATCGATGCTGGATGCTACACGGTGTGTCTGAGTCGCAGCGGCCGTCACAGGTCATTCTTAGCGCTCTCTGCCGGGGATTAATGCATCTCACATGCTTTCTGCACTTTAAGTGCTGTTTCAATGCACTCTGCTTGTTAAAATGTCTTCCCTCTTTATTGTGAGTAGGGTGTAGGATCCATAGTGCACTGCGAGGGGCTACTATTCTCCGTAGCACCCCACAGTGTCTCAGTTAGGGCTGCGTGTCAATTTGGTTTCAGTTCGGCTCCAGGGGCCCTCACACTGGATCTTGATGTTTGTGCAAGATTTCCTTCTTCGTTAGCGGCGTCCGAATATTCTCACATTTTCCGATGGCCGATTATGCGATGTATTGACTTGTGTGGACTGCCATTCCTCTTTTATTCAGTGATGTTGTGCCACTAGGTGTGGAACCGGAGAACTACACTGCCAGCTTCTCCTAGTCACCCTCACACCCTTACTCACCCTCACTCACCCTCACACCCCCCTCACCCTCACACACCCTCACATCACCCCACCCTCTCACATCCCCGCACCCTCACACCATCACACACTCACCCTCACACCATCAAACACTCACTCACCCTCACACCATCACACACTCACCCTCACACAATCAGAGCCTCACTCATCCTCACACACCCTCACACCTCCTCGGCCACACACCCTCACTCACCCCCTTCACCCTCCCTCACTCACCCTCACACACTCCCTCACCCTCACACACACCCTCACCCTCACACCCCCCCTCACCCTCACACCCCCCTTCACCCCCACACACCCCCACACACCCCTTCACCCTCACACACACACACACCCTCACCCCCTCTCACCCTCACCCACCCTCACTCACCCTCACCCTCCCTCTCACCCTCAAACACCCTCTCACATCCTCACCCCGCATCACTCATTCGCCACCACAACATCAATCTGTGCAACCATTCAACAACTAGTTCAAATATGTTCTCTCAATGTTTCAAGCTTTATTACAAATGTAACAAAAAGATGTTAATATTTCACTTCTGTTCTAGGAGTTTTGTAAGAATAAAAGACACAGAACATAATCTCCACAAGTTATTTACAAAAGTTTAAGCTATTGCCATTATAAATTATAATACCTTTTATTTAAGTATTAATTATGAAGAAAAAAAATTAAAAGCCATTGTTATTTGTAATATCAATACATGTAAGTCACGTAAATACAACACATATTGCATTACAAGTGCTATATGTGTCACATTTGCAAAAATGATAACTACTGGCATTGTAAATAACAAAGCTATTAATTTCGCTATTTTCAAAAACAAAACCTAACTAAAAAATTTGTCATTTACAATTCCAATAGCTCAAACTTTCCTAATGCGAGACCTATTGCATTGCAAATGCTTGTTTAATATATAGTATATAGTTCGGTCTGCCCCTTGAGACCACTGTATTTTGTGCTACTTACCTATTTGCAATGGAAGTATTGTTGTGTATTGGTGTGTTTATCTCCCAGTAGGAGATACACCAATGTGTTACTAAGTGTTGTGTAATAAATACTTTTTTGTTTAATGTATACACTGAATGGTTCTTTTTCGTTTGACCTACACTACATTATTTAACTGGTAAAACAAGAGCCTTAACACTTGTTCAAGTTGAGCCTGAAGGCTGCTGTCCATATCTACCACTTTGAGAGCTTTCTATGGTCATCAAAGACCACTAAAATCACTTTAAGGGTTGCCTAGATTAGTGCAAGGAGCATCACTTAAATAAGTGTGCACCATATACTAGGCCAGCCTCCTACACCAAGCTAATAGGACAACAAGTCCATGTCAGAAAGGAGAACACAACATCTAAGTTTTATATAGCTCAGCAAGGAGGAACACGTTCCGATCTCTCTCAGGAGAGGCTGAGCTGCTGTGGACTGTGTCCATTTCTTACAAGATCAACATCACTGTTGAATACTTGCCAGGTTTCCAGAACGATAAGGCAGATGCCCTCAGTAGACAAATGTTGGATTGTCAAAAGTGGTAACTAAAACAGAAGCAGGTGGATTACATTTATGATCAATCTCCGATCCCAACTGAACTGTTAGCTACGCTGATCAACAGGAAATACCCGTGCTTCACAAGCAGGTTTTGGCACCCAGGGATGATGGGCGATGCTCTTTCAATTAGCTGGTCCAAGATAGTTGTCTACGCCTTTTACCCGGATCCCTAGGGTGCTGAGGAAGGACATAATAGACCATTGCACTCGGATTCCAATCGCTCCGTTGTGGCTACGCCAGTATTGCTACTCCGAACTCCTGAGGTTGTCAGCACATCCAGCCATTGCTCTGTAAGTGCACTCCATGATTCTATCCAGACATCAAGAAGAGATTATCCATCACGATCCAAGTCGCTGAACTTGGTAGCTTGGTACATGACCACCTAGAGTTTAGTCATTTAGATCTACAGGACTATAGTATTTTCATACAAGCTTGAGCTCTGTCAACAAGAAGGCCTACAATGCTAAGTGGAAGCGTTTCTGTATGTTGTGCAGGAATAATAGCCATCATCCAGTAAAAATAAAACCTCATGAAATCCCTCCTTATATAATGGGTCTGGTGAACAGTGGGCTTAAATACCCTTTAGTCAGGGTAGATCTGGCTGCAATTCTGAGATTTATGAGAACTGATAGCACAACCTCTTTTTTGTTCTCCCAAAGAAAACAATTCTGTCCACCACTGAAGCATCCACCAGTCTCATGAGAGTTTAATACTGTACTGATTCAATTACTGTTGCCTCCTTTTGAACCTATACATAAGGCACATTTAAAATTAGTTTACGGGAACACTGCTCCTCTTTTGGCTATGACATCTGCAAGGAGAGTTGGAGAACTTCAAGCATTCACCATCAAGGAACCTTTCCTTAGGTTTGCAAAGGACAAAGTAATATTGAGGACCAACCCCAAGTTTACACCCAAGGTTCCTTTTGATTTTCATTTAAATTAGTCTGTCATTCTTCAAACTGTCTTTCAAAATCCATCTACGTGAGCAGAAAAATCTTTACATTCATTGGACTTGTGTAGTAGCCTCATTGTCTACATAGACAAAACAAAGAGCATGCTCACATCTGAGCAGCTATTTGTCTCTTTTGGACTGCCCATACCAGGTCATCCCCTATCGAAGCATAGCTTGTTGGTAGCTTGGGATAACTTGCTGTTTCTCAGTCTGTATTTTCTTCCATCATGCCAAGGGCATGATGGAAGAAAATAGGAAAAGTGAGTGCGTATTCCACCAGGAGCATGGCATAGACGGTGGCCCTTTATGCTGTGGTGTCCTTAAAATAGATCTTGCATGCAGCCACTTGGAAGAGCCTGCACATGTTGCCAAAGTACTACTGCTTGGATGTGGAAGCAGAAGCTAATGCAGCAGGAGGACAGGCAATTCTGAGTAACCTGTTTCGATAAAGGTGAACCTGCTACCCGCTTTTGGAATGTATTATAATGTGTTATGCTTGCTATTCTGATTCAATCATGTGACCATATAAAAGATCCAATGTTGGAAAAGAAATTACTTACGTACATGTAACTCCAGTTGGTATATTTTGTATATTCACATACGACCTTCCCCCTTCCCCGGTCAGAGGCTCATTCAATTTTATTTCCACACTTATGCTTTCAAATCTGAGCTATTGCAGCCTCTAGGGGGAGGCGGAGTGCTTGAGCTTCCACCTCATTGGCGTAAGTTTAGGTTCTTACTAATGAAGTGTATGTGCTAGTAAATATATAGTATTGTTTCAAGCCAATGGCTGTTTTACACTCTATTATGTATGTTATGTACAGTTTATACTGTATACTGCTGTTTTGATGTACTGGGGATTGCTAGCCTGACGCCGGGGAATTTTTGAAGTATCTGAATATATTAAAGGTACTAGTGTTGGAGAACTGTAAGTTACAGGTGCGTAACTAATTTCTTTCAGAGGATTGTGAACACTTACGATTTGCTATGTTCCATTTTGGCCTCTCTTCGGCCTCTGAGTTACTAATAACAGTGATGGTAGTGTTGAAGGCAATCTTCCAATGTTAGAGATGCACGTATTCCCTTGCGGCAGTGCAGTGCTAAGTTCCAGTAGACTAGGCATCAGGCCTGCCTCTTCTACTCCATTCAGATCTCATGGGAGACTGGTCAGAATCTTCTGTGGTGGCAGATTAGTGCCAACCTGAACTGCAGGAGGCATCTCTCCCGTTGCGACCCAGACATCATGGTTGTGACTGACAAATCAGTGCTGGGTTGTAGGAGTGATGATCTAAAAGTGGTAGAGATCAGCGACCACTGGTCCCCGGCAGAGATCCAGCTCGGCATAAGATTTCTGGAGTTTTGGGCGATTCGTCCGGGTCTGAAAGCCTTCCTACCAGCATAGGTCCTCACAGATGCTATGACCACCATGTGGTTCTGGAACAGGCAGTAAGGAGTAGGGTCTTGTATCTTGTGCCAGCAGTCTCTGATTCTCTGGAGCTGGCAGAATCAGTTGAACATTTTTCTGGTAGCCAATCATCTGACTGGGCCCCAAAATATCACACTGGATGTGCTGATCAGGCATTGGCTGGTGGAGAGTGATGTTCCAAGGGTCATCTGCAACCAGTGGGGCATGCCCTGGGGAGATCGTGCAACTACCTACAATGTGCACTGCCACAAATACGGCGGGCATACTGTTTTTTTGTCCGGAAAATCACAAGAAGATGCATTCTGTCATAGTGCTCCCTTACACATTACAGCAGCTACGTCTCCTTCCTCATGTTCTGTGAAATAACAGGAATGACCAGTCTAAGTCAACTTAATTTCCCCGAACTGGGTAAGGAGAGTATAGTACCCAGAGCTGCTGAGCCTAAGTATCTGCCCTTCGATGCGGCAACCCTTTCAAGAGAACCTCCTGTCTCTACAACACAAGAGGATCTTGCACCGGAATCTCCACAATTTACACCTCCCTTTGTGCATATTGAGTGGCAGCCGCTGAATACTTTTGAGAAGTCATCTGAACTGGTAGATGCCATTCTTCCAAACATACGCCTGTCTGCAAAGACGTTCTATATTCTGGGCTGGCTAACGTTTGAAGCCTTGTGTGCTGGCTGTCGTATCAATACTCTACCTTCATCAACCCTCTCTTTTTATCACATGTTGTGATGTGTTTTGTTAAAGGACTGACTCACGTTTTTGCAAATCTGTTTGTTGTGCCACAGAGAGATTTGAACCTGCTTTTGGCATTTCTTCCGTTCATACCGTTGAGACAATGCACGGCTGCTCCTTATGAATCCTAAGGCTTAACAGTCTTTCCTACAGCATTAGCATAGGCACATTGCCTAAATGAAATGCTGGTGCCTCTCAGCGCAATCTCCTACACATCTTTATTTTTGAACAAATTGGTGCACTGAGGACTTTGGCAGTGTTGTACTACCTTTATTTTTTAGCCAATCAAGCACTCTGTCAGTGGTTTTTACTCTACCTCACCTTTCGAAAGAAGAGGAGAAACTCATTTGTCTCAGCCCAAAGAGGGATCAGAGTTTCTACATTAATTGCACAAAAGATCATTGCTTGAAGGTTCAGCTCTTTTTGGAACTTTCTGGAGTGGAGAAAGGAGAGGCAGTGCAACAAGCAACCATTAGATGGCCTTCTTCCCATTCCACAAGTCCCCATGGCACTTAAATGGCATTAGTAAAGAAGGGGCTGGAAAGGACCAGTTTTGTCATATGCCAACTGCGATTTGAGTGTTGGTGCATTCAGTCTGAAAGCACTACTGTGTTCTTATGTCCGACATGAATCATTTCGCCTTTTCTGTACTGCAACACTTTCTAATTTGAGCACGCACATCAAACTGTCTACCTCTAGGAGGTGTAGTGTCTATACTAAAAGTGAGGAATCTGCAATTTGAATTATAATCAAAGTAGCCGCTTAGGCGGACGACATCCTGCTAGTCTCCGAACATGTATACACAGCCATACCAGCTTTAATAGACTTGATAAAAAGATTTTCCGAGATCTCGGGATACAGGTTTAATAAGGATAAAATATAAGTGAAACTGATTAATAAGTTAGGTAACAAAGAAATAATCAGGGACTTTGGTTTGGTTTGGCTTGGCAGCCATGTTGCATTATATATTTAGGATTAGAGTTTACCAATGATCTTATCACTACTCTACAAACTAATGAAAATACCCTTCTTAAAAGAAATGAACTCACTGCCAAACAGTTGGTCTCTGATATTCCTCTCCTAGTGGGATTTGCTACGTATCCAAAGTAATGTTAAAACATAAATTAAAACAGCGTATATAATATCCGTGTTATCTAGAGATAATAAATAAGCCAGAGCTGTCTCGTGATTCCTACTTTTCTCTGCAAATAGCAAGAACCGAAGGAATTGCCTTCTCTGAGGAGTGTAACATGTGTAAAAGAAAATAAGGTGCCTGGTGTTTTAATATGTTAGACCATCACAAAGGTCTCATATAAATGTGAGATGTGCTAGTGAGTAAAGTAACTTCTGCCAGTCTTGCCCTGCTGAAGCCCTTTAAGAGAATAGTGCTCTGAGGCTATAATTAAAACCTACAGAGTAACAACACATGTAACAAGGTGTCCTCTTGGGAGGTTACAGGAATAAACAAGGCGGTACTAAGGAGGGACTACTAAGCCTAATGACCAATGAAAAGCCACCATTTACAAAGGACGGAGACAGGAGCCAATTAAAAAGATGGGCGGAAAGTGGGCTTAGGTTTATGCCCATATATTGAAGGCTGTGTAACTGCAACAAATGATGGACGGAATGCTGAATGACTCAAACATTCTCCCCCAGTTAAGAGCTCTGGGTTAAATCCATTGTTCTTTTGCCCACTACGCCACCCAGTTTGGACCCAGCCATATGCAAATCAGTCTTGACTCTGTGCCTCATAAGAACAGTCCAGACCGAACTGACAAGCCAGATCCTCCCTCGACCGGAAACAAGCATCCTGGGACCGCTTTCGGGATATGTCACCCCTCTTCAGCCAGGCTAGCTTGAATCCAGTGGCACAGTGAGCTAGGTACCTACATCTGGGCATACCCATCCAACTTAGGGCAAATCAGTCTTGACCCTTAGCCTCATGGGAACAGTCCAGACCAAACTGCCAAGCCAGATCCTCCCTAGACCTGAAACAAGCATACTGAGACCTGTTTCGGGGTAAGTCACCCCTCATCCGCCAGGCTAGCTTGAATCCAGTGGCACAGTGAGCAACCGAAAACAAGCATCCTGGGACCGGTTTCGGGGTATGTCACCCCTCATCAACCAGTCTAGCTGGAATCCAGTGGCACAGTGAGAAATGGACCCATGTCTGGGCATACCCAACCCACTTAGGGAAAAAAATGTAACTGCAACAAATGGTGGACAGAATGCTGAATGATTCAAACATTCTCCCCAGTCAAGAGATCTGAGTTAAATTCATTGCACTTTTGCCCACTATGCCACCCCAGTTTGGGCCCAGCCATATGCAAATCAGACTTGACCCTTTGCCTCACCTGGTATTACTTATGGCGGCTGTTTACCGCTTGCCGTACATACATCAGGAGCAGCAGAGACCCGTTTAAGGACGGCGTTTTGCTTTAGGAGGTACGGGTGATTTAGTTTCTGTTGCGGTTACGTTTTACTAAATAGGCTCATGTACCCATACTTATACTGAGCACATTCATGTTCGTTTTAGATCTACTTTAGAGACATACCTTGAGAGTACAGAGGGGGCGATTATTATTCACATCGAGGTAAGATGGAGACATGGTCCCAATATTAAACTTGAGAACTTGGCTCGTTGTACCATGTAGATTTCATTAAGTTACGTATCTCTCATTCTAGTGACCCACGAGGTCCACCGTGGAATGACTTCTGGCTACATCTTGAACCCCTTTTGATGTTTTGCTGCGAATAGGGGCATGTTGTACTTAAGTTTGAGAGTGACCTTTAAGTAGGTGGTTTCATTTGTACAACAACATTTTTATTTTTAGCATCTTTTTATTTTTTGTTATAGAAACACTATCTATTATCGACACAGTTTCATGCCACTACCTGCCTTCGGTCCTTCTCATTTGTTCTTATCTGCTGACACAGGGCTTACTTCAAGACACATGGTTTAGGCGCACTATGTTTCTGATTTCATTTCTCTTCACAATCTTTTCTATTGCTAGTTTTCCTCTGTTGGTGTCGTTTTTGAGAATGTAAATACCTACAGCTACATGATTATTGCGGATTACTATTTGCATTGTAATCCATTATTGCTATAACTGAGGCAACTGTATTTTTTTGTAGATTCGCAACCTGACTGACTCCCAAGACTTTGAATTGGATTAACATTTGTTTTTTTTTGAATATTTATACCCCTGATGAAGGGTTCAGAGTGAACCCGAAATGCATTGGGTTGTTGATGAACGTTTTTTTGGGATGTTAATTTAAACAATATGTGTCTCAATTCCTTATATTGTGAAACTCATTAGATTAGATTTTTGAAATGTACTAGTTTGCAATTTTTATTTGGATTATTCATTACATTTTGTTTCTTGTGAAATTATTGAAGTAAAAAAACTTTAGTTTACAATTTGTGAAAGGTTTGTTTATGACATTTAGGCCTGAGTGCCGTTAAGCTGTGCAGAGCTTAACCCGGGTTTCCTTGGACTCACATTTAAGGGATTTTTAGGAGCCAGGGCGTTATGATTATGGGGCCGCGCGCCCTCTGGCGGTAGTGTGTGAACTCCACAGTGAGTGGGGAGTGGTCAGAGATTCCCTTAGGGAGCCCATCAGGGTGGCAAAAAAACTCCAGATCAGTGGTAGGAGAGAACAGGAAATCTATACGAGAGCTGCTGTTGTGGGCGTTGGAGTAGTGTGTGAAGTAGGAAGTAGTCGGGTGGGACAGGCGCCATAGGTCTTCAAGCCCCATTTTCTGTGTGAAGTCAAATAGGTCTGAGCTCGGATTGTGTGAAGTACGCTGGGGGTGCCGTGTCGTGGGCGTCATTCATTGTCATATTGAAATCGGCTCCGATAAGCAAGGGTCCTTGTGGGAGATCTAACATTAGGCGCTTTAGGGCCTGCAGAGCAGCTGTGCCCAAGGTCGGAGGGATGTAGACTGAAATGACATTCAACGGTTTGCCTTCCCAGGTGGCCTCTAAGACCGCGAAGCGACCCAGAGGGTCAGCCCATGTTTTTGTACACGTCAGCGCCACATTCTTTCTAATCAGGATTCCGGTCCCTCTGGATCCAGAGGTGAAGCCTGCGTGTATGAGTAGTTTATAGCCTCCCTGGTGTAAAGCTTGGCACGCGTTGCCCATTAAGTGCGTTTCCTGGAGGAGAATCAGGTCTGGAGTGTGGCGTTTGAGATATTGCATGACTATCCCTCTTTTTATTCTGTTGCCTAGGCTGTTAACATTCCACGTCATGATGGAGAGAGACGTCGTCAGTGGGGGTGTCATGGCGGCTTAAAGAACGGAGATTGTGCACGGATCAGTGGCTTTTGGGGCATCGAGTATATCTTGTAGCAAAGGACGGCCAAGGAGGGGCATGTGGTGGAGTACCAGAGAGGCCTATTGTATCCAGACGTTGAGCAATGGGTGTTCTGCGGAGGCATACGGTGTAGTGTAGCTGGGCTCGTGTCTGGGAAGTCGCAATAGATGTTATGTGAGGGTGCGTTTCGCTGGGTAGCATGTTCCATGGTCAAGAATTCTCTGCAATGTGTGAACCAAAACGGAAACAGAAACAAAACCAAAAACATTAACATTGTCTGAGCAAATTTCCCAACAACCCCTGTCTCCCCTGAGCCCTCCCCCCTTCCCAATCCCTCCCCTTCAATCCCCCTCCCTGCCCCCCTGCCCGCAGACTTGAAACTATCCACTCCCCAACTAGGCAGAGTGCCTGTCGCCCTCCCAAACATGAACGAGGTGCGTAGAGAGCCGTGGGTGCCCCCGCCATCAATTGATAGGATAGTAGCGTCTAGTGCGGTTAGAAACAACTTACGTCAGTAATAGCATTCACATAGTAAAAATTATTTAACATATTAAGCCCAGGTCGGCCCCACTCCTAGGGCCCCAAGCCCATCAGTTCAGGCAATTGACAATGTTGCGAGATGACGCCCCCTGTAGAAAGACAGTACTTAGTAACTACCAGGACGAGGATGACCAGAGTTTGCAGTGCCACTCTCCCCTGCCAGGCCTAGTGTACATCATTCTTTCACGCCCGAGAGTTCCCCCAAAGGACAAGGAGCTATCCCCACCATAGGAGTACTGGGTGAGGTAATCCGGCATGCCCTAGAGCGATCCAAAGGAATAATACCATTTACAGGCCAGTTAAAAACGACAATTAGAACAACATGCACATTTATGCCATGACCAAAAGGATATATATGGATCAGGAAGGGCTGCAGACTGTGAAATGGAGACCATCCGGAGAGGAGGGACACCAGAGTACAGGGTTGGGCGCAGAGCGATAGGTCGGAGGGACATCCGTAAGTTCAAAGCATGAAGGAGGATACGCCCATGGAGATCAGAGTTCAGCAGTCAGGTGTGGCCCTGGTCAGCGTGGACAGCCCCAACAGTATAGGCGTCGTAGCGGACCAATGGAGGTGTGGATCCTCGCCGAGGGAGCCAGCAGGGAAACTCGTGGTGAATAGGGCAACGCAACAGGCGTCGCGGGTGTAGACTGTCTAGGACAACGGTGTTCCAGTTGCTATATTGGTCTTAAGCCCATGGGTCACTGTTCACCCTGAAGGTTGTCTGTAAACAGGTCCTGACTTTCAGGTAGTATCTCAGCATCAGAGCGGTCCACGGATTTCCTGGGACGATTCTGGGTAGACGCGGATTGACGCCACCCCTCAAGCCAGTCCCACACCTCAGCTGGGGACTCAAAGAAACAGGTCTTGCCTTCCGATTCAATGCGCAGTTTCGCGGGAAACAGCAGTGAGTATTTGATGAACTGCGCACGGAGCGCCTTCTTCACCTCCAGGAAGCTGCGTCGTCGAGCTTGCACTTTCATGGTGAAGTCCGGGAAGATCATGATCTGCGCATTGTCATTTCGCAGTGGCGGTCCCGCGCGTGCCGTCTGGAGGATGACATCTCGGTCACTAAAGTTAAATACCCGGGCAACGATAGAGCGGGGGCGCTCCGGAACACCCAGGATGCGGAGATTACTGCGCCTCGCGCGCCCTTCATAATCGTCCAAGAGCATCTCCATTTCGTGCTGTTGTTTCTGAAGTTGGGTTACTTGCTGTTGTAGTCTGAAGTTGGGTTACTTGCTGTTGTAGAGTGGAGGTATCGTCAACGAGTGCCAGGGGCTTGACTTCGATATCCTTAACTTTGGTATCCATTTTACGAAGATTTGGGCGCAACAGCGTCATTTCTATATTCACAGAGTCAATGCAGGTCTCCAATGACGAGGGGACTCCAGCGATCGCCTCCATGACATCATCCAGGGTGGGGGGCCTTGTTTGCGTGGGGGAGTCGCAGTTTTGGGTATAGCATCCGGGACAGCGTCTTTTGGTTCGCCCTTGGAGCCCCACGACAACTTGTTGATTTGTCTTTGATTGGGGGGTCTATTTCCCTTACTGGAGGCCACTGCGAAGTGCAGGTCCTGTAGGCGGTGGGACTGGCGAAGATCTGAGGGGCGCACCTGCTGAAGGAGGCCCCCCGTCAAGCATAGAAGGGAGTGGGGAAAGCTCACCCCGTGTCGTCTGGGATCCTCGTCCTAGGAGAAGTCAAAAGTTCACAGGGCACCAGGAGGCGAAGACAAGCAGCAGCTCGCAGGCGGAGTGTGGGGGTCAGGAATACCACTCTCAGTCAGGATGGCCGCATCATCTAGCTTGATCTAGAGTATTGCACAGTGTGTTCCTGGTCTCTACCCGGGGGCAGTATTGAGAGTCCTGGGAGGGTTAATTACTTCAATGCGGGGGCCCCCCGTCCTCCAGACGTCCCCAACAGTGAGGGTGGGCCCAGAGATCAACTTCGAAGTCACCCAGGTGGAGGGGTGAGTGTCGTACACGGCGCTCCAGAGTGGAGCCCAGGGAAATGGGCGGACTCGTCCTCCGCTAGATTCACGAGGGCCCTAGAAGCCCCCCCGCCGGTGCAGTCACTGGATTAGGCAGGGGGGGAGGTGGGCGGTCTGGTGGGGCCATATATACTATTCCCGTGCAGCAGAGCGGCCAAGAGCCGAACGTAACTAGAGGTTGCTGAGTAGTCCCCCGCTGTAGGCCCAAAGCAGAGGACTCGCGTAGGCGCCGCCGCCGGGCGGCTGGGGGGCCCGCTGTTCGCCTCGCTGTACAGCACCTGGGGGGTCCAGTGCAGCGCAAGCAAGCGGTGGTGCTGGAGAATCTCCTGGAAAAGACTCGGCGGCACAGTGTGGTGGGATTTAGAGTCCCACTGCGTCTGGAATGGCCTCGGCAGCTGGAGCGGTGTGTCGGGCGTCTGCAGCCGCCATCTTGGGATCGGAGGAGGGCCGTGCTCCGGGATCACAGTCCGGCGTGTAGGAGGTTTCAGCGGGCACCAGGGGCCGAGTGAGGGTACCCAGGAGGTCAGCGCTTCATGTATTTGTTGGTCCTGGGATTTAAATTGGCACTAGCGCAGGATTAGTGATAGCATGGCAGCGAGGGCCGAGGAGCCGCCTCAGAGTGCGACCATTCGCCTCGGCTGCAAGCCATGCCCCCAAAGCTTTTACATTTTAATTGTATACCTCAATGCTACCTCTCTCCACTCAATATAGTCACATTTGACCACACCAGATCTGATCGATGTCTGAAGCCATGCTCCGGGGGCAGCCTTCACACATCTAACCTGGACATGGGCAGTGGTGACCTCCTACTGGATTGCAGTATTTGAACACACATCGGCCATGAGTGACATTGAATTATCACCTTACCGGCTAGTGGCACACCTGGGATATGCTCAAAATGTTCCCTGCTCCTCGCTGCCTCGCTTCCCTGGCACTATTGTTGGATAAAAGGGAAATTTAATTGCATTAGGGAAGTGCCAGGCCGCCCACCCCCTCTGAGTGGCTTGGGAGCATGAATGGATGTGAGAGTGTTGCCGAAGTCTATGCCTGCCTCCAACGGCTAGACGTCCCAGAGATATTTAGCTGCCTTTCCATGCATATCTCCACTCTCTTGGACAGGATGCCACCGACTGACGTTTCTATTCAACACAAATATTGGTAGTTATCCTAGGTCTGGGTCCACGTTCACCTATGCTCCCAAACCCCTATGTCATGCTGTTCACTATCTACATGTGATGACTACCCAACTCTGTAATGACATCTATTCAGTGTGATTGGTGATGTGATTTTTTATAATATGGAACTGTTTATTGCTTGTTGCCAACTGAAATTTAATAAAGACAATTTTAAAAAAGCAAAAAAAAGGGAATTGGTAGTTTTCCTGCATGCTAGGGCCCTTTGTTAAATGAGTTTTGAAGAAGCTGTTCTTAGAGTTTAAATCCATTGCTGTGTGCTTCTACGTACAATGTTCACTGTTACCAGAGCACAAAGAAAGTTGTACAATGTTATTCAAATGTTTCAGGGTTCTCCCCAACTGTTTGGAAGACGAGTGGAAGATCCAAGTCCATACATTTATATAGCACCAAAAGCAAGCAAATTCCCATTTGGAGTCGAAAAGCAAAAAACATAAGTTTAGAAATGCAAAGTCCTCATCATATTTGGTGTCCCTGGCATAGTTCAAGCTTGATTTACATTCCTTGAGTATCTTAATAACTGGAAGTATAGCCAGACAAGGCATCAGCAGAACAGGGGCAACAAGACATTGTTTCTTTACTATTATCCCTTGCTGAAGTTGAAAGGCGTTTCAGGATGTGACACCATTTATGGAGAATAGAATGAGAAAGATAAAAAGAATACTGCACTGTATATTTCCAATTCACATTTAATTTAAACTTCAAATGTGTATTGAGGAGGTCGCATGTCTGTGCTTCTACACTTTCCAGTGGATGTTTTCTTTTCCATTTGTAACTCATACTTTAGCAATATTTTCATATTTCTGTATAAATAAAATTGCAATTTTTTCAAATAGAAAAGTACCTTCCATTTCCCCTTGCCGAGGTCTTTTTGTTTTTCCTTTAACTCTGCGATGAACATTCTCTTTGTATTCTGGAGAGAGTATACCATCAACCACAAAGCCTCCTGCAAGTCACAGTAAAACCGAAAATGAACAAGTAAAGTTAAGCACTTACAGGACCAACATTAATTTCACGTACAGAGATAAACATCTTATGTTAAGAAAAATTCTACAATTTTGTTTGGCAAAACTAAATGTGTTCGCATGCATGTAGCACAACTGAAAACAATCTTAAAATGTGCACTTGCCTCATAACAATGAAAACCCTAAAACGTATTTGTTTAAAAAAACATCACTGGCATCTTGACATCTTATACTGGGATGGATTTCTGCACAAACCATAACATGATAACTTCACAAGCATTCCTCCCGGACTCATGTTTGCCCAACTAGCTTGTGATCAATTTTCTTTTTGCTCAAACGTTTCCTCAACAGAATGCAATCAGAATAAAGATGGCAAAAACAAGAAGGAGGTGGAAAAAGTGATTTGGTGGAAGGAAAAAACGTGTGATTACACTTATGGTAGGAATAAAAAAAAAAGTTACTTTTCTGTACACTGTGGTTCTCCAGTATTGATTTCTTTCATAGATTCACATGCTTGAATCCTCCCCGCGGTCATGGTGGGAGTCTCACGGTAGTTAGATAAGCAGTACTAGCGAAGTACATTAGAAAACATCCACAAAAAAAAAGGAAAACTTTGACGTCCATCAGCATCTTTATGTAGGTCTAAACTTTGAACAATCAGAGACAAGCCCTAGACCTCATTTCCCCAGCAGAGCAACCATACTTCAGATGTCACGCACATGTTTGTTTGGGATAATAATCACAGAGGTAAGCAGAGGCAAGCCTAAACGGGGAGGTGGGAGGGCCACATGTGAATCTATGAAAGATATCAATTCTGGAGAACCACAGTGTACAGGTAAGTAACTTGTTTTTTCTCCAGTATTGAATCTTTCATAGATTCACATACTTGAATCCGAGTAGTTAGCAGTACCATTTTTTTAACCATAGTGAATAGGCAAAGTCACCACTGTATGCCTTATGAATAAATATACAATGTGACAAGAATCAAAGATAAAATAACTATCTTAAATAATATGAGTTGGTCCGCAGTGAGAAAACCCGCCATTGATCCTGCAGGTGAAAGGAACTGGCAGCACAATGGCTGACGTTGTCAGGGCATTATCATGTGCACTGGCTGGTCATTGTACTAAGCTTGTGGATTTGGACTGTCTTGTATCCTTGGCAGGATCAGCGCATGTGGCTGAAGGGTAGGAGCCTTGGAGAAAAGCAAGAGAGGAAAGTACTTACTTGTGGGATTTTCCCTGTCCTCTCTCTTTGTTTACACCAGTGATCCAATGGGACTCCTCTTTCAAGTATTTCGCAAACCCCGCAATAAACTCAGTTTTGGACTATCAAGCACAAAACTGGCATTGAGGAAGGTATTCACATAAAAGCGTCTGCCCAGTGCTGAGATTGAGAAACCGCATAATTTTGATGTGCTAAGTGGTGGCATTAAAACCTTGCTGCAAAGCGACTCAAGCTGTGTCAGGCCCGTTTTTAAGTATGATTAGTAATACATATGAACAAGTTACTTACCTTCGGTAAAAATATATCTGTAAGAAACATTGGTTAGTTAGATTCCTTACCTTAGAATATCCCCAGGCGTCAGAGTGGATCTGGAAAGTTTTCGTCAGCAGTACCTCTGCGCTTCGGTGGGCGTCGTCTGAGGCTCCGCGTTCGTCGTCGTGATCGCCGGAATTACATCGTCGGAGTACTTAGATGCCGCCCTTGCACGCTGATGTCAGTTATGTACATAGCTTTCCGCGCAAGGAACGTAGAGCCATGCAAGAAACTAACACTGTTGCCATGAAACTAGGGCCCTCAAAGGGAGATACCTTAACCCTAGATATTGGTTCGCAGAACGGGGGGGATGGGTGGGGCAGTAAGGAATCTAACTAACTAATGTTTCTTACAGATATATCGTTGCTGAAGGTAAGTAACTTGTTCATCTGAAAGAAACACGTTAGTTAAGATTCCTTACCTTAGAATAGATACCACAGCAATACCAACCCCGGTGGTGGGTCTGCGAACCAAGATCACACCAGGAAGTCCTGGAGAACGGAACGACCAAAAAAGCCATCTCTCCAGACCTGACTGTCCAGGCAGTAGTGCTTGGCAAACGTGTGCAGCGAAGCCCACGTAGCTGCCTGACAAATGTCCTGCAAAGGGAATCCCCGACCCACGGCAGTAGTAGCCGGCGTAGCCCGAGTGGAATGGGCTCGCAGCCCCACAGGAGGCTCCTTTTTAGCCAAGGAATAAAAGACCTTGATGATCAAAACGACCCACCGAGAGAAGGTCCGCTTGTGCACCGCCAGTCCCTTCTTAGCGCCCACGTGGCCAACAAAGAGTTGGTAGTCCACCTGGAACTGTTGTGTGCGGTTGAGGTAAAAGGAGAGCGCACATTTTGGGCCCAGACAGGGGAGCTTTTCTTGCTCTTACGAGGGATGGACTGGCCGATGTGTAAGGCAGTGACCACCTTGGGCAGTAAGGAAGGACAAGTCCTCAGAATAACCTTGTCCGGATGGACTGAGAGGAAAGGAGGCTTAGATGAAAGAGCCTGGAGCTCACTCACTCTTCCGGCAGAGGTGATGGCACCCAGGAAAGCAGTTTTGAGAGTCAGAAGACGAAGAGGGCAATTATGAATGTAGCTCAAAGGGAGCGCACATCAGATAAGTAAGAACCAGGTTCAAGTCCCACTGAGGCATCATGACAGGAACAGGAGGAAACATGTGTGTGATGCCTTTCAAGAACCTATTTACAACAGGGGACTTGAAAAGAGAAGGCTGATCAGGAAGCCTCAAGAAGGCTGAAATGGCCGAGAGATAGCCTTTGATAGTGCCCAGAGCAGAGCCCTGATGGGCAAGAGAAAGAAGAAAGATGAGAACCTCTGAAAGAGGGGCAGAGAGTGGATCCACAGCCTTTGCTGTGCACCATGCCACAAATTTGTTCCACCTGCAGGAGTATACCGTTTTTGTGGAGGGACGCCTGGCTGCCAGAATGACATCACAGACTTCAGGAGGAAAGTCAAATGGCCTCAACTGTCTCCGCTCCATCTCCAAGCATGCAGGTGGAGACTGGGTAGGTCCGGGTGGAGGACCGTCCCCTGCTGCTGCGACAGAAGGTCCTCCTGAAGAGGCAGACAAATCGGGGAGGCTCGGGATATCAGTGTCTTCGTGCCAAATCTGGAGCAACAAGGATGACTTGGGCCCGGTCGTGCCAGATCTTCTTCAGCACTCTGGGCATAAATGGTATAGGCAGAAAGGCGTACAACAGATCGCAACTCCACTAGCGACGAAAAGCGTCGCTGAGCGAGTGCCGCCATGAAAATTCCAACGCGCAGAACTGATGACATTGCGCATTCTCTTCAGTGGCGAATACATCTTACCAAGGCTTTCCCCACTGGTGAAAGAGACCTTGCGCCACGTCAGTTCAGACACCATTCGTGATCCATCATGCACCGGCGGCTGAGTTTGTCCGCCCTGGCGTTCAGGGAACCTGCCAGGTGTTGAACCACCAGGGTGATGCCCTGGTGTTCCAGTCATGTCCAGAGGTGCAGGGCCTCCTGACAAAGGGTCCACGACCCCACCCGCCCCGTTTGTTGCAGTACCACATGGCGGTGGTGTTGTCCGTGAACACCTGACCTTAACTTCCCGGGACAGAAGGAATGCCTTCAGTGCAAGCCGGATAGCCCGCAGATCCAGAAGGTTGATATGGAGCCGGGACTCCGCTGGAGACCAGAGGCCCCTGATCTCTGCCTCTCCCATGTGCCCCCCCACATCCCAGGAGGGATCCATCCGTCACCACTGTGTGCTCCGGTTGGGGAAGGGAGAGGGATCTGCCACTGACCCAATCGCGGTCCGTGAGACACCACTGCAGCTGATTCGCAGTGCCCTCTGAGATCAGGACGTGGTCGGACAGGTTGCCTTGATGCTGTGTCCACTGGAACTTCAGGTCCCACTGCAGAGCCCGCATCCTCCACCTGGCGTGATGTACAAGTAGGAGGCCATCAGCCCCAGGAGCCGCAGCGTCAGCCTGACCGAAACTCTGGATAAAGGTTGAAAGATCGGAATCAGAGCCTGAATATCCCAAACCCGCTGCTCAGGAGGATAAACCCGAAACTGAGCCGAGTCCAGAACCGCTCCGATGAAGAGGAGCTTCTGAGAGGGACTCAGGTGTGACTTCGGCACATTGATGGAGAACCTCAGCGAGTGCAGGAGATCGGCCGTAGTATGGAGGTGGAAGACAACCGTCTGGGGCGAGCCCGACGAACAAGTTACTTACCTTCGGTAACAAAATATCTGTTAGAAACAGTAGTTAGTATTAGATTCCTTACCTTAGAATATCCCCAGGCGTCAGTCTGGATCCGGAAACATTTGCGTAGCAGTACCCCTGCGCGTAGGTAGGCGTCGTCTGCAGGCGTCCACTGCGGCTCTGCGTCCGTCGTTGGCGTCGTGATGACGTCGCTGGAGTATATAGACGCCGCCTCCGAGCGCTGACGTCAGTTCTTTGTACACAGCTTTTCCGCGCCAGAACACGCAGAGCCATGTAAGAACCAACACTGGTGCCATTTGAAACTAGGGCCCTGAAAGGGATGTCCTTAACCCTATGTATCAGTTCGCAGAACGGGGAGGATGGGTGGGGCGGTAAGGAATCTAATACTAACTACTGTTTCTTACAGATATATCGTTACCGAAGGTAAGTAACTTGTTCATCTGAAAGAAACAGGTTAGTATTAGATTCCTTACCTTAGAATAGATACCCCAGCAATACCATCCCCGGTGGTGGGTCTGCGAACCAATACAATCTTACACCAGAAAGTCCTGGAGGACAGAACGGCCAAAGAAGCCAACCCTCCGGACTTGACTGTCCAGGCAGTAGTGCCTCGCAAATGTGTGCAGCGAGGCCCACGTAGCCGCCTGGCAAATGTCCTGCAAGGGGACTCCCCGGCCCAGGGCAGTAGTAGCCGCCGTGGCCCGAGTGAAATGGGCCCTCAGCCCAACAGGAGGCTCCTTCCGAGCCAAAGAGCAGCACGCTTTGATGCACAGAACGACCCACCGAGAGATGGTCCTTTTATGCACCGCCCGTCCCTTCTTCGCACCCACGTAGCCAACAAACAGTTGGTCATCCACCCGGAACTGGCGTGTGCGAACCATATAAAATGAGAGCGCACGTTTTGGGTCCAGACGATGGAGCCGCTCTTCATCCTTTGAAGGATGCGGAGGCGGGAAGAAGGAGGGTAAGGTGATAGACTGCCCGATGTGAAAAGCAGAGACTACTTTGGGCAGGAAAGAAGGTCTAGTTCTCAGAACCACCTTGTCTGGATGAATGGACATGAAAGGAGGTTTGACAGAAAGAGCCTGGAGCTCACTCACTCTCCTGGCAGAGGTGATGGCAACCAGGAAGGCCGTCTTTAAAGTCAGGAGACGGAGAGGACAGGAATGAGGTGGCTCAAAGGGAGCACACATCAAGAAGGTTAGAACCAGGTTCAAGTCCCACTGAAGCATCACAAACGGAACAGGTGGATACATGTGTGTGATGCCCTTCAAGAATCTTGTTACAATAGGGGACTTGAACAAAGAAGGTTGATAAGGCAGCCTCAAAAAGGCCGAAAGGGCAGAAAGGTAGCCCTTGATAGTGCCCAGAGCAGAGCCCCGCTGGGCAAGAGAGAGAAGAAAGAGGAGAACCTCGGAAAGAGGGGCAGAAAGAGGGCCCACAGCCTTTGCTGTGCACCATGCCACAAATCTGTTCCACCGGCAGGCATATACCGACTTAGTGGAGGGACGCCTGGCTGCCAGAATCACATCACAGACTTCAGGAGGCAAGTCAAATGGCCTCAACTGTCGCCGCTCAATCTCCACGCATGGAGGTGGAGGCTGGACAGGTTCGGGTGGAGGACCGTCCCCTGCTGCTGCGACAGAAGGTCCTCCTGAAGGGGCAGGCGGATCGGGGGACCGACTGACATGCTGAGTAGCTCGGGATACCAGTACCTTCGAGCCCAGTCCGGAGCCACAAGGATGACTTGGGCCCGGTCGCGCCTGATCTTCTTCAGCACTCTGGGCAGAAGTGGTATAGGCTGAAAGGCGTATAACAGACCGCAACTCCACTCGCGCCGAAAGGCGTCGCCGTGCGAGTGCCGTCTTGGAAACTCCAACGCGCAGAACTGATGACATTGCGCGTTCTCTTCTGTGGCGAATAGATCTAACCAAGGCTCTCCCCATCACAGAAAGAGGCCTTGCACCACATCCGAGTTCAGACGCCATTCGTGATCCATCAAGCACCGACGGCTGAGTTCGTCCGCCCTGGCGTTCAGGGAACCTGCCAGGTGTTGAACCATCAGAGTCACGCCCTGATGTTCCAGCCAAGGGTCCACGACCCCACCCTGCCCTGTTTGTTGCAGTACCACATGGCGGTGGTGTTGTCCGTGAACACTTGCACTACACTCCCGCTGACAAAGGGGAGGAATGCTTTCAGTGCTAGACAAATCGCCCGTAGCTCCAACAGGTTTATATGGAGCCGGGCCTCCGCCGGAGACCAGATGCCTCTGATCTCCGCCTCTCCCAAGTGGCCTCCCCAGCCCTGGAGGGACGCGTCCGTCACAACAACGTGCTCCGGTTGGGGAAGAGAGAGGGATCTGCCTCTGACCCAATCGCGGTCCGTAAGCCACCACTGCAGTTGTCTCGCAGTGCCCTCCGAGATCAAGACATGGTCGGACAAGTTGCCCTGATGCTGGGCCCACTGAAACTTCAGGTCCCACTGCAGAGCCCGCATCCGCCACCGGGCGTGATGCACCAGAAGGATGCAGGAAGCCATCAGCCCCAGCAGCCGCAGCGTCAACCTGACCGAAACCCGGGATAACGGCTGAAAGATAGGAATCAAAGCCTGTATATCCTGGACCCGCCATTCCGGAGGATAAACCCGGAACTGCGCCAAGTCGAGAACCGCTCCGATGAAAAGGAGCTTTTGAGAGGGACACAGGTGTGATTTCGGCACGTTGATGGAAAACCCCAGCTCGTGCAGGAGGTCTGCCGTCATCTGAAGGTTGTGGACGACTGTCTGGGGCGAGCCCGCCTTCAACAACCAGTCGTCTAGGTAGGGGAAGACTGAAACCCCCAACCTGTGCAGATGGGCTGCGACCACCGCCATCACCTTCATGAACACCCGTGGGGCGCTTGTAAGGCCGAAGGGGAGCACGATAAACTGAAAGTGCTCGTGCCCTACCGTAAACCGCAGGTAACGCCGGTGGGCCGGCAGGACGGGGATGTGAAAATACGCATCCTGCAAGTCCAACGCTACCATCCAGTCTTGCGGGTCTAGAGCAGCCAAGACCTGAGCCAAAGTCAACATCTTGAACTTCTCCTTCCGGAGGAAGCCGTTGACGTTCCTTAGATCCAAGATAGGACGTAGGCCCCCTTTGTCCTTCTTGGGTACCAGAAAGTAGTGGGAATAGCAACCACGTCCTACTTCTGGCCCAGGAACGCGCTCGATGGCCCCCTTGGCCAGGAGGGCCGTAACTTCCTCCTGCAGAAGTGTCAAGTGGTCCCCTGACACACGGTGGTTCGGCGGTGGCATGGCTGGAGGATTGGTCTCGAAGGGGAGGGAGTAGCCCCTTCGGACGATCTGCAGCACCCACCTGTCCGAGGTGATGGTGCACCAGCGGGAGTGGTGATGGCGAACCCTGCCACCCACTGGCGTCACATGGGCCTGAAAGCACGGACTAGGAGGACTTTGAGGCGGATGCTGCGGGGGGAGGTGTGGTCTGACCTCGCCGTTGCCCCCGACCGCCTCCACAGCGGTTTCCACGGCCGCCACTGCGTTGATAATTTTGTTGCGGCGCGTGGCTGGCAGCACGTGTGGGACCGCCCCTTCCTTGGCCACGAAAGGAGCGAAACAAACCCGTTTGCTGGCGCTGGGTCGAGAGACCCAAGGACTTGTCGTGGACATCGCTCTGCCCAGCGAGTCGGTCGTATCAAGACCACACCTGATGGAGTATTTTGCTGCGTCTCAGCCTTCAATCATAGCTTTGCCGAGTTTTGCCCGTACCTCCGGCGGTCATTCTGGCAGCAAGTCTGCGACCGTATCCCACAGAGAGTGGGTGTAGCGGCCCAAGAGGCACGCTGTGTTGCAAGACCTTTTTTCCATACTGGTCGTACCTCTTAGATTCCCTGTCGGGCGGGGCCGACGGGAATGCGGTTTGGGAAGTCGAGCCCTGGATCACCAGACTCTCAGGGGTGGGATGGGTGGACAGGAACTTGGGGTCATCCGTACACGGACTGTGGCGTCTGGCCACTTCCTATCAACAGGCGAACCTGAAGCGGGCCTGGACCACGTGCCCAACAGAACGTCAGTCAAGGCCTCGTTGAACGGCAGCAGTGGCTCCTGTGGGCATGACTGCGGTTTGAGGACCTCAGTGAGGATGTTAGCCCTCACGGCCGCGACGGGGAGCTCAAGGTGTAAGGCCTTGGCAGCCCTCATCAATACCACTGAATAAGCTGCCCCCTCCTCCGAAGCCACAGTAGGAGGCGAGACAAAGTCAGGGTTAGGGGATTCATCTAGACCACTGGCGTCACCCAAGTCACCCGTCGAGTCCACATTGTACTGACACTCGCGTGTCAGAGGGTCCTCAGACCCCTCCCAATCCTCTCCGTAATCTACATCCTCATCGTATTCAGGATCAACAATGTAGACCGGCTCCCCGGCGTTCACAGGCCCCATCGGCGTCGACGCCGGTCCGACTCCGTGTCCGGAGTCGGAGAGGGTATGGGGACGGCGCCGCCTGGAGCCGGCGCCGCGCGGGGACGGCGTCGGGGGCAACCCCGATGGAATCGGCGCCGGAGAGGTCGGCTGGCCAGCCGGCGTCGATCCTGAAGGCCCCTGCGGCGCCGGGGCCGGAGCCGTCGGCGGCACCGGAGCCGAAGCACCCGGCGGCGTCGAGGCAGGGGCACCCGATCCGCTAGGGCCCTCGGACGGGGCCACAGGGCCCGAAGGCGCCGCAGGCCCCGTCGGAGGAGACAGTGCCCTCATGGCCACGAGGAACTCCTCTACCTCCTCGGGCGTCGCGCCTTGCCCAGGGACCGTAGGGTATGGAGCAGGCCGCGCCGGCGGCTCACGCGGAGCCGCGAGGGTGGGGCCACCCGAACCCCCGCCGCATCGCGCGAGCGTCGGGAGGAGTCGGGGGTACGATGACGACGCCCCGACTTCTTGTGTTTCCTACCTGAGGAACCAGAGGAATGGTGATGACTTCCGGAGCGTTCGTGACTGCTCCGCGACCGCTCCCTCGACCGCTCCCTTGACCTCCGGCCGGACTGGGACCTCTCTCGACGCGGGGCCGACACCCACAGCTCGAGTAGCTTGCGGGACCGCTCCCGCCTAGCTTTACTCGTCAAGGCCCGGCAATCGACACAGGCGTCCACGTCGTGGTCCGGGCCCAGGCACCGGAGGCAGAGTTGGTGATGGTCCGTGACCGACATCGTGCGGTCGCAGTCATCACAGTTCTTAAAACCGGGCATCCTACTGGCACCGTAAGAAGAGTCAAAAAAGATCAAAGATCAAAACTTTGGTCAAAGACCGGAGTACTGCACTTCTCGGATCTGCGCTAACTGGCGCGGAAAAAAGAAGAACTGACGTCAGCGCGCGGAGGCGGCGTCTATATACTCCAGCGACGTCATCACGGCGCACGACGCCAACGACGGACGCGGAGCCGCAGGGGACGCCTGCAGACGACGCCTACCGACGCGCAGGGGTACTGCTACGCAAAAGTTTTTGGATCCAGACTGACGCCTGGGGATATTCTAAGGTAAGGAATCTAATACTAACCTGTTTCTTTCATGTTTCAATAACCACTCGTCGAGATAGGGGAAGACTGGAACCCCGAATCTGCGCAGATGAGCTGCGACCACCGCCGTCACTTTCAAGAACACCTAAGGAGCACTGGTGAGGCCGAAGGGGAGCACGGTAAACTGAAAGTGCTCGTGGCCTGCCATGAACCGCAGGTAGCACCGGTACGCCGGCAGGACGGGGATGTGGAAATATGCGTCCTGCAAGTCCAACGCTACCATCCAGCCTCCAGGGCAGCCAGGACCTGAGCTAAAGTCAGCATCTTGAACCTCTCCTTCCGGAGGAAGCCGTTGACGCTTCTGAGGTCCAATATAGGGCGCAGGCCCCCTTTGCCCTTCTTGGGAACCAGAAAGTAGTGGGAGTAGCAACCACGTCCTACTTCTGGCCCAGGAACGCACTTGATGGCCCCCTTGGCCAAGAGGGTCGTAACTTCCTCCTGCAGAAGTTGCAAGTGATCCCCCGACATGCGGTGGTACTGCGGTGGCATGGCTGGAGGGGTCGCCTTGAAGGGGAGGGAGTAACCCCTTCGCACGATTTGCAGCACCCACCTGTCCGAAGTAATGGTACGCCAGTGGAGTAGGTGATGGCGAACCCTGCCTCCTACTGGCGTAGAATGGGCCTGAAAGCTCGGACTAGGAAGGCTTTGAGGCAGATGCTGCGTGAGTGGAAGTGGACTGACCGGGCCTCTGTCCCCCTGCACGCCACGGCGGTTACTACGTCCGCGTGGAGTTTGGTTCTGCAGCCTGTGGCTGGGCGAACGTGAGGGGGCGCCCCTTCCTTGGCCACGAAAGGGGCAAAAAGCAGATGTCTGCTGGCCCTGGCCCGACAGGCCCAAGGATTTGGCCGTGGCCCTGGAGTCCTTGAGACGCTCAAGAACACGGTCTGCTTTGTTGCCAAATAGGGCATGTCCATGAGCGTGTTCTGGACATCCCCCCAAAAATTGGCTGACCTCAGTTAGGTGTGGCGACGGATCGCTACTGTCGTGGGAATCGCTCTGCCTAGCGAGTCCGTGGTATCAAGCCCACATCGGATGGAATACCGTGCTGCATCCTGCCCCTCAGCAAGAGCCTGGGCGAACCGTGTCTGGGCCTCCTCCGGACACTGAGGCAGCACATCCGCCACCGTATCCCACAGAGAGTGGGTGTAAAGGCCCAAAAGGCATGCGGTATTAATGGACCGCAACCCCAAGTTGACTGAGGAGCACTGTTTCTTCCTAAACTGATCAAGCCTTTTGGATTCCCGATCCGGGAGAGCGGTTGGGAATGCGGTCTGGGACGTAGAGGCCTGGATCACCAGTCTCTCGGGGTGGGGTGTACGGACAGAAAACAGGGGTCACCTGGATCCGGCGTCGGGCCACGTTCCGATCCACAGGGGGCACTGTGGAGGGCTTGGCCCATCGGAATGTCGGTGAGGGCCTCATTGAACAGCAGCATGGGCTCCGAAGAGCTTACTGGCGGCTGAAGCACCTCAGTGAGGAGATTAGTCCTCACGGCCGTAGCAGGGGGCTCAAGAGCCAAGGCCTTGGCTGCCCTGCGCAACACCACACCATATGTAGCACCCTCCTCCATAGGCACGGAGGGAAGAGAGATGAAACCAGTGTCAGGCGATGTGTCAAGACCACTGGCCTCCCCGAGCTCATCTGCCCAGTCCTGACTTAACTGGCACTGTTGTGCCAGAGGGTCCTCAGACCCCTCCCAGTCCTCCCCTTCATCCGTGTCCTGATAAATAAGCATAAAGTACGGAGCCGGGTCATAGATTAATTGCTCACCCACCGACGCCGGAGACGGCGCCGATCCGACACCAGACCCGGACCACGGCTGAAACCGGGGTCGTCGTCGTCCGAGGACAGCGCCGGGAGTGGCACCATGGGGGTCAGCGCCAGCGGAGCAGTCGTGAGGTCGACTGCCGTCAACCGAATCCAGGCTTGGATCAACGGGGATCCTGCAGCGCCGGGGCCGAAGCCACGCTAGGACCCCCAGTCGGACCCACGGGGCCCGAAGGCGCGCCACCGGGTCTGGAGAGCACAAAGATATTGTTCACCACTATTGTTCTGCAACCAAAAATAAAACTTTTTTTTCTGGGTTGTTAAGAACAACCTTGATACTTAAGGTGAGGAAATAATCACAGTTTTGCAGGATCAAATTTAAAATTACCTTAGAATTAAAGGTCACTCTTGTTCTCCTACCAAAGGATGAGTGCAAAATTAGAACACCGTGTACATCGTTAAAATGTACCATATTTAACACATCAATATTTGATAAAAATTCAGAAGAAATGGTCTATACACGATACTGCCTGGGCATCACTGCAATAAACCTAAAATAGATGTTACTTTAGAATTTTGAGCAGCATTGTTGGTATGTGTGCTTTTTGAATCTTCAGGTGAATATGAACTAGTAGTTTGGGCGAACACTTTGGCATAAGTGTTAAGAATACGAGAAGAGGTTTTGGAATTTGCTCCACCACTAGATATTATAGGGTCCAAATTTAAAAAACCCAAAGCTGAATACAATGAGTATGAAACAACCAATTGGTTCTTAGATGTAGTTGGAATGTCTGAGGTGTGAAGGGAAAGAGCATGGTCACTTCCTTCCACCTCCCCGAAAACAGTATCAAAGTCCGTAACCGGTGCAAGCCAAAGTTTCCTAGCACATCTTTTCATTATCTTTCTATTTTTAGGTGTTACTTTTTCCCATGATTTTTGCTCAGAGCTGGAGAAATGTATTTCTTACTTTTTTTTAAAAAAAAATCGGAAAGAGGACACAGAATCAGGACTGCAGTCTCACTCACAATAGTCTTTATCTGTTCGTCAATTTTTTTTTTTTTTGACATATTACGTTTACTACATGTCACCGGTTCTCCTCTTATTTCTATTTACCTTCCTATTTGCATGCTTGTTGAACAATGTGTCTAAATGTAAGGCATTGAGACTTGGCCTTGCTGAGCCACAAAGCCATGGCTGCCTAAACTGTGACCACAACCAGCTTAGGGTTTAGTGGTACTCTTATCCATAACATCCACTTCCTTTGAGGCCAAACTTTGCAGCATCACAGAAAGAGTATCTAGAATATGATCGGAATCGTTAGTGGATTTTTGAGGTAGTGTTAAGATGGAAGATACATTTTTCTCAAAGCAGCGGAGAGATTCTGAACATTGTCCAAAATTCCCTGGAAGGTTATAGGATGTCTACAGATCAACATCCGGAGTAACAGATAGTTAAAGAATTGAAAATGATTTTTTTTTACAAGGAGTACTCCCAAACTATTTAATTTTTGTTTTTGAGAGATTTATAGGTGTTTTGCAAGGCTGCTCTGGTTTTTCATCAGAGTCAGTGTTGCTATTAATTTCATTGTCTATGTCTGGGAGGTTAAACCTGCAACTGACGGTTTAATTGTCTCGTGCTGGAGATGGACGATGTCAGCGATTGAAAATTTCATTTGGGAAGACTTATTTCCAAAATGTTTGTAACCTTGATCTAGTTTGACCTCAGAAGTTTGCTGTTTTTGAATAAATGATCTGACATAGTCACTTTTGTCTCATCTTTTCTAAAAGAAGGCTGGGATTTAGGCCAAGCCTTTTAATGCATTTAAGTGAAGATGGTTGCAGTTTGTCTTCTGGCATGATCTTATGCATATATTAGCTTTCCTGATTGTAGTTTCCTTGCTGTCATTGTGGAAAATAAAAACTGGGCGCCCAATGAAAGCAATTATGAATGCTTCTTTCAATTACTTTCAATAGCAAGACGAAATAGGTGAACATGCAGAGATGGATTTTCGCAGGAAATCTCAAAATGCACTTAAGTTGGGCTTCACAAAACATTCATGGAAGACAGGGCCTCCCTGTTTGTCAAAACCCTCTGATTACAAGTTTATCTGGAGCCTTCACTGTAAGTAAAATTCAGAAAATATAAAGTCCACCTCTTCCTAGTGTAAGACAGGGCTATCCAATAGCGACAAATACCCCACGTAGGGTAGGACACAGCGCAAGAAGTATGGGAACCACTCTTAGGGAAGAAATCCAGCATCAGAGAACAAATTAGAAACCCTGCGGCAAAAACCACAGAAGGCTTAGTAAGCAGCCAAAAAGAACACACTTGCCAACGGAGGCTGATCCAGCAGCCAACTAAAGAGGTAGGCCAACTCAGGGCCCGGAGTGCACAGTATCCCTCACAGAAAGTGTAACGTTCACCCCACACCAGATTCCAGGAGCAGTGGGATAACACCTCCCACTAAGAACCGGAAGATCAACAAACCACCTATTGAGGAGGAGGAGGAGGAGGATGAGGATGGGGCCCCGCAAGAAGACGCTGAATGGCGGAGTCTGCATGAGTATTAAACAGTAGGACCCCATCAAAAGGGAGCTCGACCAGGCGCTCTCCAATATTTTCTGGGAAAACAGCATCGCGTAGCCAAGCATGGCGACGGAGAGCCACAGAGGTGGCCATAGCATGGCCAATAGCATCGGCAACATCCAAAGCTGCATGAAGAATAAACGCGGCCAACTCTCTACCATCCAACAAATGGGCCCGCAGATCAGCACGGGCACCCTTATGGGAGACATGAGAAAGAAGGTTAAGCGCTCTCAAGGCAGCACTGTAAGAAGCGAAGACATTACGTCCCCATGAATCTAACAACCGGGCCTAGTGAGTCGGAGGGAACACCACCACAGGCAAACACGGAAAGGCATTACGCAGTAGAGAGCCTTGAGTAGAAGGGTGGAAAGAAAGACAGACCGGGTCATGTGGAGCAGGACGATGGCGGTGCAGTAGTGCCTGAGGCGCCGGATCACCCTTGGCAGGGCACCACCAAGCCCCCTTAAGAGAATTATGGAGTAACGCTTCAAAAGGAAGGAACAACTCCCGTCCACCAGAGCCCTGGTGGAAAATCTCCAAGAGGTTGTCTGTAGGAAATGGAGTAACAGGTTCCCCCATCCTCAGAATACCAGCAGCCGTGGAAATAGCCCCAACAAAGGCAACACTGGCCTCAGTAGGGCGCCGCGGAGGTGAAAGCAATTCCTCCGTGGGTGACGGTTGCAGACTGAGCTGCCCATCCCAAAGTCCAGAGGGAAGTGGCCAGCCCCGGCATAGAGGAGGATCCACAGAGGAATGAGGGACCTGAGGTGCCTCAGGGGAAGGTGGAGAGGCCGGTGGAGAAGCCAACCGCGAGCCACGGAAAGAAGGGTACGAGGATTTTGGGCGTGGGGACGGCGAAGAGCCTTCCCTGGAAGATGCCATTGAAAAGGCAACTACACGGCGCCCTGTCTCCAGGGAGGAACACACCAACAGATGACAGACCTCAGGAGACAAATCCAGAACCCGGCACGGCTCAGTGGAGTCCGCCATTGGCGTCAGGCGGCGATGGAGTGGGCACTCGTGGCGCTGGCCCGACTCCTGCCACCATGGGCTCACCATGAGGGTAGGGCGGGGTCGACTCCAGAACGGCGAGGGATCGGCGCCGGCTCGGCCTCAGACGGAGCAGCCGCCGTGCAGAGGGGGACTTGGGAAAGCACCCAAGGTCCCCGCCTCTACCCGTGACTCCACCGGAGCTGGGGAGGAGAGCCCCTGGCGTCGAAGCGGCGCGGGCTTGACCTCTGGTTAGGCAGCTACCTGCTCAGAGGACTGAGGGGGACCCAGGGACAAGCCCGGAGTCCCGGCGATCATCTGGAAAACCACAGGGAGTCCCGTAGGGATTTGCGGCGAGACAGGGACGCTAGGTGCCGAAAAGGGGAGCCCGAAGGACCAGACCCCGACGACGCCACTCTCCTACGACTTGGAGCCGAAACCTTTGGCGCGGGTCGGAGCTGCCGGGACTCCGCGGAAGTCCCCGCGCAAGGCAAGGGATCCGCCGACGTTTCAGGAGGTGGAGAAAGGGCCAAAGAAGCCTGCAGAGACGCAGTGTAGGCTGTCATTTGAGCCCTAGTCCCCTCGGCGCTGGGGAACGGCTGGTAGGGAGGCGGGGGAGACGCCAACCGCCACGAAAGGAGGACATGGCCTCGGAGACACACTGAAGGACATACCAGCCGGTGAGCCACGCCCCAGGGGCTGCGGAGAAAGACGATGTCGCAGACGAAACCAGCGGTTCCATGCTTCCGAGGTGGGAGTCAGGCGCTGAGAGGACACCGACCTGGATAAGCGCGCCAACAGCAACTTCATCCGGTGCTCCTGCTGTGACTTAGGCTTAAGGTGCTGGCAGGCGTCGCAGCTCTCCAAGTCGTGGTGCTCACCCAGGCACCACATGCAAATTGGGTTAGGGTCCGTCGCCGACATGGGACGTGCACAAGAGGGACACGTCCTGAAGCACTAAGGCATTTGCACACTGTTCCACTGAACGCCAAGTGTGATAGAAGGCCTGAAAACAGGCCAGGGCTAATTCGGATCCGCGTTGCATGCAGAAAAGAGAAAAAAACTGACGTAGGCGCGCCAGGGTGGGACTTATGTATCCTCTCTGACATCACGAACGCGGATGAAGTCAGGCGGAGTCACGTGGTGCCGTCCCCCCGTCGCGCAGGGATGCTGAGGCAGAAAAGTTTTCCGGATCCAGTCTCACGCCTAGGGATAATTCTACGTTAAGGAATCATACGCCTAGTAGTCTCTATCAGATCTTGAGAATTTGTTTTTATGTGAACTGCTTTTATGACATTTTTGTCGATTAAAGCTTAAGTTGACTGACTGGCCAATATAAGTTACATATTGGGTGCCCAGATAGGTGACAGTAATGTGTTAAAAACAAAACTTTGCGATATATAGATATTTCAGGTATCAGTGACAGTATTTAGAGACAGTATTTTTTTGCATATGTACTGAACATAACTTGTAAAGGCTACAAACACCTATTACTGATTTAAAGGTCAACTGTGAATTGAGATGCCAGAGAATTATAAACCACAATAACAGAACTATAGTCTATTAAATACCCTACCTGGAATCTATGCATGCATGGTAGATGATTACAGAAGTTGAATTGACACTTAGCATTTTGTGGCAAATTTTTTGTTCACAGGTAAGGACAAGTTCTCATAGCAGAATACCATAATCGTTATGTACTAGTGACTGTTACGCATCAGAAGCCTAACTGGATTCGGTCTTGTTTCAGTTCTCCCACCTGCAATACCTTCCCTAAAACATTTCCCTCCATCTTGCCACACTGACCTTCTGTTTACAAGTGCAGAATCGGGGCTGCCGGAAGGTGGGCAAATAGAGGGTACTACACAGAGGAATCAGTTCTTTACACCAATTCACGCAGGAGCAAAGATGAGTTGTTTCTACTAGGACATGCGCTGCGCGACAGGAGAGGAGTCAGTTTCCCTGGATCCGGAGGCTGGAAAGCACCTTACGCCCACTTCCAATGATCCAAGACTGGGGTGGCAGCACTTGGCAGAGTAGACTCACAAATGATAAAGTCCAGGCACAAGTCCAAGGTTGGCGGAAGCCTGTTATGTCGCTGAGGCTTCAAATCAGGAGGCCATCCAACTAGCCCTTGGAGTCACTCTTGGCTCAAGAGATGTAGGTCCAGTCCTTCTAACCCAGGCACGAGGGCCAGCAGGTCAGCAAGCAGCAACACAAGGCAGTAGTACAACAGAGTGGCAATCCTTCAAAAGCAGAGCAGTCCTCCTTCCTGGAAACGTATCCGCAGGTGTACTTAAGTGGTGAGGTCTGGGGTCCAGTATTTATACCCAGCTGTGCCTTTGAAGTGGGTTAGAAGCTTCTAGAAGTTTCCCTTTTAAGTCCCTAGGCATCCTGCCTTTTCTGTCCTGGCTACAGACTAACTACAGGAAGCATACAGACGTTTTGTGTGGAGCCAGGACTAAGCCTTATCAAGTGAAAGTGGGCTGTGCCTAGCTCCTCCCTCCCATCCTGCCAATGAAGGTCCACACAGGCACACCTAAGTTTCCTATTTTGTGTGGATGTCTAGGAGGAATACATAAAACACATCTGTCTGCTAGACCCAGTCATGTGGCCAGAGACAGGCTACAGGCACAAAATGGATAAGGTAAGAAAATGCTAATATTCTTAAATTGCCATTTTTGGAACTGCAATTTAAAATCAGAATTCCCCAAAAGTTAGGCTCTTTAATTTTGATTCCAGAGACACCAAACATGAAATGGTTATATCTTCCCATTTGGAAATTACACTTCTAAAATGTAATAAGGTAACTCCAATGTTATTCTATGGGAGAGATAGGTAATGCAATAGTGAAAAACGAATTTAAGAGATTATCATTACCAGGACATGTAAAACTTAAAAGTACATACCCTACTTCTCAAAAGACATCCCACCCTGTCCTCTGGACTGTCATGTGCCTACCCTAAGGGTGACTTACAAGCATTAAAAAAAGAAGGTTGAGCCTGGCAAAAGGTTCGTTTTGCCAGTTTGAAAAGGCAGTTTAAAAAACTGCACACACCCATTGGCTGCAATGGCAGGCCTGAGATATGTTTAAAGGGCCATTTAACTGGGTGGCACAAAGAGTGTTGCCGACCCACTGGTAGCTTTTAATTGACAGGCCCTGAGTACATGTAGGTCTACTTCAGTGGTCTTCAAACTTTTTAATTGTGTGCCCCCCCCCAGTGTAGAAAAACAATTCGCCGGGACCCTCTCAAAATATTTCGCAATTATTCTTTTTAACTGGCCATTTTTAAATATGTCTAGACCTATTTAAACATTGCAGCTAAGTTCTGTCACGGTTTTAAAAATGCAAACAAATACAAGATTTCCAAATATACTATTCCGGTGAGGCAGGCCTTGCTAATGTGCAAAGGATCCACAGTGTGGTTATTTGAAATAGTAGTGTAGGTCTTGGAGAAAATGTGAAGTCCCTTTCCTTTTGACACCTTCTCCCAGCCGGGACTTAAATGACAAAGGATGTTAATGATGGCCCATTACAGAAGTGCTTACTGCTGCTCATTTTTTTAGGCTGAAAACAAAGCATAATGTTTCTTCTGGCCAGACCCTGGCGCCCCCCCTGGGATCACTTAAGGCCCCCCTAAGGGGGCCCGCCCCCCAATTTGAAGACCTCTGGTCTACTTAATTAGGAACTTATAAGTAAATTAAATATGCTGTTGGGTATAAGTCAACGTTACATGTTTAGAGAAGAGAAAGCACAAGCTCTTTGCAACTGGTTAGCAGTGGTACAGTACACGGAGTCCTCCGGTGAACAAAAATTAATTCAGCATAAATAGGCAGAGTGAAAGCAATAAGTTGAGGCATGGCCCTACAGAAATGGCCATGTCGAACAGTAAGCTTCTCCCTGCCCTCCTGTCCAGCAATGTCAAGATGGTTCAATGGAAGGATTAGTCCTCACCCCCACCTTAACAGCCAAGTAGCAAAAGGATTGTTACAAGCTACTACAACCGTCTTGCTTCATTGACCCAAGGTCTGACAACCTGGTGTACCCAGGATGTAGACACAGGAGGCAACGTGCCTGTCAAAAGTAAGATTTAAAGGTTGTCAGATCAGGTCAAAGCTAGCATCCAAGTTGAGGTTGCTACGACGCTAGTAGATCCTGGTATTCTTTCTTGTGTCCTTTCAAGGCATGTAGAAGGGAAGTGAGAAAGCCATAATTGTGACAAATACAGTGTGTAAGAAATGGGGGTCTCTAGTTGGCAAGGGCTTGCACCTTTGTCTAAGTAGGGACCCTTCCTTCTAGTCATGGTAAGGGAGTTGCACTCCTAAAATAACCCCTGCTCACCCCCTTGGTAGATTGGCACGAGCAGTCAGGCTTATCTTAGAGGCAGTGTGTAAAGCATTTGCACATAACAAACAATAACACAGTGAAAGCACTACAAACGGACACCACACCAGTTAAAAAAATATACAATATTTGTATATACTCTAAACAAGACCAAAAACGATAAAGAGTCCACAATACAGTTCTTGAAAAATAGATACTTTGCAAGATGTCTTCTAAACTGCAGAAATACCTCAAAAACACAGTTCGTAATAGTTCCAGCTGACCTCGTCAGTACAGGCCAGCAAAAGTGTGAACAGACTCTGTAACAGTACCTTTCTTGTTGCGGCTTACACGGAGGTGGGAGCGGTCGTGGTTACGTTGCAAAGTGGAAGCTGTGCAGGGTGCGGTGTCCTCCTGATGTGGTGCAGGCAGCGGCTCAGTGACAATCGTCCAGCAGCGTCAGTGAGACCAAGGCTTACAGTGCAGGGCGAGACGGTGCTCGCCGGTTGTGGGGCAGGCGACAGCCGGTTTGGGGGAACTGGCATCGGTCGGGCCCAGACAGCTGTGTGGGACGAGGCGGTGCAGTGTGAAAATTTACGAGCATTGCTCCCAACCACGATGCACTCACGGGTGCAGAGTCAGCAGCAGCGACAGCGCCGGTGAGACCAGGATGACGAAGTGAAGTGAGGTGGTGCGGACTGCGGTGCCCACAGGTCACGGTGCACGCAGCTGCTCGGCGACGGCGGTCATCGTCATCGATGAGACCTGGGTTGTGGTGTGAGATGCAGACTGTGTGGTCTGCGGTGCAGTCAGGACACAGAGCCAGCGACTGAGTTGGTTCCCTTCTCTGTGGCAACTGATATAGAGATTCCAGAAGCAATACCCAGAGGTTGGTAAAGTCTTTGCAGTCCCTGAGACTACAGAACAGGAGGCCAACTCGGTTTCAGGCCCTTGGAGATATTCAGCACAAGTCAAGAAAATTCAGTCCAATCCTTTCACTGTCCAAGGCAGCAGCAGCAATTGCAGGCCAACCCAACAAAGCAACAACACAGCAAAGGGGCAGAACTTTGGCAGCTCTTCCAGATCTTCTAGTGCTAGTGAAAACTCCCCCCACTACTCTGAATACAGCCCAGCCCTTGTTTCAATCAGGCAAGGCAGGACACACATCAACCCCCCGGTGGCCGTCTGAGAGAATGCACCTCCCCAACCCATGTCACCCCGAAGCCAGACAGTCAATACACATCCTAGCTGAGGCACACAGGATGGATAAGGAAGAAAATACCTACTTTCTAAAAGTGGTATTTTCAAACACAGAATGTAAAAATCACCTTTACTAAAAGATGCATCTTTAGATTCTGAGTTCAGGCATACTAAACTTTATTTTTCTATCTGGTCCCAATGGGAAGTTATATTTATAAGATGTTATAAATTAACTCCCATGCTTTCCTATCTGCCAGATAGCCTTTCAATAGTGATAAATGAAATTGGCAAAATTTCACAATCAGGACACGCCACACACATCAGGGCATGTCCTACCTCTCACATAACCTTCACCCTGCCCACAGGGGTACATTGGGCCTACCTTAGGAGTGACTTACATGAAAGAAAAGGGAAGGGTAGAGCTGGCAAGTGGGTGCACTTGCCAAGTCAACATGGCAGTTACAAACTGGGTGCAGACTCTGCAGTGGCAGGTTTGAGTTACCTTTTCATGGCTACTCGTGTGGTTGGCACAATCAGTGCTGCAGGCCCACTAGTAGCATTTGATTTACAAGCCCTGGCACACTCGGTGAACTTTACTAGGGACTGACAAGTAAATAAAATATGCCAATCATGGAAACGCCAATCAATAACACAATTTCCAACAGGAGCCCTGATCAGCAGTGTTAAAGTGCCCAGAGTCCTAAAACCAACAAAGGCATGTCAGGAAAAAATAGGAGGAAGAAGGAAAACGTTTGTGGATAACACAGCAAAAAAGGCCATTTCCACCACAGTATAGCTCATTGTGGGCAGACAGGCAGGGGAGGGGGGGGGGGGGAGGTTAAGGAACAGTGACAAATCTGTTGGAAGATTATTTATCCACCAGAATTATTGTTACCGAAGGAATGTAATGCTTTCTTCGGATGGACAAATCTTGCCACACATTACTCTATATTTATCAGTTGCCAAGCGCCACTTTCCTGGGAAGAAGGATTAAGCAGTGCTGAATAGCTATGGGAATCAACCAACATAGTTTGGGCAGGGACCCATCTGTGATTGTACCTTAGCTGTAAGGCAGTAGTGCTTTGCCTTGGCACACAAGAACAACGACATAGCCGCCAGGCAGATATTGACAATAGGATGCTTCTTGAAACAGTGGAGTTGTTAGCAACAATAGCAATGGAGTGAGTAAGTACAAATGTCCGCCGGTGGATCTTTCCGGCAGAGCAAGATCTTGTTACAAAGGATGACCAAATATGAAAGTGTGTGTATAGCACCATCATGCCTTATTTAACTCCAGTTAAGACCACAAAAAGCTGGTCATTAACTCTATCCTGCAGTACACAGTTTGGGTAATACAACACTTCATGCCTTGGATCCATCCGATATTGAAGTTCCTCCTCTTTGGCTGGATGCAAAGGAGGGAAGAAAAATAGAAGACTGATCAGTCATACACGTAAAAGGAGACAGCTCTACTAGACAACTCTTAACTGTAGCCACCACCACGCTGTTGAGCAAGAGACAATGCAAATTGTTAGATGTGGGGAAGTTGGAATTTAAAGCAGTTGATGCCCTGGGACTAGCATCACTGATCGAACAAAGTCTAGCAGCCTGAATAGATGAGTTTACTACCAGGCTAAAGGAAAAACTGCCACTAATCAATCGCAATCAGTACTTCCCCGTTTGGTGACCAGGCAGGACCTGAGGATCCTTCTGCAACAGCAGGTCTGCTTTGTATAGAAGAGGAAAGAACGTCCAAATGCGGAGTATGAACATACTGGCATACCACTAACTCCTCGACCATTCTGGGATGATCAGAATCACCAGTGCTTGATCCTCTTGCACCTTCAGCAAGAGTTTCAATAGAAGCTGGGTTGACAGAAAAGGATTAAACAGGTCCAGAGACCATTCAAACCTTAAAGTATCCACCAAGGAACCATTCAGAGAAAGGTATATGGCACAAACACGTGGACACTTCCTGTTCCGAGTCTTTGTAATGAAATCGACAAAAGGAAACCTCAATCTGGAGATCACCACCTCTGTCACTTTGGGGTGTAGCTCTAAATTGTGGTTAGTCAGTGAGAGAGGGCTGAACTTACCTTCACATGGTGGGAGCCTCCCAGCCACTACCTGGAAGATTCCCCATTGCTGCACCAATTTCACGGGGAATTCCTTTCCAAGGCTTACTACCCCACAGCACTCTGTCTGTAGATATGATGGACAATAGCGGTGTTGTCCACACGCACTGGATTTTTCTTCCAGAGATGGAAGAGAGAAAATGCCTTCCTGGCAAGGTGTAATGCCCGGACCTCAACCACAGTTATGTGCAGGTGGTGTTCGGAAACAGACCAAAGGCCCGCACGGTCATGTCACCCAGATAAACATTCCAGTCCAGTGAGAAGGCGACTATGAGCATGGTATCATGCAGCTGTGGAGTTCTTAACCCCTTCGATGCTGATGACGAGCTGAGCTCGTCATCAGCCACGGGTGACGTGTGCGGATGACGAGCTGAGCTCCTCATGTATCGCGGTAATTTTAAAAATGCTGCACAGCGCAAAAATCACCGCAGCAGCGATGCGGTTAAAGGACCAGCCATTTCCATTTTGGTGAGGTCCGTATACTAGTGCAGATCCTGCTGCACTGAATAGAAAATATGCCTGCAGTCCAGTGACTTCCTTGATATTGTAGCCACTGCCTCCTCAGAGTGCCCTCATTCGCCATCTGGAGTGAGGCACCAACAAGATGCACAAGGCGGCCATAAGACCTAACAGGTGTAAGACCTGAATACTGGCTCAAGGCATCTGTATCAGAATCATTAACAAATCTCTACAATCTTCCTAGAAAAAAGGAAAGGCTTTCATAAGGGTTGTGTTACGCATTGCCCACAACAAAAGGCAGCCTTTGATCAGAAGTGGAGTGAGATTTCTGGAAGTTGATGGTAAAGCCTAGGTCATTAATAAAAATGAATGTCCATTGAAGGTGATCCTGGATCAGCAACTCTGGGCTACTGTCATTCTGCAAGTACATGTAAATATTGTCACCAGTACTGTAAAGTGGCAAGAGATGAGCTGCTGAATCATCATCCTCCACGTGGCCCTTGTTCCCATCTGCCTAAGCAAATGAATATGAACTGAAAATTTCATCCACGTGGTTTAACATTTGGGGCCTGGCAGGTTTTTATAATAGGGTTCATCGTTAAAACTAGATTTGTCCACCTTCACTGCCACACAAACGCTGTCCTCTATTGACTAATTGGCCAGCACTGACTCTGTGGGCGGTGCCTTTATCAACTTTGTATACAGTGCTGATAAAGGGCCCAATGCAGGCGGTGCTCTAGCAGTTTTTGACTTTGTCTTGGGAGCGAGGCCAGAGGCTGTGAGGCATCACAATTGAACCATCACGACTTGCACATCAATGAAAGGACCTCCCATTTGGGAAGTAGTGCAGAGGGTTGTTGAGCCATACTGAACAGACCCAGCATCACAAGCCGGAAGGTATGAACTGTCACATGATCGGCAAAAGGACTGAAAAACAGGTCATGGCATTTTAGGCTCTGGGGTTTCACACAGTGTCAATGAGGAATCTGGTGCCACCGAAAGATATCAACACAACTGCGCTTTTTGTGGTAAGATCTCTTAGGAGATGTTTCTTGGTAGGTGTCTTACTCATGGTAGGATGTTGGAATGTTTCAAGCATGTCTTACCCAAAAATGAATTGACCTTGTGATATCAGATGGACTTCAGGTGTATGGAGATGCCAGATTTCGAGGACATGGCTTCATTTCCCAAACCAAAACACAAAATGCAGTTGTCATGAGCATCCAAAAGGCATCATTTGAAGATACATTTGATCTAGTCGCTGAGAAATTTCTCAGTGAGATACCAAGAAAGACAGTCGATAAGTCACAGGAAAATTGGAACTCAGATGAGCTTATAAATGGCGCCTAATATGCTCCAGTGGTATTGTGTTCAGAAGAGAAGCTAGAGACGCTTGGGTCTACCTAGGGACACTGTTGAAAGACTGTCTGGAAGGGAAAATGTTTCTGTACCAGCCTGCCAACCGAAAGGAGAATTCATAATAAATCTGAAGGAAGATACATTCATCAGCAATCTTAACATCCTAAACAGGATAAAGATGCAATAATGCTGAGTTCTTTACAATATTTATCTTTGATAGCAGACAGGACGATCAGGGCAACGTGTGACATCTTCCAGATAAGGATTTTTTTTTGTTGAATCACACAATTTATAAAACGACATCTCTGAAGGTCTCCCTCCCACTATCTGAGTGAACATTTCACATCTACTTATTGCTTTGCTCATTAAATTATTTTACTATAAATAGCAATTTTCCATTGGTTTAGGTTTTCATGCTTGATAGGAATAGGGGAATCTTATGAGAAGAGGTATTAAAAAAATACATCACCTGTCAATACAAAAGTGAGCATGACAGAAGCGCAGAGCCATGCAAGACACTGACCACTGTCACACAAAACTACGGCCCTAGAAGGGAGTACCTATCCCTAGAAGTCGGTTAGCAGAACGGGAAGGAAGGGTAGGGTGGTAAGGAATCTATAACTACATAAGTCTCTTACAGATACATTATTACCAAAGTTAAGTAACATGTTCATCTGAAAGAGACTGTAGTTATAGATTCCTTACCTGTAGAATAGATACCCCAGCAATGCCAACCCCAGTGGTGGGTCTGCAAACTAAGCTCACACCAGGAAGTCCTGAGAACAGAACGGCCAAAAAAGCTGTCTCTCCGGACTTGGCTGTCCAGGCAATAATGTTTTGTGAACGTGTGCAGGGATGCCCACATGGTTACCTAGCAGATGTCAATCAGGGGAACTCCATGTCCCAAAGCAGTAGTGGCTGCCGACGCCCTGGTAGAGTGGGCGCGTAGTCCTACTGGAGGATCCTTTTTTGCCAAAGAATAGCAGATTTGGATGCATAGGACAACCCATCGAGAGATGGTACGTTTGTGTATGGCCTACCTTTCTTGGCGTCCAAATAACCCACAAAGAGTTAATCGTCCACCTGAAATATTTAGTGCGGTCAAGGTAGAAGGACAGAGCACGTTTTGGGTCCAGACGGTGAAGTCTCTCATCCTCTTTGGAAGGGAGTGGAGGCGGAAAGAAGGGGGGCAACGTGATGGTCTGACCTATGTGAACAAGAGGTAACTACTTTGGGCAGAAAAGAGGGCCTAGTACAAAGGGACACTATGTCCGGATGAACAGCAAGAAAGGGAGGTTTGGAAGACAAGGCCTGAAGCTCACTCACCCTGTGAGCAGAGGTGATGGCAAGCAGGAAAGCCGTCTTTAAAGTAAGAAGATGTATAGGACAATTATGTAGTGGCTCAAGGTGAGCACACATAAGATAAGTAAGGCCAAGATTTAAGTCCCACTGGGGCATAACGAAAGGAGAAGAAGGAAAGAGATGAGTAATGACTTTCAAAAATCTGTTTACTATAGGGGACTTGAAAAGAGAAGGCTGAGCAGGAAGGCGATGAAAGGCTGTAATGGCTGAAAAATAGCCTTTAAGAGTGCCCAGAGCAGAGCCATGCTGGGCCAAAGAAAGAATGAAAAGGAGAACCTCTGAAAGAGCAGCAGAAATGGGATCCAGAGCCTTTGCTATGCACCATGCCACAAATTTGTTCCATCTACAGACGTATACAATTTTAGAGTAGGGGCGCCTGGCTGCCAAGATGACGTAACAGACTTCGGGAGAAAGGTCAAAAGTTGTCAACCGTTGCCGCTCAATCTCCACGCAAGGAGGTGGAGGCTGGACAGGTTCAGGTGGAGGACCGTCCCCTACTGCTGCGACAGAAGATCCTCCCGATGAGGCAGTCTGATTGGATCGATGGCCATGTGTAAATGATTGGGGTACCAGACTCTTCGTGCCCAGTCCGGAGCCCCAAGAATTACTTTGGTCCATTTGCGCTTGATCTTCTTCAGCACTCTGGTTAGAAGTGATACAGGCAAAAAGGCATACAGGAGGCAGCGATTTCCACCCGCGAGTAAAGGTGTCGCCGAGCGAGTGCCGCCTTGGAAACTAATTACAACAAGGGGTGGTGAGGGACAGAGTCTCTGAATTAAGCAGAAAGCTCTCACCCAGTCAAGAGATCAGGGCTAGATCCAACACCGTTTTTTAGCTCACTGCACCATCCCAGTTTCAGAACCTGGCTGTATGCAAATTAGTCTGTTCCTGTCCCAGTGCATGATGGGAACAGGGCAAACCAAACTACAAAAGCCAATTCTTACACTGGGAAGGAAACAAGCTCTCGGGGACCGGTTTCTGGCATTACAGCCGTCTTCGGCCCGGTTTGCTTGAATCCTGATGGTGCAATGAGCAAGGGTCTCACATCTGAGAATACCCTTCCACGCTTAGGGTGGACAAAAATATTTACAACAAGGGGTGGTGAGGGACAGAGTCTCTGAATTAAGCAGAAAGCTCTCACCCAGTCAAGAGATCAGGGCTAGATCCAACACCGTTTTTTAGCTCACTGCACCATCCCAGTTTCAGAACCTGGCTGTATGCAAATTAGTCTGTTCCTGTCCCAGTGCATGATGGGAACAGGGCAAACCAAACTACAAAAGCCAATTCTTACACTGGGAAGGAAACAAGCTCCCGGGGACCTAGATAAATAACGGTGATGGATCAAGCCCTGATCTTTGGACTGGGTAAGAGTGGTCTGTTTAACTCAGACACTCTGTTCATCACCACCGCCTTTTCTAAATCGTTTTTGGCCACTATAGGTGTGGCAGGGTATACTCAGACATGAGTCCCTTTCTCGCTGCTCCATCAGGATTCAAGCAAGCCGGGCCGAAGAAGGCTGAAATGCCAGAAACCGGTCCCCGGTAGCTTGTCTCCTTTCTGGTGAAGAATTGGCTTGGTATTTTAGTCTGCCCTGTTCCCATGATGCACTGGGCCAGGGACAGACTGATTTGCATATAGCCAGGTTCTGAGCTGGGATGGGGCAGTGAGATAAATAACGGTGATGGATCAAGCCCTGATCTTTGGACTGGGTAAGAGTGGTCTGTTTAACTCAGACACTCTGTTCATCACCACCCCCTTTTCTAAATCGCCTTGGAAACTAAGGCACAGAACTGCTGACATTGTGCATTCTCTTCAGTGGCGAATAGATCTAACCAGGGCTCTCCCCACTGCTGAAAGAGACATTGTACCACCTTTGAGTGAAGACGCCATTTGTGATCCACCAAGCACCAGCGGCTGAGTTTGTCCCCCCTGGGGTTCAGAGACCTTGCCAGGTGTTGAACCACCAGGGTCATGCCCTGCTTTTCTAGCCATGTCCAAAGGCGAATAGCCGCTTGATATAGGGTCCACGACCCCACCCCACTCTGTTTGTTGCAGTGCCACATGGTGGTGCTATTGTCCATGAACACCTGCACTACTTCCTTTGACAAAAGGAGGGAATACCTTCAGTGCAAGACGGATCGCCCAAAGTTCCAGAAGGTTGATGTGGAGTCCAGACTCCGCCGTAGACCAGAGGCCTCTGATCTCCGCCTCTCCCATGTGTCTGCCCCATCCCAGGAGAGACGCATCTGTCACCACTGTGAACTCTGGTTGGGGAAGGGAGCGGGATCTGTCACTGACCCAATCTTCGTTTGTGAGCCACCACTGCAACTAACTCACAGTCCCCTCCGAGATCTGGACGACATCGGAAAGATTGCCCTGATACTGCGCCCAATGGAACATCAGGTCCCACTGTAGAGCCAGCATATTCCAGCTGGCATGATCTACCAGCAGGATGAAGGAGGCCACGAGGCCCAACAGCTTCAGAGTCATTCTCACCGAAAATCGGGAAAGAGATTGAAACATCAGTATCATAGCCCGAATATCCAGGACTCGCTGCTCGGGAGGATAAGCCCGAAACTGCACTGTATCCAGAACTGCTCCGATAAAAAGGAGCTTCTGAGAGGGAATCAGGTGCGACTTTGGCACGTTGATAGTGAACCCCAGCGAATGCAGGAGGTCCGCCGTAGTCTGGAGGTGAGAGATGACAGTGTAAGGCGAGCCAACCTTCAGCGGCCAGTCGTCGAGATAGGGAAGGACTAGAACCCTTGATCTGCGCAGATGAGCTGCGACCACCGGCTTCACTTTCGTAAACACCCGATGGGCGCTGAAAAGGGCAAAGGGGAGCACGGTGAACTGAAAATACTCGTGGCCTACCATAAACCATAGGTAACGCCGGTGGGCAGGCAAGACGGGGATGTGAAAATAAGTGTCCTGCAAGTCCAACGCTGCCATCCAGTCCCCAGGGTCAAGGGCAGACAGGACCTGAGCCAAGGTCAACATTTTGAACTTCTCCTTCGGGAGAAAGTGGTTGATATCCATGAGATCTAATATGGGACGCAGACCTTTGTCCTTCTTGAGTACAAGGAAGTAGTGGGAGTAACAACCACAACCTACTTCTGGCACAGGGACTGGTTCGATAGCTCCCTTGGCAATAGAGCCGTAACTCCCTGGTGGAGAAGGGCCAAGTGATCCTCTGACATTCAATAGAGTGTTGGTGGCATGGAGGGAGGGGTAGTCTCGAAGGGGAGGGAGTAGCCCCTTTGGACAATCTGCAAAACCCACCTGTTCCATGTGATGTTGTGCCAGTGGGTGCAGTGATGGTAGATCCTGCCGCCTACTGGCAACTAATGGCCCTGAAAAAGCTGGACCCAAGACCCGCGATGCTAGGTCCCATGTCCCTGGCCACGCATTGGTTCGGTAGCCTGCGCAGTCCTTTGGATCTGGGTGGAACGTGGTGGGGCACCCCTTCCATAGCCACAAAAGGGGCAAAAGGCATACAGCATGGGGCAAGAAGTTGCTGCGAGGCCCAAGGATATGGCTGTGGTCTGCTGAGATCTTGAAGCACTCAATCGCGTTGTCCGCCTTGTCACCAAACAGGTGATGGCCATAAAGGGCATGTCCAAAAGTGTGAATTGGACACCCCCAGAGAAGCCAGACGTTCTCAGCCAAGGATAGTGTCTCAGGGCTATCGACGTGGAAACCGTCCTACCCAGCGAGCCAGCGGTTTCCAGCCCACACCGGATGGTGTACTTAGCTGCGTCTCGACCCTCAGCAACAGTGCAGGTGAGCACGGCTCGGGTCTCCTCCAGGCACTGTAGCAGCACTTGTGCGGCCGCATCCCACGGCGTATGTGTATAATGGCCAAAGAGACATGTGGTGTTCAGCGACCGCATTCCCAAGCTGGCGGAAGACAACATCTTCTTTCCAAGATGGTCCAGCTTCTTAGATTCCATATCTGGGGGAGCAATAGGGAATGCGCCTTTTGAGGATAAGGCTTGGACCATAAAGCTCTCATGGTAGGGTGTTGGGAGAGGAAAAGTGGGTCGCCTGACGGTGGCGTCGGGCAATCATTCTGTCCACAGGAGCCCCTCTGCAGGGCTTGGACCAAGTGCCCAGAAGGATGTCAGTGAGAGCCACTATAAAAGGCATCAGGGGCTCCGAAGAGGCTGCTGCCGACTGAAGCACCTCAGTCAAGAGGTTAGTCCACACAGCCACCGTAGGAAGCTCGAGGCCCAAGGGTTCAGTTGCCCTACGAAACTCCACAGCGTAGGAAGCTCCCTCCTCCATAGCCACGGTAGGGGGAGAAAGCATATCAAGCTCTGGGGAGGTATCCAGACCACTAGCATCCCCCAACTCCTCTCGCCAGTCAGGCACCACAAGTTGGTCTGCTACAAGGTCAACAGACCTCTCCCAGTCCTCCTCACCCTCCTCTGGCTGCCACTCAGGGCGGTAAGGAATGTCAGGGATGAAAAGTGGTACAAAAGCACCCTCCGGTGCCAGTACAGACGTTGGTCGACATTGGTCCAGCACCATGTCCAAATCGGGGGTGAGGCTGGGGTCAACGCCAGTTGGGGGCGCAACCGGCGTCGGGCGTCGTCACTAGAATCAGTGCCGGGTGAAGAAACATTGAGGTCGACCAGCGCGGATCCAGATGCAGGCCTGGATCCTTGGGCACCCTGCAGTGCCGAGGCCGGAGCAGTCGGCATTGAAGGTCCAGGGCCACCAGCCGAATCCTGTGGGGCCTGAAGGCGCGCCTGCGTAGTCGGGCTGCCCAAAGATGCTGTGCAGCGCTTTGTAAAATGCATGAAGCTGGGCAGGGGCTCAGGGAAAAGAAGGGAAGCGCTGAGCCGTCCCAGTGGGTTCCGAGGAAGGAGCTAGGGAGCGACGACACTCTGGGTCCTGCCTAGCAGCAGCCAACGGATATGGAGAAGGCGAAGTGCGACGATGCTTCTTCGCTTTCTTCTTGTGCTACGATTTACCCGAGGAGTGTGAAGACTTTGAGGATGAATGGTTGTGACTCCGCGACCAGTCCCACAACCTTCCTCTCGACCGGGACCTCAAACAGACTGCTGGGACTCTAACAGCTTTCGGGACCGCTCCCGCAAAGACTTAAGGTTCAGGGCCAGGCAGTCGGAGCACGACTTCAGGTCATAGGCACGCTTCAGGCACCAGAGACACACGAGGTGCAGATCGGTGACCGAAATCATCTTGTGACAGGAGTCACAGGGCTTGAAACAGGGCCGACAGCTGGACATCCCTCGTGCACCAGGAGTCGAAAACTCAGAAAGATGTCGGCAAACGTCGAAAACGGGTAAGCCAAAAAATGACTAAGGGGCACGCTTTCTCCGGATCTGCGCTAGCTGGCCTGGAAAAAGGAAGAATTGACGTCAGCTCGCAGGATCGGCGTCCAAGTAGGCACAGTGATGTCATCTCGACGACCACAATGCTGACGACGGACACAAAGTCGACCGACACCACCTACCGATGAGCAGGGGTACTGCTACAGAAAAAATTATCTCGATCCAGTCTGGCGCCTGGGGGCTAATTCTACATGTAAGGAATCTACAACTATATTCTCTTTCAGATAATTTCTCATGATTGTCTAGTACCTTAGCTATTTTTCAGCAAAATAGGTTTTCCATAGCAAAAAATTATTTTGTCTCCAATAGCTTTTCGCCTTACAGTGAAATCTTTGTGCTTAGCTTTTTCCCTTACCAAAGAATATTTATGCTTTAATACAAACCCTTTATTTGCACATAATGTACTTAATAAAAGAAAGCAATCTTCAAAAGTACTATAGGCATAGTGCTCTTCACTACTTATGTTTTGCTATATGGCTCATTCATTATAGTAAATATGTGTGCTAGCAACATCGTTTCTTTGATAGAGGTTTACATCAGTTGTGTAGTTAGATCACTTAACGTTATTAAGGTAATATATGTGTAAATGGATGTACCTTCAAAGAAAAAAAACAATACTGTACATATGTAATTTTTGCAAAACCATCTGGGTTGTTTGGAGCTGTACACATTTGGAGAAATATCGTCTAAATACAAGTCAATGTCTATTTTACATAAAGAGATACATTCAATACCTGATGGTCGCAATTTGTACACAACACGTTCCCCTCTCCAAAAATCCAATGGTTGAACTCGAGTCCTTTTTGATCGTCGCACATTAGGTGTGTGAGAAGGTAGAACTAGAAAAATGAATCAATAGAAAAGTATATTAAAAAATATTAATTTTAAACAAACAATGTTATTGACGATTTTTGGGGTATAGTAAGTCATGTTCTCTTTTAACTGGACAAAGAAAAACCCTTATTTCCTAAAGTTTCAAACTTGCCCAGAGAAAGGAAGCAGGGGCCAATTGCTAAGTGACACTTTTTTCTTTTAGAAGGGAGAGGCTGTTTGCGTTATACTTCCTTCAATGTTATGTTAACCTTCGGCAGCCAGATCATTTTTATAATTGAAATTTGTATGTCCTCTTCCCTATCTGGTTTATCTGAATCTTTATTTAGCTTATATTACTGTTTCTCACTTGACCTTCTATAAGGCTCATGAGAGCACGAAAATGTGCGACATGCTACATGACAGACTGAACCAACACTCCCTCAAACAACTTGTGGATATGCTGTACCTAATTACCCATATTATATCAGTCTCATGAGACTTTTTCAATCTCTACTAGGAGTTTCAATGCATTTTCTGTGCATACTCTTCAATCGTCACACTGCAGAGGTCTGTACAGCTCTGAAGGAGGCTTTTTTGTTTCCCTGCTGAAATGCCCAGACGTTTGCTTCCCAAACTTGGCTAGGACCTTAGAATTGAATAATTATGGAACACAACCTTCATGGAGCTAAATAGTCTCAAGAACATGCATTTTGTTAGGATAAGAGGTCAATCTTCTTCACACTCAAATCCTGAAGAAAATGTTAACGACTGGAAAATTGCCATATAGATTTTTGAAAAGCACACAATGTGACTTCAGTATGGCTTGCTCTGCTTTATAAATACACAGATGTGAAATGTGTTTGATATTGTTAAATGCCTGATAAAAAGGATTTTGATCTGTGTTTTCCACTTTACGTGTTGCATATTTTGTCTAAAACTTACCTGATCACTATTACATGTTGAGAACCCAATTGTTTACACATATTCAAAGTAGTTTACTAAGCCAACTAGAACTTGTGCCCGTCATGCACTGCTTACGACCTTACATTTTACAACACTCATGACATGTTAAATGACCTCACTGTCGACATCAAATGTCACAATAAAGAGTTAATGTCCTGAGCAATAAGTGTCCAAAATAGTTAGGACAGTTTACAATAGTAGTTGCCACAGAATTCTTCTTCTGTTCTTTATTTTCATTTGACACAATCCAACATAGATGTAGATTCTAGCCAACACATGTTCCGTCTATTTGGAGTAGTAAGCCATACACGTCTTCAGGGCAAACTGCAATCAAGCTTGGTAAGATTAGTAGTATAAAAAACACAACGGTGCAGTATCCAAGTAGGTAACTCCAGTAACGTCGGAAAGCGTAATAATTCAGAGATCTATTTATATTAAGAAAGTGAAAACTTTACGCTAGCAAGGCGCTAAGTTCTCAAGTTTCAATCATAAGTCAATGGGCGATATCCATGAGTCTCCTAGGAGAAATGACAGTCCACGTGGAGAGTGTTCCCCGGGAAGTACGGCGTCATTTGGAATGTCATTAGTGATGTAATATGTGAGATCCTAAGCAGTGACTGGAGGGAGCGCAAAATTAGCTCAGTAAACTTTCAATGGTGGTGTGCCGTGAAACATATCAAACTTCCCAATGCTCCTTTTCCCGGAACATAAGCCAATCAGTGCACTCACAGCGGTGTACTGATGAAATAGGGTTTAATCCAGTAAATTCATCACCAAGAACAGCATAAGCATGGAATAATACCAAATGTGTTTCGGAGTTACAAATTCAGAAAATGTTCAAGACTAGTTTGCCAGTCAACTTCAAAAACTTTATTTGAATACCAAATATATCCATAAAAGTGCAAGAATACACACAATAAATATATTTTAGAATACATACATACATAAAAACAGTTCCCAAAAACCACCGACTGAGTTTCAGTCTCCCATCAAACACCAGCAATACTACGGGCATTATAGCAAGTCGAATCAGTAACCATAGAACCACGAGCTCGTTCCGCTGCTCTCAGAATTACCACTTCATCATCCATAAATTGAAACAGAACATTTAGGACTTCACTAAGATTACTAATATGGTGTTTTTTAAATAAGGTAAAACAGAAAATGTCTTGAAAACATAGCATAATATCCACATAAAAATGTGAAATGCAACATCATTTGACCAGACTTCCTATCACAGGGGCAGGGCAAGGAGACAAGACTGACGTTAAAACCCAAAGGGAACCATGACATATCAGATGTAGACTTCTAGCTGCAGATATCTTACCTTTGAATTTCCCAGGTGTCAGGCTGGATCTGGGAACTTTTGCTGAGCAATATCCTTTGTGCCCGACATGAGGTGGCTCCATTCAGCTCCACATGATGTCGTCAGTGTTGTTAGCGACGATTATGGCGTCGCGGTGCATACCTAGGGGACACCCAGGCACACGGACGCCAGTTCTTTTCACACCAGTTAAGCACTGATCCGGGAAGAGCTACCCCTGTGCCGCTCTTTGGCAGGTTTGTTCTAGACTTTTGTTGAAGTTTTTGGGATTTTTCGACTTCATGTGCAAGGGATGCCTTCAAGGTTTCAAGCAGTGCGGGACTTGTTCCAGCATGATGTGGGTAACCGATCCTCACTGCGTATGTCTGTGATGTCTCGAGCGCGTAGTCGGACTGTCGGGTGATGGCTCCGAAGAACTTCAGGGAGCGGGATATGAAGTTACTCTCGGCCCTGCGGTCGACACCGTCAAGCGAGATTCCAAGAAGGCCACTGTCCTGATCCAAGAAGAGGAGGTCGTGGGTCTGCTCACGGAGCCCTAAGTCCTCTTCCTCCCATTCGAGGTCCTCTGGACACTCAGGAAAGAGGCACAAGAAGAAGACAAAGTCCAAGCAGATCTCGTGTTCACCTCAACTGGCAACCGTCGTCGAGAGAGGTAAGGAGCACCGATGCTCTAGGCATGGTTCAGCGGAGCCAGAGTCAACTTCGCTTCTCTCCCCCTTTCCGGGAGCCGGACCGACTCCTGCACAAATAAAAGAATTTTACGAGGATATGCACAGCGTATTTGAGCGGAACAACCCCTGCTGGTGGGCTTTTGGGCCCCAAGGAGACCGAAGGGGCCTCCTTGGGTTTGACACTGTCGGCTCCAGTCACGACACTGGTGGGGCCCCAGGGAACCGAACCCAGATCCGGTTCAATGCCGGTCGTGCCAAAGCGACCTTCCCTGGCATTGAATTTAAAGTCTGTGCCTGCGATGTCTCCGATGCCCGTCGGTAGCGCGAGCCCCATCCTCATCCCCGACGACACGGAGCCGGAAGGGCGTCGATCAACGTCGATTCCATTGTCGACAGAACCCAGAGGTTCTTTGTTGTCGCCTGAGCACTTTGAGGATGTGCTATGCTCAAGAGAGGATGGGGACTTTCTTGAAAACCATAAAGTCTCTGAGGAGAATTTGGACTGGTGTGGGGAACTTGGGGTGGCCAGTGGACTTGATACTTCTTCAGATACCGGCATTCTCTCCCTATCAACAGTGGCTACGGAGGAGGGGGCATCCTATGCCATGGTGGTTAAGTGGACAGCCCAGGTCCTTGGACTAATCTCTTCACTGTGGTGCTTCAACCTGGGGTTTCCATCTGTGAACTCCTGTTGCCCTTTAATGAGGCACTTACAGATATCCTTCTAGGGACATGGTCAAAACCTAGCATGGCCCAGCTCCGGGTGACCCAAAGTTCTTCAGACAACACTCCACCTCAGAGAGTTTGGTGGTGCAGGCTTCTACGTCCCGAGCCGACTTCCCTTCCACCCTTCTGGATATGGAATCCAAGAGGTTGGATTCTTTCGGGAAGAAGCTGTTTTCTTCTTCCAGCCTGGCATTGAGGTCGTTGAATACTGCACGCTTATTGGTCCGTTTCTCCCATTCCCTTTGGAAGACAGTTGCACAAGTGCTGCCACAATTCTCGGAGGAGGCCCAGGCTGTGCTCTCCCAAGCTGTCAAGGATAGGAGCGATGCAGCAGGCAGATTGGTTTCAACGACTGTGGCCTTGAAGCCCCATGCCTGGCTTCGTTCAACTGGCTTCTCGGGCGATGTCAAAGCTAATTTGATGGACATGTCCTTTGATGGAACCGTCTTTTTGGCGAAAAGGCAGACTAGCCCTGGTCAGGTTCAAGGACTCTCGAGCTGCGGCCATATCCTAGGGATCTCCTCCACTCCTCGTGGCCAGCCTTCCTTTCGCCCCTTTCATGGAAACGGAAGGGGTTTACAGCCGCCTCAGCCATATCCCAGACACCGTCCCGCACAGACTTCCCAAGCTGGACGAGGACGCGGTTCATTCTGATCTTGGAATGGAGGCCAGAAGTCGTCGACCACACTGCCTCTGCAGTGGCACCCTCCAAGCAATCCTAGGTTGATTCAGCAGGACCAAACTACTCCAGTTGGTGGGAGAATTCCTCATCATCTCCCCGAATGGAGATCCATAACATCGGACAAGTGGATCTTGCAGATAGTCCAGGAGGGCTATTCTCTACCTTTCCTTTATTTTCCTCCTCCTATTCTGCCAAATCAGTAAGGCTGACGGAGGATCATTTAAAATTGCTCCAAGAGGAAGTTACGGCTCCCTTGACCAAGGGAGCTATAGAAAGGGTCCCAGTTTCAGAAGTAGGCAGTGGCTGTTATTCCTACGACATTCTGATTCCGAAGAAGAACAAGAGACTTCGAATCAAATCAAAATCTTTATTCGAATTTTATCAAATCCATAAAAGCAATACAAATGTACAATCCCAATAAATAAAATAGCCATGGTTCCAAATACATTTAAAACAGCACAAGTTACAGAATACAAATTATTTAGCAGCAATATTACAGAAATTTACTAAGGGTACTCCATTGTTTTCCTTACGTAAGTAATAACTCTCAAACAAGCATTTGCAATGCAATAGGTCTCGCATTATGAAAGTTTGAGCTATTGGTCTTGTAAATGACAATTTTTTTATTTATGTGTTGATTTTGAAAGAAGCGAAATTAATAGCTTTGTCATTTACAATGCCAATAGTTATAACTTTTGCAAATGTGACACCTATAGCATTTGTAATGCACCAGGTTTTGTATTTACGTGACTTAGATGTATTGATATTACAAATAACCACGGCTTTTAATTTTTTTAAATAATTAATACTTACATTAAAGTGAATGTTAATTTATAATGGCAATAGCTTAAACTTTTGTAAATAACTTTAGTGAAGATTATGTTTAGTGTATTTTATTGTGACGAAAATCCAAGAACAGAAGTGAAATATTAACATCTTTTTGTGACATTTGTAATAAAGCTTGAAACATTGAGAGAACATATTTGACCCAGTTGTTGTTGAATTGTTGCACAGATTGATGCTGTGATGGTGCAGAGTGATGTTGTGGTGGCGACGAGTGATGCTGTGGCGTTCAGTGATGCTGTGGTAGCGCATAGTGATGTTGTGGTGCCCCTGAGTGATGCTGTGGTGGCCCGGAGTGATGCTGTGGGGGCCGTGAGTGATGCTGTGGAGGTGCTGAGTGGTGCTGTGGTGGTGCTGTGGTGGTGCTGTTGTGGTGCTGTGGTGGTGCTGTGGTGGTGCTGTGGTGGTGCTGTGGTGGTGCTGCGGTGGTGCTGCGGTGGTGCTGAGTGATAATGCTGTGGTGCTGAGTGATAATGTGGTGGTGTGGAGTGATAATGTGGTGGTGCTGAGTGATAATGTGGTGGTGCTGAGTGATAATGTGGTGGTGCTGAGTGATAATGTGGTGGTGCTGAGTGATAATGTGGTGGTGCTGAGTGATAATGTGGTGGTGCTGAGTGATAATGTGGTGGTGCTGAGTGATAATGTGGTGGTGCTGAGTGATAATGTGGTGATGCTGAGTGATGCTTTGGTGGTGCTGAGTGATGCTGTGGTGGCCCGGAGTGATGCTGTGGGGGCCGTGAGTGATGCTGTGGAGGTGCTGAGTGGTGCTGTGGTGGTGCTGTTGTGGTGCTGAGTGGTGCTGTGGTGGTGCTGTGGTGGTGCTGTGGTGGTGCTGCGGTGGTGCTGAGTGATAATGCTGTGGTGCTGAGTGATAATGTGGTGGTGTGGAGTGATAATGTGGTGGTGCTGAGTGATAATGTGGTGGTGCTGAGTGATAATGTGGTGGTGCTGAGTGATAATGTGGTGGTGCTGAGTGATAATGTGGTGGTGCTGAGTGATAATGTGGTGGTGCTGAGTGATAATGTGGTGGTGCTGAGTGATGCTGTGGTGATGCTGAGTGATGCTTTGGTGGTGCTGAGTGTTGCAGTGGTGGTGCTGAGTGATGCAGTGGTGGTGCTGAGTGATGCAGTGGTGGTGCTGACTGATGCCGTGGTGGTGCTGACTGATGCCGTGGTTGTGCTGAGTGGTGCCGTGGTTGTGCTGAGTGGTGCAGTGGTTGTGCTGAGTGGTGCCGTGGTTGTGCTGAGTGGTGCCGTGGTTGTGCTGAGTGGTGCCGTGGTTGTGTTGAGTGGTGCCGTGGTTGTGCTGAGAGGTGCCGTGGTTGTGCTGAGTGGTGCCGTGATTGTGCTGAGTGGTGCCGTGGTTGTGCTGAGTGGTGGCGTGGTGGTGCTGAGTGGTGCCGTGGTGGTGCTGAGTGGTGCCGTGGTGGTGCTGAGTGGTGCCGTGGTGGTGCTGAGTGGTGCCGTAGTGGTGCTGAGTGGTGCTGTGGTGGTTCTGAGTGATGCTGTGGTGGTACTGAGTGATGCTGTGGTGGTGCTGAGTGATACTGTGGTGGTGCTGAGTGGTGCTGTGGTGGTGCTGAGTGGTGCTGTGGTGGTGCTGAGTGGTGCTGTGGTGGTGGTGCTGCTGAGTGGTGCTGTGGTGGTGGTGCTGCTGAGTGATGCTGTGGCGGTGCTGAGTGGTGGTGTGGTGTTGCTGAGTGGTGGTGTGGTGTTGCTGAGTGATGGTGTGGTGGTGCTGAGTGGTGGTGTGGTGTGGTGGTGCTGAGTGGTGGTGTGGTGGTGCTGAGTGATGCTGTGGTGGTGCTGAGTGATAATGTGGTGGTGCTGAGTGGTGGTGCTGAGTGATAATGTGGTGGTGCTGAGTGATAATGTGGTGGTGCTGAGTAATAATGTGGTGGTGCTGAGTGATAATGTGGTGGTGCTGAGTGATAATGTGGTGGTGCTGAGTGATAATGTGGTGGTGCTGAGTGATAATGTGGTGGTGCTGAGTGATAATGTGGTGGTGCTGAGTGATAATGGGGTGGTGCTGAGTGATAATGGGGTGGTGCTGAGTGATACTGGGGTGGTGCTGAGTGATACTGGGGTGGTGCTGAGTGATACTGGGGTGGTACTGAGTGATGAGGGTGAGGGTGTGTGGGGTGTGAGGGGTGTGGGGGTGTGTGAGGGTGGGGGAGTGTGTGGGGGTGTGAGGAAGGGTGAGGGGATGTGAGGGTGAGGGGATGTGAGGGTGAGGGGTTGTGAGGATGAGGGGGTAAGAGGGTGTGTGAGCGTGAGAGGGTAAATGAGGGTGAGAGGGTGGGTGAGAGGGTGGGTGAGTGGGTGAGAGGGGTGTGAGGGTGAGTGAGGGTAAGGGAGGTGAGGGGATGTGAGGGCGAGGGGGTGTGAGGGTGAAGATGAGGGCGTGAGAGGGTGTGTGAGGGTGAGAGTGTGTGTGAGGGTTGAGGGTGTGTGAGGGTAAGGGCGAGGGTGTGTGAGGGTAGGGGTGAGAAGGTGTGTGAGAGTGAGAGGGTAAGAGGATGTATGAGGGTGAGAGGGTGTGTGAGGGTGAGAGGGTGTGTGAGGGTGAGAGGGTAAGTGAGGGTGAGAGGGTGAGGGGTGAGAGGTTGTGTGAAGGTGAGTGGGTTTGTGAGGGGTGAGAGGTTGTGTGAGGGTGAGAGGGGGTGGGAGGTGAGAGAGGGTGAGAGGGGGTGTGAGGGTGAGAGCGGGTGTGAGGGTGAGAGGGGGTGTGAGGGTGAGGGGGTGTGAGGGTGAGTGTAAGGGTGAGGGGGTGTGAGGGTAAGGGTGAGGGGGTGTGAGGGTGAGGGGGTGTGAGGATAAGGGTGAGGGGGGTGAGGGTTTTATGTGGGACTTCGTCAGTTACAAATGGAGGCTTTGCAGAGTGTGCACATTTTCGTGCACTAAACCATGCCAAGGTGTGGAGGCGCAGGCGTGCACAGGATATAGTCATGAAAGCGGGCCGTGCAAACACCCACAATGTGCATGAACATTTTCAATTTCTTTCCCTCGGTTTCCCATATTTTTAAATGTATGCTGGGCTGATCCAGGTGTAAAAAGTGCTGAACGGCGAAAAGGTAGTGTGAAATCCCTGCGTTTTTTAGAAAGTTATGGAGTGGAAGGAAATATTGACTTTGGATGGTAATGAGGAAGGCGCATGACCAGTCAAGCCGATCCCAGGACGTACCATGTTAACTAAGTTGCAGAACATTGAACGCCATTGATGCTCCCTGAACGGATTTAGGATCTAATCACCCGCCTTGTTACTGCATGCTCACGAGATACTGACTACCAGCTGAGCCCATGCCAGCATACACATGCGGCCTACAGTCTCCTTTGTCTACAAAGGACTATAGTGCAGAGGTCCACCAAGAGTAGCCGTCGCCACGCAATTTTTCAATAACAACATTTTTTAAATACGTTTTTGGACGCACACCGCGACCTGCCAGCTAGTGCAAGAAAACCCCTTTTCCTGAACGAACCCACTTGTTGTTTTATTCACAGACTCTTTTTGTTGCCTTTCTAGCAACACACATCGGGACAGTACAGTAGTGACCCCGTTTCCGCAGTGATTTTAGACTATGCCAGGTTGACTCCATAAGCAACACGTCGTGGTAAATACTGATTCATTATAATAATAAAAAACACACTTGGAGAAAAACTTAAAAGTGATGTTGTCTTCCGTACATGGTGTAGTACGCTCGGCTGGGTGAGCGCTTGCTTAGCTCGGTTGTAAAAGAAATAAACCCTGGTTGCGCTCGATGGAATGCTGTAAAACTAGGAGGCATGGGGAAAATGTTATCGGCTTGACTGTGCATAAGTGAAAACGAAATGCTCGAGGGCATGCTACATAACTGGGAGGCTTAAGGAAAGTATCATCGTGATTGTATCGTTATAACTAGGAGTGAGGGAAACAAAATCAACCTGAAACTTAGAAGGACAAGCTCTCGGCATTGCTGTGGCGGGGGTGGGCAGAAAGCGGGGATTAAAAACAAGAATAAGAGAGGCACGCAATAAAGAATCACATAGCAAACAAGCACAGTATCGCTACAAGTACAGCAGCCATCCACTTATACAAACAGAACACCAGTAGGCAGTTAGCCAGAAGGGTCACAAGTTTAAATAGCAAAAGCTCAAGCAGCAATATCGAGAGGTGGTGGGGGCAGGGTTAAGTGGTAGGGAGAGACGGCTGGGCAGGCTGCGATGGGCTGGTGGGAGGAGAAATGCGAGTAAGTCACGGCCTGGCGGCCAATGTGAAGTGAATAATTAGGGGAGGAGAAATACCATATGCCGGCCGAGCGCACGATGGGGAAGCCTTTGATGTGGCCTGGCGGCCGTGGAGAAATGCTGCTGGCAGTGGGAGGGTGATTGATGGGCGGGGCAGTGCTGGGGAAGCCTTTGCTTTGATGTGGCCTGGCGGCTGTGGAGAAATGCTGCTGGCAGTGGGAGGGCTGAGCATGCTCGTCCACAAGGAGTCACGTGACTCTCGTGCACTGTCCAAAATCCGCGGAAAGGAATTTTTTGGGTTGACAACATTAGGTTCGAGTAAACTCGACCTAAAAAGTGCTGGTGCGGAATATCAGTTCATCATTGTTCAAAGTTAGCAGCATCAAATAAGATTCTTCCAAAGAAAGTGGTTTGTGCTTCTTAAAATATGGAACTAGAAACCATTTGATGTATTTTAGATAAAATTTACAAAAAAAGAAAAAACGTAAATCATCTTGCAAACTCATACCATCACATGGGCACAATTTATCTTCAGATCTTATTGAAGAATAACCTAATGGAAAACATAATAAGAATCTAACAGTGCCTGCCCGTAAACTGAACAGAAGTGATCTTTCCCAGTTAGTCATTGGCAATGTGAGATACAATGGAATTGGTTGTATATACAGATCTTTATTCACATAAGCCTGGATAGTTGATTTATTTAGCTCCCCTGTCAATCTATCTTTACTATAAAGTGCATACAATGCAAACTTTGTTTCATTTTTGTCTTTAGGCTCAATCTTACTGGGGTCAAAGAAAAGATGACCTTTACCCACGCTGCTCAGTTTTTTGAGAAGCGCCAAAGGATTGTCATCCCTTTCTCACAATATAGACAGTCTGTTATGATTTCATGCGTTAATGAGGCCAATTTATTCCTCCAGATAGCCAGCCAAAACATGGCCGGTCTCAATGCTATAAAATCTGATATATAATACAAATTCAATTCACAATAACAGATATACTCAGATGAAGAGATAGGGGCTCCAAGGATTTTCCTACAAAAACGATTTTCCTCGGTCTGGATACTAGATGTTTTACCCAGACCCCAAATCTCAGCCCCATATGTTGCTACTGGGATGCACAGTAATTAAAAATTGCTCTAGTGGCACCTACTTTCTTAGGCCGTGGAAGACTAAGAATAGAGTTAATGGATTTTGAGAACTGGCTGGTGGCGTGGACCAAATGTTCACTCCACGAGCCGTTCGCAGCAAAAACCATTCCTAAATAGGGAAAAGTATTAGTGGAGTAGAGTCTATCTGATCCCACCGAATTAGCATTAAGCTGTCTTTTCCCCGGGCAACAAGACAAAATAAAAGATTTTTAAAAATTTTCTTTAAGATCTCGGTTATCCATATATTGTGCAAAACTTTTTACCAAACTACGTAACGCGTTTGGTGTGAGGCCCATAAGCACCGCATCATCTGCGTAAAGCTTCTGGCACAGGGACTCGTTCGATAGTTCCCTTGGCCAAGAGAGACTTAACTCCCTGGCAGAGAAGGGCCAAGTGATCCTTCGACATGCGATGGAGTGTTGGTGGCATGGGGGGGGGATAGTCTCGAAGGGGAGAAAGTAGCCCCTTCGGACTATCTGCAAAACTCACCTGTCCGACGTGATGTTGTGCCAGTGGGAGTGGTGATGGTGGATCCTGCCACCCACTGGCAGCTGATGGCCCTGAAAAGTCGGACTAGGAAAGTTTGGAGGCTGTGCAGGGGGGGGGGGCATTGATGGTAGTTCGCTCGCTGGCCCCCCAGACCCACGATGCTGGGTTCCACGTCCCTGGCCACACATAGGCTGGGTAGCCTGCGCGGCCCTGTGGCTCTGGGTGGAACGTGGAGGGGCACACCTTCCGTAGCCACGTAAGGGGGGAAAGGCATACTGCATTGGGCGAAAAGTTGCTGTGATGCCTAAGGACCTAGCTGTGGCCCTAGAGTCCTTGAAGCGCTCAAGCGTGTTGTCCGCCTTATCATCAAGCAGGCAACGGCCATCAAAGGTCATGTCCAAAAGTGTGGACTGGACATCCCCAGAGAAGCCAGACGTTCTCAGCCAAGCGTGCAGCCTCACTGCAGTCAATCTCTTCCTCAAGATGGAGGAGTTCAAAATGCTCACTCTGGCTCAGGTCTTGCATGCCCTAGACCAAGTAACCTGGATGGTAGCGTTGGACCTGCAGGATGCGTATTTTCATATTCCCATCCTGCCAGGACACAGGCGTTACCTGCGGTTCAGGGTAGGCCGCGAGCACTTTCAGTTTACCGTGCTCCCCTTTGGCCTTACCAGTGCCCCTTGGGTGTTCACCAAGGTAATGGCGGTGGTCGCAGCTCATCTGCGCATATTAGGGTATCAGTCTTCCCCTACCTCGACGACTGGCAGGCATCCTCGCGCCCCAGGATGTCGTCTCCCACCTTCAGACTATAGCAAACCTTCTGCAATCGCTGGGGTTCTCTATCAATGTGCCAAAGTCACACCTGACTCCTTCTCAGAAGCTCCTTTTCATAGGAGCTGTTCTGGACACAGTGTAGTTTCGGGTTTATCCTCCCGAGCAGAGTCCAGGATATTCAGATTATGGTTCCGATGTTTCACCTATATCCTGGATTTCAGTGAGACTGACTCTGAGGCTGTTGGGCATCATCGGCTCCTGCAACTTGTTGGTAAGACACTCCAGGTTGTGTATGTGGACTCTGCAGTGGGACTTGAAGTTCCAATGGGCACAGCATTGGGGGAAATCTCACTGACGTGGTTCAGATCTCGGGAGGAACTGCAAAAGATCTGCAGTGGTGGATAACGAACTGTGATTGCATCAAAAGCAGACCCCTCTTCCCTTCCCCAACCAGATCTCACAATTGTGACAGATGCGTCACTTCTGGGATGGGGCGGCCGCCTGGGAGAGGTGGCGATCAGGGGTCACTGGTCTCTGGCAGAGACGGGCTCCACATACATTTGTTGGAGCTTTGAGTGATTTGGCTGGCATTGAAGGTATTTCTTCACTCTGTCAAGGGGAAGCTAATGCAAGTGTTCACAAACAACACCACCGCAATGTGTTACTGCAACAAGCAAGACGGGGTGGGGTCATGGACCCTTTGTCGAGAGGCCCTGCATTTCTGGACATGGCTGGAACAGCAGGGCATAACCGTGGTGGATCAACAACTGGCAGGTTCGTTGAACGCCAGGGTGGAGAAACCCAGTTGTTGATGCCCAGCGTATCATGAGTGGACTCTCCAGTCGGAGGCGGCGCGAGGTCTCTATCAGCAGTGGGGAGAGCCTTGGTTACATTTGTTCGCCTCCGAAGACAACACGTAGTGTCAGCTGTACTTCATGCTGGAGTTTCCAAGGCTTCTATCACTAAGCAACGCTTTTTGTCGCGTGTGGAGCTCAGGCCTGTTGTACGCCCTTACGCCCATACCACTCCTGGCCAAGGTTTTGAAGAAGATCAGGAGCAATGAGCCCAAGTCATTCTTGGGGCTCTGGACTGGGTGAGGGGAGTCTGGTATCCAGAGCTTCTTAGAATGAGTGTCGATACTTCGATCAGACTGCCTCTTCGGGGTGATCTTTTGTCGCAGCAGCAGGGGAGGGTTCTCCACCCGAATCTGTCAACTCAGCACCTCCATGCGTGGAGATTGAGCGGCGACAGTTGCAACGTTATCTTGGCGGCCAGGTGGCCCTCCACTAAGCCGGTATACGCCAGCCGTTGGCAGAAATTTGTATTATACTATACAGAAAGGTCCATTGACCCTCTTTCAGCTTCTCTTTCTACTGTCCTTTTATTCATTCTAACCCTTGCCCAGCAGGGGTCTGCCTTGGGAACTCGCAAGGATTACCATTCTCCTCTGTCTGCTTTTTTACAGCTGCCAGACCAGCCCTCTCTCTTCAAATCTCCGACTGTAAATCGATTTCTAAAAGGGACTCACTTCTTCCCACTCACGACCATTGTTATGCCACAGTGGGACCTTAATTTGTTCCTTACCTATCTGATGTATGCTTCCCTTTGAGCCTTTGCACAATTGTTCCCTCCCGCTGTTGACCATTAAAACAGCCTTCTTAGTGGCAATTACATCTGCCAGGAGGGTGATTGAGTTGCAGGCGTTATCCTGCTCGCCCCTTTATCTTATGTCCTTTCCGGACAAAGTAGTGCTTAGCACCAGGGCATCCTTCCTACCAGTGCTTAATTTGAAAAATATTAAGTGCCAGGGCTCTGAGCAGGAGGACACAGCAGCTTGCACCACCCATCGCCCTTGCCAAAACAACTACTAACCATCTCTCGCACATGTGAATGCAACAGATCAGATTATTTCAGGTCACCAAAGCTAAAGAAATGGCTGGGGAGGCAGGTATGAGCAATTTTAATTTATATTGTATTCCTAAACAACTGTTGTTCTGCTCAACGCTACATTAGATGAGCAGTGCCACCATGTGACAAACGGTTCTAAGTAAGGTGTTGACAATTAGGTGTCGGTGCAGGGCACCGGAAAGCACTGGCTCAAATGGAGCACTGTTTCCTACTAAAGGTCGTAATCCCATTTCATCTGGGTCAGTCCATTACTTTGCCCACCTTCTTTGCTCCTCTGCATACCTCTAAGAGAGGAGCGTCGCCACCCACTGGACCAAAAAAGATCAATGTCGTTCTACCTTGACCGCACAAAAGAGTTCCCGGTGGATGACCAACTCTTTGTGGGGTACATGGGAGCAAAGGAGGGAAGGGCAGTGCAGAAAAGGACCATCTCTTGCTGGGTCGTTCTCTGTATCTAGATCTGTTATGCCTTGGCAAAGAAGCAGCCCCTTGATGGATAAAGAGTACCTTTCCACCAGGGGAAAGGCTGCGACTACGGCCTTGACTCAGGGTGTCCCAGTCCAAGACATCTGTCATGCAGCGACCTGGACTTCTTTACACATGTTCGCAAAACGTTACTGCCTGGATGGTCAAGTGCACAGGGACAAACATTTCTCCTGTTCAGTCCTGCAAGACTTCTTAGTTTAGGATCTCAGTCCGCAAACCACCGCCGGGATGGTATGGCTCAGGTATCTGATTCAATGGTAAGGAATCTGCAGCTAGAAGTCTCCATCAGATGAACAAGTTACTTAACTTCGGTAACGCATTGCCGGGTAGTGACTCTATTTAGCTGCAGATTCCTAACAGCCCCTTCCATGCCTCCCCGCTGTGCGGACTGATATTCTAGGGCTAGGGTTGTTCTCCTTTTCAGGGCCCTAGTTTTGCACAGGACTATCTCAGTTACTTTGTGGCTCTGCGCTTCTGGCATGGAAAAAACGGACATCCGCATGCCTGGGTGGCGCCTATGTAGGCACCTTGACATCATAACCGACACTAACAACGCCGACGTCACACGAAGCTGAATGGAGCCACCCGACGTCGCGCGCACGGGGTATTGCGCAGCAAAAGTTTCTGGATCCAGTCTGACGCCTGGATAATTCAAAGGTAAGGAATCTGCAGCTAGAGTCTCTATCAGATAATGCATTACCAAAGGTAAGTAACTTGTTTTTCAGTGTACCAGCCCTGTAATGGAGCAGTAAGCTCAGTTCCCAACGCCCCATTAGTCTTGTCATATATCCCGCAATCTGGCCTAAGGGTACAGAATTCATATAAGCAGCCACACTCGTCTTCCGCCTCTCTATGAGCTTTCTTTCTGTGTCAACTAGATCATACAGGACCTGGCGTAACTGTTTTTAATTAACATTTTGATGCATCTTGTAGGAGAGTAGGATCTGCTTACTTTGGTTACCCCCACTACTTTTTGCTAGTGTTTCACTGTTTTTCGACTTTAGTGTGGCTGGGGCCCTACTAACCAGGACCCCAGCCTAGCTGCTTCCTCTCTAAATTGATTGCTTGTACATTAGGTACACTCCAGATTGGTTACTGGGTTACCCTTGTGAGTCTCTTGTATATGGTACCTTAGGTACTAAGGGCATAGGTACCCCAGAGGCCTACCAGGGGCTGAAGCATGTATTATCCCACCCCTGGGAAGCCTTCCAAAATGGCATCACAGGTCTGCTACTGCAGCCTGGGTAAGGTGGTGCTGACACCACTTACTAAGATATAGGTTACCTATATCTACCTTATATCACTGCCACATATAAACCTTTAAGCCACTCTTATGGCAGGCCTTGACAACCCTGAAGGCATAGTGCTTGGTTTTGTGTGAGAGGGTGCCCATGCATGAGCAGGACCACTCTGCAGCTTTCGGAATCACTTCTCTGTAGCTGTTCTGAGATGTAGCCAGACCATATACTCTTAAAGGCATTATAACCTCGGGGTTAATGCTAACTTTGCAATGGCTGCATGGAACATGTCGTGTTTGGTGTTAAACAGGTGGGGGTCGAATTCCACCCTTCTAGAGGAAGAAGACATGTATACACTTACTTAACCGGTAATAGTTTAAAAGAGCCCCAGCATCACAAAATGGATGCTGCAGCCACAGACATGGGTCTGACCTCCTGCTGCTGGACGAAACTTCGGCAGGGGAGGTCTGGACAATAGGTTTCCTGTCACAGGAAGGTGTAAGCACCTCCCAGACAGGCTTTAGAGTACTGGGGCTGGGTGGGTGAATTCAGAGAAAGCTTTTCAGACAGTGCTGGGGGCACACTTGGTGTCCCTGAGCATATCCCAGTTCAAACCAGTTGCAGGGGCACTCAGCCCCTGCTCTGGCGCAAAACTGGACAAAGGAAAAGGGGTATAACCACCCCCACCCTGGGCCCTCCCATAGGTGGGACCCTAGAGTTAGTTAGTCCAACCCCTAAACCTAGTATAAGTATAGGAACCCAGTCCTTAGGACTTTAGATTACCCTGGACGAAACTCTGCAACATATATCCTGGAACTTCGACATTCTATTTCGACTAGAAGACGGAAGAATCTCCCTTGAGGTCAAGGACTGACTCCCCTGTTCAAACAGGCACCAAAGAAGCATCTTCCCGGTCTGCATTTCCGAGGCTCCCGCCGGATCCGAAGGTTTTGGAACACAGGGCATGGACTACCAGACATCTCCGAGGCCTACTCGGATTCACAGCAAAGGTGAAACCTGTAGTCATCACGAGAGACATGGGACCGGAACTCCTGGACACCGTGCACATTTGCTAGTGCATCGACTTCCCGAGCTTTCCCGAAGTTGTCCATTGGGCTACTTGTAGTCCAAGCCCCGAGCACCATTTGCACCGAGGATTGTGGGCCTACACTCCACGGGTGATCCGTGGGCCAGCTTCTAGCATTTCCTCTTGAGGCTCCTTCGCGATCCCTGGTCCGTCGACTGGTGGGTCCCCACGAAAATAACTCTTCTGTTTCTTGAGCTTTCCTGGTGGCTCCAGACGTGCCCTGACTCCCCTCCAAAGGGTGAGTCCCTCAGACCTTGCTGGTCTGCACCAAAGTAAATTTTTGCTTTCTGCGTGGGATGCTGTTGCCAAGGCTTGTAGGGTCCAATCCAGAAACCGACACCGCAGCACTCGACATCCTTCACGGGACAGCTAGAATCCAGCTCCTGGTCGTCGTCGACGCCTCCTGGCCGAAGAGTCAAATCTCACCTTCTTCACCAGACATTGGTTGGCATCTTCTCTTCGCCTTTCTGGTAACTGGCTAGTGACCCAGACTCTGTCCCCTCTGCTTTCGGGTTCTTCTCGACTACGACCCAGGCTTAGATCCATCCGGACACTTTCCACTTGGTCACCTGCAGCACTTTTCAGCAGCTCGCATTGAAAATTACGACTAAACCAGACATCAAAAGACCGCTATGCACCCGGCTTCCCTGGGTGAAGTCGAGTACTCCAGTGCTGCAGTGGGTATTGACTCTAGAACTGCCTAGTTCTAAAGGGGTTTGCTCCAAGTCCTCTTCCAAGTGTCCTTCCTGTGTAATTTTCCAACCGCGACTTTCCCCATGGAAGTAAATGGTGATTTGCGGCTGTGTTTAGACACTGCACGTGTCCCCTGTGTCACTACCTTGGGTGGTTCCTGGTGGCCCCAGCAGTTCTACAGGCTCTAGGCCTTGTACCTATGTCAGTCGTGGTTTTTATACCACTTTCTTAGTATATGGTTTGTGACGCCTCTAGGGCTAATCATATATTGTGCTAATTTACTGTGTGCTAATAAAGTTTATGTAATATACTTTTGCCTCTAGCCTCATAAAGAGACTAGATGGATGAGTTTAGAATACATGCATACATATACATATATATATCTGGTGTGGTTTTCATTTCATTTGGTCATTTATGAGATTATAGACTGGTAAAACAAGCTGCTTTACATTCCTTCAAGACAAAGCCTGAAGGCTGCTCTCCACAGCTACCACTAGGATAGTTTTCTATATAGGTTGTCTTTAAACCTACCATCAATAAGGGTTGTTTGGACTGGTGCAAGGTGCCCACTAGAATAGTGGACAGCATATGCCAGGCCAACTTCTCACACATCTCCAGGCCCGTAAAAATCTGCTGAAGGTCAACTGAAAGCAGGCAAGATTCCATACTGGCAAGACGGGATCTCAGAGCCTTTGTCAAACTGAGGCAGTCCTTAATATCATAGCTGGTGAGACTCGCCTCCTTATTTTTCCAAACAGCCAGCCACAATAAGGGTGGTGGGCTCTAAAATAGTCTTCTATGTACGGGATGCCCAATTCTCAATGACAGACTAAATTAGAGGACAAAAAAGATGCCATTAAAACCCTTCTGCAAAACGTATTCTCTTTGGCCTGGGCGATATTATATTTGTGGATACCGCAAACTTCGGCCCCATATGTTGCAATGAATATACATTGTGTTTTAAAGATTTACATAATGGGGTGGAAAAGCACCCCCTCCATCAGGCTGATGTAAGCTAAGAAGAGTACCAATCGGCTTAGGGAAATTTGGCCTACAATGTGCGATACCCAAGAACCCGGGTCACTTCAGTTGCTGTCTGGAAAGTTTCGAGGTGATCTGCCAAGCGATGGTCAACACTTTTTCCCCATGCAATTTCCATAGGGATTTTAGACATGACTGCAGCCACACCGCTGAACAGAATGACACCAAATTTGGTAGAAGGGTAGATCTTGGTCCAGAAACAGTGCTTTTTGCAATTTGGTGTAAATCTATTGAGTAGTTTCTGACTTAATAAAGGAAAAAGATATATGTATATCTAGGGACGTGGATAAGGGCGGATCCACACATCATCAGTGCCGTGATCGACTGGCTGCAACCTGAGAGGAAATTTGGGCTCCCATTTTGGGCATCAGGACCCTGTTTCAAGGGGGGGGAATAAAATGTAAAAGTGATAGAAGCGACTGATGGAGGGGTCTGTGAGGGACCCCTCCTGGTCAAGAAATTATCCCAAAATGCTTTTTTGTTTTTTTAGAGCGTATGAGGATCTGCAGATCACCAGTATCCTCACAGATTCTGATGGATCTGCAGATCTAGTCCCTATTAAAAAAGAATACATACACCAGAATACCCCAGACATCAGACTGGATTAAAAAACTTCTGCTTGAGCAAAATCCTAGTGCGCTGGTAGGTGGTGTTGATTGGCTCCACATGACATCGTCTGCATCACCTATATAGGCGCCACCTCGGCGCCCTGACGTCAGTTACTTTTCACAGCTTTCCATGGCAGGAGCGCAGAGCCATGAAGTGCATAAAGTCTGGTGTGTATAGAACCAGGGCCCAGAAAGGGATCAGCCCTGGCTCGAAAATCCCTTCCGCAGTGCTGGGAGGATGGGTGGATCAGTATGGAAAATGCGGCTAGATTATGTCTCTACCAGATAAAGCATTGCTGAAGTTAAGTAACTTGCCCATCTGATAAAGACATCCAGCAACAGATTCCTTACTTTAGAACAGATACTCTAGCAATACCATCCCCGGAGAAGGGACAGCAGAAGAAGTTAAACCAGGAAGTCCTGCAGGACACAGCTGTTCAAAAGCCTGTCCCTATGGACTTGACTGTCTAGGCAGTACTGTCTGGTAAATGTGGGCAAGGATGCCCATGTTGCTGCCTGACTAATGTCAAGGACTGGAACACCACATTGCAACCCCGTGGTAGTAGCCTTAGCTCTGATGGAATGAGCTCTTAAGCCTTCAGGAGGCTGCTTCTTGGATAGAGTGTAGCAAATTGTTATACAGATGACAACTCATCGTGAGATAGTCTTCTTCTGCACCACATGACCTTTCATGATCCCAAATATCCGACAAAGAATTGATCGTCCACCTGTAACTCCTGATTGTGGTCAAGGTAGAATGACAACCCTCTTTTTGGGTCCAGACAGAAAGGCGCTTCTTTTCTTTAGAGGGGTGCGGAGGAGTGTAGAAAGGGGACAAGGTGGCAGATTGCCCCACATGGAATGGTGTTACCACTTTTGTTAAGGAAGAGGTCCTAGTGCGAAGCACCAACTTATCAGGGAAGATGGTCAGGTAAGGAGGCTTGGATGACAGAGCCTACAATTTGCTCACCCTCCTGGCAGAAGGTATTGCTATTAGAAAGGCTGCTTTGATGGTAAGCAGATGGAGAGGGGCAGTTGCAAAGAGGTTCGAACGGAGCACACATCAGCAAGGTGAGAAGCAAATTAAGTTGCCAATGACGCATGATGAATGGGGAAGATGGGAACATATGTACAAGCCCTTTACGATATCTGTTTACAATAGGGGATTTAAAAGAAGAAGGTTGGTCTGGCATCCTCAAGAAGGCAGACATAGTCAAAAGATACCCTTTATGAGTGCCCAGAGTAGAACCCTGCTGGGCAAGGGTCAATATAAAGAGAAGGACATGAGAGAGGGAAGCAGAAAGAGGGTCAGTAGACCTTTATGTATAGTATTTTCGACATTTGTGCCACCTGAAGAAGTATGCAGTTTTGGTAGAGCGATGCCCGGCTGCCAAAATCACATCACATACTTCGGGAGGAAAGTTGAATGCTGCCAACTGCCGCCGCTCAATCTTCACGCAAGAAGCCATGGAGTTGAGATGTTCGGGTGAAGGACCTTCCGCTGCTACTGTGACAGAAGGTCCTCCCAAAGGGGCAGCGTGATCGGAGAACCGATGCTCAGTTGGAGAAGCTCAGGATATTAGACCCTCGATACCCAGTCCAGACCCACAAGAATGACTTGGGCCCGGTCGCTCCTGATCTTCACACTCTGGACAGGAATGGTATGGGTGGAAAGGCGTACAGGAGGCCAGAGCTGCATTCAAGACTAAAAGCGTTGCCGAGCCAGCTCTACCTTGGAAACTCCCAACGCGCAAAACTGCTGACATTGCACTTTCTAACCAAGGCTCCACCCACTTCTGAAAGTGGCCATGGATCACCTCCTGATGGAGACGCCATTCGTAATCCGCTCAGGGCTGAGTTTGTCTGCCCTTGCATTAAGGGAATCTGGCAGGTGTTGAACCACAAGGGTTATGCCCTGCTGTTCCAGTAAAGATTAGAGACCCCGGGTCTCTTGTCAAAGGGTCCATGACACCGCCCTGTTTGTTGCAGTAACACATGGCGGTAGTGTTGTCCGTGAACACCTGAACCAGCTTCCCCCTTGATGGAAGGGAGAAAAGCTTTCAATGGCAAGGGAATAGCTCTGAGCTACAAAAAGTTGATATGGATTCTGCCAGAGACCAGAGTCCTCTGATCTCCACCAGTCCCCGATGGCCACCCCATCCCAGTAGTGACGCATCTGACATCACTGTGTGATATGTTTGTGGAAGTGAGAGGGGTCTGCCTCTGACCCAATCGCAGTTGGTCAGCCACCACTGCAGAACCTGTGCAGTTTCCACCCAGATATGGACCATGCTGGAGAGATTCCCCTGATACAAAGCCCACTGGAACTTCAGGTCCCACTGCAGAGCCTTCGTATGCCATCTGGCATGTGTCACTAGCAGGATGCAGGAGGCTATGAGGCCCAGCTGCCGCACAGTCAGTCTTAACTAAATCAACGATAGAGACTGAAACATCAGTATCAAAGCCTGAATAGCCTGGATTCGCTGCTCAGGAGGATTGGTCCAAAACTGCACTGTGTCCAGAACAGCTCTAATGAAAAGAAGCGTTTGAGAGGGAGTCAAGTGTGACTTTGGCACACTGATCGAGAACCACAGGAAAAGCAGGAGATTCGCCATTGTCTGGAGGAGGCAGACAACAGCCTGGGGCGAGCTCGCCTTTAACAGCTAGTCATCGAGATAGGGGAATACTGGCACCCCTAATCTGCACAGATGAGCTGAGACTACCACCATCAGCTTGGTGAACACCATAGGGCGCTGGTAAGGCCAAAGGGGAGCACCTCGAACTGAAAGTGCTTGTGGCCTACCATGAAATGCAGGTAACACCAATGAAAATGCAGGACGGAAATGTGATAATGGGCATCCCTCATGTACGAGACCGGGAACGAGACCTCTGGGGAGAGCAAAGTGGAGTCGAACACTGAGCCGCAAGCAGCTTTATAGACTGCTACCATAAAGCCTTCAGAGCCAATGGCCGAGCAATCAGAGCACAATGAGGAGTCGTGGTCGTACTCCAGGCCCAGAGACAAATTAAGTGTGGATCCGTCATGGACATAGCGAGGTGGCACGCGCAGCACAGTTTGAATCCAGAAATCTTCTTTGACATCTAGGGAAGAACGTAAAAACCAAAAATCGGTGACAAAACGTTGAAAAAAGCCTGTCAAAAGTGACATTGTATAGCTCTGTTCACTGATCTGCGTTAGCTGGCATGGTAAGAAAAGGACTGACGTCAGCGTGCCGATGTGGCGCCTTTATAAGTGACACAGACTTCCACTTCCAGCACGGACAATGCAGACGTCACACTGAGTCGATCAACTCCACCTACCAGCTCACAAGGGTATTGCTCGAGCAAAAGTTAGCGGATCCAGCCTGACATCTGAGAGATTCTAAGTTAAGGAATCTGCGGCTAGATGCCTCTCTCAGATACCTTTGTTTGTTTTAGTTTATTTCACAGTTTTTAAAAATGTTAAATTGTACTACGATTTGACCCATAAGTTCAATTTACTGATATACATTTTCACAAGTTTATAAAAACATTTTTTTGACACATTCATTCTTATTACATATTTAAAAAAAAAATTCTTAATTATGGTAAGTTAACTTACGTAGTCTTTCTATAAATGCAACGCACCTAGTTTTTCTTTTTAGAATTCATTTTATGGATCCGTCTCAAATCCTCGGACAAATAAAGTATCTATTTATATTGCACATATTCAATATTAAAACAACAACACATTTAAAACAAACATAAGCTATTGTGAAATCTATAAGTGAGTAACAGTGATCGTGTGGGTGTGTGAGTGGCTATATGGGTGTGGCTGTGTGAGTAAGAGTCTCAGTGGTTTTGTGGGTCTGTAAGTAGATATGTGAGTGGCTGTATGTATGTGAGTGGCTGTATGTATGTGTGAGTGAGTGGCTGTATAGGTGTGCGAGTGGTTTTGTGGGTATGTGAGAGATTGTGTGTGTGTGTGTAAGAGGTTTTGTGAGTATGTGAGTGGCTGTGTAGGTCTCTGAAGGAGTATGTGAGTGGTTTTGTGTATGTCTGAGTAGCTGTATGGGTGTGTGAGTGGTGGTGTGGGTGTGTGAGTGGTGGTGTGGGTGGGTGAGTGGGTGTATGTGCTATTTTTTAATTGGGGTCTGGGATCCAGCCGAATATGTGAGGCTACATGCAGATCTGCACGTGCTCAAAAAAACAAAACTTTTTTTTGGACAATTACTTGACCAGGAGGGGAGTCTCACAGACTCCCTCCATCAGTCCTATCGGGTTACAGTACCTCTACCCTGACCCTTACTATCCTATCACTTTTACATTTTATTTCACCCCCTGGAAGCAATGTCCTGATGCACAAAATGAAGGCTACAACTTTCCTCTAATGTTAAGACCAGCCAATCATGGCATTGATGCCAGTGCGTGCATCTTCGAATCCAGCCGAATCCATGTGCCGTAGATATGCAGAAATCTTTTTACTTAAATAACTCCAAAACTACCTAACAGATTTACACAAACATTTCTAAAATCACTATCTGGACTAAGATCTTGCTTTCTGCCAACTTTGGTATTATTCCATTTAGCAGTTCGGGCTGTAGTCGTGTCTAAAATCCCTATAGGAAATTGTAAGGGGAAAACGCGTTTTGGGACCCCTCCCTTTTTATTAGCCACAACTTGACCGATCACCCCAAAACTTACAGCAGCTGAAGTGACTGGCAAACTAGTTTAGAAAATGTCGTAAAGATTTGTCAAACGGCGCCAAAGTAATTAGCAAACCAAAAACACTTTTCATACGGAAAGTAGGTACTAACAATAAAGTAGGTACTTACAATATCAACCTACTGGCGACCGCCAGAAGGATGGAGATATATATTTTGTATATATCGTAGCAATGGAGCTCAAAATCGGTGTGATTTTTAACGGCACGCTGAGCATGAAAATATTTTGGCTCATACAATATGACCTAAACAACAGTTGCAGTGAACAACTGTAACTTGTTTTGTAATGGCTAATTTAGAAACATGTAATTAGTGTGGCAGGTTATATTCAGCAATTTTGCTGGGCACACTTTAAAGACCTCCAGGGTCTAAATAGAGGGCACACTATGTAACCTTGAATTTAGAGAGTTTTTATAACAGCATATATATGTTGTTTAATATGTTGGATACTTTTCTTTCTAAATTAATCATGTATCTACTCATGTCAATACTGCTAAATGCACAAGTTACTACTTAACGATATATCTGTAAGAGACATTAGTTAGTGATAGACACCTTACCTTAGAATATTCCCCAGGCGTCAGTCTGGATCCGGAAAGTTTTCTGCTCACCAGTACCTCTGCGCGCCAGTAGGTGGCGCCTTGTGGCTCCGCGCCCGACACTGGCGTCGTAAGCGCCGGGATGACGTCACGGAGGCTACTTAGGCGCCACCCATGCGCACTGACGTCAGTTGTGTACACAACATTCCGCGCCGGAACGCAGAGCCATGCCAAAAACCGACCTCTGGTGCATAAAACTAGGGCCCTAAAAGAGGATGACCTTAACCCTAGTAATCAGTTCGCAGAACAGGGAGGATGGGTGGGGAGGTAAGGAATCCATCACTAACTAATGTCGCTTATAGATATATTGTTACACAAGTAGCAACTTGTGCATCTGAAAGAGACACGTTAGTGATACATTCCTTACTTTAGAATAGATACCCCAGCAATACCAACCCCGGTAGTGGGTCTGTGAACAGGATCACACCAAAAAGTCACGGAGAACAGAAAGGCCAAAGAAGCCGTCTCTCCAGACCAGACTGTCAAAGCAGTAGTGCTTGGTGAATGTGTGAAGCGAGGCCTACATAGCTGCCTGACAAATGTCCTGCAAGGGAACGCCGCGTCCCAAGGCAGTAGTGGCTGCAGTTGCCCTGGTCGAATGGGCACGCAACCACACAGGAGGCCCCTTCTTGGCCAAGAAGTAACAAGCTTTGATGCACAGAACGACACACCGGGAAATGGTCCATTTGTGCACAGCCCGACCTTTTTTAGCACCCACATAGCCAACAAAGAGCTGATCATCCACCCGGAACTGCTGTGCTCGCTGCAGATACAACGTGAGCGCACGTTTTGGGTCCAGACGGTGGAGCCTTTCCTCTTCCCTTGAAGGATGTGGAGGCGGAAAAAAGGTGATGATCTGCCCGATGTGGAAAGGTGTGACAACCTTTGGCAGAAAAGAAGGACGGGTCCTTAAAACCACCTTGCCAGGATGAACGGAAAGGAGGTTTGGAAGAAAGGGCCTGGAGCTCACTCACTCTTCTGACAGAGGTGATAGCAACCAGGAAAGCAGTCTTAAGAGTAAGAAGACGTAAAGGACAGTTATGAAGAGGCTCAAAGGGAGAGCACATCAGAAAAGTCAAGACAAGATTTAAGTCCCAATGAGGCATTATGAAGGGCACAGGAGGAAACTTGTGTGTAATGCCTTTGAGAAAGCGGTTAACATCCAGGGACTTAAAAAGAGAAGGCTGATCAGGTAGCCTCAGGAAGGCGGAACTGGCAGAAAGATAGCCTTTGATAGGGCCAAAGATAGGAGAAACAGAAGAACCTCAGAAAGAGGGGCTGAAAGGGGATCCACAGCCTTTGCTATGCACCATGCCACATATCTGTTCCATCGGCAGGCGTATACCGTTTTGGTGGAGGGACGCCTGGCTGCCAGAATCACATTACAGACCTCGGGAGGAAGGTCGAAAGCCGTCAACTGTCGCCGCTCATTCTCCACGCTTGGAGGTGGAGGCTGGACAGGTTCGGGGCGGAGGACCGTCCCCTGCTGTTGCGACAGAAGATCCTCCCGAAGAGGCAGGCGGATCGGGGGATCGATGCTCACACTGAGTAGCTCGGGATACCATACTCTTCGAGCCCAGTCCAGGGCCACAAGAATAACTTGGGCCCGGTCGCGCCTGATCTTCTTCAGCAATCTGCGCAGAAGTGGTATAGGCGGAAAGGCGTACAACAGACCGCAGCACTACTTGAGACAAAAAGCATCTCCGAGTGAGTGCTGCCTTTGAAATTCCAACACGCAGAACTGATGACATTGCGCATTCTCTTCGGTGGCGAATAGAAGGTTGATATGGAGCCGGGACTCCACCGGAGACCAGAGGCCTCTTATCTCCGCCTCTCCCATGTTACCTCCCCATCCCAGGAGGGACGCATCCGTCACCACTGTGTGCCTCGGTTGGGGAAGGGTGAGGGATCTGCCACTGACCCAGTCGCGATTCGTGAGCCAACACTGCAACCGTCGTGCAGCGCCCTCCGAGATCTGGACGAAATCGGACAAGGTGCCCTGATGCTGTGCCCACTGCAGATGGCATGCGTCAGCAGCAGGATGCAGGAGGTCATCAGGCCCAGAAGCCGGAGGGTCATCCTGACAAACCCTGGACAGAGGCTGAAAGAGCAGAATCCTAGCCTAAATATCCCGGACTCGCTGCTCGGGAGGATAAACCCGAAACAGCGTCGAATCCAGAAGCGCTCCGATGAAAGGGAGCATCTGAGAGGGACTCGGTGGGACTTCGGCACATTGATGGAGAACCCCAGCAAATGCAGGAGGTCGCCGTAGTCTGGAGGTGGGAGACGACTGCCTGGGGCAAGCCCGCTTTCAACAGCCAGTCGTCGAGGTAGGGGAGGATTGACACCCATGACCTCCGATGATGAGCTGCGACCACCGCCATCACTTTTGTGAACACCCAAGGGGCGCTGGTAAGGCCGAAAGGGAGCATGGCAAACTGAAAATGCTCCTGGCCGACCATTAATCGCAGGTAACGCTGGTGGGCCGGCAGGACGGGGATATGAAAATAGGCGTCCTGCAAGTCCAACGCTACCATCCAGTCTCCAGGGCAGTCAGGACCTGAGCCAGAGTCAGCATATTGAACTTCTCCTCCCGGAGGAAGCAATTGATGTCCTAGAGGTCCAAGATGGGGCGCAGGCCCCCTTGTCCTTCTTGGGGACCAGAAAGTAGTGGGAATAACAACCACTCCCTACTTCCTGAATGGGAACATACGTGATGGCCCCCTTGGCCAGGAAGGCCGTGACTTCCTGACGGAGAAGAGCCAAATGATACCCCGACAGGCGGTGGTACCGAGGTGGCATTGCTGGAGGGGAGGATAGAAAGGGGAGCGAGTCACCTCGGCAGATTATCTGCAGCACCCACTTGTCCGATGTGATTTCGTGCCAGTGGTGGAGGTGATGACGAACCCTGCCTCCTACCGGCATAAGGTGCTCCCTGAAGCCCGGATTAGGAAGGCTTGGTGGTAGAAGCAGCGGGTGTAGAGGTGGACTGACCTGCCCGCTGGTTACCTGACCTGACCCTGCGGTAGCCGCGTCCATGGCCACGCTGGGGCAGGTTCTGCGCAGGCTTCGAGGAGGAGCGCGTCTGGGCGCCTTGACCCCAGCCACGCCCCAGCCACGAAAGGAACAAAACCCGGTGTGGCAGGGCTCTTCGTGGAAAGGACCAAAGACTTGGCCGTGGCCCGTGAGTCCTTAAAGAGCTCCAGGGCACTATCCACCTTGTTGCCAAATAGACGGGAGCCACCGAAGGGCATGTCCATGAGCGATCTCTGGACATCAGGTGAGAACCCAGTGTAACGCAACCATTCGTGGCGCCACAACGCACCCATCGTGGAAATCGCCTTTCCCAATGAATCAGCGGTGTCCAAACCACACCAGATGGCAAACTTTTTTGCATCCTTGCCCTCCACAATCCCTTGGGATAGGACAGCCTGGAAATCCTCAGAGCACTGAGGCAGAACCTCCGCCACCGAATCCCAAACTGCTTGGGAGTAACGGCACAATAAGCAGGCGGCATTAACCGATCACAACCCCTAACTAGCTGAGGAAAACAACGTCTTTCCATATTGATCCAGCCTCTTAGAGTCTTTATCCGGCGGAGCAGAAGGAAAAGCGCTCTGCGATGTCGAGGCCTGAATGACCAGGCTCTCAGGCGTAGGGTGAGTGGTCAAGAAGGCGGGATCACCAGGCGTCGGACGATGACGCCTAGCGAGGTTCTTATCCACCGATGCCCTTGAAGCTGGCCGCAGCCAAGTTCCCAAGAGGACTTCAGTAAGGACCTCATTGAAAGGAAGCAGTGGCTCCGACGACGTAGACGCCGTCTGGAGCACCTCTTTAAGAAGGTTGGTCTTAAGGGCCACCGTAGGGAGGTCGAGATGGAGAGCCTCCGCGTCGCAACACCATAGTATAGGAAGCGCCTTCCTCCATAGTAGGCGGCGGCGAGGCACACCACGGGTCAGAAGACACATCAAGTTCACCCGCATCTTGAAGGTCATCCAAGCAATCCTGCTCGTAGTCACACTGCTGCGCTAGGGGGTCCTTGGAGCCGTCCCAGTCCTCGTCTGGCTCCAGGGTAGAACGAGCCGGCTGCGGTGGCAGGGCCGGAGCCGGAGAGGGGGTCAGCGGCTCCAGCCAGGGCCGCGCCCCAATGTGGATCCCAGGCCGTAACAAAATGTTCCGGGAACCGGGGTAGGGACGGCGGAGCCAGAGGCGGCACTGGGGCTGGAGCCAAGGGCAGCGCCAGAGCCAGCAGCACTGCACCTTGTGGCGCTGGGGCCGGAGCAGAGGGCGCTGGATCCAGTGGCTTCGGGGCTGGCAACAGAGGTGGTGCCACCAGGCCAACAGGATCTGGACACAGGACTGCGGGGCCCGCATGCGCGCTGGCAGGAGCCCGAGGCCTAAACAGGCAGTCCATGGCAGCAAGAAACTCTTGCACCTGTTCGGGAGTCGCCGACGGACCTGGGAATAGCGGGTAGGCCGCGGGACTCCCAGCCTCCGGAAAAGCCACAGGGGCGGAGCCCCCGTCCCCCACGTCCGCCTCTGGGGAACGTTGGAGAGCGAACGCGCTTCTTCGACTTTTTTTTATGGCATCGCTTACCGGAATCTGAAGGGGAGTACTTAGAGTCCGAGGAGCGACGGCTCCGGTCCTGCGAACGGCCCAGAACCCGGAGTGGTGGTGATAGGAGTGCCGGACCTCCAGCAAGTTCCGGCGCCGCTCCGGTAAAGTCTTCAGGGCCATAGCACAACAGTCTAGACAATCCCGGGAGTCATGGTCATGCTCCAGGCAGTAGAGGCAGACATCATAGGGGTCCACCACCGGCATATTGAGGAGGCACGACCCACATGACTTAAAGGCGGGCATCCCTACATGCACCAGGAGACAAGAAAGGGAGATAAAAGTCTCGAAAAAAGTGGCCAAAAATTAATCGAGGTACGTGCTCAATCCGGACCTGCGCTTTCAGCGCGGAAAAAGAAAGGAATGACATCAGCGTGCATGGGTGGAGCTTAAGTAGCCTTCGTGACGTCATCCCAGCGCTTACGATGCCAGTGACGGGCACAGAGCCGCACGGCGCCACCTACTAGCGCGCAGAGGTACTGCTAAGCAGAAACCTCTGGATCCAGACTGACGCCTGGGGAACATTCTAAGGTAAGGAATCTATCACGAACTTGTCTCTTTCAGATGTTTAATTTGTATCTGTCTATGGTCGTATGTGCATTTCACATCACTGCATTTGTTTTCATAGTATATCTTTTATGGTTATAACACAAAGAGTATAAAGTTATTTTCTAAAATGGTGTTCAACAGATTAAAACAGTCTGTTGGCCGAAACGCTTCTCTTTGTGTCACGCAGGTGATGATGGACCTGCCTAATTAAATGGATTAGTTTCTATAGTTTTTGTGTGCCTGATCCCTTTGGAAAGGAAGCTGGGTGTGTATTTATGTATATGTATGTATATATATATATGTGTGTGTGTGTGTGTGTTACCTACCCTGTAAGCGTCTGTTCTTGGCAGGTAGAGCTGTAGATTCACATGCTCTGCATACTACTGCCATTTAGTTTTCGGTCGGGATGTTTGCAAGCTGTTAATCTTCGTAGAAGTCTTTTCCAGTCACAAGGTATTGTAACTCCTCCTTTCGGTGATGGTGCACATGGGCATCAACTCCATTCTTAGACTGTTTTCATACAAGTGGGTGATGATGGAGTAAGTAAGTGCAGTACAGAGATGTCCATGCGTATGCAATGTAAATAATGCAAAACTGCAACAGCTATAGGTGCCCGGGGGGTGGGGGGGGGGGGGGGGGTATAGGGAAGGGGGGTTGGTGGGAGTGCGCACGTTACTCTACAGCTCTACATGCCAAGAACAGATTGCTTACTGGGTTAGTAGCATAATCCGTTTGAGGTGTGTATGCTGTAGATACACATGCTTTGCACAGACTATATAGCAGTATTCTCCCAAAGCGATGGCTAACCAGCTGATGTTGCAGCTCTTTGAAAGAGTGTTTTTCGCACTGCTTGGCCTACAATTGGCTTATTGATGTGCTAACACATCCACACAGTGATGTTTAGTAAAAGTGTGTGGTGTGGACTATGTTGCTGATTTACACATTTCAGCTATGGGAATGTTACCTAGAAAGGCCATAGATGCTCCTATTTTACGAGTAGAATGCACTCTAGGAGGAATAGATAAAGTTTGTTTAGCTTTAGTGTAGCAGGTTTGAATCCACTTAACAATCTATCTAGCAATATCAGATTTAGAAATGGGATTGCCTTTGTGAGGTATAGCAAATGCAACTATGTTTTGCAAAAATGTTTTGTTCTTTCGATGTAGTACAATAGTGCTCTTCCGACATCAAGAGTATGAAGAGCTTGTTTTGCTACCAAATCAAGTTGAGGAAAGACCACAGGCAACTCAACTGCTTGGTTGATATGGAAAGCAGAAACCACTTAGGGTTGGTGCTAAGAACTACCCTGGCTCTGAGAAGTTGAAATAAGGGTAAAGCTTGTAGCTCACCACTTCTCCTTAATGAAGTGAGTGCAATGAGGAAGGTGACTTTCCTAGTGGACAGCTGTGTAATGGCTCAAAAGGTGGATCCGTGAGGCATGTAAGCACAATGTTCAGATTCCAAACTGGTGCTGGAGGTACCCTGAGTGGTATTATTCTCATAAGGAGAAATAATTGTTGTCTGTTCTGCAAATATGCAGCTATTGCTGGGCGATGCCATCGAATGGAAGTGTAGGCTAAACCAGCCCGCAGTAAATGCAGGAGGTAATAAATGATATTTTGAGTAGATGCATTTAGAGGATCAATATTGCTATTAGTACAATACATAATAAATAGTTTCCATTTAACTGCATAGCATGCTCTGGTAGTAGGCTTTCTTCCTTCTTTAAGAATGGTCATACATTCTGGTGGAAAGTTAAAATATCCAAACTCTATGACTTCAGGAGCCAAAATGTTAGATTAAGCTCTTTAAGATTTGGATGTCTGACTTCTCCATTAGTTCTGAGTGAGAAGACTAGAATTGAGATGTAGGTTTGATGTGGAACTACTGACAGTTCTAAAAGTGTTGTGAACCACGGCTGACAAGCCCAAGTGGTATCTACTAGAATCAGTATGAGAGATGTTTGGCTGAGCTTCTGAACCAGAAATGGAAGGAGAGGACGAGGCGGAAAAGCGTAGGCAAATATCCCTGACCAATTCATCCATAGGGCATTGCCTTTGGATAGAGGGGCTGGGAACCTAGAGGCAAAGTTTGGGCATTTGAGTTGTCCACTATGGTGAACAGATGTATTTGTGTGAATCCCCATTGTTGAAAGTATGGAAGAAGAATCTGGGCTAAAGTTCCCTCTCGTGAATTTGTTGCCGCCTTCTGCTTATGAGTTCGGCAAACTGATGTTCCACTCCTGGGAGATGCTCTGCCAGAAAATGGACTTGGTGATGAACTGCCAACGCCAAATTGACGGAGAGAGGCGTGACAGTTGCAGGGAATGTGTCCCTCCCTGTATTTGTACATAGCAAGTACATTGCTGTCATGTTGTCGGTGCTGACTAGGACAACTTTCCCTATGAGGTGAGATTGAAAAGCTTTTCAGATATACAGCTCAACTCTCTAGATAAGGTGAGGTCAAGAGCTTTGTACCAGTTATCCCATAGACCTTGAATTGTCAAGTTGTGAGGGAATGTGTCTGCTGTTAGCATGATCTTTGGAACACGGTAGACGAAAGGCCGCCCTTTTGCTAAGTTTTGTGTGTTCCTCCACTGCAAAGAGCGATGGGTGCGACTGTATACCAACACTATATCTGTTAATTGACTCTGAGGCTGATTCCACTGACGTGCTAAGCACTCCTGTAGAGGATGCATGTGCAATCTTGCATGAGGCACTATTGCGATGCATGAAGCCATCATCCCTAGCAGTTGCATGAACATTTTGGCTGCTAAGTATTGATTGACCTGAAAATGTATTAGCAGAGATTGAATATATTCTGAATTCTTGCTGCACTGGGAGAGGCTAGAGCTGTGCAAGTGTTTAGCGTCGCTCCCAGATAAGACTGCATTTGTGAAGGCTGAAGTTGAGACTTTCTGAGCATTGACTGTGAAACCTAATTGGTAGATTAGGTCTAATGTAGTCTGAGTGTGCTGTTGACACTTTTGGTGTGAACTGGTCTTGATGAGCCAGTCGTCCAGATATGGGAAGAAATGAATCTGTTGTCTTCTGAGATGTGCCACCACTATCGCCAAACATTTTGTGAATACTGTGGGATTAGTAGTTACTCTGTATTGGAGTACCTTAAATTGATAGTGTTTTACTGAAATCACAAATCTGAGGTATTTGCAATGAGCTGGGTGAACCGGAATATGGAAGTATGCGTCTTTTAGGTTTATTTATTTGAAACGTTTTATAAAGCGCGAACATGACCCATATGGGTGTCAGAGCGCTGTCTAAAGGAATGTACGTTAGCATGAGGTAAAAGCATGAGTACAGTACAAAATGGAAACATAAGAAGTTCCTAAAAAAATAACAGGGTCATGAGGGAGTACAGGGAAGACAAAATAAAAAATACAATTGAAAAGTGATCCAAGGTACAGGCCCAAATAGTCGGAGCTGTAAAGTTCATGCAAAGTAGCATATCAAAAGGATAAGTGATGAGAAAGCGAACACATTCAGAACAAACATGTAAAAAGACTGTCAAACATGAGATGGAAGTAGATTGAAAATGGCATCGGGGTTATTGCTGTTGATGGTCATTCAGGAGAAGCCATTTGACATGTTTTTTGAATGAAGCAGTCGAAGGGCTGTGTCTGATCATGGGAGGAAGAGTGTTCCAAATTCTTGGAGCAAGACCAGAGATGGCAAGGTTGTAAATTATTTTCTTACTGATTGTAGGAGGTTTCAAAAGTAGAGTATTAGAGCTTCTTAAGTTCCAACTCGAGCCAGATAGCTCAAGTTATTTTGCCCGGCAGACAGGGGTGTTGTACTGAATAGCTTTGTGCATCAGGCAGGCTATTTTGAAATGGATCATTGCTTCAATGGATAGCCAGTTAAGTTAAATTAAGTCAGGTGTTATATGGTCATGTTATCTGGAGCCCGTGATGAGTCTGGCAGAAGCATTCAGAGTGGCTCTAAGCTGAGACAATCTAGCTTTAGATAGCCCAGCTAGGGTTACCACACCATATTTCAATTGTGAGATAACTAGGGATTGGACTGCTGACTGGATGTCCTCTGGTGGTAAGAATGGCTTGATTTTCCTTAAGAGTGTTGAGCTGATGATTGGCTCCCCAAATGGTGACACTGATGTGGGCTTGCATATTTAGGTATTTGTCCAGGGTAATACCTAAAGATCTAGCAGTCAACAACATGAGGGGTGCAGTTGAGTGCAGAAAGTTGTTTGATCCACTCTAGAGTCAGTGCTGAGTGGTTACGGGGGCAATCAGGAGGAATTCTGTTTTGAGGGTATTCAACAATAGATGATTATGAGATAGCCATTGTTGATTTTTTAGGACCGCACCATTTAGAGCTTTTACATGATCTGGAGAGTAGATCTTCAAATACAGTTAGGTGTCATCAGCATACATATGGTATTGAATGCTAGAGCAGTTCAGAATATCGGTGAGAGGTTCCATAAAATGGTTGGAGAGAAGGGCAAGAGTGCCCAACCTTGAGGTACTCCAATAGGGACAGGGGTACTAGCAGTAAGAGATTGGTTAACTTTGATTATTTGGGTACGGTTATGTAAGAAAAAGTCAAACCAGTTTAAGACGGGCCCGATAACCCCATCCTATACTGAAGAAGAGCAATCAAGTTATCATGTTTGATGGTGACAAATGCTGACGACAAGTCAAGAAGGATCAGAAGACAAGGAACACTTTGGTCAAGAAATCTCAAGGCGTCATCAATAATATGAGTTGGAGCTATTTATATACTGTGCCCCTCTCTGAAACCGGACTGCTAGAGGTAAAGTAGCTGAAAATTCTTGATGTGGTTGCAGAGCTGTGTGTGGATGCATTTCTCAACCAAGTTAGCTAAAGTCATGATGCTGGTGATCAGACGGAAATTGTTGGGTTCCGCTAGGTCGGCATTAGGCTTCTTGGGGATGGGAGTGATTTGCCCCATCTTGAGGCAATCAGGATTCTTGAATGATCCAGCCCAGAGTGGAAGAATGGTAGATTTGAAATCTTTGAGAAGTTTAGCGGGTAGAGAATCGCTGAAGTGATTGGAGGGTTTCAAAGATGTCAAAAAATGTAGCAGCTATGCATCATCTGTGAGCAGAAAGGAATTCCAAGAGGCGTTGTTTTTTGGAGTGCAAACTGTGGGATAGGAAGGTGCACTCGCTGCAGTAGGTTCTGCATACGCAAGGGAGCTCAGAGACTGCAAGTTAGGAGTGGCACGTTGCAGTTCAATTTTCTTGACTTTTCTGAGAAGCGAGCTGAGAAGTCCTCCTCACTGGGGCAGGAGGTCTTGAGTGACGAGGTAAGATTGGTAAAGTGGTTAGCTTGTAGTTTGATGATTTCAAACAATTTCTAGAGTCGGGTTTTGGTACTGCGCTGTCTAGCTGAGCCCTGAAATAGTCTATTTTGGCACTGCGAATATGTTTGTTATAAGCGATTCTCATCCTCCTTAACTGATAGAGTCTTGTAATGGAGAGAGAATTTCTCCATAGTCTCTCTGAAAGCCTAAGTTTGCGATGTTCCTCGTTACGTGAGCAATTAAACCAGGGTTTGGATTGTTTGATCGGAATCCTTTTGAGCTGCTTCGGAGAAACTGAGTCGAAAATACTTGACAGAGTTGATGTAATGATCCATAAGGTCGTCCAAGTTGGTCATTTTAGGGGGTGACTCAAGAAGATTCTTGCTAATGGTAGTTAGATAATTGATGTCTCTCAGATTGCGAACCAATTGTTTAGTTTTAAGCGGTTGTCCTCATCTGAGCATGTCCTTTTCCAAGGTGTGAAAGGAGATTTGCTGATGATCTGACCAATCAAAGGGTATAATATCATGAAGTTGAATGGTGTTGTCTCTAGCTATGATAAGGTCAAGGGTTGGGCCCTAGTTGTGGGTAGTGCCACTGCAGTCCTGGATTAAGTTGAGGTAGGAGAGGAAAGCCCTAAAGGAGCAAACTAAGGGATCATTTGTGTAATTCTAGTAAAGTTTGAAATCACAGAGGAAGATATGGTTAGGTTGATGGATCGAGCAAGAGGAAATGGACTCTATAATTTGTTCTATGAAGAGTAGGTTGTCACCAGGTGGATGATATATCGTGTGGAACACAACCTTGTCATTGTTCCAGATTTTGGTGACTAGGTGATCACAGGAGGACATCAAAGCATTCTGAGCCTGTTTCAACATGAGGCTGGAGCGATGGGTGCATGCAATGCCCCCCCCCCCCCGTTTTGTAACAGGCCTATCACACCTGATAATGCCATAATCAGGAGGGATTAAGATGTAGAGAGTTGGGGAGGATTAGTCATTGAGCCAAGTTTCAGTAAGGATCAGGAGGTCCAATTCTTGTGTGATGGTGAGTTCCGAGATATCCGCTGCGTGTTTCACTGCTGATCTGCAGTTGAGAAGCATCAATTTGATATGAGAGTTGGTAGCGGCCCCTACTAGGTGCGATGTGATGATCTGAAGTAGGTTATCCCTGTTCACAGATCTAGTGTCAACACTTGGTTCTCTACCAGGGTCAGAGGAGGTATTAGGTATGTAGATTGGGGAGTCAGAGGAGAAATACCAAGAGCCACTGTACGATAGAAAAAGTGTGAGCGTGTAATCAACTGACATCTGAGGAAAGAACCTAAAGGGCATGGAATGGTGGTTAGGAAGAGGCCGAGTCATCCAGAGTGGGCTGTGTGGATTAGTGAGATAAGACCTTTCCTCCCGGCATTGTTTAATACTTGATGGGAGAGTAGGTAGATCAGACCCAAAGGAGGGATAGAGTTTGCAATGTTCTCCATCTTCAAGGAGAAATGTAGGAGGGTTTGAAGGTTATCCTTGACAGTAAGGAGATCCTGCTTGATGTCAGTCACTTTCTCCTCAAAGAAAGGAAGACTATCATAACCAGTGTCCGGGCTAGAATAGGATAAAGGATGGGGCCCCTTATCCTCACAACATTTTCAGGGGGATACAGAAACCTGTTTGTGTTAAGTCATATTATCCACTGAGGGGGGAGGATTAGCATAGAGGGTGCCCTGACTCAGGGTAAGTGGTTGAAGAGAAAACCCTTGAGGCGGATTGGTGGAGGGCATGGTGACTTTAACCTGTGAAATGGGGGAAATAGGAGAGGAGATAGGTAGGATTGATAAGAAAGGGTAAATCACTGTATTACTGCAACAAGATTGAAGAAGCTGAACAGTCCACTAAGGAACTCTTCTCAATATATAAATCTATTGCGGTAGGGAAGCACGCTGTGGTGCCCAAGAAACTTTGCACTACGGAGGGTTGTGACCGTATTGCAGAGTTCTTTGCAAACAAGGTTACTAACATCTACAATTCCTTCCCTCAGAAGGCAGACAATAGTCCTTCATACCCGGAGGCCATTAAAACCAAAGGGGAACAACGATTAACCACCTTCGTCACCCCTCCAACTGAGGAACTTCTCCGCATCTGCGGGTCGATAAAATCTGGCTCCCCAAGAGACCCGACCACTCCCAGTCGGTTGAAGGGTAGCCTGCAAGTACTTGAACCCTATGTTCGCCACTTATTAGATACCTCCTTCAAGTCCCAGAGTGTCCCCAATGCTTGGAAGCAAGCAGTTGTACTCCCTCTGCAGAAGAAAGCCAATGTCAGTTTCGAAAAACTTGACAATCTTCGCCCAATTTCCCTCCAGCCCTATATGGCTAAAGTGGCAGAAAAAATAGCCAACGTACAACTTATGCAGTTCGTGGAGGAGGCTTCGCTACTCCATGACTCGCAATTTGGCTTCCGCCCCCGTCACTCGACGGAATCGGCGCTTCTCGTGGCGGTCGAAGCGCTACGACAGGGTGTGAATGAGGGCCAAACCATGGCTCTGATCTTACTTGATCTAAGCGCGGCATTAGACACTGTAGCACATTCCACCTTGCTACAGTGTCTGAATGAAGGTGGGGTCACAGGCGAAGCGCTTGGCTGGATCGGGTCCTTCCTGTCTGACAGGTGTTTTCAGGTCAGATTGGGTGAATGCTACTCGAAGGAGATTGAGTTGGGCCAGGGCATGCCTCAGGGCTCGTCCCTGAGCCCAACCCTATTTAATATCTATGTCTCCCCCCTAGCAGCCATCATGGAGGGACACGGTCTTCGCCTGGTGTCCTACGCCGATGACACGCAGCTGGTCATCTCCCTATCGCGTGCACCCGGCCTTGCGGCGGACATCTTCAGGAACTGCATGCAAGACCTAGCAACCTGGATGTCCGCAAACTATTTAAAGTAGAACGGTAGCAAGACTGAGGTGCTCGTGGTGGGGAGAGGGCCATCTGCCTGGGTGAGGTCCCCGTTCCCTGCCGTGAGGCCAGGAACCTTGGCGTGTGGCTGGATAAGGACCTTGCCTTTGGTCCCCAGATCAGCCGGGTGACGGGGGTGTGTTTCGGTGTTCTGAGAGCCTTAAGGAAAGTCTTAGACCTTCTCCCTATTTCTGCTCGAAGGACGCTGGTGCACGCCCTGGTCACCTCGCGACTTGACTATGGAAACCTGCTATATCTGGGGGCCACGAGCAAGGTCATGGGCCGCCTGCAAGTGCTACAAAATGCCGCGGCGCGGCTTGTACTCAGGCTCCCTAGGAGGTCACCCTCCAAACCAGCTCTACAAGCCCTCCACTGGCTCCCTGTGGAGAAGAGGGTAGAGTTCAAAGCCCTCTCCACATGCCACCGTATTCTGAGCGGTAAAGCCCCTGCTCCGCTCCAGAGTCTGGTGACCTACTATGAGCCCACACGCAATCTACGGTCCTCGCAGACTGGGCTGCTAAAGGTCCCCAGAGTAAGGAAGGCGCGCATGGGAGGAAGATCTTTTAGACACCTCGCTCCCAGATGCTGGAATGTCCTACCTCTAGAACTGCGACTAGAACCATCTAAAGTCCTGTTCAGGAAAAAGCTCAAAACCCACCTTTTCAGCAGGTAGCCTTCCGTGGGAGGGGGGGCAGCCACTTCACTTACCACAGCGCGGGGACACGCCAGTGGCGTAACCAGGCGCTTTACAAATGCCCAAAATAAAATAGGAGAGGGTTAACAGGTAAGGTACACAGTTACGAAATAGGGTTGTGTGTAGGAGAAGCATAAGAATTGGTGTTACAGGCGATTGAAAATGGAAAATCCGGGCTGGGATTGTAAGTGTTACACTCACTCACCCACCATGTCAAAGGGAGGTAACAGACCGGTTCATAGTGAGTGAGGTGGAGGGGGAGGAAAGTAGGTGGGAGGGAGCAAAGGGTTCAGCAGTTATGGGGAGAATAGTATGATGTGTACTAACAGGATTGGGGTTATGAAGTGAATTTTTAATCCTCATGAAGATTCTGTCAAAGCGATTAAGATTCAGGTCAGAGGCTTGAATAAGGATGTTATCATTATTATTTCGAGATAAGACTATTTGGAAACCGGGGGGGTCGGGGGGGGGGGGGGGGGGGTTGAACAGAGCTTTGGAATGAAGCGTAGCAGTTAAGGCTCTTATCCACTGGGTTCTTCTGGTTGTATAGAAAATAAGGCCTGTAACCGCCAAAACCTTTGCTAAGCAAAAATAGGTATCAGAAATAAGCATTTCAGGACAACGCTTGAGTAGATTGTGTTTAAAGGTCTTAGCTGCTTTCTTCGAGAGGTTGGGGTAGACAATCTTGAACACATTAAGGCTTACCCATGCCAGGAAGTCAGAGGAGCGAGTATTAGATTGACCCATGGTGAGAAATAGCGAGCAGAATAAAGGGGTAAGGAAAGACGTGTAGTGTGGACATAAAATCGCCTTGCTGTAGCAGTGGAAGGACCTGTTGAAGCATGACCATGTGGAAATGTTCTGAAAGTATATACAGATTTAATGTCTTTTGATCCAAAATTGGTCTTGAGGAGCCGTCCTTCTTGGGGATTAGAAAGTACAGAGAGTATACTCCTGAACCTTGGTGCTGTAATGGAACCGGTTCTATAGCTTCTTTTGTTAACAGAGCTTGTACCTCTTGTTTGAGAAGCTGTATGTGATCTGACAATAGTTTGTGAGTGCGAGGTGGAATGTTGGGAGGATTGCTGGTGAGCTCTAGACAATAACCAAATCCGATAATTTCTAGCACCCATTTGAGTGATGTTATGGATTGCCAAATGGGGAGAAAGTGTTGAAGGCTGCCCTAGACAGGTGTTAGATGATCGGGGGAAAGCGTAGGCAAGTCACTGCTTATTGCCTATTGGCTTTGGCCTTTCATTTTTGCTTATAGTAGAGGTTGTATCCTGTGGTCCTGACTTTATATTGCACATTGGTATGGTTTATGTAGGTACTCTGACAGAGCTAATGGTTATTTCATCCTTCTCAGGCCTACAAGGCCCAGAACTAGAGAGACTCCATTTTGATGGAGCTGAGAGGCTTCAGGGGTAAAGGTAAAGTTTATAGTTAAGGCTGTTGACTGCTAGGGGAAAACCAGTCAGGACTGCTTCTTATCGGAAGAATGTGTTTGTCTCTTGGGCCCAGACGTAACAAGCAGCTGGCCACTGCAGTTGCGCAAAGAGCTCTGGAGCTAGCACAGGAATTCGGTGGGAGGCAGCCCTCTGTTGGAAATTTCCATGAGGGGAGAGGAATCCATATTAGCGAATTGCAGGAGAGGAGGAGTGGTCAGTTCAGTTTGGTCCTTGCAGAGGAGAGAGTAGGATGTCTGCTGGAGCTGCAGAATGCAGTGCAGTTCTGGAATGGAGAAAGAAGGCAGATGATTGCTGAAGCTGAAGAGAGAGCAGTGACTATCAGCTGGGACTGACAGTTTGTCAGAGAGCATCAAAGCAGATGGAGGAGCTAAGGCTGTCAGCTGGAGCAATTGAACCAGAGGCGTGTAGCTGTGGTGACGGAGGGAGAGACAGAGAGAGCCCTGATCCCACCAGAGTCAGAGAGAAATCTTCCTTCTAATAGGTGAGGTAGTCTAAACTAGTCCCCTTTACACTTACACCTTAATCTTGTCCTTATTCCCTAGGCTATTGTATGTCTAATCCTTTTCTTTCAGCGGTGTGTTAAAAGTTCCTGTTACCCCGCAGATAACCTTGTACTGTATGCCTAATCCTTTTCTTTCAGCGGTGTGTTAAAGTTCCTGTTAGTTATAGAGACCCCGCAGATCTGTGTATGTGTATTTCATCATTGTTGCAATAAAGATGTCCCAGTTCTTAGTGAACTAGTGTGCATGTGTTATTCTTAAGATAGAGCTAACCTTTCTTCTAACCAGTTGCTGTTGAGCAACTGAAGGATCAAAAGGGAGTAGGAGCGCTTAAATCAGGGAATAACTCTTACACATAGTGTGTAAATCTTTTGTCCCCATACAGTGGAGGTAACCTTGTCTCCTAGTCAGGTATTACTGTTTGAACAGATGTTACCCCTGATCAGGTAAGTGATAGTTGAATAATTAGGGAGAGAGGAGACCTGCAACCAAGGGATAAAGTATATAATAAGTGATTCGGCCATCCCATAATATTATTGTAGTAGCAAACCCTTAGTGAATAGTGAGAGAGACTTCCCAACATAGAGACAGAGAGCTGAAGGTATTCATAGGAAAGTGGTCGTCATTGGTAAGTGGCGTTAGTGAGAGCACTGATTGTGGTCAGTGTGTAGATCTGCCGGATTGTGGATCGTGTGTGAATGAGAGCACCGGAAGGACACGGTGTGGAGATCTGCCGGATTGTGGATCGTGTGTGAATGAGAGCACTGGGGCTGCAGCCCAGAGTGTATGGCACGCCGGATTGTGTGTCGATTGAGCACTGAGGGTGAGCAGCGTGTATACCCACAGGATTGTGGCTTGTGTAAAAAGAACAGTCTTACAGGACTCTAAAGATAGAGAACAGTCTTACGGGACTCTAAAGATAGAGAACAGTCTTACGGGACTCTAAAGATAGAGAACAGTCTTACGGGACTCTAAAGATAGAGAACAGTCTTACGGGACTCTAAAGATAGAGAACAGTCTTACGGGACTCTAAAGATAGAGAACAGTCTTACGGGACTCTAAAGATAGAGAACAGTCTTACGGGACTCTAAAGATAGAGAACAGTCTTATGGGACTCTAAAGATAGATGGGCTTGAGTGAGCACTGAGGGTGATCAGTGTGTAATGGTAGATAAGCAGAACTGCCCCAGGGTAGATAAGTCTGGACCCATGTGGTCGCGAGACTATGAGGTATGAGTGTGGTGTAGGGCATGGATGTCCTTAGTAATCAGTGAGTATTCTTAGTATCCCTATAGATTTAGTGGTGTTTCTGATGATATGAGCTTGTATATTGCGAGTTCCCCATCCTCAGGTAGGTACCCAGGTGCCTGAATAGATGGTCCTGAGGAGGGAGGTGATTACGTTCCGGCTGGGTTGGAGGGGCTCTCAGGAGCTGATCCCATCTGGTCCAAAAATCCAGTCGTTACAGAAGGTTTCGGCTCTGAAGCAGATTTTTATTTCGAAACTGAGGATTTCGGCACCAAACTAGATTAGTCTTTCAGAGCGGAATGTTTCAGGTCTGAAGATGATCTGTCTCGGCTAGATCCAGAGCCAAAAGGCTTGACAACTTGTTTTGGTGCCGGGCCCGAGGGCAGGCGTCCGAAACGTCGTCTCGTGCCAACCAAGGCGCAAAGAAAGAGATGGTGCTGAAGCCTTATGCTTAGTGGAAGATTATGGGGTACAGGGGTTTTAGTACTCACGACCACCTGTTCCGCTGGAATGTCTTCGGACTCTAAGTCGATGTCTAGATCGGAATCGGATTCTGCGACAGAGAAGGCCTCCTCTTCTTCCAAAGCTGTTGCTTCATGTTTGGATTCTTCCAGTAAGATATCCAGAGTATGTTGAGTGCTTTGGCGCTGAATTTCTCGTTGTCAAGCCTGACGATCTCAAAGAGTCTTTTTCGATCGGAGCGACCGACAGGCCTCACAATCTTCTTCCTGGGGCTCTCAGGAGAGGCACAAATTGCAGGCTTGGTGTAGGTTTGCGTGAGGGTATTTGGGGCAGCACCCAGGACAGATTTGAAACGGGGTTTGTTCCATCAGCAGAAAAATGGACTGATGCTGATAGGCCTGAAGGCCGCCCACAATGTTTTCGATCGAAGATGAGAGACTTTCCCGATCTAATGGATACGCAGAGAGAGGGAAATGCGCACGATAACAATACTGTCGAGGGTACAGTGGATTGCACACCAAAAGGAACCTGAAGGACGGTTTCGAACCGAAACACAGCAATACATGTCCGAACCTGATGGAGGAAAAAACAATTAAACAATGGAGTTGATGCCCATGCGCACTATCACTGAAAGGAGGAGTCACATTACCTCATGACTAGGAGAGAAAAACAACTTGCAAACATCCAGACCCAACACTAGATGGCAGGAGTATGCAAAGCATGTGTATCTACGGCACTCATGCCTCGAACAATTTTCCATCCTGCACTAGTTCCTGCCATTTTTTCCTATGTTCCTCCAGGAGGTACTGGCATAACTCCTCCATTCCGTCCCAGTGGGCCATGTCATACCTAGCCAAAAGGCCTTGTCTATTGGCTATGCGCCAATGACTTGCTGATTGTGCAGCCACTATTTTGCCAGAGACATCTACTAATTTATACTTTGTCTGGAGGTGGTCATTCACCTGAGGTATGAGAATTTGTTCTTTTACGAGCATTGGACACAACCAAACAGTCCAATGGATGCTGGCCCTTAATAATAATTTGGTCACGATTGTGTGGAGTTCGTATTTTTTATTAACCCTGGGTGTTATGATACGTGCGTGTACAGGGTCTTTAAAAATGTCTTCTGCGTGGTGCATCATGCCTTTTAGTATTGGTAAATACAGTGTTGTCTCATGTGTGGCCCTCAATGTTTCAAATAAAAAATCTTCTTTTAAAGAATCTTTATACAAGAGTGATTCCATGGTATGTGGCTGCGCTGGCAAGTAACTCCTGATATGAGGTGTTGTCATTAGGGTATAGATCTGGGCCTGTGGGAGTATCTATATATCAAAAACATCCCATAGATGTGGTGGTAGTTGGCCATAAGTGTCATCTCCAGCCCCTGTGTCAGGATCTGTATGAGGAGACCCCTGTAGTGTAATATCAAGAGGGTCTGAACTTGGTGAAGTACTGGTGAAGATAAAGGAGGGGAATAAAGAGTGGGGTGGAGGGGCTAGTAGCTTTATATCCTGTGTTTTGTGAGCTAGGACTCTTCCTTTTGAAGAATGATATCACAGGTTTTTCTGAAATATGTCCAGTGTCTGGATTGATATATAGGTTTGTTTTGGATCTAGCTTTTTTTCGATCATTTCCAGAATTAGCTCCAGAGCCTTCTCAAGAGGATCTTTCTGTTTCAGAGGCCAAATTTTCGGTACTGAGACAGATTTTTCCTTTTTGTCCTTTGGAACCGAAGTTTTAGTGGCCGAAGGTGTGGTGTCTCGATTTGAGCCTGAGCTAGAAGGCTTGACTTGTGCTTTTGGTGCTGAGTTGGAGGGCGAGGAGTACAAAGCAAAGTCTTGTGCCTACCATGGCCAGATGGCAGTGGTGGCCCAGAAGCTTTTTGATTGGTGGAAGTGGGTATTGTGGGCAAATGGGTTCTGGGACTCACAGCACCTTGACCGTCCTGGGATTCCAGTTCGATCTCCAGTTTGGAATCGGAGTCCTGGATGGAGAAGGCTTCTTCCCCTTCCACTACGGATGCTTCCATTTCTTCCTGTTCGAAATCTTCTCCAAAGATATCGGGGGGTATCCTCGATACTCTGCCATTGCATTTTTCTTTTTAGCCCAACGATCCAGAGGGTATTTTTAGATCTAAATGAGCGACAGGCGCCACAGTCTTCGTCCTTGTGCTGCAGAGAGGCAAAGGTTACAGAGTTTGTGAAGATCGGTGCGCGGATATTTAGAGCGGCACAGAGTGGCGAATTGGAATTGAGTCCATTCCATCGGCGGATTACTTGATGTTTTCCTCAAGTGGAAGTTAGTGGAAATGGACTTGGCCTGAAGGCTGCGGTTGGAGTTTCCTGATCCAACTAGGAAAGGTTTCCAATTTTCGAAACGTGGAGGCTGGGAAACACTTTAGATATCGCTGAGGGTACAGTGGATTGCGCACCAAAGGGATCTCGAAGAACGCTCTCTAATTGGTGCATTGCAAACCACGTCCGAACCCGATGGCAGAAAGAAAACAATCTAACATTGGAGTTGCTGCACATGTGCACTATCAGCGAAAGGAGGAAGTCACCTTACCTCCTGACTGGAAAAGACTTCTTCAAAGAAAAACAAGTTGCAAACATCCGGACCAAACACTAGATGGCAGAAGTATGCAAAGCATGTGTATCTACAGCACACACACACACACACATGCCACACACACACACACTTTAAATTCACCAGTTGTGGTGTTCAATGCATAATAACGCCATAAGCCACTCCCCACATGTTTTGTTTTTTTGTAGGCAGCCTTTTTTTTTTTTTACATGCCATCAGGAATGGTGTGGAGAACAGTTGTGTTGTGAACACCATAAAGAACACATTCTGGGGCTTTTTCGTTTTACAGTTTGCTAAATCATAACTAACCTTGAGACTGCTCTTTTTAGTGAATATCATAGCTATTATGACATTCAACATTCACCTTCCATGTACCCACCCAGTGCTGTGCATGGCCTTTTGGCTAGGCCTGGACACAACCCCTTTGGGCCTGGCTTGGCGGGGATAGGACTAAGGACCTGCTTGACCTTGCACTGGACTTAATTTGCAAGCGGTCTGTCAAATTACATGCAGATTCATCAAACAGCTCCAAAGGCATCAGTACATTCTTTGTCCACCTAGAAAATCTGCTAAAATGTTTCCATAATTAACTGAAAGCTAAGCTTGCTGAATGTCTGCCACATTTTTTAATGGAAACAGTGACAAATTTATAAGGAAATATACACTTCATGTCCTCGTCCTTTAAGCTTGCAAGCAGCTTCTTCCCCTTCGATGAACCGGAATGACATTGCAAATACCAAGCACAGGCTCACTATCCTAAGTCTCTGACACTTTGGATCAGCATCAAATGTGCCAAAGTCATGCTTGAAAAAAAAAGGTTTTAAAACCTACCCTAATAATTTTGCCGCTCCACATTAGATCAGCATGAAATACCAGTACTGGGCTTAATTTGCTATTTTCCTGCTACATTTAATACAATGCTATTAGCAAATGCCAATTCAATTAACAAATGTACCCCTTTTTGCTGCCTCCCCCTTTTTAGGTCTCGGCCTGCGTAGGCTGCGCTTGCGCAGTCTCACTGGCGAGATCTTATGTTTTCCAGATTGGGGCTTGAACCCACCCCTCTTCTCCATTGGCTGGCCTCCTAAATGCTGGCCAGCCATTGGAGAAGACGGGCGTCTTTCCATTTAAGCACCGTCTTTTCGGGATTGAGGGGTGTGTTTTTCGTTTCTTTCTCTCCTCTTCATTGGGAAGAGGAGAGAAAAAAAAAACACGCCCCCGAATCCGAAAATGACGGGGCGTTTCTCCGAGGCATTTCTGCTTGACCTCGGAGAAACATGGTGCTGTTCATGGCGTGGTCCGCTTTCCAGCCGGAGCTCATCTCCGAGTGGCAGATGATACCAATGTCTCTCCTATTTTTTTTACTTATGGGGCAGGGGCTTCGCGTCGCATCAAATGGCAGCCCCTTAGCCAGGGATCATCAGCGCGCCAGGCCTCGACTTATAGCAGGGGGAGGGTATGGAGCAACAGTATTGAAGGGGTTGAGTCCCCGTCCCCTTTCTCGCACAGCACAATGCCTCAGGATCCCCGCAGAGGCGCCCACTCGCTGCACGGATGAGCTTCTGCTGCCAGGGGCTGCTCGCCGAACGCCTCAGACCCAGGCCTCATCTCCGCAGCCTCTTTACTATGATGCATGTTCTGCCTATCGCGGGCCCAGCCTCTGCGATAATTACATTCACCCCAGTTGTCAGGGCGGTGCGGCGACCCAACCACAGATCTCGTGCCACCGCTCACCTTCTGGGTCCGCCGATGCCGCTCCGCCCGCTACAGGCGTCACAGGAGTTGTCAGAATGCTCGAGTCCCTTCGCAGAGGCAGTATGGATGCTAGTCCCAATTGCCACCCTCCCAGTGCCACCGCTACTTAGAGCGAAGTCACCAGCAAGGGGGAAAAGGGGAAGTAGATAAAGAGAAGAGACACTCTGTAAGCTGCTGTCACCCACACTGACGGTTGGATTCTTCTGTAGGACTCTTCCGTACTGTTCTAAGGTGCCTAATACCAGAGGAGGGGAGGGAGAGAATAAGACAACAAACCCACTTCTCTATACAACTCTATGTACTTAATTAAAGCTTATCCTACCAGCTGCTTCCAAAGTAATCGCTACTCTTCTATGCTTGATAAATGATGTTTTGCAGTTAGCCTACTTTCTAAGGAGGAAAAGAGCTATGATTACTTACTATCCTCAAATACTGTTCTGGTCTAATTATCTATTCCTACTGGTAAATACCTGAAAGACTTTCTGCAACAACCGGTTCTTTGATTAGTCCAAATTAATATCCAAAAGGCTACATAGTTTGCAGACTTTGACCAATGACAAACCTCCTGGTAGCGCACAAAAAGGTCCAGGGTAGGCAAGAGGGGAAGGAAAAGATAGGGCAAGCACAATAGAAGGGATAGATATTATTGGTCAATTAGCGCTACGGAGTACTTGGCAACAATGCTCGTCTTACTGTCGAATTCTGGCTTCAGCTTCTGAATTCGTCTGTCGAAATGCTGTGGAAACGAAATTGCCTTTCACGTAGACTCCTGCTTCGGACTGACTCTGCTGCTGCACTTTGTTCCCACAACCTCGGAGACTTTGCACATTTAAGATGAACGAATGCTGGAAACGAAGCTCTCTTTTGACATAGAATGACTGAGATTCCGTTTTGATCCTTTACTGACTAAACTTAACTATTCTTCCAAAACCACCAACTCCAGTGTGTGTGCGTGGCTCTGTGTGTGTGGCTCTGTGTGTGTGGCTCTTTGTGTGTGTGTGGCTCTTTGTGTGAGTGTGGCTCTGTGTGTGTGCGTGGGTGCAAATGCAAAAAGTTTCCCATTTGCAAGAGATTAAGCTATTGGCATTGTCAATGACAATGCCATTTATTTATCTGTTTTCAAAACCAACACATAAATACAAATTTTGTCATTTACAATGCCAATCGCTCTAACTTTTGCAAAGGAGAGACCATTGCATTGTAAATGCTTGTTTAAGATAGCAGCAAGGTTATAAGCATAACATTATTTTTGCCTGGGTACCATTGTGAGTTGACAGGAGGCCCTGGCCTGGGGCAAAGACATTTGTAGCCCGGCCACATGTGCCCTACTCCTGCAGTGTACACTTTTTGGCTATCCCATCTTTGTCTTTTTTGGCCTCTTTTTCTCTTTCTCCATCACACAATTTCTGATTCTTTTTTTTATATGCGGTGAAGGTCATCAATCACATCTGAGCCACAATTTTTTCAATTTACTAAATTGCTGAAAAATCCACATTACTGAAATGACAGCCACTGTATCACATTTTGATTCACGTATCATATCATGCAATATTTCCGGGTATACCCATTGCCACGCACCTAGGGTTGCACACTTCTCATTGTGAACCCAGTCTCCCTCCCATTTGCTGTAAAACTTCTATTTCTACAGTGCAGAAACTGCAAATCGATTAAGATGACGATGAAAAAACTTCTCAGTGCCCTTATCCAGCCAGTCACATTTGTCAAAAAATTCATACGTGGTTCATTGGATTATGAATCACTAACTGATAATTTAAAATGGCAAAGATTTTAAAAAGTGTTAAGCGTTTGAAACCCATCTGCCATTTTTTATTTTTCAAAGCTCACATCTCCAAAATTACAGAACAATTTAAATCAACCCAACAAAAATATGCATTCTAAGCCAAGTTCTACTTTAATGGCAATTCTGGTGCAATACAGTCAGTGGTTTTGGCTTTATGCAGATCAAAGTTTTCTGTGGGAACTAAAATGTGAAAACATACCATTCAGATCTTTTCAGTTTTCCACTGTACAGATCTATATGAAAATTGGTATGCCAAACCTTAACTGACTAGGCTAAGCAAGTGAGAAATGTGGTACAGATCCATCCATTCATTCAAAATTCTAGGCCAATAAAAAAATGCCTTTTGAATGGAAAGTCTATCTAAATCATAAAAAATCAAGATACTGACTGTAGTTATAGTTCAGCCACAATTCCGCTTCACAGTTTTTTTAATGCCAATACCTTTAGTGTGATCTGCACAGAAACAAGTTAAAAGGGGAATAAAGAAAAACATACGTATTTCTAATTCAAGATGCCACCGAAAATGCTGCTCTCTGCTACAACAAAATCCACTGAACAGATGTATTCCAAACATGGCATGAAAGTAGAATTTTGCTTACACAGCATGTGTTTTCTTTTATTTGGATGTAAAACTATAAATTACATTCTGTGATATTAGCACGTAAAAAATGTGCTAGATGGACAATGAAGAGTTAGAATTTAGGGAGATCTTAACCATTTAAAGTTGCCAGTAAAATACTTGAGTAATGTCAAAAGACATTAGAATTTTTAAGAAATGTGATTGGCTGATAAAGGGCTTCAAATACTTTTTACCAGCATCGTGAAATTTGTGAATTAGCAAAACCTTGTGCCTCAGAACTAATTACACAGAACAGGGAGGTACAGAGACCAGTTATAAGCCACAAGTAACAGTAAAGAGGCCCAGGGGCGTGGAAAGCCTAAAAGAACAAAAGTGAAAGATAGTACACTCTGGTATTCACACAACACCTAGAGCAGGGTTCTCAAATGGCGGTCCTGGAGGGTCGCATCCATGCCAGATTTTTAAGAGTACTACATTTATCTAAATATGGATACACTAAAAATATGGCATCGATCGGGCCCTCCTGGGACGGCACCGGAGAACCCTGATCTAGAGCGCCCTGCCATTATTCTATCATCAGAACAGATGCCATTTACCGAAATTCAATAATTCCTGATACTATGGGTATTTCATGCACATCAAAAAAAGGAAGCGAATAACCATAAGGAACCACTGCTATCAAGACTTAAGGACAGACAGAGTGAGGGTCATTGATCCAACACTATCTGTGCATGGCCAAAGGACGAGTGCAACAGGAGTCGGCACTGTGGTGGGTTGGGTGTAGCCCTGCAGAAGGAAACTTCGATATAGTAGGAGTAGTTTCTGTCCTGTAACTCCAGTTCTGTAGTAGGGGTATCTCTGTTATAGTCATAATCTAGTGAATAGTCCCGCCCATGTGCGTGGACCCCGGCAATCAAAAATAATCTCTTAAGTTGTCAACATAATGCAGAAACTGCAAAGACACTTAAGAGAGAATTTAAAGACAAATAATGCAGCCTATATCCACAGGCTACACTGTCCAGTACTTCAACCAGAAATTCCACCAAAAATCACCACACACAGCACAGCCTGCTAGTTTCTACCATAGAGAAACTTGCCTCCCCCAGTCAAAGACCCAGGAATGATAGAGAGGAAGGTAGGGACAGACAAGCCCCATAGGCTGCCATTATGTGGCTTAAATAGGATACTGTGCCTTTAAGAGAACTTTCCAGAACTTCTCCCAGTATCCCAGAATGCATAGCAGGTCCCTCTACTTTCAGTTCTTTTTGAAGGCGAAGCATGCCAGACCTGTCGCATTCTTTACATGATGAAAATCTCCACCGGGGAGGAGGGCGGGCGCTTATGACTATAACAGATACCCCTACTACAGAACTGGAGTTACAGGACAGAAACTACTCCTTCTGTAGTAGGGGATCTCTGTGTATAGTCATAATCTAGTGAATAGAATGGCAAGCCCATCCCCACACCAAAGCGGCGGTAGAGAATAAATACATAACGCCACTACTGTGCGAACAAATTCCGCAGCGAAGCCTGCCCAACCTGAGCGTCTGCCCTGGCGTCAGTGTCCAGGCAGTAATGCTTAGCAAAGGTATGAACCGACTTCCAAGTGGCTGCCTTGCAGATTTCCGCAATCGGCACATTACGGAGCAGAGCCGTCGTGGCAGCTTTGCCCCTGGTGGAATGAGCCTTAGGCTTACCTCCTAAGGTCTTATTAGCCTTTTGGTAACACAATTGTATGCAGGACACAATCCACCTAGAGATGGACTGCTTCGAGGTCGCAAGACCCGTCCTGACCGACCCATAATTGATGAACAACTGGTCAGACCTACGAATATCCTTGGTTTTATCCAGATAAAATTTCAACACCCTCCTAACATCCAGGGAATGGAGAGACTTCTCCGCTGGGGATGAAGGGTTTTGAAAAAACGTAGGCAAAGTTATCGTCTGGTTGACATGAAAATCAGAAATAACCTTGGGAAGAAATTTAGGGTGAGTACGCATAACAACCTTAGCAGCATGAAATACAGTATAAGGTTCAGTACAACACAACGCCTGAATTTCACTCACCCTTTGCGGGCCGATGTAATGGCCACGAGGAACGCCGCCTTCCAGGACAGGTGCTGCAACGAAGCCTTATGAATAGGCTCAAAAGGCTCCTTCATCAATCTGGACAGCACCACATTCAATTCCCATGAAGGCGAGGGAAGCCTGACAGGAGGGAATACTTTCTTCAAACCTTCCAGAAAATCTTTGATCACAGGGATCTGGAAAAAGGAAGTCTGTGAAGGGCATTTCCTGTAGGCAGTCAATGCAGCAAGATGTACCTTAATGGAATGGACATTAAGGCCAGACTGCGCCAAATGTAAAAGGTAAGGAAGGATGACATCTTCCTTGCAGGTCGTAGGATCATGGTTCTTAGACTGGCACCAGATACAAAACCTCTTCCACTTGTAAGCGTATGAAGTCCAAGTGGAAGGTCTCTTAGACTCCTTCAGTATGTCCATGCAGTCATCGGGCAGATACAGATGGCCATATTGCACTATCTCAGGAGCCATGCCGCCAAACTTAAAGACGAGAGGTTGGGGTGTAACATCCGTCCCCCGAACTTCGTGAGAAGGTCTGGCCTGCACGGCAACCGTATGTGAGGAAGGAGAGACCGGTGAAGTAGGTCCGTGAACCACCACTGCCTGGGCCACTCCGGGGCGATGAGTATCATCCGAGCTCTGGACCGGGCCAGCTTGATGAGTACCGCCGGAATCAGGGGAATGGGAGGAAAGGCGTACAGAAAGCTGTTCGTCCAGTTGATCCATAACGCATTCCCCAGCGTCCCTTGTTGGAAGTACCTGGAGGCGAAGTCTCTGCACTTGCTGTTTTCGGCGGTGGCGAACAAATCTACGTCTGGAGTTCCCCACCTTGCGAAGACTTCTCCTAGTACTTCGTCGTTTATGACCCATTCGTGGTTTTCCTGAAGCAGCCTGCTCAGTGCGTCTGCCTGAACATTCTGCACACCTGGTAGATGGGTGGCCGTTATCGTCAGTCCTCTGGCTAGGAGCCAGTGCCAGATCGTCTGCGCCTCCTGAGACAGAGTGCGCGATCTCGAGCCCCCCTGCTTGTTGAGGTAATACATCGTGGTGGTATTGTCCGTCTGTACAAGCAGAGAGTTGGTCTGGAAGGACGGAAGAAAGGCCTTCAGCGCCAAGTGAACAGCCCTGAGTTCCAGGAAATTGATGTGATACGTGGCCTCCATCGGTGACCACGTGCCTTGAATCTGTAGAGTCCCGGAGTGCGCTCCCCATCCCAGAAGAGACGCATCCGTCACGACAGTCTGCTTGGGTATGTCCTTGTGAAAGGGAACCCCTTTGAGTAGATTCTCCTCCGAACACCACCACTTCAGAGACTGAAGAGCATGCAGCGACAGTCGAATCTTGTCGTCCCAAGAACCTCTCCTCTGATCCCACTGGTCCTCCAAGCACTCCTGCAACGGTCTCATGTGCAGCCGTGCGTGTGGCGTCAGGAAGATACAAGAGGCCATCGATCCCAGTAGAGAAGACACCGTCCTCACTGTTGTAGATGGAGACGTCATGAGAGCCTGAGCCTTCCGAAGGAGTGATAATCGTCGCTCTTCCGAAGGAGACACGCTTGTTGACAGCGTATTGATGGAGGCTCCCAAGTACTGTATGCATTGGACCGGAGTCGGGACAGACTTGGCCATGTTGATGTGCAGCCCCAGCTTGTTCAAGAGAACGCACGTCCTCTGGAAGTGTGCTCGCGCTTCCGAGAAGGAGGATGCCTTGATCAACCAATCGTCCAGGTACGGGTAGACAAACACCTTGTTCTTCCTCAGGTGTGCCGCTACCACCGCCATGCACTTCGAGAATGTTCTCGGCGCAGACTTCAGTCCGAATGGGAGTACTGTGTATTGATAGTGATTGGTGCCGACTTGGAACCGCAGGAACTTCCTGTGTTTGTGTGCAATGGGCACATGGAAGTAAGCATCCTGTAGGTCTATAGCGCAAAGCCAGTCTCCCTGTTGCAACTGAGGGTAAATCTGATGCAACGACAGCATGCGGAACTTTTCTCTGCAAATCCATTTGTTTGCCTGTCGCAAATCCAGAATGGGCCTGAACTCGTTCTTGTCCTTCTTGCGAACCAGGAAGAACCGGGAGTACAGACCTCTTCCTCTCTGAGACCGAGGTACGTCTTCTATCGCCCTTTTCCTCAACAGGATATCCGCTTCCGCCTGAAGCTCGCGCAGCTGAAACTGCGAGCTGACCGGGGGAATAGCTGGAGGAGGGCTGGTGAACCGAAGACTGTATCCATTGCAAACAATATTCAGCACCCACTTGTCCTGAGTAATTTTTCTCCACTCTGCCAGAAAAAGTTGGATGCTTCCCCCTACCGGAGTGGGTAACGGATCCGGGGGAAGTAAGTTCCTAGGGCCTAGACCCAGCCTGGCCCTTGGGCGCCGGAGCCGACTGCTGGCCTCCCCTGCCCTTCTGCCGCTTCTGAAACGGCTTCCGGAACTGCTGCTGCTGTTGCGAGTGACCCGAAGCCTGTCCTCGTCCTCGGCCTTGTCCGCCGAACCGCCGTTGGAAGGGGCGGTACTGCTTCTTGGTCTCTTTGGGCTTTTCCAGGCCCACAGCCGTCAGCGTTTCGGCCTGCGCCTTCATGCGGGCCATTTCATCATCAGCATGCTTTCCGAAGAGGGTCTCACCGGAAAACGGCAGATTGGCCACCCTCTGCTGTGCGTCCGGTTTCAGGGACGTAAGCCGGAGCCATGCGTGGCGCCGTTGGTTGATCCCGTGGCAAAATCCGTGAGCCGCCAACAGGGAAGAGTCCGCAGCCGCGCTGATTATCTGGTTGGCCACCAGCATCCCCTCACTCAGGACTTCCATGAAGTCTTCACGCTGCTCCCGGGGCAAATGCTCGGCAAAGCGCTCAAGGGAGTCCCAGAGGGCGCGGTCGTAGCGACCCAACAAAGCCGTGGCACTCGCCGCTTTCATGGAGGTCGCGGAAGTACCACAAACTTTCCTCCCTGCCGAGTCCATCCATCTTGATTCCTTGTCCGGGGGAACCGTGGAGGTCGGGGTGGTGGCATGCTGCTTGCGGGCCGCCGTGACGATGAAGGAGTCAGGCGGAGGCTCAGCTCTCAAAAAGGCCGGATCCGAGTCGGGAGCCCGGTACTTCTTTAGTAATCTCGACGGAGCCGCCCTCGTCACAGCCGGGGTGAGAAACAGAGCCATAGCAGGTTCTTCCAGGCCCGGCACCAGGGGCAGGAGAGGACGAGACAGATGCTTCTGATGTAGCGTCTCGAAAATGACCGATGTCTTCGGTGTAGGCACTGTCAGGGATATGCCGAGCTTCGCCGCGCCCCGCCCCGCAACAGTACGTCCTGAAAGGCCACCAGGTCATCTATCGGGGACACTCTGGTGTCCGGTGACCCCGATAGGGTAGGTGAATAATCCCTGGTCCCAGAGGACCTCGTGTGTGAGCGAGACTCGCGCCTCCTATGGCGGTGCCTCGATCTCGTGGATGATCTGTGCCTCGATCTCTCCTTCCGCCCAGAGCGAGAGCGAGACCTGCCAGCTCGTGGGCGCTCCTTCGGTTTGCGCGGAGGGGTCTTCCTCGGCTCATCACGAGGTGTCTTCGGTTCCTCCCGGGGTTTCGGTTTCGGAGTCCCCTTGGGAGGAGCAGGCAGGGACGGCAGGGAAGTGGACCTCGGCGGAGGAACCTTCGGCTGTGGTGCGGGCCCATGCGGAGGGACCGGAGGTGGAGAAGGGTCCCCTGAAGGCAGTGGTGATTTGGGCGGAGGGTCCTCCTTAGGCACGGGGGGAGGAGTCGGAGTCCTGGGCCGAGACGGAGTGTACACCTCCGAGTACACCGAGCCCGGTGTCCCCTTAGGCGAGGGGTGCGGAGAGCCATCCCCATCAGCAGGCGACCTCTTCCTCTTGCGACCACCGCTGGAAGCAGCGTGACTCCTGGGACTAGAGTCCCTCTTCCGCCGTTTTGGAGAGGGTGACCTGCTCCTCGACGCTGACCGCTGTCTGCTGGACGCAGAACGACGCTTCTCCGGCGTCGAATGACGTCTCCTGGACTTCGGCGTCGACCCTCTTCTCCTCGGCGTCGAACGCCGACTCCTCGACGTCGACCTCCTCTTCCGTGACGTCTCCCGTCGTCCTCTCGACGTCGGGTGGTCCGCCCTCGACGATGAGCGCCGCCGTCGTCTTGATGTTCCCGACGTCGAGGAGCCCCTCGACGTCGATCGGCGGTGTCGCCTCGACGACGACCGACGGTGTCGCCTCGACGGCGAGCGTCGGCGCCGCTTCGACGGCGAGCGTCGATACACGTCACTGTGCCTTCGGCGTCGGTAGGAAGATCTCGACGTCGACGAAGACGATGACGTCGACGGCGGCTTCGACGTCGGCTTCTCCTTCGCCGTCGAGCCGTCACGCCGTCTCGACCCGGAGCCCCGGGGAGAAGGGGAGCACGCCGTCGTCATCCCTCCCGACGCCGTCGTCGGTGCCATCGACGTCGACGGAGAATGGGACCGATTGCTGGACTTCCTGCCCCCGGGGAGCCCCCCAGGGGCCTCAGCAGAGGCAGAGGGAACCTTCCCAGGCTGCCTAGACCCACCTGCAGCCCGCAGACGCCTATCCTCCAGGCCAGCCAGCCTGATCTTCAATCTGTCCCTCAAGGTCCGAGCAGAAAGCTGCTGGCAGATTACACAATCCTCAGGGACATGATCTTCCGGAAGGCACACGATGCAGACCTCATGGGGATCACTCTTGGCCTTCTTCCTCTCACATGCTGGGCACTTCACAAAAAGGCCAGGCATTTTGGAGCCCCAAAACACCTAGAAAACAGCACAAAAGGGAGAGGAGAGCACCAAGAAATAACTGCAACACTTTTAAAAGTCAAAAAGTGCAAAAACAATTCGAATAAACCCTTGAGAAAGGGAGAGCTCAATGCCAGGGTCCTGTAAGCAGGAGCCGGAAAAAAGAACTGAAAGTAGAGGGACCTGCTATGCATTCTGGGATACTGGGAGAAGTTCTGGAAAGTTCTCTTAAAGGCACAGTATCCTATTTAAGCCACATAATGGCAGCCTATGGGGCTTGTCTGTCCCTACCTTCCTCTCTATCATTCCTGGGTCTTTGACTGGGGGAGGCAAGTTTCTCTATGGTAGAAACTAGCAGGCTGTGCTGTGTGTGGTGATTTTTGGTGGAATTTCTAGTTGAAGTACTGGACAGTGTAGCCTGTGGATATAGGCTGCATTATTTGTCTTTAAATTCTCTCTTAAGTGTCTTTGCAGTTTCTGCATTATGTTGACAACTTAAGAGATTATTTTTGATTGCCGGGGTCCACGCACATGGGCGGGACTATTCACTAGATTATGACTATACACAGAGATCCCCTACTACAGAAATATAGTATCTCTTAAGAAAAATATATCTATACTACTATTATAAGGAGAGAGTCCAAACCTTTGAGGCGGGTAAACTCAGGAACTACAGCACCAATCACAACACCCAATACAGCATTGGAAAGGACAGTTGCAGCAGATGGACATAGGCTATACAACAGCCCATCATATACATCAGGGGGGGAAAGAACGTTAGGGGAAAAGTACTCCGTTGGGGCAATGATGGGCGTCGGCATACAGTGATATGGGCGCGGCTTTCGGCGTGATGGGCGTCTGCATACAGCGATGGGCGCAGAGTTCGGATTATACCTCTTGCGAGAGGCGTACTAGCGTTCCAAGAGCGGGCGGGTTATGCGATGGCGTGTGGGCGCCGCGTTTGGTAAAAGATTATAACGCTTGCAAGAGGCGTACTAGCGTTACAATACCAGTGGGTGTTGCATATACTATTGTTGGGGGCGTTGCCCGTTGGCGCGATGTGGGGCCTCTAAGTGGCCTCAGGTGGAGCGAACAAACACCTTCGCGGATGGAGCCGACACCTTCACAAATTGCATGAAAGACACGGCCTCGGAGGGCACGCATTCATCTGCGGGTGCTAAGGCGGGTGAAGAGACGAGTCAGAGGCGCAGCGGCGCGAACACACACTACACGGACTGCTGATTTGGGCGCAATGTGGGGCCTCTAAGTAGCGTTACGTGGAGAAAACAAACAACTTCGCGGCTGGAGCACAGACCTTCCAATAATGCATCAAACACAAGGCCTCGGAGTGCACGTATTCATCTGCGGGTGCTGAGGCGGGTGCAGAGCCGAGCTAGCGTCGCGGAAACACATTCCACGGACTGCTGTTTAACACACACACAGCATCGCTGAGCCGCTATCGGACACTGTCAGCCCAAACGACTTCACAGCAGCCACACAAGCTACACTGTGACGCTTCCTGCCACTGGCTGCACAAGCAGAGGCACATGTTCCACTGCAATGGAGACCTAGCGTTACCGTCTATGCACACCTCAACTGGACAGGTAAAGAACGACGTCCCATATTTCCTAAACGAGGAGTATTATTCATCATACTAAAACAAGAAATGTTGTATACCGTGAGGTTTTACAATAAATTAGCATTGCCTATTCCAAACATTGCACACATTCTATTTCATCCCCGGACAACGTCGGGACGGGCTGCTAGTATATATATATATATATATATATATATATATATATATATATATATATATATATATATATAAATTCCCTGAAATAGCCAACATTTAAAATTTAGTTATGGTACAACACCAAAAAAAATTAGAAAACAATGACCTTTTCTGGTATGGTATGCAATGCAAAACTTACAACATAAATGCCATAATTTTCTCTTGGTAAGACATTTGCTTTTTGCACATACCTTCAGCAAAGGGGTATATTGAGCAGGCCAGGGGTGTCAGTTAAGGCATTCATTATCTGCTGCATATCCATATGGGTGAATTTCAGTGGGTTTTTTCATATACTGAACCATGACAAATCTTTAACTGTGGTTCATATAGGATTGACTGACTATCTAGTATTTTGCTAAGAAAGTTTGTGTTTGGGTAACTGTGATACCATAACAATGAGAAGACAATGCACATGAACGTCCGCAGATACTATGAGGGCTGTATCCCATTGGGAGATTTTAAGCTCTGACTTGGTTTCTGATTTTCCCAGGTATTTTTGACTATTACCCAACCACATATTCTCTATAATTTTAGTACTTAAAACATTCAGTAGTAACCAGGAGAAAGTTCAAGCAGAAACTTAATAATCTTGCCAGACAAGATCTGGTGCAGGACCTGGCATGAAAAGAACATTTCTGCGCTGAAGTAGAAAGCTTAGCTAAGAGCAGAACAATCGGGTTTCAGAAAAATGTAATGCTCTAGTATTATATTATAAATAATTCTGTGTAAAATTGGCAAAAGGGCTATGTTCCAGAGCAAGAAAAGATAATGTATTTTTGCAGAAGCTGAAAGCTGGATACCATCAATAACCAATACAATTAGGCTCCTCTCTTACTGTCCGTAGAGTGTTTTACTTGCAGAGGCCCCAAGATAAGGATGGAGAAAGGCTGATGAGAGCAGTACTACCAGAGCACAGGAAAACCTGAGGTGAGTAGCAGTCTGATTTGTTCAAAGGTATTAAATGATAGAATAAATATTTGCTCTATGTTTCAAAATATCGTGGTTGTGGGACATATATGTGACCGGAAGCCATAGACATTTAATGTGAGGACAATAGATCACCAAAGAACCGCTTCCTACTAACAAAGTCTTATTGGCACTGCACTTCACCAGCACTACTGACAAAAGACCACCATAAAGTGGAGCATGAAGCACACAGGCCCCAATACGATGCTGGGTATACAACTGCACATTATCAAGGTATACTTCCTAAATATCAGAGGCGTACCAAAGTCTGGAGTCGGATTTAGATTATGATTTTTCTCCTAGCCAACAGTAGTCTGGACGGTAGGACTTGAGTGTAACAAATAGCCCTACAGAGACAAGCAGTGGGCACTTCCAACAATTTAGTCAGTACAGCAATCGCAGAGTTTGGTGCTTCAGATGATGTGGGGGGGGGGGGGAGGGCAAATAGGCTTTTGGTAGATCGATTTAGTATCGCTGTGCCCATCTGAGGCCATGATCAACTACGGCAACAAATGCAACCTGGTGAGACATCCACAGTTTCTCTACAGTGATGTAAGAAAACATTTACATTTAGAGCTTTAAAGGATGCACGTCTGTCTCTCTGTAACTGCTAGAAGATTGAAGCAGTTTCGTCCTATGTCTCGTTTTCTCTCTGCTGCGGGTTTAAGGCGGATAGGGAGCTGGGGTAAAATGTCAAGGGAAGCCATCTTCCTAGTGAACTTATTAGCCTCTGTATGCATTAACTATATGCCACTAGGGACACCCAACCACCCTTTCTCTAGAGTTGCCAGTCTTAACATCTTTATGGTCCCCATTAATGCTTCACTGGTCTTGAGGTCAGTGGGAGACATTTCCCTCTCCTCTTCGGTATCGCTGCCAACTCCCTTTTGCCCACCATCGTTTTTGTTCTTTACAACCACAATATTTCTTTCAGAGACAGTTCTCGGATGGACTGAAGTGGTTCAGGATACGAGCTGAATCCCTGCTATTACCTTGTATTCAGTTCTCAAATCGTAAATTTAGGGGAAGAACTATACAAAACTGTTGAAGTGTGCCTTCGTCATGCACGGGATACACCACCGACTCCAGGTTTGTTCCAGAGAGACAAATATTAGAACCCAGGGGGACTGTATTGTAACACAGAAATAAACACATTAATCTCACCAGGTTGACTGCATCCCTCCTTATCACTTACTCTGGCTCATGCAGGTCACCAGAAAGAATATTCTCAATTACTACCTAGCTCAGCCCCTACTAGGAGCCCCCACTGTCTATCTTACCACATGGAAATTCCTGCTGTGCCTTACCACACAGTTCTCTAATCCATCCAAGCTACACATCGTCAAAAGGGGCATGGCCCTTCAACCTGCATGACCCGCACTGTTTGCTCAAGTTTAAGATTCCATACAGTTATGATGCCAACTGCAAAAGGCAGGTGAACAACACAAAACATGGCCTAACTCTGAGGAAGCACCACCGCCTTTTCATACTTCAGAGATCAGCATGACAAGTGGGTGATTCCTTTTGTACACCCAACCTCCAAGACCTACCACATTTTCTGCAGTATTTCAGCTAGCTCCTGCCATATCCACCCCATGCGTAATTGGCCAGGCCACCTATTCACACTTTCCTTTTCAAATCTGTGATAAAAGGAGGCACTGTGATGGATAACCTGCTTCTTTTGTTCTTTGAAGAAGGCAATCTGGTTTAAGTAAGAAATTCAGGCATAAGGACACACAAGGAGGTCAGGCTAAAACCATAAAGTGAAAAATGACTCACAGTGCATTACAATTATGTTACGCCACCTATGGTAAAAAGAGATACTCTATCATTTCCATTTTGTTTGAACAAATGGGCACAATAAAGGGAATCAAGGTATAATCTTAAGTGAGAACACTTTTTAAAGCTGCTTGCAACTTGAGACGTGGAGGCAGAAGAAAACATGGATGTGGTGTACATTTCAATGTTCCCTCCTCCCCAAGTAAGAGGCGTGTCCCTTTCCCAGTGCACTGTTGCAACACAACATGTTTTACTATAGAAAAGGCAAAGATATTGGCTTTTATTAATGCATTTTAAAACCATACTTTGAGGATGAGCATACACTCAGATATACCACCATGGGATATTAGAACAAAAATGACAGAAAGCACAGTGAATAAGCGCACAAATAGAAAATAATACAAATAGAAAATAAAATAAAACTATTACCCCATTAAAAAGGGAACATTTAAAATATGATAGGAAAAACCCAAAGTTGATGGTCACTTAAAGGAATATCTGCTTAGATTACATGCTGCTGTTTGGGAAAGACACGCAGCAAAAAGACAACTCGTTGAAGAAAGAGAACACCTGAGATTCAAACATCTGTCACCATTAGTTTGCGGACATAAGTACTGCAGACTAAGAAATGTCTACAAATAGTGATCATCTAGCAAAAGTCACAGTTGACTAAGAAAAAAAGTATATGAAGGAAAACTGGGACTAAAACCACATGAACAAGTGTTGCAATATTTTTCTGGGTTATTATTACCTGGGAGGGCCACGTGCAACCTTTAAATATTTGGATTAAAATGAGAGTAAATCGATTTTTATAAAAGCATCTTTGTGCGAAGCATTCATAAAAGACCTATGAAACTGAGCATGCTACATGAATTTTGGAAAATAAACATTAAAAATGCTCAACATATTCATGCCAGGGAGTTCTATTCAATTCTGTCCATTAGTGTCCATTAGAAAATTTCAGATCTCCATTAGGTTAACACATGCCATCCATTGGTGGATTTGTCCCACACACACTGTAAATGGTATTACACAGTTCCAACACATATGGAGAAGAAAAAGGGAGGAATCTTTTCAGAGACTCAGCAACAAACAGATTAAAATGTTGCATAGATCGTACCTCATTTACTTAAGCCTTGCTATGATTGGCCTGCTGAATTACAGAGGCTGATTTCAGCCATTTCTCCTGGGAGGATCAGTTTCCCGACTAGACTAGAAAGCCTTCACAGATTGGAAGCCTTGTAACCAAAACTTAATTTTTCCTCCCTGTAAATTACCATTTTTTTCTTTTCCTTTAAGACTAAGCTTGCCAGATAGGACACATCGAGTCACAGAGAACCTGTAGATAGCTGACCTGGAAAGAAACTCTACCCTTTGCATTCCATGGGCTTTTTGTTGTGCCACTGATTTTCTTGCTATCTATTTGATGGATTTGTTTGTTTTAGCCGATCCATCTAGTCTTTTTCACGCCTGTGGAGCAATCGGCAGAAGAAAAAATAATAAGGGATTGTTTGAGGGGGTAAGAAGTATAAGGTTGAAAATGAAGGAAGTTAAAAATGTAAGATGAGGCACGTACACTAATTGCACTCATTTGGTTCACAGCACATTTTAATATTATGCAAATTAGATTAACCTCACCAATTTTTTGTTCTTTCTCTGCTGCTGGCTGGATCACATAAGTGCAATTTGAGTCTGCGTCTGAATCCGAAGAGTTTAAATCTACAAGACACAATAGCAACAAACCTTAACATCCAAGATCAACATTTATACTGCTGTGTGCAGAAGTCAAATCATAAAAGAACTCAAATTGATCACAATGACTGGAGAATAAGATTTAGTGTCTAAAAACATGTCTCTTACCTGCTACGTAAGAATGCTTAAGAGATATAAAAGGGTTTCTTACTTGAAATCTCAGTTTTGAAATAAAGTCATTTTTTGCGAAAAATAAAGATTTAGATCAGCCTAAACCATCCAGATTGGCCCCTTTAATGGTATACTTTTTTTAAAAGTATTTTGTTTAAAAAATTAATACAAAGTCACGAAAAGAAGCCTACTTTTTTAAAAGGAGTGCCATATATAGAACAAGTTAAAAAATGTTGGTAATGCTTTTTCTGGAGGAGACTTCTTCTAACAGCAGATTCCTTACTTTAGAATATTCTCTAGGCGTCAGACTGGGACCAGAACATTTTGAGCACTAACTCTGTGCTTTGATAGGTAGCGTCTATCAGTTCCGTGTTGGCCGTGGCGGAAGTAAGGTCGCAGTGCCCATATAAGCACAATTCCAGGAGCGATTACATCTGTTTCTTTCGTGTCTATTTCCGCACCAAAATACAGAGCCACATAACAACCAATGCTTGACCAGCCTGCAGTGTCGATTGGAACCTTTTAGGTGAAGAGCCCAGTTCGCCGAACGGGAAGGGGTGGTGAGGAATCTGCGGTTAGAGTAGGTACCAGTAAAAGCGTTACAGAAGGTAAGTAACTTACTATTCTGATTAAAGACTTTTAATGGCAGATTCCTCTCCTTAGAATAAATACCCAAACAATGCCGCGTAGGATGAGGGTCTAAAACTTGCCTTTAACAAAAAATTCTTGGAGGAATAAACAGGCAAAATGCCCAGCACAATGGACCTGAATGTCCAAGCAGTAGTGCTTCGTAACGTGTTGAGGGACACACAAGGTGTAGCTTGGCGGATGTCCAGGACAGGTACCCCACATGCCACTACAATGAAAGTGGCCCTGGCCCTGATGGGAATAGACCCGCAAGCCTTCAGGAGGTTGCTTCTTAGCTGATGCATAGCAGATTCAAATGCAGAGATGGTCTGCTTCTGCAAAGCCTTGTGCTTTTTCGCTCCAGTAAATCCACTGAAGAACTGGCCATCCTCCAAATTGTCCTTAGTGTGATCAATGTAGAATGAGAGAGATCCCTTTGGGTCCAAGCGACATAGTCTCTCCTTCTCCTTGAAAGGATGAGGTGGAGCGAAATATGTGGAGAGTGATACTCTGACACACACGGAACGGGATGGCAAAGTTCAGAAGGAATGAGGCACACGTCCAAAAGACCATTTGTCGGGAGAAAAAACTTGCATATGAAGGGTGAATCGACAGAGCTTGAAGTCCGCAGACACTCCCGGCCAATGTAATGGCCCCTAGAAAGACCGTTTTCATAGTAAAGTGCCACAGAGAACAGGAGTGTAGACGCACGAAGGGAGAACACATGAGAACTAGATAGAGGTCCAATTGGGGCATTACAAAAGGTGCAGGAGGGAATACATGTTGCAAACCTTCCAGAAAACGAGTCACCACTGGTGACGTGAACAGGAAGGGTTGATCCAGCAAAGCCAAAATGGTCAACAAGTAACCTTTAACAGTGCCCAGGGCAAGGCCTTGTCTGCTAAATAGAGAACAAACAGCAACACCTACGACATGGGTTCAAACAGGACTCCACATGTCATCAGGAACACCAGGCCACAAACTTATTCCAAAGGCAGGAGTGTACAGTTTTAATGGAGCTACACCTAGCTAACAAGATGACATCGAAGACCTAGGGAAGAAGATCATAAAACTCTCAACAATCACTGCTCAACTTCCATGAGTGAAGGTGGAGTGCGTGTATGTTCGGATGCTGGCACTTGCCTGTTGCTGCGTCAGGCGATCCTCACGAAGGGACAGCCTGATCGGAGGACTGATGCTCATGAATTTAGAGTACCTAACTCTCTGTGCCCAATTTAAAGCCACTAGAATGAGTTTAGGGCAGGAGTAGAATTGACGGAAAGGTGTACGGGAGTCCTGAATTCAACTTGAAGCAGGAAAAGCCAACCTAGATCAGAAGAACCCAGGGAACTACCGCCCGATCTCCCTGTTGCCATGGATAATCAAAATTGCGGAAAAACACGTAAATCAATCTCTCACAGAATTCCTGGAAGTAAATAACTTACTGGACACATCACAGACTGGGTTCCGCCCCATGCACGGAACAGAAACCGCGCTACTAGCTGTAATGGAAGGAGCTAGAACGATTGTGGATCAGGGCGGCACTGCGGCCATCATCTTATTGGACCACAGCGCCGCCTTCGACGCAGTGAATCATGATATCTTGCTACACAGAATCTCAGAGCTAGGAATAACCTCTAAAGCAGTGGCCTGGTTACAATCATTCCTATCAGAGCGCTCATTCCGAGTCTGAGAGGGCAATATCACCTCGCCCATAAACCAGTCAGTTGTGGGGTCCCTCAGGGTTCGTCCCTAAGCCCCACACTGTTTAACATATACATGCGCCCCCTCGCTGAAATAGTTCGCCCTTTCGGAGTTCAAGTCATGTCCTACGCGGATGACACGCAACTGGTGGTAACCCTGAATCATCCCTCCTCTCACCCAAGTGATTTAAGACGTTGTAAGGAAGCAGTATGTACCTGGATGAGCCAGTCCTACCTGAAGCTGAACGGAGACAAAACAGAGCTAATGGTGCTGGGTAATTCCCCACAGAAATCCATTGACTCCTTGTGGCCACCAGCACTTGGCTCGGCACCCCCAGCCAAGAACACCATCAAGAGCCTAGGAATTTGATTAGACAATACACTGACTTTCAGCTACCAGGCAACCAAATTATCTGCCACCTGCATGGGCATTATAAGACTCATCCGAAAAATCCTGCCGCTCCTCCCTTTCAAGGCCAGACAGATCATGGTCCAGGGCCTAATCCTCTCACGGCTGGACTTCGGGAATGCTCTCTATCTAGGAGCCCCCGAATCAACCCTGAAAAAACTCCAGGTGATCCAAAATTGCGCTGCTCGTACTCTCCTGCACATTCCCCGCCGCCGATCTGTGAAATCTGAACTAAAAGTCCTTCACTGGCTGCCAGTGAGGGAAAGAATCAATTTTAAAAGCATGTGTATTGCCCACCGTGCCTACTGGAGGAAAGGAGCAATCCTGAATCACACCTTGATCACCCCCTACCATCCCAACAGACAGCTTAGGTCGGCCAATACCTTTCAAGTCTTCAATCCCAGGTTCAAAAGAGAAAGGAGTGGAGGTAGAATGTTTTCAGTAAACACGGCACAGCTCTGGAACTCCCTCCCAATCTCTATCCGTTCAGAACCCAACATTCTGCATTTCCGGAAAAAACTAAAAACCTTTCTCTTCAGCAGATAATTCGACCCGGCCTCACGCACCTGTATTTCATTAAGCGCTAGGACGCCTGAGGGTAGCTATCGCGCTATACAAAAACCAAATCCAATCCAATCCAATTAATCTCTGAGCGAGAGCAGCTTTGAAAACTCCAACACACAGAAGTGCTGACATTGCATGTTCTTGGCTGTGGCAATCACATTGAGCCAAGGTTCTCACCATTCTTGAAAGAGATTCCATGCCACCCCCAGTTGTAGCTGCCATTCGGTATCCGCAAGGCATTGATGCAGAGTTTGTCTGCTTTGGTGTTCAAAGATCCCACCAGGAAGTTTACCACCAGGAAAATATCTTGAAGGTCCAGCCATTTCCAGAACTCCAGCACTTCCTGGCACAGGGTCACCAACCCCACTCCGCCTTAGTTGTTGCAGTACCACACTGCAGTGGTATTGTCTGTAAGCACCTCCACCTGCCTTCCCAAGGTGGAGGGCAAGAATGCTTTCAACACTAAGCAGATAAATCTCAGGTCCAGAAGACTGATGTGGAGCTGAGATTCCGCTGGAGAGAAGAGTCCCTGAACACCACTTCTCCCAGGTGGCCTCCCCAAAACAAAAGTGACTCATTGGTCACCACTGTCCGCTCTAGGTGAGTAAGAGAGGGGTCTGTGAGGACACAATTGCGGTCCATCAGCCACCATGCAGATGTAGTGCAGTCTCCTTCCAAATCTGGACTAAGACTGCGAGAGTCCTCTGTTTGATGTGCCCACTGGGACTTCATATACCACAGTAGAGCCACATATGCCTTCTGGTGTACTTCACCAGCAGGATGCAGGAGATCATCAGATCCTGTAGTCTCAGTCAGTTCCACTGAAAGCCTGGAATGAGGCTGAAACATGCAGATCATAGCTCAAATTATCCTGGATTCACCACTACAGAGGATAGGCACATAACTGCTACGTGTCTTGACTGGCTCTGATGAAGGAGTCAGGTGCAACTTAGGGATATTGAGAGAGAACCCCAGCAAAAGGTATGGCATAGTCTTGAGGTGGGCGCGCCTGCCTTGGGTGAGCTTGCCTTTAGCAGTCTAGGTAAGGGAATTCTGGAACCACTGACCTCCGATGATGAGCTGCAACCACGCCATCACTTTTGTGAACACCCGAGGGGCGCTGGAGAGGCCAAAGGGGAGAACAGCAAACTCAAAGTGCTTGTGGCCCACTGTGAGCCACAGGTAATGCCTGTAGGTTTAAAGTGCACAAGGGACCCACGTCTAGGCATACCCACCCCACTTAGGGCGAAAAGTGTAGCTGCAACAAATGATGAAGCCCGTAACCAGTCCTAGGATGCTTGTTTCCTGTCCAGGGAGGACCTGGCTTGGCAGTTCGGTCTGGACTGTACCCATGAGGCGCAGGGTTAAGACTGATTTTCATATGGCTGGGTCCAAATTCGGGTGGTGTAGTGGGCAAAAGAACGATGGATTTAACCCAGATCACTTGACTGGGGAAGAATGTTTGAATCATTCAGCATTCCGTCCATCATTTGTTGCAGTTACACTTTTCGCCCTAAGTGGGATGGGTATGCCAAAAGGTGGGTCCCTTGCTCAATGTGCCACTGGATTCAAGCTAGCCTGGCTGATGATGGGTAACATACCACGAAACCGGGCCCAGGATGCTTGTTTACAGTCCATGGAGGACCTCGCTTGGCAGTTCGGTCTTGACTGTTCCCATGAGGTACAGGGTAAGACTGATTTGCATTTGGCTGGGTCCAACCTGGGGTGGTGTAGTGGGCAAAAGAACAATAGATTTAACCCAGATCTCTTGACTGGGGGAGAATGTTTAAATCATTCAGCATTCTGTCCACCATTTGTTGCAGTTGCAGTCAGCTATTCTTGGCATGTTTGCAGAGGTGTTTGACTGACTGACTGAAATATTTGTAGAGCGCACGAATGCCGCGGCTTCTTGGCGCTAACAGATCCAGAAGAAAAGGAGGCAGAGGAGCAGATTGATCTAGACAAAGAGCCAGGTTTTTAGGTCTTTTCTGAAGCTCGTTTTAGATTTTTGGGCACGAAGTGCTGGGGGTAGCGAGTTCCAGCCAATGTGTTGGCGTACCCCTTCAGCACAATTTTAAGCACTCCTTTGCTGAAGTAATAGAAGACCACAGGGGCAGGTGGTGCCTGGTCCTGCTGTGCCGTCAATGGAATGGCTGTGTTGGATGGAGGGTGCAATAAAAGCATAGAGAGACTGCAGCACCCATATTGTTGGATCACATGACAGCACTCTGGGTCTGACTTCAAGGTCCTATTTAGGATCCGCGACTCAGTTAACGAAAGGACTGGGCAGGCTGCAAGGTTGTCGAGTATGTCTAGTATTGCAGATGCCCATATGTGTCTCGACTATGGCCGCAGTAGGGGCAAAGGTACTGTTGATGGGACTGGGCAGTTAGGAAAAGCCAGAAAAGACCTAGTGCTGATGGGACTCTTTCAAACGTGATTGAGCGCCATGTCAGCTTTGTCATCAAATAGGCGAGACCCAACAAACGGCATGTAATTTCAAGGACGACTGGACATCCTCAGGGAACCCAGTAGACCGTAACAAGACATGGTAGCGCAGAGCCACCGTAAAGGCCAGGAATCTGCCCAGGGAGTATGTGGTAGCCAGCCCACACTGGATGGCAAAGTTAGCTGCATCCCGACCAATTGAGGATAGCTCATTCCTCCTCGGAGAGGCAACTGCGTAATCATATCCAACAACGCATGGGAATATTGGCCAAAGACGTATGTGGTGTTCACAGACCGCATGGGTAGATTGGTTGAAGAGAATATATGCATCCCCAAGGTGTCCAAGAATGAATGAATCAATGATGGATGTTTAATGTAGTACACTGCTACTCAAAGAGTGTCCTGGCGCAGACAGAGCATGTGGCAGGATACTTAATATGCAACTAAATTTAAAAAAGCCAAGTTTTAAGATGTTTCTTGAAAATCGAACGTTCTGAGATGACTCTCAGTGTAGCAGGTAGTTTGTTCCATGCCTGGGCACACAGGAACCCAAATGACCTGCCCTCATACTGGGAAATGCATTTGGGATGAACTTGGCAGTTGAGGTCTTTACAGCCAGGCTCTCAGGTGAAGGATGTGTGGGAGAGAAAGGGGGGTCTCCTGGGTAGGGAGGTGGCGTAGGTAGTCATACGATGCACATGAGTCCCTGGGGAAGGTTTGACCTATGTCCCTATGTCCTCAGGAGACTGTTGGTGAGGGCTTCACTGAAAGGGAGCAGTGGTTTAGTCCAACCAGCTCCTGCGTGAAACACCTCCGTCAAGACACTGGTCTTGACCTAGACAGCTTGTAGCTGAAGGTTAAGGACCTCTGGCATCCTGCGCAACACAGTGGCCAAGGATATGCCTTCCTTAGAGAAAGCGAAAAGGGGAAACAAGGGAACCCTACTCACAGCGGAACCAGGGCAAAGTGTATATCCAAAGAACAATGGTTCCTGTGGCATACGAATTTATAGAATATACAATATTTAACAGCTTAAATAAGCAATATTCACTTGTAGCAGAGAAGGGTTTGGCAGAAAAAGAAACACACATATGCAAAATTTATAAGAAAGACTTCTTATATTTCAACTCATGAAAAGTGTCCATATTTACAACAGCAACACATATACAAAAGGTTGTATGTACAGTGTAAAGTGCAGTGCGTCCCAAGTGATTTTGTGAACAAAAACAAAACAAACACCAATAATAAATGGTCTATACAGTTTTGCGTTATGGGTATTTACACAGGGAAATGACCAAGCAATATGATACAATAATTGCTAGCAGTGACTATATGAAATCACAAATCACTGTGCTAAATAGGTTCCTTCCCTATAGCGTCGACGGCGTTTCGACCTGCTTGATGGAGGTCTCGTCAGGACTAAGCAGTGAGGGACATCTAGGGAAAAGGTGAGAGTGATTGTTAATATGTGTGGTTGCTGTACTCTACAGTATTGTGTGGACTTAAAAATGGGGATTATAATACCTCGTAGTGTCTCGACTTAACGCAACCCATGCGTGATAAAATAAAATAAATCGGACTTACAGTGTACCCAGCCGGGCACTGTTGAGAAAAAAGATAGAACATATGTTAAGACTCACGAACGCTGTGGGGCAACGTTACCATTGGGCCAGTCATGGTATAGTAAAGCCACTTACCACTGTGGTTGCTTGTGGTAATTGAGTCTGGTGGCACTCAGGTTGCAAGAACCATTGTTCTTTGGATATACACTTTGCCCTGGTTCCGCTGTGAGTAGGGTTCCCTTGTTTCCCCTTTTCGCATTTTCGTGCGGTGGCCTCACCGCAAGGGTTTATCCACGTGTTGGATTTTTCCCCTGCCCTATACATTTATAGGGCTGTTTGTACAGAGTTGGGCATGGCAGAGAAAGACGCACCCCTATATACAGAGGAATATATTACGAAACTAACGAGTGGACCGTCCTTGTTCTCTAATTTACCTGTGAATACTACCAGTCCGAGACAGGCACTGATTGAGAAATTGGAGAAAGCTAAAAAGAAACACGTGCGTACAGAACTGCATGCTCGTATGCTCACTGATTATCTACGTGCAGGTATAATTCCCCAGGGTCTTCAGATACGAAACGTACCAGGCATTTTTAGAGACGACCCCAAATTTAAAAGCGGCTTTTGTGGCATTTCAGTGACGTGTTCTCGACACTGGATGGTCCTTGGTGTCGAAACTGCCTTGGAACACTCAAAAGCTGAACTTAAAGAAATAGAAGAATTAGAAAAAGAATTGCTAGGCGACGACGGGGTTGCCGAAGCCAAAGTACTCCTTGACAAATTGAATAAAACTATAGATGAGTTTAATTCTTTTGAATTAAAAAAGAAAGCAGATAAAGTAACAAAGGACATTAAATTTTACAGCAAAGAGAGAGCCTTTCCGTATTTAAAGGAAGATTATTTCTCAACCTTCCCAGTCCAAAATAGACAAAATACTTGGGGTCGATTCAGAAAGAACCAATCTGTAACATTCTCTGAATCATCAGGTGGTTCCAGTGACTCTGACTGTCAGCCAGGCCCAAGCAATTTCAATCATCAAGGTCAACCTTTTTTAGACAGAGGAGGGAAGACAAAGAAAACAAGAGTCTGGAACCAATATCCAGGGGAACGTCAAACAAGAAACAAGCATTATCAATGGGGCCCCCAACCTTACTAGACCCCAGACCTAATTTGACAGACAATATGGACACGATACCCATATTTAATCTGTCAAAGCATACACTATCATCCACAGAAATCTCTTTGCTAAGTAAAGGTCTTTCATTTGTCATTACAGAGAGGAGTAACTATTTCAACCTGAAATCTGAGTTGTTCCAGTTTTTCAGGAAAATCCGTCTGAAAATTTTCTTTAAAGATCGCGAAATTAGCAGCTACCAATCTACTACTGGGTTAAAATTGCCATCCACTTTTTATCCAACAAATAGTATGATGCCACCTGAGTTGCTTACTTTTGAGAAATTGATTCTAGAAGGGGTAGATAAACTAAAAAATAGTAAACAATTTACACCTTACAATATTTCTTGGCTAGAACGTCAAGCACTTGAGAATTTGAAAAAGGATACCTCTATAATATTCAAACCAGCCGACAAGGGGGGAGGAATAGTAATACAAGAAAGGACTGATTACGAGGCTGAAGTGAATAAACAAATCTCTGAAGAACGGCATTACAAAAAACTCCACCATAACCCTCTAAATGAAATTCGTGAAAAGATTGTGTCTATTACTAAGGAAGGATTGGATCAGGGGTTTCTGACCAAAAAAGAATTTGAATTTTTAAATTCCACTAATCCTAGAACCCCTGTCCTCTATACTCTCCCTAAAGTACATAAGAGTACAACACAACCACCTGGGAGACCGATCCTATCAGGATGTGGCTCGATTTTAGAGCCTATTGGCAAGTATATTGATTTTTTTATAAGAGACTACGTGCCCCTACAAGCAAGCTATGTTCGTGACACAATGCACATGATAAATTTAATAGAAGACCGAGCGTACAATAGAGACACTGATTGGCTAGCAACTCTAGATATCTCAGCACTCTACACAAACATCCCTCAAAAAGAAAGCATTGAATGCATACAAGAACTACTTGACTCTCGACAACGACCATTTGATGTTCCCACTTCCTTTATAATTTCCTTATTGGAAGTAGCACTTCAGAGGAACTATTTTGTCTCAAATGGACAATATTACGAGCAATGTGGGGGCACGAGCATGGGAGCAGTTTTTGCTCCAAATTTGGCAAATATTTATATGAACAAAGTAGAAAATGATCTTGTACTGTGTGAGAAGAATCCTTTCTATGCCAGCATTAATTGCTGGTATAGATATATAGACGACATTTTTTTCATTTGGAGAGGGAATGAAGAGGAGTTTGAGAGTTTTGTTTTATATCTGAACACCATTCAAACACATTTGACCTTCACATCTACCAAACAGAAAGATACCATCCCATTTCTGGATTTAAACATCCAACATGATGAGAACAAACTATACACATCCCTCCATAGAAAACCTACTGAAAAGAATACTTTATTGTCTTATAAAAGTCAACACCCCAGGGCATCGAGAGATGGATTGCCCTTTGGACAATTCCTGAGGATACGTCGCAATTGTGCCCGTAGAGAGGATTATCTGAAGGAAGCAGAAATATTGAAAAATAAATTACTCACAAGAGGTTACCCCAACAAAATAGTCAAACAATCGCTCAAACGTGCCTGGTATTGCCCCCGAGAAGAACTTTTGATCACCAGACCAAAAGCCAAAATGGAGAAAATAGTATGCGTAACTACTTTCGGAACTCATACCAACAAAATCCGGAAGAGTATTACGAAAAATTGGGATATTATACAAAGCATTGATCCCTCAATTGAGGTGCCCTTGTTTGCGTACAAAAGAGGAAAAAATTTGAAAGATCACCTAGTCAGATCTTCCAATGAAAAGACCACTAAGACAGGGAGCACATTAGAAACACTTTGGAATCTTCCACCAATTCTAGGCCACCATCCCTGTGGAAATTGTGTGATCTGTCCATTGACAGAAAAGACAAACATCTTCAAATTTGGAAACTTTGAACATACACTCAAGTTTTTTTCCAATTGTAATACACGCAATGTTGTATACTGCATTTGGTGCCCCTGCGGTCTGCCCTACATTGGACAGACGCAACAATCGGTTAAGGCGAGAATAGGACAGCATCGCAGTCGCATACGAAAGGCAGTTCTGACAGCTCCATTGGTATGCCACTTTCAAGAAAAAAATCACTCTGCAGACCAGTTGAAATGGCAAGTCATAGACATTGCTACTGTACCTGAGAGAGGTGGTGACATTTCACAAATATTACAACGCCGTGAATGTCATTGGATTGACAGAGTCAATTCCATCAACAAGGGGCTTAATTCTGCTGATGAATGGAGAGGATTTGTCTCCAGTTTGACAAACTAACTGTGACAAACTTTCTAGCTAACCTTCCCTGTACCAACATGAGGTAGAACTATGTATTGTAGGGTGGTTTACTGTATGCATGGGAGAATCATTGTTCTGTGACAAGTACATCAATATGATTGGTATAATTGTGAACTTTACATAGTGCGCTGACGTAATCATGCTTAAAATAGCTTGTAAATGTGGTAGCAAATATTACTATTATAACTGTTATGTGCAGCTTAATTTTACTAAAAAGCGATAAGTACTGGTTTAAACTTGTATACAGAGAAGATAAATGGAGTGTTAATCTATGATTGCTAGGTTGACATAATTTGTGCAATTACGATACAACATCTTAATACCCATACAAAGGCACACTGCATTACCAGTGCGTGGCGAGCTGCCTTGGGCATTGGTACACAGCACACGATCTTGCGCACCCGCCTCCCATGCAAAAGCGCTAGTTTACAACAATGACGCGCTAGCACTACTCCCGCCCTCCTAGATGCGCGCGCACATGTCACGTTATAGACGCGCTGACGCACTAAACCCGGAACTCCACTGTTTACCATACAGCCGACCGGGAAAGTGCGATCAAGCGATTCCGCGTCCGGAGAGCAGGTAAGCTCTGAGACACCCCATTCCACACCACCCTCTCCCGTGATTATACAACATTCTTACCACATGGCCCTTTTTCAATAGGTATTACCCTGCTTCTCCAACTGCAACCTGAGTGCCACCAGACTCAATTACCACAAGCAACCACAGTGGTAAGTGGCTTTACTATACCATGACTGGCCCAATGGTAACGTTGCCCCACAGCGTTCGTGAGTCTTAACATATGTTCTATCTTTTTTCTCAACAGTGCCCGGCTGGGTACACTGTAAGTCCGATTTATTTTATTTTATCACGCATGGGTTGCGTTAAGTCGAGACACTACGAGGTATTATAATCCCCATTTTTAAGTCCACACAATACTGTAGAGTACAGCAACCACACATATTAACAATCACTCTCACCTTTTCCCTAGATGTCCCTCACTGCTTAGTCCTGACGAGACCTCCATCAAGCAGGTCGAAACGCCGTCGACGCTATAGGGAAGGAACCTATTTAGCACAGTGATTTGTGATTTCATATAGTCACTGCTAGCAATTATTGTATCATATTGCTTGGTCATTTCCCTGTGTAAATACCCATAACGCAAAACTGTATAGACCATTTATTATTGGTGTTTGTTTTGTTTTTGTTCACAAAATCACTTGGGACGCACTGCACTTTACACTGTACATACAACCTTTTGTATATGTGTTGCTGTTGTAAATATGGACACTTTTCATGAGTTGAAATATAAGAAGTCTTTCTTATAAATTTTGCATATGTGTGTTTCTTTTTCTGCCAAACCCTTCTCTGCTACAAGTGAATATTGCTTATTTAAGCTGTTAAATATTGTATATTCTATAAATTCGTATGCCACAGGAACCATTGTTCTTTGGATAATTCCTTAGAGAAAGGGCCCAGAGAAGGAAGCATGACAGAATCTGGTGAAGTGTCCAGACAACTGGAATCACCCAGCTCCTCATATCATTTCTCATTTGGCTCAGGGTCCTCCTTGAGAGAACAAACCCTACCGCCTTATGCCCCCCTTCAGGAAGGAAGGGTTTATATAGGGGTGATAAAACGAGGGGTAGGTAGGACCTAGACTGTGCTGACATCTACATCGAATTACCCAGGGGTGGCGCCAGTTCAGAGTTGGGAAAGATCACTGGCACGTTGTCATATGGCACAGTCAGGATTATCGCTAAAAACGAAGGAACCGGGATGGAAGAAGCCAAAGTGATGCGTCAGCCTGGATCCAGGGTTGGATACAGAGGGTATAAATGGTGTAGGGGGTAGAAGCACCAGTGGTAACCCAGCAGGGGCACCTCTCAGATCTAGGGGGCCTTAAGGTACGCCAGAGGAAGTCAGTAGCACAAGGTTGACAGGTGCCGTAAAATTCTTTACACTGGGCGGGTGATGCTCTGGCTCTAGAGAACTTCAGTCCTCTAGTCGTTATTAGTGTGTTGAAGTTCCAGGATTCAGCTTCAGAGTTTCGTCCAGGTATAATCTAAAGTCCTGTTGCCAGGGGTCCCTTACTTATACTGAAGAAAGGGGTTGGTCTGGGAAGAGGGGTGGTTACACGCCTTCCCCGTTGTCCAATTTCGCGCCAGAATAGGAACTGAGTGCCCCTGCAACCGCTTTGAACTGGGGTGTGCACAGGGACACCAAGTGTGCCCCCCAGCACTGTCTGAAAAGCGCTCTCTGAGTGCCCCCACCCAGCCCCAATACACTAAAGCCTGTCTGGGAGGTGGTTACACTTCCCTGTGACAGGAAACCTATTGTCCAGGCCTCCCCTGCCGGAGTTTCATCCAGCAGCAGGAGGTCAGACCCATGTCTGTGGCATCCATTTTGTGATGCCAGGGTTCTTTTAAACTATTAACGGGCATACCAGTGTGTACATGTCTTCTCCCTCTAAAAGGGTGGAATTCTACCCCCAGTTGGGGGTGGGGGCACCCTCTCACACAAAACCAAGCAGTCTGCCTTCAGGATTGATAAGGCCTCCCATAGGAGTGACTGATAGGTTTATATGTGTCAGTGATTAAAGGTAGATATAGGTAACCTATATCTTAGTAAGGGGTGCATGCACCACCTTACCCAGGCAGCAGTAGCAGTCCTGTGGTGCCATTGTGGAAGGCTTCCCAGGGGTGGCATAATACATGCTTCAGCCTCTGGTAGGCCTCTGGGATACCTATGCCCTTAGTACCTAAGGTACCATTTACTAGGGTATATATATATATACAAGGGTAGCCCAGTAACCAATCTGGAGTGTACCTAATGTACATATAATCAATTTAGAGAGGAAGCAGCTAGGCTGGGGTCCTGGATATCAGGGCCCCAGCCAGACTAAAGTCGAGAAACAGTGAAACACCAGCAAAAAGTGGGGTTAACCATAGTAAGCAGATCCTTCTCTCCTACAGCATAGACTTGCACTAAGTGTATGTCTTGGGCTTGTAGCCTGACTCCAGGCAACAGTCGGAACAAGTGGGGCTCAGACTCCGAAATCAGTTTGTGACATTCATCACAAGGTTTAAATCCTGTAGGTTTTGTAGGAGACATGGAGTAGAGAAATGGCCGCATGAGCTGAAGGGTAGATAAAAAGGTGACAAAGTTAGTCAAAACCTGACCGAGGCATCTCATCGGATCCATGCTGTCGGTGCGGAAAGAAAGGAACTGACATCAGTGCACCCGGGTGATGCTTTTATTGGCACAGCAACTAACTTCCAACACCCAAGGGGAGCCGATTCAACGCCACCCACTGGAGCACAGCAATACTGCTGAAGATTTTCTGGGTCCAATCTGACATCTGGGGAATATTCTAAGGTGAGGAATCTGACGTTAGAAGTCTCAATCAGAAAAATAGGAAACATGCAGCCGTATAGGCTGAAGCCTTAAAGTCTGGGAGAAAATGGTGTTGCTTCTTTAAGGCACAGTGCGCCTCTACTACCCCATTATGCCCTGTATGCGGCAGTTGAGGCGATTATTATTAAGGAGAGGATGAGGTTTTTCCTGTAAGCTGTTATGGCTGTTAAATGAACCAGAAGAAAACTGCACCAAATGCTACACATCTTCAATTTGAATGAATATGACATTCTAGCGGAAGGACATCTGGTCTCTCAAGATGTTACCTTCAATCTTTTAGCAGATTTAAATTTCTGTATTGCTGTATTTCAGAAGCCAAGCTGCCAAGCTCAGCGAAGGAAGACTGGGTTGCAGGGGCTGGTCCCTGAACTTGAATAGGAGATTCACTCTGCAAGGCAATCTCAAGTGTGGATGTTCAGACACAGGTAGAAGGTGGGTGTATCACCTACTCTGCAGTTATGAGACTCAGTCTCATTCTGTCCTTCACTAGTTTGATGATCTCCGACGGGACCATCGATATTGGAGGAAAGGCGTAAACAAACTTCTTTGACCAGCTGATTAAAAGATCATTCACAGTGTTCCCGTTTGATAATACATGGATGCGTAATTCAGGCGTTTCTTGTTATCTGTGAATAAGTGGACAGCTGTAAAACCCATTCACAAAAATCATCTTGGAGAAATGTATTCTTTAACACCCAACCGTGATTCTCTTGCATTAGCCTGCATAGATAATCCACCTGCACGTTGAGCATTCCTGGGAGATGGACTGCTGTGATGTGTAGGCTCCTCACAATCAGCCATCTCCAAATCATATGGACTTCTAGGGGCAGCGCTCTGGATCTCATGCCTCCATTTTTGTAGAGATAATACATTGTTATGGTGTTGTCTGTTTGAATAAACAGGGAAGACGTTGTGAAGCTGGGTATAAATAACATCATGGCCTGATGAACCGCCAACTCCAGGACGGGGATATGGCACAATTTTTCTTTCAAAAGCCACAATGAGGTCCCCAGAAGAGGAGCAGCTGTTGTGATTGTTTGAATGGGTGCTTCTCGCTGAAATAGGCCACCCTTCAGCAGATTTGGCTAATCACAATGATGGGCGGGTGTAAATTATGGTCAGTGTCCTCCCAACTGCTTGAAAGATGACATCACTGGACTTACAAGCATTGCTGCAACAGCCTTATCTGTAGAAAGGTGTTCAGAACCAAACAGATGCAGGAAGCTAATGAGTCAGGAGTGATAATATCGGACATGCTGTTAGGCCCTTCATATTGAGAAGCCTCTAGCATTGCAGACACATACACAGTCATTCCAAGGAAGAATACACTCTTTAAGCTCCTGTGCATATACATGCTCCCAAGTTAGCCATCCACCATACTGTACTGTAGTCAGCTCTCATGGCGAGCAAGTGGTAACAGATGCCACTTTCAAAATCATACGGGACTGTTTTCTTCTCTTGAAGTGGGATCTCTCCCTGTACCGTCCCCATTCGAGAGCTGGAGAAGGTGAAGGGAACAGATATAGAGGGAACACCCTCTCCAAGTCCTTGAGGTATTCTGGGTGCTTTTTCATGTTTGCACAGTTCTTCCTGAAGACCAAACATCCTATCTTCATTCTGTCTGTCGAGGGCAGGACATACACAATACAAACAGAATGAGGACCTTTTTTAGCCTTTTTTCACCAGCAGTCTGCACACTTCACAAAAAGGGGACAGATATATAAAAAAAGGGCTTTTATTCTTAATAACATAAAAAAAGTGTTTTGGTCAGGATTCAATAGGTTTCCAAACTAGAAATCTCAAAAAAGGTCAAGCTCAATGTTCCAGAAGCTGGAAAAAAGAATTATCTCAACTACCACATACAGAGCATGATGGGATATTGGCGGTGTGCTGTGCCTTAAAGGAACAGTGCACTTTGCTCACACCTTTCAGGCTTCAATCTATATGGTGACTGTTCCCATTTTTCTCATTTGTTTCTTCAAAAAAAGGTCAGTGAAAGTTATTTTCAGGTAACTAGCTTTCTTTTAGTGGCACTTTATATTTTCAAAAATATTTACATGTTCCCCTGGAGATTACGGTCAAGACTGATTTGCATATGGCTGGGTCTAAACTGTAATGTTGTGGCGTGCAAAAAAAAGTGATGGATTTAACCCAGATCTGTGACTGGGGGTGAATGTTTGATTAGTTCAGCATTCCGTCCATCATCTGTTCTTTTTGAATTTGTCAACTGCCACATACAGGGCGTGATGGGATGCTGGAGGTGTGCTGTGCCTTAAAGGATATAAATGGATCATTTATAAAAATATGTGACACATCTGCCAGGCCCTGATGGCATTCCAGGAGACCTGTTCTTAGCAGATGCTGACAGATGAGTCACATATTTTTATAAATGATCCAATTATATCCTTCTAGGGGCCAGTATTCGTTGTATCCGGAAGTCAGTCAAAATTGTCCCTATCCACAAGAAAGGATTCCCCTCTAAACTGAAGGACAATGAGCCTTATTGATGTTTCCCATACAGTCTTTGCAAAACAAATTCTAGGGAGCTTCGTAGTCTGGATTGGAGCACACCAGGCCCCCTCTTTAGCAAAGTGGTTAGAACAATCGACCAGGTCTTAACATTTCTATTGATATATTGGAAGCCGGTCCTCCTGCAAAAAGCACACCTTGACCTGGTCTTCATAGACACCGCAAAAAGCTAAGGGAGTCGCTCAAGAATAACGCGGACCCTGCTAACCTTCTGGAGGTTTTGGTTCACCTACATGCGAACACATCCGCTCAAGTTGGATTGGGAAGGGGCGGGGAACTTACAGAATGGATACCCATTCAAAATGAAGTGCAACAGGGATGTGTCCTTATCCCGGCCCTATTTTCTTTATATTTAAATATGTCATTTTACCTTGAAGAGGACTTAAATGAAGTACCCGTTTAGATAGTTGAAGGATTCCCATTTTGCTTTTCGCCGATGACACCCTTTTGATATCAAAAACCCTGAGTGGTCTCCAGTGTCTAGTGGATAAGTTCACTGCATTCTGCAGCGAGCAAGGGCTGGTGATCAACCATACAAAGACCAAGTTTATGGTCATCACCCCACACAAGTCTTTTAGGGGCTCTGTAAACTTGGAAGGCAGTACACAAGAGAGGGTCAGTGAGTCTACCTACTTTGGGATTAACCTTACTAAATCGATGTCTGGGTGTCTCAGGTGGAGCGAAGCAGTTTGACTCTTACCCAGCATGCAGCACCTGTACTAAAAGTGTACCGGGCCTCTAGAGCTAGGCAGATATCTCCTGCCCTGAAGGTGTATAGAGAAAAGGCTGAGGGTAGTGCATTTTATGGCGCGGAAGTATAGGACATTGCTAATCTGGCCCCGTTGGGGGTGGGTGAGAATACTTTAACAGCCCTCACTAACCTCCCAAATAAAACCACATCAATCCCACTTAGACGAGACCTGGACCTTGAGCTGATCGGTCACAAAGCGCAACTTAGACTACTTGTGTTTTGGTGTAGGCTTAAATATTCTTTAGCCCTTAACAAACTTTTACCATTTCCTCCAAGACGTACTCGTCCTTTATAAGGCTGGTAATTTCAAATGGCTTTCGGATCTTAAAAACATTCTATATAAGATTGGACTTGGAGAATTTTGGTCTGCATGCTCTACCACAAAACACATTTCAAAGGCCACTCTCCAGTAAGCCTTCTGGGAGTATATGTGGGCAGAAGAAATAAGGTATGTTCCCAAAAGGTCTTTTCGATAAATGTTCAGATTGATAGGGCCTTGGAGCCTTGCAGGAAGGTAGGATCCTTCTGCATGTTCATGCCCACTTTTTGCTTGTGTCATTATGTTTTTCTGACTAGTCTGACTTGGATCCTGCTAACCAGGACCCCAGTCTCTGTACTTCCTCCCTAAATTGGACACAGTGAGCATTTAGGTACACTCCAGATTGGGTAATTGTGTACCCAGGTATGTCCCTAGTATATGGTGCTAAGGTACCCAGGGCTTAGGTACACCAGGGACTCCCATGGGCTGAAGCATGTATTATGCCACCCATGAAAGACACCTCAAATTGTGACTACAGGCCGGTCATTGCAGCCTGTGTAAGCTGGTGCTAGCAACACTTACAACAGATATAAGTTTCCTTTTATCTGAGGTCACTGAACTTAAAACTTAAAAATGAATCCTAAGGCAGGCCTTTTCAATCGTGAAGGCAGGGTGCTCGGTCCTATATGTGAGGGTGCCACTGCATGAGCGCAGTACCCATACAACCTTCGGAGTCCATTCTATCGGGTTATAAGTGCATCAGCCATTACGACATATAGAGTGTCCATGAGTCAATACGTGATGACCATCTCTAAACTGGCTGTAACGAACACTTGCATGTTTGGTATCAAATATGTTGGAATCATACCCCACACTGTACATGGTGTGGGATGTATGATTCCATGCACTGTAAAGCTCCTCTGGGAGGCCCTCAGTGCTTCCAATACCAGTCTTTTAGAACCAGACAGCAAGCTAGGGCTGCTGTCGACCAGAGACACGATTCTGACCTCCTGCTTTTGAGCCAAGATCGAGCAGGGTAAGGCAGAACCATAGGTATCCTGTCACAGGGAGGTTTGGCCACCTCCCAGACAGGGTTTAGTATATTGGAACAGGGTGAGGGTACTTGCCAGCGCTACTGAGACTGCTTGAAGGGCATATTTGGTGCCCTCCTTGCAAACTCCAGTTCCAACCAGTTTAGGGAGGCATTGACTCGTGCTCTTGCACGAAATAGGACAAAGGACTTGGGAGTGTCCTCCCCACTGCCCAGCCCCTCCTCTGGGAGAGACACCTGAATCGTCCCAACCCTTTCCTAAGGGTACTTTAGGGCTTACCTGTAGGTGGGTCCCTAGATTCTTCGTGGGACAAGATTCAGATCACATACCACTTCAACTTCGACCATCTGGGCACTCTGGACCTCGCTGGACTTTGCGTGGGGAACGAAGACTTCAACTGGGAAGACTCCTGCTGCTCCTGGTCTTGTCGTCCTGCAAGCCTGCTACAACGTCTGTGCCTGTGCTCCATACAGGTTCTTCATAGAGCCTGTTGACATCCAAGACACCCGAAGGATTCTCCCTTGGAGTGAAGGAGTCACTCACCTGCATCTGCAGGCAGCGCAAAGCAACTGACTGGACTGCTGATCCTGGGTTTCCACGGACTCCGAAAGGCTCAGCAACACAGGTGGTGGTTCTGCAACTCCCTCGAGGCCTGCACTGTCTTCTCACTGAGTTTGAGGCCAGTATCCCAAGTAAGAACCACTGGAACAGAACCTCTTTGCACCGCGTCGACTTGCCGTTGCCAAGGCGTGCTGACTCTCTCCTCCAGAGATCTTCGGGCTCCAAAAAGCTCCAACCTCAGGCATCTCCTGCAGCCAAGATCTACGCCTGAATCGCATCATTTGCACCATGGGCATTCTTCATTAGTGAGATGCTAGAGGTCCTCTTGCGACTCCTGTGCCTTCATCCTGTGTGTACTCTTGAGGGTCTTCTTCGGCTACAGTGGGCTCCCCTGCTTGCTGAGGGCCTGCTCCGACTTACCTATTCATGGTGAGTCACTTGGACCTTGCTGGTCCAGACACTGCACCTTTTTCTTCGACTTCGGTGGTTGCTGCTGCCAAGGCTTGTTGGTGCCCCTGCCGGACACTGACCCCTTGGTTCTCGACATCCAACGTGGGACAGCTCGTGAACAGTTCCTGGTTTTCCACAGCACTGCCTGGTCGCACAGCTGAACTTCAAGGGCACAGACAACCTATCCTGCATTTCCGACATTGGTGGGCATTTGTCTTGCCTGCCTCCTGGTCACTCCTGAGTGGCATAGACTCTATCCCCTCTGCGTGCAGTTACCACTCCTCCTGAATCCACCTTTGGGTTCCACTGGACTCCTTCATGGTCTTCTGTAGTGGCATCTTACCTGAAGTCCCCCTGTGGTTAACGGCGGTTTCCAATGTCACTTGACACCTATGCATCCGGTTTCCCTGATGTAGGTATCCAGGTAACTGGGGTATCCCACGGGTGGGGTGACTCTCCAACCTTCCATGGGTTTTCTTCAGGGACCACTGGGAAGGGTCTTTCTTTAAATTGCAACCGCTACTTACCTATTGACTAACATGAGAACGAGGTTGTGTTCCCACTCTGCACACGACTGCCGTGGGGTTCCTAGATACTCACCTAGGCTGGTTCCTTGGGTGGCCGGCTCTTCTACGTCTACTGGATCCCTTCTCGACTTGAGTCGTGGTTCACATTCCACTATTTTAGTATATGGTTTGGTCTCCCGTAGAGACCACTGTATATTTGTGCTACTTACGTTTTCTATTTCTTAAGTATTGTGTGTATCGTGTTTATATCTTCGGGTAGGAGATAATACAATGTGTTAGTGAGTGTTTGTAATAAAATACATATTTTTATAACTACACTGTGCAGTTCTTTTTCACGTAACCTATACCATAAGATTAAGTACTGGTAAAACAAGCAGTTTTACACTCCTTACACGCCTGAAGGCTGCTCTCCACAGAAACTACTTGGAAAGCTTTCTCAGGTTGTCTAAGACCTCTAATATCTTTGCTTAAGCAGAGTAATACTGAATAGGAAACTTCAAAGAAGAACAACTGCAAACTGGTCCTACGGTTTTAGATAGCATATCCAGATCTCTTGTCTACCAGTTGTGTATAAAAATGGGACTCACTATGCCATGTTGTTGTTTCCACTCCAAATCCTCTAAGGCCAAGGAAAGGAGTGCTTCTCAGAGTACTGCTGTGCAACAAGAGCTGGAGTATGCCGAACAGCCAATTACCTAAAGATGAGGGGACATCATCTAAAGTCTAGATCTCAAGCCGGCCTCCTACGGGTAGGAGTCTATCTACCCTGCAAGATAAGTGACTGTCCAGAAAGAAGGGAGGTTCAGAGCATCACCTGTGGGTGTGGGGCACCCAGAAGAGCAATCTGGGAGTATTCACAGGTCTTGAGTGGGGCTACAATTTCTCAAGTGTTGAAGGCCCTTTTGTGGGCAAATCCTGTGGTTCAGCACTCCCTGGCATGGACTTTAACTGTCGACCCTGAGGGACAACAACTATCATGTATCCAGTTGGGATTGGAACATTTCAAGGATTGCTGGGTACAGACAACTGCAAAAAAGAATGTTATGTTAATAATGTAGCCACCAGAAAGACTTTTATTGGAGGTAAATAACTGATTTAGAATTTGGTGGACAGGTTATTCCATTACAAACCTGTTGCATATTCTGTGCACCATTTTACAAGAGCCATAAAATGTAACGCACTAGTACTAAATTAGAAAGGACACTGATCTCATTTGTGATGGAGTAATCTACCGACTCTAAATTAAGCCCTTAATCTTCTGATGGACACTTGCAGCGCGGATTCCTCAACCTAGAATAGATACCAAAGGAGTACCTAGTGAAAGTGGAGGGGTTATGGAGTGGACCCAAATCCAAAAGTAGAAACGAGCAGGTGAGGCATCTTTCCTGCTGAACCTGGCTGCCAAGGCCGAAGTGCTTCGGGTAATTATGCAGCAACTCCCACATCGCATCTTAGCAGATATCCAAGACAGAAACCACTAGCACCAATGTGGTATGAGCCTTGACGCTGGTAAAATGGGCTCTCAGACCTTCCCGGGGCTGCTTCTTGGCCAGAGCAGATCTTGATGCACAGACTTATCCACCACTGCCCTCCCTTTCTTTAATCCAGAAACTCTATTAAAAAGATGATCATCCACTCGATGGGACTTAATAAGATCAACCTAAAAACGTAAAGCCCTTTTGAAGTACCGCCAAGGGAGCCTCTAGTCCTCTTTTGAGGAGTGGGAAGGAACAAACAACACAGGTAGAGTGACAAAATACCGGATGTAAAAGGGAGTCACAGTCTTCGGTAAAAAGGTTGCTCAAGTCCTCATATCCAAATGGTTTTGAAAGTGGTGTAGTGCAACTGCATTGAGAGTGTCTGCAATAACCTTGTGCGATGAGCTGACATTCACAATGAAGAAGACAGTTTTCAGAGTCAAGAGATAGAGCAAGCAACAGTGCATCAAATAAAAAAGGTGTACTCATAAGGAATGTTAAGACCACAATAAGGTCCTACTGGGTTCTCAAGAATGGTTTGGAAGGAAACATGCATGTGTCCAAATTTTGTTAAACCTAATCACAAGTAATTTGAACAAGGGTGTGTGATTCAGCAACTCAGGACAAACAAGAGGCCATCCAACAGCTCTGCTTGTAATGGGTTAATGTTCTGGGCACTAATACCAGGTTCCAAACTTGTTCCAGCGCCCAACCTAGATTAATTTTGCAGAAGGGTATCTGGCAGTGAGGAAAACGTGTCAATTGCCGCAGTGCAATCTCCATGCATGTTGGGTTAAGTTGTAGACATTCAGTTGGAGGACGCTGTCCCTGTTGCAGAGACAGGACTCCCCCCGCTGTGAAGGCCTGACCAGAGGGCAGAGTTTCAGAAACCACACTCCACTGGTCCAGCTCGGCTCAATCAAGGTGACTTCGTCTGGGTCGTTCTTGATCTTCAGAACCCAGGGAATGAAAAGTGGCGACAGGAAGGCATACAGGAGCCCTTTAGTCCATTCCAGCAGGAGGACATCTCCTTAGAAGTGCTCTCATGGATATTCCAACTCACAGAACTGTTGAGAATGGTGGGTGGGGAATGGTAGTAGACTACCGCAGAACAATCTGATCGATCAGCCACAATTGAATATCTTGGGTCACTTATTTTGAGACCTGATGTCAGAAAAGCAGCTTTGATTCTTAGCCTAGTGGCAGTTCAGGTTAAATCTGCAAAGTCCACAAGTACCACTTTGGGTGTTTGGCGAGGTTGATGCACAAGGTTAAGAGGCCAAAACGTCTCCGAGCCACACTCACAGGGAACCAGGATCGAGCCTGAAGTATCAGGATCACAGTCCACAAATCCAGGCCTCACTGGGGATGAGTCAAACCTTCAAACATACCATATACAGGACTGACCCAATTAAACGGAAGCCTCTCTTAAGCAATCAGCTGGAATATCGACTTGTTCATGGTGAACTCCAACAAACATAGGAGTTGTGCCGTCATTCAGAGGTTGTCCATGACTGACTCTTGAGAGCCCACCTTCAGCAGCTCGTCGAGGTATACAGAAATTCCAGTCTCCAAAGATGGGAAACATTAATTGCCAAAGTAGAACTTGCAAAACATAATGTGTTGCAGATGGGGCTATAATCACAAATAATGCCTGTGGGACAACAGGAAGAGAATAGGAAAAAGTATTTATAATGCAACGGTCTCGCCTTTGCAAAAGTTGTATCTATTGGAATTGTTAATGACAAAAATGTTATTTATGTGTTGGTTTTGAAAACAGATAAATAAATGGCATTGTCATTTACAATGCTAATAACCTGGACCCCGGCCAGGAATTCCCTACATTCTGAGCCAGCCGTAGTCACACACGCCCCATTCCTCAGGACGGGCCCCTCAGGAAGGGTATACACTGCTTTGCCATATGTACGTTTCTCCAGGAGGGAGCAAAGTAATGATTACAGCTGGGAATTGTGCAGATTTATGGCAGTGTCATGGTCGAGGGTTTACTTCCCAGCCAGGTACGCAATTTTAATGCAGTTGGCAAACCTATTGTGCATTTTGTCAATGACATACATGAAGCGAACGAAGGGTGCTGCTGCAACATGGGCATGCTCAGTGCAGACGAATGCAATACTAAGAATTGTTGTTGTTGCAACAGTACAGCTGTCCCTGATGGTAAAGAACTCAAACGTATGTTTGTTACATTCTTCACAACAAGCACATTTCGCATCCTGAACTCTTTCTACAATCATCATGAGAACTAGTGCCATTATGCCTTGTCTGCCCGGTGTCCTGGATCCCAGAATTCTTGGGGGGCTATTGATAACTCGCAGTCATGTGACCTTCCCACATTTGTCCCCACACAACCTGGGTAGCATGGGACTTTTACCCAGGGGAAGGATGGAGTGGTTAAGGGCTTCTTCTGGTGGCTATTCCTGCTTAGAGCAGTAGGGCCCAAGGCCAGATCCCTGCCACGTTTCACCCCCATGTCCCCCCAAAACCTCCTTTAAATCTCACCTCCTTCTCCTGTCCAGTAACATGCATGCATTCATTCTAAAGAAAGATCAACACCCACTCCTTCATATCCTAATCTTCTAATATTCTCCTCGGTTATGCTAGCACTACTTCTAAGTAGACTAACAGGCCAATTATCTGACCCCACACATACATCAGCTTCGTTCTGTCCAATTTCTCTGCATAATACCATCATAGTTCCTGGAATGTGTGCTTGGGATGATTCTTTGAGTTGCTCCTATGATTACTTTTCAAATCCAATACTAAGGCTGGTTGTAGATGGGTTGTATCCAAAATACTGGACTAGCTCCCAGGAACACAGACTATAGCTGGATGGATTTACTGTATCTACTTCTATGGACTGCTCTCTGCCAATTGTGGGAGGACTCAGAGCAAGTGCCATGACAGATGCTCCTCAGGAGTCCACGGAAGAACAATACTGAGTAGTCCATAGGAATGAGTCCAGTGTGAAGCAACTAACTATAGAATACAGTTAAGGCAAGCCCGAGTCATAAAGGTTGGGCCATTCACCTCTCAACACTATTATGCCACATGTTGAATGTTGTACAACGGGCATGATACAAAATAACCAAATGCTAGCATATATTCATATACATGACCGGCTATGCGTAACATTTTATCCTACAAGGTGTAACAGCAGCTACAAGCTTGCTGTGAAAGGGTGGGCAGGATCTGTCATACACTTATGATACCAAAGATCTAGTACAAAGGCCACACTGCAGTCACTTTCTACCCATTAATAACCTAGCATTTAACATGTCATACCTCACTCTTTTTAATTTCTAATTCACACGTAGGCCACAGACAAAGTACGGTAACAGAACAAATCTGGTACTAACAAGCATCACCCAACACAATTCCATGCACAGCACTCGGAGTATGGTTCATACTATCCAAAATCTCGAGCTGGCACATCATTGAGAGGCTGAAGTACTGCACGATCATACTGCTGCCCACACAACACACAGGTAAGCAAAGAACAGTATTAGTACAGCAGTTTACCTAAAGTTCAATTATATAATAGGACCTTAGGAATTCACAAAGCATGCATCTAATACACCATGGCAACTATACTTAAACGTTAGAAAATTAAATAGTCATCAAGACGCTTCCCCTATGATGCTCGTGTCGAACAGCTTAAAGAAGGGTTGTATGTTGGTGTCTCTTGTTTTTTTCTCTCGCTATACTTCAGATTAACCATCTTACCTGGTTAAAATAGCAGGACTGCAACTAAAATTAGGCAATCGGGAAGTTACTTTGTCATCTTTTCATTAGCATTAAAAGGCTTAGAAATTTAATTATTAAAGCTGAACGACTATATTGAGAACAGCCTAACAGTGAATCGTGGGGAGTCTACCTTAACCCTTTGTGTGCTGGTGACAGAACCACTTCGTCACCAGCCACGGACGCGCTGTGCTGGTGATGGAGTGGTTCCATCACGGCGAGGCCGCCCCGCCCACACTGCTGCAAATCCGCGCCTGCGCGGCGCGCTCTATTGAGCGGTCAGAGCCGTGACTGAACCACTCCGTCACAAGCACAGCAAGCCCGTGGCTCGTGACGGAGTGGTTCTGTCACGAGCATGGCGGTGCCGTGCAGCCCCCCTCCCCCGTGGCGGAATTACAACCGCGGCTAAGGGGTTAATAATGTTATAGTTTTATTTATCTTTCGTATTATTATCATGTATCTGCTTTTATACAATAAATACCCAACAGCGGAAAAAACGTAAACCTGTTACAATTCCGCGTTCTGTCAATTTGTACGCACAAGTTGTTAGGGGGCGTATCTAGACAAATTTAACACGGCTCCTATCACGAGTTGCACCTGTTTAGCCTAGACTAAGCCGGTTTTAGAAAGAGACTTCTAACTGAGCTGTTCGTGGATGACGGTGTTGCCACTTATTACCCTAGACAATATACACGGATACCTTGCTATGCATATACCGTACCTTCCATTGATAGGTTCAGTGGTTTGTGTGGGCGAACATCAGGTCTCATGTATTATCAGTACTTGAGTCCCGATGTCGCGTTTCACCATGTTTATGTTCTTGGAGTATTCTTTTAAGAACTGGGTGGAGTGGGGCGTGGATTCTTCATTAAATTCCATAAGTGCTAACGTGTCCATCAGTAACTAGGTCAGTTATTTGGCCAACCATCCAGGTAAGCCCAATAAGCGTGCAATATTTCTGTTGAGACAATTTCATACACATATATAGTTTCTGAAAAAGTTTAATTTCAGTCTCATGAGAAGATATCAACTTAACGCCCTACATCTTAAATGCTGATCCAAACGATTCCGCATAGCCACTTTCTCCAATTTCTTGCCCTACGCCACCTCCAGAAACTCACCTTGCAGGGAAAGGGAAGAGTAGAGGCCACTTTCTCCATGGCCAGGTTACGGATGCTGGGGGTGTGCGGGCCTTTGCAGGTGGGACAGCAGCTCAGCTTCTGGCGACACTGATTGCACACCAAGTGTCCAACCTGACACTGCAGAATAAGCGGCAGCACATAATCGAAGCACACGGGGCACTCGAATAGGGCCGTCAGCTCAGTGGCCTGAGCAGGCAGGGCGGCGGGCTGAGCCGAGGAGGAACCGGGGGCGGCCGAAGCGCCCTGTACTGGGGAGGGCAAAATCCCTGCTACAGATGTGGGCCGCCGCCCCGCCGTGCTTCCCGCCGCCACCCGCCTTCCCCAAACCCTGGCCTGCCCCGGCCAAGGAGGGGCGGCTCATGGCGGGCAGCAGACAGCACTCGGCTCTCAGCTTTAGACGGGAGTCGCCACGTTCAGTCCGCGCCGCCTGCCCTACGAAGCGGCATTGCGAACGACCCCAACAGCACCAAAAACGCTTGAGCCTGCACTAACATGGCGGTAGCAATACACGCACACAGATGAAGAGTAGGGGCTTGGGAACAGGAGAGCTCTACCATTGGACGAGAAAATGACAGAGTCTCACTCCGTATAGGAACCTACAGATGGCACGTAGGCGATGCGGCCATTGATTGGAGGAAATGGACGTGGACCTTGGAGATAGATTCTGGTGTTGCACGGCTGTTTATTGGATGATATGGCTTTACCTGACATTAAGAAAAAGCAGTGACATCTTCAGTGATTGGGTAATCATCTGTACGTATAGGCAAGGTAACATGTATAAACAACTCTGCCTATTTCATTTGAAAGTGACATATTGTTGCCGATGTTTAAACAAGCACTAAGTCACTAAGCCTCGTCCTTTGCAGACTGGGGGGCCTGTTTTTCTTAATCCCCTCTTCTCCATTGGCTGGAATGTAAACAACAGGCGTGGTTTTGACTTGTTGTTTACCATTCCAGCCAATGAAGAAGAGGGTAGAACAAACCTAAAAAACACGCCCCCCCAATCCGAAAAAGACAGGGCTTAGAGCGAGAGAATGACGTAACTGAGACCTCTTCTCCAATGGCTGGCCGCCGTTTAGGAGGCCAGCCAATGGAGAAGAGGGGCGGGGTTTGCATGTGCGCAGCTTACGCTAGCCGAGACCTAAAAAGGGTCCTGCAATGCACAAGGACACCATTCAGTCTCTTCTGTGAAGAACAGCGTGGATCTGAGCCAAGGTGAGCATTTTGAATCGGTCCTTTGCAGTAAGGGGTTTAGGGATTAAAGGTCCAGGATTGGGATAAGGATCCTGCCTTTTCTCAGAACGATGAAGTAGCATAAATAAATAACAACTCCATCTGTCGCAGAATCCAATTTTATGGAACCTTTAAAGAGTAAGATTCAGAAGAATTGACTAATGTGCCTCCCAAATTTGCTCTGGTACAGGAGATATATTGGGTGGGGAGAAAAGGAAAGGTAGAGTGTAGCCTCTTCAAACAATCTGCAAGACCCCTCAATGGGACATTGCAAATCCTTACCCTGGCGAAAAAGAGGTGAAAACTGCCATTTCATCAGTTTGGCATGAGCCATTGAGCACAAACTAATGCTGCTCATTACCAATTGTAGCAAGACAAGAGAAGATGGAGGATTGATGTCCCTGATGGCCTATGTGTATCTGCCGGTGCTGCATGTGCATTCCATACCATTTAGACCCTCTTTTGGAGGAAGTGTGAACATTCCCAGTTGAAGTGAGAAGGACAAGTTACTTAACTTGGTTAACGCCTTATCTGGTAGCGACATGACATTGCCACAGACTCCTTACCTTTGAACTTCCAGGTGTCAGGCTGGATGCAGAAGATTTTTGATAGCAGTATCCCTGCATGCCAGTAGGTGGTGTCGGTTAACTCAGTGTGAAGTCGTAGGCATTGTGTTTGTCGTCTTCGTGACGTCCGTGTCACCAGCGCCTTGAGACGCTCACAGGTGAGTAGCGAGCTTTATAAACCCCGGATTGATTGATTGATTGATCAGTATAACCATTGTGAGAAGTTGGCCTGATATGCAGTGTTCACTATTCTAGTGATCACTATGCATCAGTCCAAACAACCCTTATGGTGATTGGTTGTAAGTCAACCTTAGACCAGCTATCCTAGTAGCGTGGATACGAGCAGTCTTCGGGCTAAACTCTAGAGGGCGTGTTAAGCCAGCTGTTATACCATCACATATACCCCTTGAACACCAAGTGAAAGAACACCACACAAGTGTTATGAAAATAAACAGTGTATTTATTTAGATCACAACAGCCCTGTACTCTTTATGAGGACAGGGTACTAAGCACACAACAAAACTCTTACGAAAATACTTTAAGTTGCACAATTTACACAAATGCCCGAGGGGCACGAAAAACCATATACTCTGAAAGTGGAATGCGAAATTACTAGCAGGTAAGTACTGTACTAATAGGCTTTGGAATCGCTAGGACTACGTTACTGAACCTTCAGATTACTAGTAGGAGGCCTAGGGGACTCTGGTGCAGAGTGTGCACTCTCACGCGGGATGCGGGACAAAGTCTATGGGAGCTAGTAAAGACAAAGTTAGTGTTCTCGGGCGAACCCGATAAGGTAGATCGAAAACGACAGTGGATCCTGACCCTTGGATAGTGGGGCTATGCTGGGGCACCGAAATGCCGAAGTTACCTAGCCCAGGGGCTGCAGCTGCATATGTCTCAAAAGACGTCGGGAATCCTCGTAGACGAACCAGGAGCCTGAAGAAAGAAGTTGCTGGCAGGCGACCAGTGAAGATAGTTCGAGTTGATACAAGCCTGGATCGAAGATGGATGACACCTGAAAGCAGAGGGGACCAAGTTTGTGACTACTAGCCAGTAGTCAGGTGGCACCAGGAGGGCACCGGATGGTAGTCACCTCTACTAGGTGAGTGGGCGACGCGGTGCTCTGCAGATCTCACGGACCAGGAGGCGTTGTCGGCGAACAGGATGGAGGTGCGAGCTGTCCCACGATGGATGATGCCGTCGACGTCGCTGGACCCAGGATTGGGGCAACAAGTCTTGGCAAATTCAAGCCCACGCGGTGGACTCAAAATGGCGTCTGGAGTGGACCAGGAGGGTCCGGGGTGCTCCTCTTTTGGAAGGGAGCAAGGGCCAGTCTGGAGCAACCAGACCAGCAGCGGTGATGTCGTCGGGCGTCGTTCAGAAGGCCACAAGCCAGCGGGCTAGTAGCCAAACAACGCGGTGAGCAGCAAAAAGCAGAAGGGCCCCACGCAGATCGTGGAGATGCTGGGAGGCTGGACTTCGGTGCTGGAGCTGCTCAGGGTCGGGGCTTCTCGGACCCCAAAGCACTCACCAGAGGATCCCTCGGCGGTCGTGCTGGATAGAAGTCGCGCAGTTCTGATGATGGTCGGTCCCTCAAGGTCTCGTCGCACCTACGGTTCTTAGCTTAGCTGTAGAGGTAGGTAGAGGTCAGAGGTGCCAGGGAAGCCGGGTCTCGCCGAGCTGGTCAGTCGGATTCCGGAGGAAGGACGTGCAGCAAACCGCAGAGTTCTTAGATGGTGCCTGCGGATGCAGGGTGACTACTCCTTAGTCACAAGGGAGAAATCTTGAGAAGAAGTCTTGATTTCCTTTCGTAGAAAGTAGTTTCAGGATTCAAAGATGATCTAATTTGGAAGGGTCCCCGCTCCTGCCTTTATCCTAAAGAAAGGGGTGGGTTCGCGACTAGGGCCTGCCCTAGGGGTGGGACCAGGAAGGGGGGTGGTTACACCCCTCTCCCATGCCGGACTTTCCCCAGGCCAGGGGCTGGTGTGCCCCTGGAACTAGTTCTAGCCGGCAGATGCGTAGTGAGCACCGGGGTGCCACTCCGCAGTCACCTTCCTGTAAAGCCCTGCCTACCCAGGATACACAAAACCCTGTCTGGGATGGTGCTAGCACCGCCCCTGACAGGAAACCCTTTGTCCAAGCTCTCCTCGCTGGAAGGACTTCCAGCAGCAGGAGGTCAGACTCGTGTCTGTGGTGGCAGCATCCATTTTGTGGAGCTGAGGCTTCGTTTAACTTTAACCGTGGTTCACAGTTACATACATGTCGTGTCCCTCTAGAAGGGTGGAATGCTAACCCCGTCGCCAGAATTGGCGAGGGGTTAGTATTCCAATTTGTATGACACCTTACTCGACATGTTTTGATAAAGCAATACCAAAGATAGCATTTAACCGCGAGGATTATAATGCACTTAAGAGTATATGGTATGCGTTATCATGGAACAGCTATTAGGACTTGGTTCCGCAAGCTGCAAACGGGCTCAGCTCATGCCAGAGCACCATTTCACACGATTCCAAGCACTCTGCCTTCAGGATTGTCAAGGCCTGCCATAGGAGTCACTGATAGGAATCTGTGTGTCCATTTTTAGGGTTAGATATAGGTATACTATATCTAAAGCAAAGGGTGAGTACACCACCTTGCCCCAGCTGTCGTGCAGCCAGTTGTGTCAGATTTAGATGGCCATCCAGGGGTGGCATAATACATGCTTCAGCCCCTGGTAGGCCCTGGGTACACCTATGCCCTGAGTTACAGGGTCTGATAAGGTGGCCCAGTACCAATTGGAGAATGCACCTAAAGTACATGGAATCCATTTTACAGAGAGAGCAGTAGGCCTGGGGTCCTGATTGGCAGGGTCCCAGGCCAACTAAGTCGGAAAACCAGCAAAACACCAGGCAAAAAGTTGGGGGCAACCATAGTCAGGTATCCACCTTCCTACAACCATCACTCCGGCACGCTGACGTCAGTACTTTTCACGACTTTCCACGCCAGAAGCGCAGAGCCATGAAGTGACTAACCATAGTGTGATAAAAAAGGCAACTATGGCACTGAAGGGAAAAGCCCTCATTACTAGAACCAATCCGCAGCGCTGGAAGGTTGGGTGAGTCGGTAAGGAATCTGCAGCTAGATCATATCCTTACCAGATAAAGCAATACTGAAGGTAAGTAACTTGTCCATCTGATAGAGACATCTAGCTGCAAATTCCTTACCTTTGAACAGATACCCAAGCAATACCATCCCCGGAGGACTACGGAAAGGTTTAGACCAGGAAGTCTTGAAAGAAAGAGCTACCAAACAGGCCTTCTCTGCAAACCTGGGAATCCAGGCAGTAGTGTCTGACATACATGTGCAGAGATGCCTATAGGGTCACTTGGCAGATATCCGAAACAGGAACACCACACTGGATGGCCGTGGTGGTCACTTTTGCCTGGTGGAATGAGCCCTAAGCCCTTCAGGAGTATCCTTCTTTGCTAAGGCATTACAGATTTTGATACGGAGGATAACCCAGCAGAATACAGGCCTCTTTTGGACAGCACACCCTTTCTTTGCACCCACGTACCCTATAAAGAGTTGGTCATCCACCCGGAACTCTTTGGTTCGATCAATGTAGAACAATAACGCTTTTTTTGAGTCCAAATGATGGAGACGCTCCTCTTCTTTGGAAGGGTGCGGAGGTGCCTAGAAAGTGGGTAGAGTAACCGACTGCCCCATATGAAAGGGTGTAACCACCTTAGGTAGAAAAGATGCCTTTGTACGGAGCACCACCTAATCCGGAATACCATCAGGTAAGGAGGCTTTGATGACAGTGCTGCAGTTCGCTCACCCTCCAAGTTATTTCCATTAAGAAAGCTGTTTTGATGGTGAGCAGCGTAGAGGGCAGTGTGCAGCGGCTCAAACAGAGCAAACACATCAGAAAGGTGAGAAGCAAATTAAGGTCCCACTGTGGCATAATAAAGGGGGAAGGGGGAAACAAGTGGGATAACCCCTTCAAGAATCACTGAACCAGAGGGGATTTGAAAAGAGAAGGCTGTTCAGGCAGCCGAAGAAAAGAGGAAAGGGCCAAAAGATAGCCCTTCAATGGGCTCAGAGCAGAGCCCTGCTGAGCTAGGGAAAGTATGAACAGGAGGATATCAAAGAAAGATGCAGATGGAGGGTCAATAGACTTCTGTACAATATTTGCAAAATTTGAACCATCAGCAGGCATAGAAAGACTTTGTCGAGGGATGCCTGGCTGCCAGAATAACCTCACAGACTTCGGGAGCAAGGTTGAAAGCTGTCAGCTGTCGCTGCTCAATCACCACGTAAGGAGGCGGAAATTCAACAGGTTCAGGTGCTGCTGCAACAGATGAACCTCCCGAACGGGCAGCCTGATCAGAGGATCGTTTCTCATTGCCAGAAGCTCAGGATACCAAACTTTCAGTGCCCAGTCAGAGCCAAAAGAATGACTTTTGCCTGGTCTCTTCTGATCTTCCTGAGCACTCTGGGTAGGAGTGGTAAGGGCGGGAAGGCGTACAGGAGGCCGGAGCTCAACTCGTGATGAAAAGCGTCGCCGAGCGAGAGCCGCCTTGGAAACTCTAGTACACAAAACTGCTGACATTGAGCATTCTCTACGGAGGCGAACAGAGCTAACCCAGACTCTCCCCACTGCTGAAAGAGTCCTTGCGCTACCTACGGATGGAGATGCCACTCGCGATCCGCTAGGCACCTCCGGCTGAGTTTGTCCGCTATGGCTTTCACAGAACTAGCCAGATGCTGAGCCACCAGGGAAATTCCCTGCTGTTCCAGCCAAGTCAGAGACGCATAGCCTCTTGAAACAGGGACCCTCTTGACACAGGGACACAACCTCACCGTGAACACCTGAACTAGCCTCCCCTTGAAGGACGGCAAGAAGGCTTTTAGTGCCAGTTAGATAGCGCAAAGCTCCAACAGGTTTATATGGAGCTGGGCCTCTGCCGAAGACCAGAATCCTCTGATCTCAACCTCTCCCAGATGGCTGCCCAATCCCAGAAGGGAAGCATCCGTCACTACTGTGAGGTCTGGATGGGGAAGGGAGAGGGTCTGCCTCTGACCCAATCGCAGTTTAATAGCCACCACTGCAAGTCTTTCGCAGTGCCCCCCGAGACCTGGACCAGGTCGGTGAGATTTGCCTGATGCTGTGCTTATTGGAACTTCAGGTCCCATTGCAGAGCCTGCATTTGCCATCTGACATGGTCCACAAGAAGGATGAAGGAGGCCATGAGGCCCAACAGCCTCAGAGTAATCCACACCGAAATCCAGGATAGAGGCTTAAAAATCTGTATCATAGCCCGAATATCCTGCACAAACCGCTCGGGAGGATAAGCCTGAAACTGCACAGCGTCAAGAACTGCTCCGTTGAAGGGGAGCGTCTGAGAGGGAGTCAGGTGTGACTTTGGCACCTTGATAGTGAACCCCAGCAAATGCAAGACGCTCACCGTATTCTGCGGATTCGAGACGACTGCTTGGGACGAGCCTGCCTTCAACAACCAGTCAATGACATAGGGGAAGTCCAGAACCCTTGATCTCCGCGGATGAGCTGCGACCACCGCCATCACCTAGGTGAACACTCGCAGGGCACTGATGAGGCCTAAGGGGAGGCAAACTCAAAGTGTTCCTGGTCTGCTGCAAACCGCAGGTAGCGAAGATGGGCCGGCAGGACGGAAACATGGAAATAGGCGTCATGAATGTCCAACGCTACCGTCTAGTTTCCCGGGTACAGGGCAGACCGCACCTGAGCCAGAGAAAGCATCATGAATTTCTCCTTCTTGAGGAAGTAGTTGAGAGCTCTGAGGTCGAGTTAAGGATGTAGTCCTCCGTCCTTCTTTGTAACCAGGAAATACCGGGAATAGCAACCACAGTCTATTTCTGGACTGGGATCCCTCTCTACAGCTCCTTTGGCCAAGAAAGCCTTGACGTCCTCGCAGAGTAGCGCAAGATGATCCTCCATCAGCCGTCCGTGAGTTGGAGGCATAGAAGGAGGGATAGTCTTGAAGGGGGAGTGAGTAGGGCAGATAGTCCCCTACGGACTATCTGCAACACTCACCTGTCCGAGGTGATGTCGCGCCAGTGGTGAAGGTGATGGCGTACCCTGCCAACCACTGGACGCTCGCGATCCCGAAGGACCAGACTAGGAAGGTTTTGTGATGGAGAAGGGGATGGTCGCTTGGCTCAACTTTTGGCCTTCCGATCGATAGAGAGGAAAGTAGGGAAAAGTAGACACAGGCCAAGGTGTAGTACTTAGGCCCAAGGATTTGGCCATAGCACGCAAATCCTTGAAGCAATCAAGCTCTGCGTCAGCCTCGTCTCAGAAGAAACATGAGCCATCAAAAGGCATGTCCATGAGGTTTACCTGGACATCCCCCAAAAAGCCAGACGTCCTCAGCCAGGCGTGGTGCCTGATGGCTACAGTCGAAGACAATGCTCTGGCCAGCGAGTCCATTGAGTCAAAGCCACAGCGAATGGGGAACTTTGTTGCATCTCTCCCGCCTGATATTGCTTGAGAGAGCAGGATACGGTCCTTCTCCGAGACCCTAGGCAACGCCTGTGCAACTGTATCCCATATAGAATGGGAGTAATGGCCCAAAAGGCATGCAGTGTTCAACAACCACAATGCGAGGCTGTTGGTAGAGAACATTTTCTTTCCAAAGTTCTCCAGCTGGTTGGATTTCCTGTCCGGAGGGGCAGAAGGGAACACACCACGGGAAGTGGAAGGCAGGACCACCAAGCTTTGGGGGGTGGGGAGTGAGAAAAACTGGGTGGCCCGGTGTAGGGCGATGGTAGCCGGCAATTGTTCTATTCACAGGAGCCCCTGTGCTGGGTCTGGACAAGGTACCCAGAAGAGCATCCGTTAAGGCCTCATTAAAAGGCAACAAGGGTTCCGATGAGGAGACAGCAGGCTCCAGGACCCCGGTCAAGACATTTGTCTTGACCACCACTGTAGGAAGCTGGAGGTCCAGGACCTCTGCAGCCCTTTGCATCACCATAGCAAACATTGTCCCCTCCTGCCTAGCCAGGTTAGGGGAGGTGTCCGGGCCACCCAGCTCCTCATACCAGTTCATGTTCTGGGGCCGCAGAATTTCTAAGGGATCATGTTACCCCTTCCCAATCCTCTTCTCCCAAGCTCAAACCTGCAGAAAGAGGCTGGTTAGATGGTATGAAGCTGTAAAGCTCCGTCGGCCTCGGAGTTAGTGGATGCCAGACTGGCTCCATATTGTCTGGAATGAGATTCAGGGGAGGTGCCACCGGTAAGTGCCGGAGACCTCAGCATCGGACACAGCGCTAGGGGAGATCGCTGTGGAGGTGCAACCGGCACTGGTCCGGACCTCGGAACAAGTTCAACAGGAGGACGTGGCGTCGAAGGCACGGGACCCACGGGGTCTCCTTCACCTGGGTCTGTGGGGTCCGCAGCACATGGCATCGTAAAACTCCTTGAGTTGGGCCTGGGTCGTCCCCGTAAAGGGATGGAGGGAGAAGTGAAGGGAACCTAGGTGCCTACTCCACGGAACGGGGCGAAGAATGCCGAGGCTACTCCGTCTCGTGGCATGGTTGATGGGGTGAAGTCTGAGTACGCTTTGACTTCTTGTGGTGAATCTTACCTGACGACTTTGACGAAGAGAATCTTGAGTCCCCAGAGCGATCCTCAGACGTTCATCTAGTCCAAGACCGAAGAGGCGATCTCTGCAGTGCGTGCCGAACCGCAAGCAGCTTCAAGGACCACTCCCTCAAACCCTTCAGCGCCATGGCCCGGCAATCGGAGCATGACTTTGTGTTGTGGTTGAGCTACAGGCACCAGAGACACACAAGGTGGAGTCTGTTACTGAAAAGCGCAGTGACAGGTGCCTCACGGCTCGAACCACGAAGCCTTCTTACTGGACATCCTAACACACCAAAAGGAGTCGACAAAAGGTTGAAAAAACTCTGTAAAAAAATGACAGGGGGTAGCTCTTTTCAACGGAGCGGCACTGGCTGGCACAGAAAGAAAAGAACTGACGTCAGCGCACCTGAGTGGTGGTTATATTGACGACGCAGAGGTCACGATGACAATGAACACGATGCCCACGACGTCAAGAGGGGTGGACTGACGCCACCTACCAGCACGCAGGGGTACGGCTATCAAAAATCTTCAGGATCAAGCACGACACCAGGAAGTTCAAAGGTAAGGAAGCGTCGGCATACAGGAACTTCAGTGTCTCTGGTCAATGTGTCAGCCCGGGAAGTCTCGATCTCCTCTAGGAATCCGTGGCTAGATGTCTCTATCAGATTAGAAGCTGCGCTTTAAGTGCTTCTCCTGTCTGTGGAGCCGAAATCCAATACACTTATGGAAATACTGCAACCATCTTCAACAACCCTTGAGCCTCTTCTGCCTCTTAACAAGTCAGTCTGGCTGCCCAGCAGACATCTTTTTTGGGATTGGCAGCCCTTAGGGCAATTGCTCAGCAACAATGGCCTGCACTGTCCGGTCAAATTTTCTTAATGACACATCCATCGCTTAAGAATATGGTGGATGGAACCCTCATTGGCAAAACAAAAATCTAACATTTTTTCCTATAGCACCTCTGAACTGAGCCCAAACAACTTTGACTCTGCGGGGTGGCAAAGTTTTCACTTCAGACAGTCTGGATCTAAGCCTATCCATTGCAGAGAAAACTGGCTGCAATTAGCCTTCCTAACACGCGACAAATCCGTTTTTCAAGTTGAAACACTGTTCAGACACCTCCGAGCAAATTTTGAAATACAGCCCAAGTTCAGTTGACAGAGTGGCCCCATCAATGCCAGACAGACCTGGATGCACTCCACAGGCTTTTTTAAGGCCATCAAATGCTTCGCTAATCCATATGAGATTTAATGGTGACAGACCCTTTGGTGACACCATCTACTCTTCTCTGGAAATCTACAATAATAGTTGCACTACTGCATGCTAGTTGCCGGGCCCAACAGTTCTGCCAACAGTATTGCCACTTTTGTGGGGGACAGCTCACACTGTAGAGGTAACCCTCTCCCCCATTCAAAATTGCAGTAGTTCTTTTGTTTCATTCAGGGGGGAGGTGGGCCTTAAGGACGGCAGCAAGAGAAACTACAGCACACCCTTTTCCTGCCAGATCTACTCCTGTAATCCACTTTGATAAATCCAACTTCAGCTTCCCAGCCTGAGGGAGTGTCTTTTAAATTTACTGGGAATACAGTTGGTAAGCAAGTTTACTCCTTCCCTTTCTCTCTATTCCTCCAGACTGACTGCCTTCCGTCAAGAAGAGCTCTGCCTATGCCTCAATACTAAAAGCAGAGGTACTGCCCTTACTCCAGACAAGGGCAAGAAGTGGTATTGCAGGAGAAAAGGAGCATAGAATTCAACTGTTCTTACCAGTTAACTCCTCTAGACTGCTTGACTCTCTAATTGCTTTGTGTCTCAGGAGAACATCAAAATACTGTTCCCAAATCAGCTCCTCATACCCTTGAATGCACAGTAATGGATCATATTCCTTTTAATTCAGGGTGTCTACCACATGTGCTGGATCCTATCTGCTCTCAGATGCTACCTCCGATTCACAGCAGGGTCCCAGCACTAGCAATCTGAAGTACTGCCATATGGCCAACCGACTGCAGGTTGAGTCTTCACGTAAGTTGTGGTGTTATATTCCATATAGGTACTATAATATAGGCCTCGGTAAACTTGTTATCCTTCACCTATATTATCTCCCTACATTACACTTGTCACAGTTTACAGGGACTGATCTTTTACCTAGATATAACACTGCATTCAGAAAGCAGGTTTCCCCTAGTTCGAAATCTCATACATTATGGATGCGGGTTTTGGAAGCACAGCAGGACTAACATCTCCTATAATAAAATCTATGTACAAAGTTAAGACCCAACGTCATCCTTAGGCCGACACAGTAACACAGCAAGGTAGGACCCCTGGGGAGACCTATGGGTATATATAAATCACATCATGCTAAGATAGCTAGAGGAGATTGAGACTTCCCTGGCCGACACGCTGCCAGAGACGCTGAAGTTCCTGCATGCAGACGCTCCAGCTCGCAGTGGTCTAGCAACCCTTATAGGGTGTCCAACTCGAGACCAGGACGGGATCCCACACTCTCATTTAAGGTAATGGGGTTGACTAGATCGTAGAGGAATTCTTGGCTTAACATCTACACCCATCCTAGGTACACTTAGGTACATCTAGAAAGGGAGGCATTGTAGGAGTACGCATCTTTTATCATGTGTTTTATATACTTGAATGTAGTCATGATTTTAGTAAGATGGTAGAAATATTCCATCCTTTTACTTTCATAGTACTGTTAATCATTTATATCCTATACTGTCTAACGGTTGTTGCAGCACATCTATTCTACACCAGAATAACAACTGTTCTATAAATGATTTTTGAAACACCCGGCTTGTTTTATTTGGTGTTTCTCTCTGAGAGACACTAAGGAAGCACGAGTGACTGAGCGAAAGGTAGTACATTGTTTCCACGGTCCTGAGGGATCAGGGTTATCATGTTCTGAGGTTGCAAGAAACTGTTTTCGCCCAGGTAAGAGGAGATTATAGAGGCACTGTGAGCTAGCTGACACAGAAAGGCCAACATACCCGGGGGGGTGATCAGAGTTTGTCTGACACCAATCCTACAGTGTGTGTTGTCTAAAAGTGCAGATCCTGTATATTGTCTATAGGAACCACACAACACTGGTTGTCTATGTTTTTCAATGCTTGAAAGACATACTTGTGCTGGCAGGAAAACAAAGTGCTAGTCTTTAGACTACATCAAGTGCACTCTGTCGCTCCACTAGCTGGGCTGTCAGTCAAGAGAAGTCCCAACTCATTCCGACTCCCAGGCTGCCATTCATTGGAATGGTTCTGGACAAAACCTGCATAATGCCATTCTTCCACATCAGAGAATCTTGTACAACTAAGGCATATTCCTCATATTTCAGAATAAGGCTCAGATTCTGCTCGTTATTCACCTGCTGGCTGCTTTAGTTGTGTCTGAGGAAACAGTGGCTACAGGACTAGAAGAACCTGTCCATGTTAATGGAAAACTTTCACTGTGTCCTAGATGTGCCCCTTAAACGTCACGTTGGGTAATCAAGTCCCTTACAGTCAGAGGCCATTGTGATGGACACCCTCTGGTAGGGTTGGAGCGCTCACACAGCAACTGTGATAGACTAAAACTATGGTCAGGCACGCACATCAACTTGCTTGACTGGGGGGCATTTACCTAGCTCGGAAGTTGTTCCTTCTTTCCATTTGGGATGCAAAGTATAGGTTCGCTCAGACAACACTATCACCATCCATTATCTCAGACAATAGGCCGCATGGATTCCGGAATTCTGCACACACAGGCCTTACACATATGGCAGTGACATCTAGGGCAAGGTGTTTTCTAAGGGGCAGTTCATCTGTCAGGCACTATGAATTGGAAAGCATATACCTTAAGCTGCCTGTCTCTTGTAGACCATAAAAGTGAGCTCGACCATGATGCAATAGATATGATCTTCTCCTAGGGAGACTGCTAAGCATTGAGCTTTCCGCCACAGACCTGAACATGAAAGCCCTCTCTTTTGCACTCTGCACATTTCACCACCCAGTTTCTTGGGAACGCCTTCCGCCTGAACTTATTGAGGGAACTTCTTTGTGCATTTCCTTCTATGTCACACATTCTTAGAGTTCTGCAGAAGGTCCAAGAAGATAGTCCTTAGATGATCCTCATTACCACAGAGGATTTTGTATGGTATCAGTTGTCACACACTCCCCTGCAAAACCAGATTGATCTGCATTCACAGGTTGGCCACAACCTCCACCTCACCTTCAGACTGAATCTGTTTACGTTGACATACAACAGTACCTGGTCCAATAGTTTAGTTTACCATCATAGTTAGCGGATGTCATTTTAGATGAAAACCCAGCCACTAAGTCAGTCTATTTTAAATATTGAGATGAAATTTGCTTCTTGGTGCCAGGTTGCAGGCTTGAACCCTTTTCAGACTCGCTAGTTTTACATCGTACATTTTGCGTTTTCAATAGTCTAACAAGACTTATTGATTTCTACTGTCAAATGCTATTTGGCAGCTCTTTCTGCATTTCTATGTCTTTTTGACAAGCACCCTTTGTTCAGATTTCAAGAGGTGAATTTTATTGCACTTGTTCCCACCGATGTCCTTCACTGTTCCTCAGTGAGATTTAAACTTTGTACTGACTATTCTCATGGCATTACTGGTCAAACCAATGGACAGTTATACAATCCATTTCTTGGTCCTTAAAGACCAACTTCCTTGTTCACCGCTGACTGCATACCATCCAGAAAAACTGGTTCACTGCACTTGTCCCTCCTTTCTGCCAATCACAGTTTCGGCTTTGCAGATGAGCCTGCCCTTTTACATTTTTATTCCTTCTCATCAGAAATTAAAATGAGGAGTGACTGCACAGGCTGGACCTAGGTGTGCAGTCTCCTTCTATGTTGAATGGAAAAGGTGAACGAGGGTAGATGCTTTGCTAATAAACACCCTCCAACTAGCATTTGTGCTCACCTGCTAGAGCCACAACAGTTTCTGTTGATCACACCAGAGGTGTGCTGCTAGCTAGCACTTACTGTGAGGCTACTTCCTTTTCCCACCATAACTCTGCTAATAGTCTCAATGGTTGAGGGATGGCTACTTTGCGAGTGTTGTATTGCATGACATACTTGATTAAACAACACTATGTTGTCCTGCCTCCTGACGGGTACTGCTGTTGGACTAATTGATACGGGGAGGAATCTGAGCGAAGAAGTATCCATCACAGGAAAAATGGCCTATCTTTGGTAACAACATTTCTGGTGAATGCTATATCTACCCACAGATTTATCATTGCCTTCCCTCCTACAATTCCAAGTTAGTACTATTTACATTAAGGTTTCAAGGTGTGCAATGATTTTTTTTTTTATCCCTCATATCACCAAAGAGCGTCTGCAATAGACAAAGAAAAACCTGCATAGTCTAACTATCCGTCCAGCGGTCACTGCGTTTGCCCTCGTCCATTTCCACCTGGACCATCACCTTTGCCAGTGAGTCAGTGTAATCATAGGGACGGATAGCCAACGCCCAAGGAGCAACACCAAATTAGAAAGTCAGACCATAAAGACATATTAGGACTCTTTGCTGTTCCCTGATCAAGACAGGCGATCCTAACTGCGCCCCTGACCCAACCTTCTGTTATTGGAGGCAAGGGGTCCCCTCCATTTAAAGCAAATTTCCCTTCTAGCAATAAGAATCAGATAAAAGAGCAATCTTCTGTGGGATCGCCTCAACAGCATAGTTAGTGCTCCATTGTCTCCTAGGATGATGTGTTGCATTCAAATCAAATCAAATCAAATCATCTTTATTCGGTTTCCATTTGTGAAAGCCATAAAAGTACATAAAAAACACAATAAATATTAAAACGCTTATTCATTCTGTGCCAAAACAGTTTCTTAAGAACATTTTGTTAAAATCCATTTTAGACAGGAAACTCAGTCTTATTTTATAAGTTCATGCGGTGCCTAATACATAGTTTTAGATACTGTGCCACAGATTTTGTCATTAAATTATTTTCCAGAAATTGCAACGCCAGATAGGCAGGGCGGCATCTACGCATTTTCATAACTTTTAGTAATGGTAATATCCACCTCCTGCGTAGTGGCGTGTAAAATTTGCAAAAGAAAAGGACATGAATTGTGGACTGTGGGGACATTAGTTCACAGGGACACGCTGAAATATTGTGTGTCCAAACGTTCTGGATGGGAAATGAAACCATATAATGATATAGATTGAACCTGAAACGAGTGAGAAGAAGTTTTTCAAATTGTGATAAGTCATACTGCAAGTACGGTTGGATGGTTGGAACCAACTGTATTAATAGGCATTGTTGAACTGATGGCTTTCCTATTTCGCTCAGCATCCGCAGTTGGGATAGATGCGACAGACAGAGTGTTTTTAGTTCTTTTTTTGATATGTCTGTTACTGACAATGGATCTTCGAAAAATCTCGGGAGACCAATATCTGTAAGAAAAGATTTTACATAAACCAACCATTTTATCTTTGTCATGTTCTCTAATTTCATGCAGTCCTGAATTATTGTTCTTGTGAGCTGGCACTCGTCCGTTGCCCATATTCTGCGCCATAACATGATAGGCTGTGTCTTAATGATGTCAGAGATGTGATCCACCCCGAGTTCGAGGTGACATCCGAATGTGGTTGTGCTTTTTGGAACAGCCAGTAGAAATTTTAAAAAGGAGTTTTCAACTTTTTGTAGTTGTTCAACGTTTGTTGTTCCCCAGACTCCTGCTCCGAAGATGGCTGTACTAATGCATTTTGCATTATATATCCTAATCATCTCGGTCAGAGGTTTTTTCCCCCAGACGAAGAGAAAAGGCTTTTAAAGCGCCAACTGTTCTTATAAGGGATAACTTTCGGGAATTAATTGCTTCTTTCCAATTAAACGCCTCGTCAATGGTGATGCCAAGATAGGGGTACGTGTTGGTTCTTTCAAGGGGCAGGTTGTCCACGTAGATTTTCTTCACTTTTTTCCCCTTGGTACCGGAATGCATCACGTAAGTTTTCCTTATATTGACTTTTAAATTTAAACTGGTCATAAAGGTGCAATAGTTGTTTAGAGCCTGCTGAAGCTGGACTGGAGTTCGAGCGAGAATTACCGCGTCGTCGGCGTATAATAATGCTGGAATCTGCCGACGGCCGGCTTCTGGGAGGTCTTTTACACCCTTTAACATTGCAGCCTCAAGACCATTAGTATAGAGCGTGAATAAGAAAGGGGCCAGCACGCACCCTTGTCTGACCCCCTTCTGTATTGGAAAGCTGTTAGTTAATTGTCCTGCTGTCCCAAATCTAACCTTTCCCGTGGCTCCGGTATATAATTCACGCAGAAAGTCAACTATTGGTGATTCAATCCCCATTTGCAACATTATTGACCAGAGCTTTGAGTGTTCCACACAGTCGAACGCTGCTGTGAGGTCGACGTAAACCATGTGTAGGCAGGATTTTTTTGCTGTTACGTTTTTTCCGGCCAGTAGTGTTAGGTTTAGAACTTGGTCCACTGTACTCAGTCCTGTCCTAAACCCATATTGTAGGTCTGAGAGTACCCCATGTTCTTTTGACCACTCCAGGAGTCGGTCAAGAAGTATACGCCCTGCCATCTTTCCGACCGAGTCCAGGAGGGAAATGGGGCGGTAGCAGGAGGGACTATCTCTGTTGCCCTTCTTAAAAATGGGGACCAGGATCGATGTTGACCAAGAATCAGGAAGATCGGTATCCTTTGCTGCGTTTAATACTTTGGTTAGAAGGGGAGACCAAAGATCTGGTAGAAATTTATAAAGGTCCATGGGAACAGAATATGGTCCTGGTGCTTTGCCAGTTTTGGCGGTCTTTATGGCTTTCGTTGTTTCATTGATTGTAAAATGTATTTCTATTGGGTATTTCACCGGTGAAAGAGGGACCGGGGAAATTGAGTCTGTGGGTTTGACCTCTCCAAAGACCCCTGAGAAATTTTGCACCCAATCCTCCGCGTTTATGGCGACGTCCAAGGAAGGACCATCGTTGTTTTCTGTTAAGAAAGGGCTTTTAACTGTTTCCCAAAAGGCTGCGCTGTCTTTTAGGGTACTGCTTTTTAGCAGTTGGGTCCAGAGGATTGCTTGTATCTCCTTTTTTCTTGGTTTGATTGCCTGCGTATAAGACTTCCTTAATTTAATTACCTCTTCTCTGTTTCTTTCTTTTTTTGCTAGGGCTTTCTTTAGATCAGAATAGGCTTTTGTGCATTTCGTATTAAACCATCCTTTTCTTAAAGTGTTATTTTGTTTGTTGGGCTTAGTTAATTCGTTGCTTATGGTTTTCACTATTACCTTGTAGTTGGTCATGATCTCTGTTGAGGTTGTAGAGGGGTCTAGGCACTTGTCAATTTCGTTACTACATATTTTAATTATTCTCGCGCTAGTGGTTTCTTGATCTAATTTGCCCCATTTGAGGGTGTAACCGTTTAATCTGTCCAGTGTTAATGCTTCCTGGTGGAGCATACCAGGATAGGCCTTATCTGTTTTCTTTCGATGGTCGGGTTCTAGATACGTCAGTCTAAGTGGGAAGTGATCGCTGAGTGCGTTATTGTCCACTTCAAAAGACTTTATACGTGTGGCTTTGTTGATGGATACTAGGATATAGTCTATTAAAGTTTCAAAGCCTCTTCCATGAAAAGTTGAAGTGAAGTGGGTTGCGGGCGTCTTTATCATGTTCGCGAACCCTATATCTAATTCTGACATAATAGCCTGCATATTGGTGCCTTCAACAATGTGGGTGAAGTGAGTTAATGGATTTCCTTGTTCATCTATGATCCCACAGGTAGAGGTGTCACTTCTGTTACATATGTGAAGGTTGAAGTCTCCTCCCCAGATTATTGTATGTGAGACTTTGGCGTATTTTGTTTTCAGATCGTTAGTCACATCAGAAATTTCGTTTAAGGCCTTAGACAGCTCCATTGGGGTCATGTTGTTGTAGAAGTTTATGATTGTGTAAACCTCTCGATTGATTCCTTGGATGTTGATTATCTGATAGTTCTGATGGAGTAATACAGGTGTTATTTCACGACACGGCCAGAGGTTAGAAATGTATATAGTTAAGCCTCCTTTGCTTCTCCCCGAGTTTGATTTTATTGCTTGGGAGAAGTATGTTCTATATCCCACAAGATGGATTGGGTCATTAAGCCATGTCTCCTGAAGACAAATTATGTTGTTCGAGTGAACCAGTTCTAGAAAACTTTTTTCGAGGTGTTTGGTTGCTAGTCCCGCCACATTCCAGAAGAACATGCTCCTGTCGAGGTTTTTACTAATATCGACAGGTGGCGTTAACTGGACGGTGATTTCTTCTTCTGATTGGATGAAGGGAGACTCCGGATTCAAGTTTGGAGCGTATGTCTGCTCATTTGGGGCGATTTGTAACGAAGTCAAGAGTCTGATACAAGCCTTGGGAAGGCGTTGACACTCTTGAGTCTGGTTTGCCGCAGTTTGGGTTTTTGTCGTTGCAGTGGATTCGTATGGCCTAGTTTTTGGTATACAGTGAGCTTTATTAGATGTCTTGCTCTTAGGGTGATTAGCTGAAGTGTTTGAGTGGAATTGTTAGACAGAAAGGTCGTAGTGTGGTTCTGTGGTGATGGTCAGTCGACCATGTCTAAGCAGCTGTAGCTGTTAAAAGTTGGTATTCCAGTCCATGGTTCCCTGTAAGGGAGTTGGTGTGCCCTCCTATCATGGTTATTCCAATCACCCCAGTCTTTATAATCGTGCCCCCATTCTCCCTGGTACCAGCTCCTTTGATTGTTTCCATGGCCCCAGTCTCCCTGGTTCCAGCTTCTCTGTCCATGATCTGGCTGATTCCAGGACCAGTTTGAGGGCCAGTTAGGGTCCTCAAAACGGTGGCCTTGTCGAGGATAGAAAAAGGATAGGAGTTCTACATTTATTCCTCCGTTATTTCCCGATGAATCCCATGAACATATATAGTCCACAGCACAGGGGTTTTCAAAGTTGACTATTATACAGTCACCGGGAATTGTTTTTGGTTGATGGCCTATCCATGAGGCCCTTCTTACTGTAGTAATTCTAGTGATATTATTTGGCTGGTTGGGTCTATTAATATTCAGCCAATAGCGAGTTTTGTTTAGTAAGGACCAAGTTGGTTCATCTGTGTCGTTACTTAGTTCTGGGACCCCTGTTAGAATGACTACAAAAGGTGCTGCTTCCGGTGGGAGATTTACTAGTTTAGGCCATCTTTTGTTTGGTCGTTCTGGCTTATTAGTTTGCCTCTGTGTCTGATCGTGACGGGGGGGTATTTGGTGCGGGTGGTATGGAGGGGGTATTTGCTGGGAGAGCTTTTACTGGAGGAACATTTACTGACGGTTGGTTTTGTGAACCTGGAGCTGTTTTGAGGGTTTCTTGAGGGGTCTTAGTTTTTGATGAAGGAATTAAATTGTTTGATTTTTTCACTGGCTCTCCTAATTTTGCAGTTATGATGTTTGTTGTGGCCATGTTATTAACTGGTTGTTTCGGTTTGTTTGTGGGCTTTGCATTACCTGGTGTTGCATTCAGTTTGATCTCCTGATCGAAGATAACTTTTAATGCAAGTTCTATGCCGCCCCAAAAATCTCCAGGAGCGGACATCTAACAAAAATGTGGACATTATTAGCTCATATGCAACCACACTTCACACACTTAGGAGGAGGTTGAGGGGCTAACTTAGATATTTTGTGTGGAGTTCAGAAAGGTGATTAATAGTGAAGCAGTAGTTCCTCTTCAAATTAGCAGGTTTAACAGTTGAGTACAAAGTCTTCAACAAACTATCCCAAACTGACTCAGTGTCCTCCTCTGAGAGGGTTCCTCTCCACACAGAATAGGGGGGGCAGTAACATCTTTTCCTCTGCCACCAAGAATCTCTCATACCACCTTGCCACCTCTTTATTCTTAGGCCTGATGTCTTGGAGATACAACTCCAATTCATGATCACCCCCAATCTCCTTTTTTGATGCCACAAACCAGGAAGATAGTTCGATAAACTCAAATCTGGACAACTCATTGCTGGTTTAAGCCTTTAATGCTTTCCAGGGGTGCACTCCCTCCGATGACACCAAGTATGACCAAGTTGTAACACCCACCCTTCTGAGTACAAGACTTAGAGCAACCTTTAAACATTCTGGGGTTCCGGGGGAGTCCCAAACTGGAGCTAAATCCGAATAGTATCCAATGCCCCACCTCCTCCTGAGGCAGATCTTAATACCTTTAATCGAACCGTCTTAAAAACCCTGGCAGCATCAAACTTATATGGAAAACCCTCCACACACCAATGCCTTACCATCTCCCTCAAAGGTTTTCCCCAAGTGGAACCATCCGTTTTTGTAAAGGAGCATTCAGATATTTTTAAATTGAAAAGCGACCGAATACCAGTTAAAATCAGGTAAAGCCAATCCCCCAATATTCAACTTGCGTCTAAGTTTTTTCCAAGATAGCCTATCTCCTTCATGGGTCCAAATAAAACTCACCACCTTCCCCTGAATTTTATCAATTCTTGTTTGTGGAACCCAAGAGGGATAGCATTAAAAAGATAGGTTTATTTAGGAAGGATAACCATTTTTATCAAATTAACTCGTCCACAAATTGTCAACTGGAGATTTTTCCACCTACTCTATAGGCATTCAATCTCTTTGGTAACCCTCAACAAATTGAGATGCAGAATTTTATCTATATCGCTTGCTACTGTGATACCCACATATCTAAATTTGGAGCTTACTTACATCCATGATGTTCCAACATATAAAGTCAGTTTTGGCAGTGGTTACTAAATAACCAGAAGGAGAACGAAATTCCACCAGTAGTTGTTCCACTATCGGAATCGAGGTCAGAGGGTCAGCCGTATAGATAAATACGTCATCGGCGTAAAGCGCAACTTTACAGCTAATACGGGGGAGAACGAAATGGAACAACAAAGGCATCCAATCTCAGCTGTTAGGCGAGAGGCTCTATATAAATGTCAAAAAGAAGAGGAAATAAAGGGCAACCCTGCCGTGTCCCTCTTAGTATATTAAAACTGGGGGATAATGCACCATTAAAGAAGATCCTGGCCGATGCTTCCTCATAGAACACCTTAAGTGTATTAATAAATTTAGGGCCGAATCCCATTGAGCTAAAAACCTCCCTGAGGAAGACCCTGCATACTCGGTCAAATGCCTTAGTGGCATCTAACACTACTACGGCCTACAGGCCAGATCGTTCTATGGCAAGATCTATCGCACCAATTAGCTGTTGGGTCTGTTCCTGTACATATCTCTTGGGAATAAAATCCTTCTGATCTAAGTGAATGAGCTGAGGGGCGAGCTTAGCCAACTTCTCTGCTAAAATACTCATAAAAATCTTATAGCCCACATTAAGCAGAGAGATTGACCAATAGGAATCCGCCCTAGTGGGATCCTTAGAGGGTTTCAAAACAAGGGACTATGGAGGCCACTTTCCAGGATTTAGGGACCGGACCACCATGCCTATAGACAGAGTTAAACAGAGCTTCCAAGAATGACATCAACTCCTCAATTAGAAGGCTATACACTTCATTTGGTATAACATCGGTACCTATGGCTTGGTGTGCAATGATTATTTTCATTGTCTGCTGTAGGTTAGCTGTTTGGTTTGTCTCCAAACACAATGTTTTGGTGGAGAAAAAAACTGAGTCTGACCGCAGCAAGCCAGGCAGTCCAGAATATCAGCCACTGTCATCGTATACCGGCTGTGCAGATCAAGTAAAATCTCAAATCGGGCAACAAGGTGGCCAGGACTAGGAGAGCATTATTAATATAGGTGGAAAAACACAGTATCAATCAGAAATGTTAACAAAATGAACTAACTTTTTCTCCCCCCCAAAAAGATAATACTACAGACTAATTTCAACGCTCATATTTTAGACAAGCAAAATCAAAAGTAAGTTATTATTTTTTTACCTCCAGATGATACTACAGGCAAATTTCAAAGCTTGCATTTTGGGGGGAGGGGGGAAATAAACATCAGATTACACATCTGGGATTACTGCTCAAACTCTTAAAATAAAAATACTAAAAGATAACACTGAAGTACATACCGGTTTGACACAAATCAAAACGAACAGGCTTGTCTTTTTGAGAGATCATTCTCACAGACCGAGAAGGAACACGGCCACTCCCACTGTGGAAAAAGAACAATGCTAAACTTAGAATTTTAGAGCACAACCCCAAACAATAATTTTAAATTTAAAAACAAACAAGCAAGGCTAAAGCTCTCAACGAAGTCAGATACAAAATTATTCTTCCAGTAAGGTGTGCAATTGAAACCCTCCACATGTGTATTCAAATGTCGAAATCCAATAAATCCAATTTGTCAAGATGTGTACAGATGATTGCTTACTGGACTGATCTTAAATAAAATTGGTTCAAAGTTCCGCCAATAAAGACCCGTTTGGATTGCCATCCTACAGATGGCTTGTTGTGGAGCAGTTACACTGCTGCAGTATGACCCAACAAATAAATTCCCTCACTGGCAGAGTGGAATAAATACATTCTAAATTACAGAAAAGCTAATTTGCACAAAAGCCCTGTAAATTCACAAAAATTAGTACTTCACTATGTACCCGGCAATAACCTCTGTTCAACCACCTTTTACAAGATTCCTGAACATCTTTTAAAAGGAATGAACTTAACAGGTTTGCACTGGGAATAAATGCTTCTAACATTTGTCTGATGAGAGACCCAGACAATCTCCAATTCAGAAAACTCTTTAAAAATCAACTATTCAGAAATACAATTAAATAAAAGGATACTGTACAGATGCCCCCTCCCACATTTTTTGCCCACATTGAACTGCTAGATGCTGGTTTTTTTACCCTGATAATGTACTGGGACCTGCTAACAAGCCTCCAGTGCAAGTGTTCTTTCCCCAAAAGGTAACTGTGAATTGGTACACCACTTATCACACCTTGTAAATCCCTAGTATATGGCACCAGTGGTACTCAGGGCAAAGGTAATACAAGAAGTCACCCGAGCTGCAGCACTTTATTGTGCCACCCTGTGTGACCCCAGTAAAAGTACGACTGCATGACTGCCAATGCAGCCCTGCATGAGCAGCCTGTCTGCACAAAAAGACCACTGCCTTAATGTAAGTAAGTCACTCTTAAGGTTGTCCTCGTAACCCCAGGAGGTACAGTGCATTATATTAAAGGTGTGGATTTATATGTTCATACATATATATCCATACAGTAACCCAGTAAAGCAAGGTTTTACTTGAGCTACCAGCGGTCCATACAGTGAAATGGGCTGGTTACCAAGCAAACTCTTGATAGCCAGCTTGTTAGACCTGGCACCTTGGCGTGAGTCTCCCTTCCACTTTTTGCTGATGTGCCTCCGATGTTTTGCTGGTTTTCCGATACTCAGGGCACTGCGCCACGGCTGATCCGTGCCGCAGTGCAAGTGCTCCCTACTGTAAATTGTACATGCGATTGGTATCCATGATTGGTTCTTTGGATTTACTGTTAGTCCCTAGTAAAGTGCACTAGAGAGTGCTGGGGCTTGTAGATGCCAATACTGCTGGTGGGCCTGCCGCGCTGGTTGCGCCACCCACCGAAGCAGCCGTAAAGATGTGTCTGGGAACTGCGACCGCAGAACCCGCGTGCGGTCTCGTACTGTCACGCTAGCTGGGCAAGTGTCCCCACTTGCCAGCACCGACCCTTCCCTTGACTACATATTAGTCACCCCTATGGTAGGCCTGCGGGCAGGGTGCGTTGTAGGTGTAAGGTAGGACAAGCCCTGATGTGCGGGGCATGTCCTAGTAGTGACTTACAACCAAGACCGTATTTCACTATTGAAGGCTACCTGCTCCATTAGGCCAGACTGAGCTGCTGGAATTATTACACCCTATAATCCCCGCAGGCTCAAGGAGCATGGTAGCGAGTCATGTTTAGTATGCCTGAACTCAGGATGATAAAATATTTCTTGTAGTCAAGTTTATTTTAGTATCTTGGGTTTGCAAATGCTACTTTTAGAAAGTTAGCATTTGCTTGCTTAGCCATTTCAGCCCGCCTCTGCTGGTATGTGTATCTGACTGTCTGGGATGTGTGAGTGATAGGGCTGGAGGGATGGCAGGTGGTGAATGCGCAGATTACACCTTAGTGGGAGGTAGGAGTGCCTCTTGACTCGAACTGTAGCTGTGCTCGACCACCACAATGCTGGCTCCACCCTCCTGGGGAGCGGCGGATGACTCTGCCGACGCCTGGCCCAGGAAGGGCGCAGCCCCCATCAACAAGGTACTCTGGCCACCCCTGTCCGGACAATGCTGGCTCCACCTCCTGTGGGGCGTCTGATGCGCCTGCCCCTCACACTGAAAGCAGAAGCCGGAGTACACCCACTGGGGTACTCAAAGACAGAGTGGCTATGCAAAGGCCCCCCTGGCCTGCGAGAACAAAAGAATTGGCCTATAAAAGAAGGAGCCCTGCTCCTTGAAAATTAGATCCGGTTTGGGCCACAGAAGGACTCTGCCCTACGAGAAGGACCGTGAGAGACAAGGAAGGGTGCTGACTCTTGCCTGTGTCTGGTGCCTTGCTGCTGAAGGAGAGGAAGAAGAAAAGACTACGAAAAGACTTTTGCTTTACTTTGTGCCAAACTCTGCTAAAGAGATCTCCAAGGGCTTGCAACTGAACTTGCCCCCTGACCAGCGTCCCAGGACCAGTGGACGCTACCCCCTTGGAAGAAAGCGACTGCGGGTGCTGACCATCGCCGCAGCACCGACGGAGGAATCTCCTCCAAGGCAACGACATCCACCTGACCACCGTGACCGGGGCCCAAAGCACAAGCGAGAGCAAAGTAAGGACCAGCCGCCGCTGGCCCGAACACCGTGACCGCACCTGCACCGGGAGCCCGAGAGCAAAGCGAAGGAGGACCCGTCCGGTCCGAGCTCTCGAGGTGACTGCATAACAAGCAGCCACTCACCTGCAAAGACGGACAGTTGCCCTGGGGGAATCCGCAAGGTCGGTAGCCTGCCCGACAGCCCAGCTGTGAGCCCACAGCTGCACCGGCACTTGGCTGGGTACGTCCTGCACTTGGGGACCATACTGCCACTTGCCACCGCCGCATAGCCGCCGCCTCCAGGGTCGGAGCGAACGACAAGGAGAGGACCCTGCCGCCACAGAACACCGCTGCCCCGGATGACCAGTGACCTGCTCGGCTGAAGAGCCGCAACGATCAGCGACCCCGGGAAGGCAACGCGACGTAGGACAGATCCCCCGGAAGCCGCCGGCTCCACAAGAACTTTGGTTAACACCGGCCTACGGGCCTCAAGAGAACTGCATAAGAACTGTGGTAACCTGAACTGAGTAAACTTGCAACCGTTATCATAAAGTACGTTGACTGTATTCACAAGCCTGCTTAAAATCTATATAAAGATATATATTTTTACAGAATACAGTCTGGTCTCATTGTGTGGTGGGTTGGTTGTAAAGGTGTACTATTGCCAGTGTTTAACCCTATGTGCCCCAAAGATTAGCCTACGACTGCTTAAGCCACACTACCTAGAGGGTAAGCAGAGGTTGTCTGGAAGGTAACCCTCAGCCCTGACGAGGAAGAGAGAGTCCCTGCTTGTCGCTAGTGTTGCACTGCGCCAACTAGAGCCTCCCCCTTCCTACATTGGACGCAGCGGTGAGGATTTCGAATTTACACTTGCGATATCTATACCTGAGCTTCTGACCACTACACAAGGATTACGGTCCAGTTACTTAGCCACAGACTTTGCTTTTCGAATTTTGCCGAAAGAAGATTCCGAGTGCAGGAACCATGCCGGGCACAAAGAGCCTGGATGGAGCGGAGTCCACGACCTCCGAGGTGTTGGAGGTGGAGTGGGATCCCACCAAAGTGGATAAATATTCCAGGGACGAACTGAAGTTCTTTTGCAAGAAACTCAAGGGCCCGCACGCTGGCTGCAAAAACAAGACCCAGCTCTCCAAGGCCCTAAAAGCCTGGATAGAGTCCCGGAAAACCCCGGAGGAGCAAGATGTCCTCGCCGAGCAGAATGCGACGGAGGAGCAGAATGCACTTGGGGATCTGATCGACCTCGAGAGGCAAGACAGCGAGCACAGCTTTGGTAAAGGCCTGTCGCCAGAGGAGCTGGCGGACAGGAAGGAAACGAGGAATCACGAAAGAAAGTTGGCAGAATTGAAAATCCAGCTGGAGCTTGAAACGAAAAGAATGGCGCTGGAAGAGCGAAAGCACCAGATGGATTACGAAGTAAAAATGAGGGAGATAAGTCTCAAGGAGAGAGACTTGGATCGTCCTCCCTCTGGTGGCAGCGCATCGCCAGTGCAGGTAGAGTCAAGAGTGCACATCCCGAAGGACGTAGTCAAGGAGTTCTTTAAGGGGGATGACATAGGACAGTGGTTTAGGGCATACGAGGTACCCATGTCCTCCCACCGGGTCCCTGACAAGGATTGGGGAGCGGGGTTGTGGGGAAGGTTCCTTAGCGAAGGGAGAGATACCTTGCTAGATTTGCCCGTAGAAAATCAGAGATCCTATGCCCACATGAAAGAAGCTTTACTGAACAGGTACGGGCTTACCCCTGAAATGTATAGACAGAAGTTTAGGGGATGTACTAAGCGGCCTGGGAATACGTATGTGGAGTATGTGACTTACTTTTGCAGAGCACTGGATGGTTGGGTGAAAGGTAACAAAGTTAATGATTTTCAAGGTCTCTTTGATTTAATTGCATGGGAGCACTTGTCTGATCACTGTTTTCCTGAGTTACGCCAACACCTGATCGATAGCAAGCTGTCCAACCCGAGGAAGCTTGCTGAGGAGGCGGACCGCTGGCTCAGCACCAGGGTCCACAAGGGTCCCGTGGGAGACTCCGCCAAGAGTGGGCAGGGTCCCCAGCAGAAGAGTGGGGGGGACAAAGGGGGAAAACAGAAAGGGTTCCAAAAAGGCCCACAAAGTAGTTCCCAAGGGAGCCCGCAGCAGGGTTCTCAGCCTCCCCCACCTCCGAAGCAGAATGGGGCCCCGACAGGTAAACCTGTTCCAAAGGGGCCCTTCAATTGTTTCAAATGTGGCGAGCCTGGGCACATATCTAGTGACCCCAAGTGTCGCCTGTTTGGAAAACCCGCACCCACTGGTGCTCCGCCCCGACAAGTGACTAGCGTTCACCTGGGAGAAGAAATGATGGTCCCGGGGGGTGGAGATCCCGTTCACATGACCCTAGTCTCGCTAGGAGACAGTGAGATGATCCCTACGAACTACCTGCCCTCTAACACTAAGAAATATGGGCAGGTGGTGATCATCAATGGTAAGGAAGCTGAGGCTCTTAGAGACACAGGAGCCAGTGTGACTGCAGTGAGGCAGCACCTGGTGTCTCAAGAGCAGGTTGTACCCCATGCCTACTGTAGGGTTATCAACGCTGATAATTCAGAGAGTCAGTGTCCGATGGCTCAAGTTCCCTTCGAGTGGGGGGGGGTCTCTGGTACTCTGCAGGTCTGGGTAAGAAAAACCATGCCTGTTTGCTAGGGAATGACTTGGAGCACTCCCCTTGGGAAAAGGTGGAGAAGACGACTCACCTGCGGATGGTGGGTGTGCCTGACTGGGCGTGCGTGACCCCCCGGTCAATGGCAGCCAGTAGGGGTGATCGAGAGGTCCTGGGGCCTGAAGGAGAGGCCCAGGAACCGGCCTTAGGGAGAAGGCGCAGGGGGCGCGGGAAACCGGCTCCTGAAGTTCCCACGGTCCAGGAGGAAGCAGACCTTGAGGGGGATGCCCTGGAGCCTACAGGGGAACAGATCGCCGAACTGGGGGACCTGCCTGAGCTGACCCATTGGCAGCAAGAAGGAGGACCCTCCAGGGAGGAATTCTGCAAGGAGCAGAAAGAATGCCCTTCTCTCGTGGGGATGCGGCAGCAGGCTGCAGACCAGGCCAATGGTGTTCAGGCCAAAACACATTACGTGTACTGGGAGAACGACCTCCTGTATTCGGAGCCTAAGGCTGCTGAACCTGGGTCAGCCCGTGTGCTGGTGGTACCCCAGAAGTTCAGAGCCTTCCTACTGGGTCTGGCTCATGATGTGCCTTTAGCAGGACATTTGGGGATGGACAAGACCTATGACAGGCTTGTCACCCACTTTTACTGGCCCCAAATGCATAAGAGTTCAGATGCGTATTGCAGAACCTGTCCGACTTGCCAGGCAAGTGGGAAGACGGGAGGGAAGAACAAGGCTTCCCTCCAACCCTTCCCTGTGGTCGGTACGCCATTCCAGCGAGTGGGTATTGACATCGTTGGGCCTCTGGACCCCAAGACAGCCATGGGCAACAGGTTCATCCTGGTCTTGATGGACCATGCCACCCGGTACCCTGAAGCCATCCCTCTGAGGACAGTGACGGCTCACGTGGTGGGGCGTGCACTGATGGGAATTTTCTCTCGAGTAGGATTCCCTCTAGAGGTGGTGAGCGACAGGGGGACCAATTTCATATCGAAGTATATGAAGTCCCTTTGGCAGGAGTGTGGCGTAACGTATAAGTTCACCACACCCTACCATCCCCAAGGTAACGGGTTGGTTGAAAGATTCAACCGAACCCTAAAAGGCATGATCATGGGCCTGGAAGGTCCGATGAGGCGTAAGTGGGACGTCCTCTTACCATGCCTGCTCTTTGCCTATCGCGAGGTGCCACAGAAGTCCCTAGGGTTCAGCCCCTTTGAACTGCTGTACGGTCACCCCGTGAGAGGACCACTGAGTTTGGTAAAGGAAGGCTGGGAGCAATCTCCCAGGAAACCTCCCCAGAATGTATATAGCTACATGCTGGCCTTCAGAAACCAGACCAGACGCTTCAGACAACTTGCCGAGGCAAATCTGGAAGCGAGCCAGGAGGAAATGAAGCGGTGGTACGATCAGAATGCCACTCTGGTCGAGCTTCAGCCTGGACAAGAGGTGTATGTCCTGGCCCCAGTGGAGCCCTGTGCCCTTCAAGATAAGTGGACAGGTCCATTTGAGGTTGTGGAGCGCAAGAGCCCCGTGACATACTTGGTGGACATGAAGACGCCCAGGAACCCTTTGCGGGTCCTACATGTCAACCGCCTCAAGCCCCACTTGCGAAGGTCCGAAGTGGGCATGTTGTTGGCAACCGATGACGGAATGGAGGAGGAGTCGGAACCTCTTCCTGACCTCTTGGTGGCCTGTGAGAAAGATGGGTCAGTGGATGGAGTTAACCTCTCACCCACCCTGACCGCCGAGCAACAGGAGGACTGCCGCCAGTTGCTGGGGCAGTTTCCCGACCTGTTTTCCCTGGTTCCGAGTGTCACAGATTGGTGCGTCCATGATGTGGACACTGGAGACAGCTTACCTGTGAAGCACAAGGCTTACAGGGTGACTGACAGGGTCCGGGCCTGCATCAAGGAGGAGGTCTCCAAGATGCTTGCCCTCGGGGTGGTTGAGTCTTCCAGCAGTCCTTGGTCCAGCCCCGTGGTCTTGGTTCCGAAGGCTGCTGCGCCGGGAGCCACACCCGAACTCCGGTTCTGTGTGGACTACAGAGGACTCAATTCAGTCATGAAGACTGACGCGCACCCCATCCCCAGAGCTGACGAGCTCATTGATCGGCTAGGGGCTGCCCGGTTCCTCAGCACGTTTGATTTAACGTCTGGGTACTGGCAGATCGCCTTGACCGATGGGGCAAAGGAGAGGTCGGCATTCTCTACACCAGATGGGCATTTCCAGTTCCGGGTTATGCCATTTGGAATGAAGAATGCCCCTGCCACCTTTCAGAGATTGGTCAACCAGGTGTTGGCTGGACTGGACGAGTTCAGTGCCGCCTACCTGGATGACATCGCGGTGTTCAGCGGCACCTGGCCCGAACACCTGCGACACCTCTGGGAAGTGTTGATGGCCCTGCGCAGAGCAGGCCTCACAATCAAGGCAAGCAAGTGCCAGATTGGGCAGGGTTCAGTGGTGTACTTGGGACACCAAGTTGGGAGTGGCAAGGTAGCACCCTTGCAGCCCAAGATCGAAACCATCCTGGCTTGGGAACCCCCCAAGACCCAGACTGCAGTGAGAGCCTTCCCGGGGCTCACTGGGTATTACAGGAGGTTTGTCAAGGGCTATGGCACGATCGTGACCCCCTTGACAGAGCTGACTTCGAAGAAGCAGCCCAGGAATGTGATTTGGACTGACAACTGTCAGAAGGCTTTTGACACCCTGAAGACTGCCATGTGCACGGCGCCCGTGCTCCTGGCTCCTGATTTCTCCAAGGAATTCATAGTGCAAACAGACGCTTCAGAGCATGGTGTAGGGGCTGTTCTTTCACAGATGACTGAGGAGGGCTTTGACCAACCCGTAGCCTTCATAAGTAGGAGGTTACTTCCACGGGAAAGTAGGTGGAGTGCAATAGAGCGTGAAGCATTTGCTGTGGTCTGGGCGCTGAAGAAGCTAAGACCCTACTTGTTTGGGTCTCACTTCCGAGTTCAGACGGACCACAGGCCCCTCAGATGGTTGATGCAAATGAGGGGTGAGAACCCGAAACTGTTGAGGTGGTCCATTTCTCTACAGAGTATGGACTTTACGGTGGAACACCGCCCTGGCACCGATCACGCCAACGCTGACGGTCTGTCCAGATTTTTCCGCCTTAGTGATGTGGAACTCCCTGGGGAAGGGTAGTTCCCCCCACATTTCAGCTGGAGGGGACACATGTTAGACCTGGCACCTTGGCGTGAGTCTCCCTTCCACTTTTTGCTGATGTGCCTCCGATGTTTTGCTGGTTTTCCGATACTCAGGGCACTGCGCCACGGCTGATCCGTGCCGCAGTGCAAGTGCTCCCTACTGTAAATTGTACATGCGATTGGTATCCATGATTGGTTCTTTGGATTTACTGTTAGTCCCTAGTAAAGTGCACTAGAGAGTGCTGGGGCTTGTAGATGCCAATACTGCTGGTGGGCCTGCCGCGCTGGTTGCGCCACCCACCGAAGCAGCCGTAAAGATGTGTCTGGGAACTGCGACCGCAGAACCCGCGTGCGGTCTCGTACTGTCACGCTAGCTGGGCAAGTGTCCCCACTTGCCAGCACCGACCCTTCCCTTGACTACATATTAGTCACCCCTATGGTAGGCCTGCGGGCAGGGTGCGTTGTAGGTGTAAGGTAGGACAAGCCCTGATGTGCGGGGCATGTCCTAGTAGTGACTTACAACCAAGACCGTATTTCACTATTGAAGGCTACCTGCTCCATTAGGCCAGACTGAGCTGCTGGAATTATTACACCCTATAATCCCCGCAGGCTCAAGGAGCATGGTAGCGAGTCATGTTTAGTATGCCTGAACTCAGGATGATAAAATATTTCTTGTAGTCAAGTTTATTTTAGTATCTTGGGTTTGCAAATGCTACTTTTAGAAAGTTAGCATTTGCTTGCTTAGCCATTTCAGCCCGCCTCTGCTGGTATGTGTATCTGACTGTCTGGGATGTGTGAGTGACAGGGCTGGAGGGATGGCAGGTGGTGAATGCGCAGATTACACCTTAGTGGGAGGTAGGAGTGCCTCTTGACTCGAACTGTAGCTGTGCTCGACCACCACAATGCTGGCTCCACCCTCCTGGGGAGCGGCGGATGACTCTGCCGACGCCTGGCCCAGGAAGGGCGCAGCCCCCATCAACAAGGTACTCTGGCCACCCCTGTCCGGACAATGCTGGCTCCACCTCCTGTGGGGCGTCTGATGCGCCTGCCCCTCACACTGAAAGCAGAAGCCGGAGTACACCCACTGGGGTACTCAAAGACTGAGAGTGGCTATGCAAAGGCCCCCCTGGCCTGCGAGAACAAAAGAATTGGCCTATAAAAGAAGGAGCCCTGCTCCTTGAAAATTAGATCCGGTTTGGGCCACAGAAGGACTCTGCCCTACGAGAAGGACCGTGAGAGACAAGGAAGGGTGCTGACTCTTGCCTGTGTCTGGTGCCTTGCTGCTGAAGGAGAGGAAGAAGAAAAGACTACGAAAAGACTTTTGCTTTACTTTGTGCCAAACTCTGCTAAAGAGATCTCCAAGGGCTTGCAACTGAACTTGCCCCCTGACCAGCGTCCCAGGACCAGTGGACGCTACCCCCTTGGAAGAAAGCGACTGCGGGTGCTGACCATCGCCGCAGCACCGACGGAGGAATCTCCTCCAAGGCAACGACATCCACCTGACCACCGTGACCGGGGCCCAAAGCACAAGCGAGAGCAAAGTAAGGACCAGCCGCCGCTGGCCCGAACATCGTGACCGCACCTGCACCGGGAGCCCGAGAGCAAAGCGAAGGAGGACCCGTCCGGTCCGAGCTCTCGAGGTGACTGCATAACGAGCAGCCACTCACCTGCAAAGACGGACAGTTGCCCTGGGGGAATCCGCAAGGTCGGTAGCCTGCCCGACAGCCCAGCTGTGAGCCCACAGCTGCACCGGCACTTGGCTGGGTACGTCCTGCACTTGGGGACCGTACTGCCACTTGCCACCGCCGCATAGCCGCCGCCTCCAGGGTCGGAGCGAACGACAAGGAGAGGACCCTGCCGCCACAGAACACCGCTGCCCCGGATGACCAGTGACCTGCTCGGCTGAAGAGCCGCAACGATCAGCGACCCCGGGAAGGCAACGCGACGTGGGACAGATCCCCCGGAAGCCGCCGGCTCCACAAGAACTTTGGTTAACACCGGCCTACGGGCCTCAAGAGAACTGCATAAGAACTGTGGTAACCTGAACTGAGTAAACTTGCAACCGTTATCATAAAGTACGTTGACTGTATTCACAAGCCTGCTTAAAATCTATATAAAGATATATATTTTTACAGAATACAGTCTGGTCTCGTTGTGTGGTGGGTTGGTTGTAAAGGTGTACTATTGCAAGTGTTTAACCCTATGTGCCCCAAAGATTAGCCTACGACTGCTTAAGCCACACTACCTAGAGGGTAAGCAGAGGTTGTCTGGAAGGTAACCCTCAGCCCTGACGAGGAAGAGAGAGTCCCTGCTTGTCGCTAGTGTTGCACTGCGCCAACTAGAGCCTCCCCCTTCCTACACAGCTCATTTATGGTACCCCCAAATTGTGTCATGTTTGGCTCAAACTCTGTGCTTTTTACCCCAATATGATTCTTGTGTCAAGGGTGAGCTGCCATGCACGGGGGTGCCCCTGAGTGGGTGCCCCCCTCGGATACAGTGACCCAGTGGCTTGGGGGGCACCCGAACCATTTGGCACCAAGACAGGAGTCTGCCCTCATATTGGTCATTCTAGGAAGTTCACAGGATGAGAGATAAAGGATCTGGGCAGGGAGGTGGTCACTCCTCCTCCTTCCCAGGACAGTAATCAAGGCGGCGAGCCTCAAAGCCTTTAACTGCCCTTGATGTACGAGTTACTTGCCTTCGGTAACGATGTATCTGGCAGAGACGATTCTAGCCGCAGATTCCTTAACGTAGAATTATCCCCAGGCATGAGACTGCATCCGGAAAACTTTTCTGCCACAGCATCCCTGCGCGCCGGGGGGGGAGGGGGACGGCAACATGTGACTCTGCCCTGACATTGTCCGGTACGTGACGTCAGCGAGGATCCATAAGTCCCACCCCGGCACGCCTACGTCCGTTTTCTTCAGGGAATTTTCCGCGCCACGAAGCAGAGACATCACAACCAAAACTGTGAGAATAATGGAACAGTGTGCGAAAACCCAACTATACAGAAGGGAAATAAACGAAAGGTGAGGAACAGCATATCCAGAATAGTTCCAGGCACTAAGGCACCAAGTCTTGGAACGAAAGAATAGAGCGCAGCTACTAGAAGCAAGCCTGCAACCAACAGAACATCCTCCCTCGAAACAGAAAGCATGTGAAAAAAAGAGCACAGCAGATGAAGAAATCCGCAACCACCGCTCGGAGCCAAGAAAGGGTTCAAGGCCAGAATGGAAGCACAACGACAATTCCTCCCCCTACAACACCAGCAGGGGGCAGCTCCTAAAAAGGACCGGGTCGAGACCCAGCAAGGGGACCTCAACCCAAAGGACTGCAAGAGTCAGGAGTGCAAGTAACACAAAGAAACAGGGCACAATGAACCGTACATTGGAGATCAAATGCATGGGTGCAGAAGTACCAGGCATCCGCCCACCAATCCCCAGAAAGAAAGGAATGGAGCAACGACAAGAACAAAGCGAGCATCCCCCAGGGAGTGAGTATGAAAAAAGCACTCACAGAGGACCGCCACCCAGAAGCAGGCGAGTGAAGAAGACTGAGAAGGGTCCTCGCAGAAACGGGGAGGAAGGGCGGGTGGTGAAGAAATCTGCGGCTAGAATCGTCTCTACCAGATACATTGTTACAGAAGGTAAGTTTCTCATACATCTGATAGAGACTACTAGCTGCACATTCCTTAATGAAGAATAGATAATCTAGCCATACCCCAAAGGGGAGGAGGGTTCTGCGAGAAGCCCACCCCAGCTCAGACGAGCCCAAGACCCCCCAACAGGGGACCCGCGACGGGGACAGGGAAATAGCCCCGTCCACCGCAGCAGGGATAAGCTCTCAACATTGTGGAGGAACACCTGCCCCACAGGGGATGTGTTAGAATTACAAAGAGGCAACCCAGCCTTCACCAAAAGGAGAAAGCAATACGATGGGGAGGGAGAGGGGAAACCAGAACACCCCAAGCTCAATCAACGCACCAGGGACCTCCACCGGAAGCCCCAAGGCACAGGCAGCGTCGCGGAAGAAGAGCCACCTACAGACCCCAAGGAAAAGAGGCCGAATACGGAGAGCCCTCCACAGAGAAACAAACCCAGTGAAGAGGGCCGCTGAGCCCATCACAGCTTGAAGCCAAAGACAAGACTGAACGACGCCTCAGCAGTAAGAAGGCAGAAGAATAAGAATGGAAGCTCACAATGGCCCCGCAGGACAGAAAGCAAGAGCTCCAGGGCCCACGCCAAGGTCACCGGCCAAAGAGCAGAAGAGCAGGCGGGGACAGCCAGCTGCTGACAACGCCACGAAACGAAACGCCCGGACCACATCGGGCCAGAATAAGGGCAAGCTAGTAAACCGTCCCGGACGAACCCTAAAGGGGACCGCCCCGGACAGAATCGATCCACTAAGTAGTGAGAGCAGCAAGAAGATGAGAGGAGTAACAAGTAGGTACGGACCAGGCTGGCAACACAGGAAACTATGCCCTCACAAACACCAGACAGAGGCCCAGACAAAATGGCAAGGAAAGGGTACAACACTGCGGCACAACGCCGTAGATGGCCAAGCCACTCCCCAGTAAGGACCAAAGACCGCACAATCGTAATACAGCAATACCAGGGAGGGCGATGAACTCGCCAGGGGGAGTCAACACCCTCCCTGCATAAGACAGAGCTATACAATAGCAACATATACCCCACATAGGGTAGGACACGTCCCAAGAAAGCATGGGAACCACTCTTAGGAAAAAAACAATCCTGCATCATAATCATAGACCTGCGGCAGAAACCACAGAAGGCTTAGTAGCCAGCTGGAAAACACATACGTACCAAAAAAGGGGCTGAACCAGCAGCCAACTGAAGAGCGGGGCCAACCAAAGACCCCGAGGGCACAGTATCCCTCACAGAAAGTGTTAACAGCCCTCCAAAAACCAAATATCAGGAGCAAGTGGGATAACATTTCCCACCAAGCCCCGGAGGATCGGTAAACCTAGCTACGGAGGAGGAGGAGGAGGAGGACAGAGCCCAGCAAGAAGAAGCTTAATGGCGGAGTCTGCATGTGTATGAAAAAACAGGACCCTTCAAAAGGGAGGTCGACCAGACGCTCTGACATTTTCAGAGAAAATAGCATCGCATAGCCAAGCATGGCGAGGAAGAGCCACAGAAGTGGCCATAGCACGGCCATCGGCAGCATCCAAAGCTGCACAAAGAATAAAAGCGGCAAAATCTCTGCCATCCAACACATGGCCCGCAGATCAGCACGGGCCCCCTCATGAGAGACATGAGAAAGACGTGACTCCACAGAATCCCACAGGCCACAAGTAGCTCTGGTCAGCACACACAAAGTGTTAAGCGCCCTCAAGGTAGCAACGGAATAAGAGGAGACATTACCCCCATGAATCTAACCACTGGGCCCCCCGAGACGTAGGAAACAACACCACAGGTAAACACGGAAAAGCATTGCGTAGTAGAGCGTTTTTCAGTAGAAGGGTGGAAAGAAAGACTGACCGGGTCGTGTGGAGCAGGACGATGACGGTGCAGTAGTGCCTGAGGCACCAGATCGCCTGTGGCAGGGCGCCCCCAAGCCCCCATAAGAGAATTATGGAGTGACGCTTCAAAAGGAAGGGACAACTACCGTTCACCAGAGCCCCGGTGGAGAATCTCCAAGAGGTTGTCTGTGGGAAATGGAGTGACAGGTTCACCCATCCTCAGGATACCAGCAGCCATGAAGATTGCCCGAACAAAGGCAACACTGGCCTCAGTAGGGCGCCGCGGAGGTGAAAGTCATTCCTCCGTGGGCGACAGTTGCATCCCCAAGTCCAGGGGGAAACTGACAAACCCGGCAAATAGGAGGATCTACTGAGAAATAGGGAACCTGAGAGGCCCCAGGGGAGGGTGGAGAAGCCAGCCGCGAGCCATGGAAAGAAAGGTTCAAGGTTTTAGGCCGTGGGGGCGGCGAAGAGCCTCCTTTGGAAGATGCCGGTAAAAGGCAACTACACGGCGCCCTGTCTCCGGAGAGGAACATACCAGCAGGTGAAGGGACCTCAGGATAAGAAGGGATCTCAGGAGACTAATCCAGGGCCCAGCGTTGGCCGCGCCTGATCAGTGTCGACTGGTGCCGGAGTGGGCCCACGTGCGCCGAGCCGACTCCTGCCAAGCCGACTCCTGCCACCACGTGCTCTCCAGGAGAATGGGGTGCGGCCGACGCCGAACCAGCGAAGGCGCGGCGCCGGCTCGACCTCGGACGGGGCTGCCGCCTGCGCCCAGGACCGAGAGGGATTTGGAAAGGCACTCCAGGCCCCAGCCTCCACCCTCAACACCACCGGAGCCGGGGAGGAAGGCTCTCGGCGCGGGTTCGACTACAGTTGAGGCAGCCGCCTGCTCAGAGAATCGAGAGGGACTCGGGGACAAGCACAGAGTCCCGGCGATTGCCTGCGACCCCACAGGGAGCCCCGTAGGGATTTGTGGCGAGGCAGGGACACTAGGCGCAGACGAGGGAAGCCCCTAAGAACTACACCGCGACGACGCCACCCTCCTACGGCCGGACGCCGAAACCTTTGGCGCCTGGGCCGGAGCCGCCGGCGATGCAGCAGTAGTCCCTGCGCAAGGCAAGGGGTCCGCAGACGTCACAGGAGGTGGAGGAAGGGCCCAAAGTAGTAGCCTGCAGCGCCACCGCATACGCTATCATTTGGGCCCTAGTCGCCTCTGCGCCGGAACACAGCGGGTAGGGAGGCGACAGGCGGGGGCACCTGTCCTGGGGGGAGCCGGCGCCCACCGCGGAAGGAGGACAAGGCCTCCGAGACATACTGAAAGACCTACCAGCCGGTGAGCCATGCCCAAAGGGCCGCGGCGAAAGGAGATTCCGCAGACAAAACCGGCGGTTCTTTGCCTCCGAGGTAGGAGACGGACGCTGGAAAACACGGACCTGGATAAGCGTGCCAACAGCAACTTCATCCTGCGCTCCTGTCGTGATTTAGGCTTTAGCTGTTGGCACGCATAGCAACTCTCTGAGTCGTGGTGCTCACCCAGGCACCACAAGCAAATCGGGTGAGGGTCCGTCGCCGATATGGGACGTGCACAGGAGGTACACGTCTTGAAGCCCGAAGGCATTCGCACACTGTTCCACTAAACGCCAAAGCGCAAGAGAATGGAAGGCCTGAAAACAGGCCAGGACAGTAATCTAGATCCATGTTGCATGCGGAAAGAGAATAAACTGACTGAGGCGCGCCGGGGTGGGACTTGTGTATCGTCACTGACGTCACCGGCACGGACAATGTCAGGGCGGAGTCACGTGGTGCCGCCCCCCTGGCGCGCAGGGTTGCTGTGGCAGAAAAGTTTTCCGGATCCAGTCTCACGCCTGGGGATAATTCTACATTAAGGAATCTGTGGCTAGTAGTCTCTATCAAATAGGTAATCCCTTGTACCCCACTTGAGGACAAAGCCCTTCCTGCACTGTCCAAGCGGACAGGTGGGAAAATTGGGTAGTCAGGAGGTATACACTCCCCCTAAAAGGTTAGTCACACCTTTAGGGTGAGCTAGGTCTGTACAGCCAAGGAAAGGTTCTGCCATATTGAGAGACCCTGAAATTGAGTATTCTGGGTGTGAGAAGTTGGCCCGATATGCAGCGTTTGCTATTCTAGCGACCACTATGTATCGTTCCAAACGACCCTTATGGTGATTGGTTGTAAGTCAACCTTAGACCAGCTATCCTAGTAGCGTGGATACGAGCAGTCTTCGGGCTAAACTCTAGAGGGCGTGTTAAGCCAGCTGTAATACCATCACATACCCCTTGAACACCAAGTGAAAGGACACCACACAAGTGTTATGAAAATAAACAGTATATTTATTAAGAATCACAACAGCCCTGTACTCTTTATGAGGACAGGGTACTAAGCACAGAACAAAAGCTCTTAGAAAATACTTCAAGTGCACAATTAAAACAAGTGCCCGAGGGCACGGAAAGTTTAGTGGTCTCGGGCGGACCCGATAGTAAGGAGGCTATGCAGGCACCGAAGTGCCGAAGTTACCTAGCCACGAGGGCTGCGGCTGCACAAGTCTTACAGGCGTCGGGGGTCTTCGCTGATGAGCCAGGAGCCGGAAGAAAAGGAGTTGCTGGCCGGCGACCAGTGATGAATAGTTCGCAGAGATCCAAGCCTGGATCAGTCGTTGATACCTGAAAGCAGAGGGGACCAAGTTCGTACTACTAGCCAGTAGTCAGAGGGTACCAGGAAGGCACCGGATGGCCGTCACCTCGACTAGGTGAGTGGGCGACGCTAGGCTCTGCAGTCTCACGGACCAGGAGGCGTTGTCGGCGACCAGGATGGAGGTGCGAGCTGTCCCACGAAGTTTGATGCTGTCGGCGTCGCTGGGCCCAGGATTGGGGCAACAAGCCTTGGCAGATTTCAGGGCCACGTGGTGGGCCTAAAATGGCGTCTTGAGCGGACCCGGAGGGTCCGGGGTGCTCCTCTCAAAAAAGGGAGCAAGGGCCGATCTGGAGCAACCAGACCAGCAGCGTTGGTTGTCGGATGTCGTCAAAGAAGGGCACAAGCCAGCGGCTAGTGACCAGACAACGTGCTGAGCAGCGAGCAGAAGGGCCCCACGCAGATCGTGGAGATGCTGGGAGACTGCACTTCGGTGCTGGGGCTGCTCAGGGTCGGGGCTTCTCGGACCCCAGAGCACTCACCAGAGAATTGCTTCGATGGTCGTGCTGTTTAAGAAAGCGTGCAGGTTTTAATGATGGCCGGTCCCTCGAGGTCTCGTCGCACCCACAGATCTCAGCTGAGCTGACGACGTGGGTAGAGGTCAGAGGTGCCAGGGAAGCCGGTTCTCGTCGAGCTGGGCCGTCGGATCCTTGAGGAAGGACTTGCAGCAAACCGCAGAGTTCTTAGATGGTGCCTGCGGATGCAGGGTGACTACTCCTTAGCCACAAGGGAGAAATCTTGAGAAGAGTCTCGAAGTCCTTTCGTAGAAAGTATTCTTGATTCAAAGATGATCTAATTTGGAAGGGTCCCCGCTCCGGCCTTTATCCTAAGGAAAGGGGCGGGTACATGACTAGGTCCTGCCCTAAGGGTGGGACCAGGAAGGGGGGTAGTTACACCCCTCTCCCCCTGCTGGACTGTCCCCAGGTCAGGGGCTGCGCGCCCCTGGAACTGGTTCTAGCCGGCAGATGCGTAGTGAGCACCGGGGTGCCACTCCGCAGTCACCTTCTTGCAAAGCCCTACCTACCCAGAATACACAAACCCTGTCTGGGACGGTGCGAACACCGCCCTTGACAGGAAACCCTTTGTCCAAGCTCTCCTCTCTGGAAGGTCTCCCAGCAGCAGGAGGTCAGACTCGTGTCTGTGGTGGCAGCGTCCATTTTGTGGAGCTGAGGCTTCAGTTAACTTTAACCGGGGTTCACAGTTACGTACATGTCGTGTCCCTCTAGAAGGGCGGAATGCTAACCTCGTCGCCAGGAATGGTGAGAGGGCAGCACCCCGATTCGTATGACACCTTACTCGACATGTCTTGATAACGCCATACCGAAGTTACCGATATGATACGCGTTACCATGGAACAGCCATTGGGTCTTGGTTCCGCAAGCTGCAACCGGGCTCGGCTCGTGCCAGAGCCCAATTCACACGGTTCCATGCACTCTGCCTTCAGGATTGTCAAGGCCTGCCATAGGAGTGACTGATAGGAACTCGGGTGTCCATTTTAAGGTTAGGTATAGGGATACTACACCTACAGCAACGGGCGAGTACGCCACGTGGCCCCAGCTGTCGTGCAGCCAGTTGTGTCAGATTTAGATGGCCATCCAGGGGTGGCATAATACATGCTTCAGCCCCTGGTAGGCCCTGGGTACACCGATGCCCTGAGTTACAGGGTCTGACAGGGTGGCCCAGTTCCAATTGGAAATGTACCTAAGGTACATGGAATCCATTTTAGAGAGAGAGCAGCAGGCCTGGGGTCCTGATTGGCAGGGCCCCAGGTCAACTAAGTCGGAAAACCAGCAAAACACCAGGCAAAAAAAGTCGGGGGTAACCCTAGTCAGGTATCTACCTTCCTACACAACCCCCCCCCCCCAAACGAAAGGAGATAAGGCTATCCTTGACCAGGTAAGCCTATATTGCCTGAGTTGCCATATGAGGTGGTACATGCACTGGCATGGTTACCCCCTGTATCATGGTCCACTAAGCAACCCCTCACCCTAAGGGTATCTGAGGGTCTCCACCATAGGGAATCACTACCTGTGGCGTGCTTTGGCAAAGTAAGAGGCTGGTGTGGGAATGGAGTACTGAAGTGAGACTCCACTACTGTTGGGCTCAACTTCCTCCAATCACTATCCACCATATGTGCCTTTCTTTCCCGTACTGAGTTGCTATGAGCTCTCAGGGTCAACCTCTGGCTACCTAAAGCTGGAGGCTGAGTCCCTCTGTTTGGCTTACTGGGGGGACAGGTCAGGTTTGGGGTTTTTAGGCCCCAGGTTTGGCTGTGCCCAACAGTGTCCAGCTGTGGGAGTTCCCTAACTAAGTTTAAGGGGGATCCCTCAGGAGTGTGTTTTATTTTCACTTGGCTAGGGCTACTAGCTTCAGTGATCCTAATCTGCTGATTGGGAAATTCTTTTGGACAGGGGGCCCTTTGGGGTCCACCACTGGCCTCCCTGACCTCTACAGCCCTGGGCTGACTGAGGCAGGGTAGAGAGGGGCAGGTTACCTGCTCCAGACTGGGTCCCACCTGGGAAGGTTCCACTGTCATCAGGGGCTCTGCCAGGCTAGGCCTGACTACCTCTGGGGCAGTTCCTTCACCAGGGGTAGAGTCAGTTCCCTGAGGAGGCTGGCTCTCACCTAGTGTCTGGGAGGGGGAAGACTTTTCTTCCTCCTCAATGCTCTCTGTTTGAGTGGAGTGATCCATTGTTTCAGGCTTCACAACACTATTATCGGTCTGAGTTTGAGCTGTGGCCATCACAACTCCACCAACCTTTTCAGGAAGGGACTCAGTTTGGGTTTGGGCTGTGACCATCACAGCCTTGCCAACCTGTTCAGGAAAGGCATCTTTCGGGGATAGGGCTGCGACTGGCACAGCCCTCCTGACCTGTTCAGGGAGGACATCTTGGACTGGGGCTGTGGCTATCACTGCCCCACTACCCTTACCATGGAGGTTTACCATTTTAAAATGGGTTTCTTGCTCTACCTCAGCCCAGGCTGAGGTCTCCAAATCATTCCCCAGTAGGCAATCTACAGGCAAGTTTGGTGACACTGCCACTCTCTTGTGACCAGTGACACCTCCCCAGCTGAGATTTACCACTGCTATGGGATGATCTCTCTGCACTCCATCAATGTTCACTACCTGGTATGTGGCACCAGGCATAAGTTGCCTCGAGGGGACTAGGCTCTCAGCCACCATGGTGATGCTAGCCCCTGTGTCTCGGTAGGCCTCAACTTTTGAACCATTGATGAGGGGCTCCTGTCTGTACCTGCCCAAAGGGTTGAGACAGGTGGTGAAGTTGGCAAACCCCATGCCAGTCTCACAGACAAGAGTATCTAAGTCAGGGGACCTGGTTAGGCCAGAGTCCCCAGGCACTCCCAAAGAAAATGCACCCAGATTCTTGGGGGCACTCCCACCACCTGGGGGATTACTACTAGTAGTAACAGGAGGCTGGGAAGCTTTATTTGGGGGTATGTTCTCCTTATTGTTGTTGGCCTTGGGACAACTGCTGTCAGTTTTGTAATGGCCCACCTGCTTGCAGATGTGACAATAAGGTTTCTTTTGGATTTTGGGAGAAGTTGGGGACCCACCCTTTTCAGAGGAATTTTGGGGCCCTGTGGTTTGATCAGAAGATTTATTCCCACCCTTCTCTTGAGGCTTGGTCGATTCCTTCTTTTGGTCACCACCCTGGTTCTTCGGCCTGACCCTGGTTCTGACCCATTTGTCCGCCCTCTTACCCAATTCTTGTGGAGAGGTCAGATCAGAGTCTACCAGGTGCTGGTGTAATAACTGGTTCTGACAATTACTTAAGATTTGCTCCCTCATAATTAGATTGTACAATCCTTTAAAATCAGTAACCTTACTACCCAGTAGCCAGCCTTCAAAAGCCTTAGTGGCACAATCGACAAAGTCAGACCAGTCCTGAGACTGAGTTTTCTGGGTATCCCTGAACAGCAACCTGTACTGCTCAGTGGTTAAGCCGAACCCATCAATCAGTGTGTTCTTCAGGACCTGGTAATTGTTAGCATCCTCGACTCTAGTAGTGAGGAGCTTATCTCTACCTTTACCTTCAAAGGAGAGCCACAAGATAGCTGCCCACTGACTCTGGGGGATGCACTGTACAGTGCAGGCCCGCTCCAAAGCAGCAATCCATTTGTGGATGTCGTCCCCTTGCTTAAAGGGGGGCACTATCTTATTCAGGTGCATAGTGTCTAAACTCCTGGGTTCCCGTGGGGGAATGCTGCCACCAGTGGGAATTGTCCCACTCAACTCTTGCTCTCGAGCAAAGGCGAGTCTCTCTTTGGCTAGGGCAAGTTCTTCCCTCTCGATCCGCAGATTGACTTCCCTCTCCTTTGCTTCGTACATTCTCCTCTGAGGTGATGTCATCCCTCTTCGAGCAGAACCTCGAGAGCCATTGGTTCGAGCTGATCTGTTAGAGCCTCTCGACAGAGACCTAACTCGTCCGTTCCCAATGTTAAGCTGGCCCGAGAGAGGGCCCAGGGGTCCACTAGTATCAATCTCGTGCCGGCTTAAGTTGTCCTGAGTTAGCTGACTAACTATGACTGGACCTTTGTCTGCCTCGTCCCCAGATGTCTCTGGTTCCTCGTCCTCCTCTTCGCCCTCGGCGGAGAGATGGATAAGGTCAGGGTCACCTCGGGTTCCCTCGAGGGGAGGCATCTCCATTTCCGGATGAGAAGGGTCGGTGTTACCCGCCCTCCTAGCATCATAAGTCTCCAAGAGACCAATCAGAAACGGAATGGTAGGGTTTGCACCCTGTTTTAACTTCCGAGATGTACAGATCTGTCGCATCTCGTGGAAGCTAAGTGCAGCATATCTGGAGGTGACCTGTGGAAGGTCAACTGACACAAGGGGAGACTCAGAGTTTCCTCCTTTGTCCGACATGCTGCTTCTAGTGTGGTGTAAGTGATGCACCTACCTACACTATGGGTTTACCTACTGATCCCTTGCTAAGAGTTGTAGCCAAGGTGTGCTAAGCCTTGAGGAGCTACAACAGCTGGTTCAGTAGAACTCAGAGTATTCTAAGCTAAGTTATATGTACCTGGAGTACTTATGTGATCTTTCACAAGATATTCTTAGGATACGCGTGGTAAAACAACAGCAAGCTCAAATCCCAACCGCTGCTCACCAATATGAGAAGTTGGCCCGACCCTTATGGTGATTGGTTGTAAGTCAACCTTAGACCTGCTATCCTAGTAGCGTGGATACAAGCAGTCTTCGGGCTAAACTCTAGAGGGCGTGTTAAGCCAGCTGTAATACCATCACATACCCCTTGAACACCAAGTGAAAGGACACCACACAAGTGTTATGAAAATAAACAGTATATTTATTAAGAATCACAACAGCCCTGTACTCTTTATGAGGACAGGGTACTAAGCACAGAACAAAAGCTCTTAGAAAATACTTCAAGTGCACAATTAAAACAAGTGCCCGAGGGCACGGAAAGTTTAGTGGTCTCGGGCGGACCCGATACGGCAAGTCGGAAGCGAGGGACTCGGGACCCTAGAGTAAGGAGGCTATGCAGGCACCGAAGTGACCTAGCCACGAGGGCTGCGGCTGCACAAGTCTTACAGGCGTCGGGGGTCTTCGCTGATGAGCCAGGAGCCGGAAGAAAAGGAGTTGCTGGCCGGCGACCAGTGATGAATAGTTCGCAGAGATCCAAGCCTGGATCAGTCGTTGATACCTGAAAGCAGAGGGGACCAAGTTCGTACTACTAGCCAGTAGTCAGAGGGTACCAGGAAGGCACCGGATGGCCGTCACCTCGACTAGGTGAGTGGGCGACGCTAGGCTCTGCAGTCTCACGGACCAGGAGGCGTTGTCGGCGACCAGGATGGAGGTGCGAGCTGTCCCACGAAGTTTGATGCTGTCGGCGTCGCTGGGCCCAGAATTGGGGCAACAAGCCTTGGCAGATTTCAGGGCCACGTGGTGGGCCTAAAATGGCGTCTTGAGCGGACCCGGAGGGTCCGGGGTGCTCCTCTCGAAAAAGGGAGCAAGGGCCGATCTGGAGCAACCAGACCAGCAGCGTTGGTTGTCGGATGTCGTCAAAGAAGGGCACAAGCCAGCGGCTAGTGACCAGACAACGTGCTGAGCAGCGAGCAGAAGGGCCCCACGCAGATCGTGGAGATGCTGGGAGACTGCACTTCGGTGCTGGGGCTGCTCAGGGTCGGGGCTTCTCGGACCCCAGAGCACTCACCAGAGAATTGCTTCGATGGTCGTGCTGTTTAAGAAAGCGTGCAGGTTTTAATGATGGCCGGTCCCTCGAGGTCTCGTCGCACCCACAGATCTCAGCTGAGCTGACGACGTGGGTAGAGGTCAGAGGTGCCAGGGAAGCCGGTTCTCGTCGAGCTGGGCCGTCGGATCCTTGAGGAAGGACTTGCAGCAAACCGCAGAGTTCTTAGATGGTGCCTGCGGCTGCAGGGTGACTACTCCTTAGCCACAAGGGAGAAATCTTGAGAAGAGTCTCGAAGTCCTTTCGTAGAAAGTATTCTTGATTCAAAGATGATCTAATTTGGAAGGGTCCCCGCTCCGGCCTTTATCCTAAGGAAAGGGGCGGGTACATGACTAGGTCCTGCCCTAAGGGTGGGACCAGGAAGGGGGGTAGTTACACCCCTCTCCCCCTGCTGGACTGTCCCCAGGTCAGGGGCTGCGCGCCCCTGGAACTGGTTCTAGCCGGCAGATGCGTAGTGAGCACCGGGGTGCCACTCCGCAGTCACCTTCTTGCAAAGCCCTACCTACCCAGAATACACAAACCCTGTCTGGGACGGTGCGAACACCGCCCTTGACAGGAAACCCTTTGTCCAAGCTCTCCTCTCTGGAAGGTCTCCCAGCAGCAGGAGGTCAGACTCGTGTCTGTGGTGGCAGCGTCCATTTTGTGGAGCTGAGGCTTCAGTTAACTTTAACCGGGGTTCACAGTTACGTACATGTCGTGTCCCTCTAGAAGGGCGGAATGCTAACCTCGTCGCCAGGAATGGTGAGAGGGCAGCACCCCGATTCGTATGACACCTTACTCGACATGTCTTGATAACGCCATACCGAAGTTACCGATATGATACGCGTTACCATGGAACAGCCATTGGGTCTTGGTTCCGCAAGCTGCAACCGGGCTCGGCTCGTGCCAGAGCCCAATTCACACGGTTCCATGCACTCTGCCTTCAGGATTGTCAAGGCCTGCCATAGGAGTGACTGATAGGAACTCGGGTGTCCATTTTAAGGTTAGGTATAGGGATACTACACCTACAGCAACGGGCGAGTACGCCACGTGGCCCCAGCTGTCGTGCAGCCAGTTGTGTCAGATTTAGATGGCCATCCAGGGGTGGCATAATACATGCTTCAGCCCCTGGTAGGCCCTGGGTACACTGATGCCCTGAGTTACAGGGTCTGACAGGGTGGCCCAGTTCCAATTGGAAATGTACCTAAGGTACATGGAATCCATTTTAGAGAGAGAGCAGCAGGCCTGGGGTCCTGATTGGCAGGGCCCCAGGTCAACTAAGTCGGAAAACCAGCAGAACACCAGGCAAAAAGTCGGGGGTAACCCTAGTCCGGTATCTACCTTCCTACACTGGGTAGCACAAAGACGTACACCCACAGGATATTGTCACTACAGGGGAGGGGTTAGACGCAGTGACCAGTAGCGCATTGGCCACTTTCCCTCACACCATTAACGCTCCCTAAATTAGGCGTTAAGGTGCTTGCCTGACAAAAGAACCTTAGTTCTGACTTTGAATCTGAGAAGTGGCACATAAAAGATGAGTTCAACAAAACAACAGTACTTTGGAGTCTCCCGCAGAGCAAAGAAAGGGCATTTAATAGCCCTGAAGGGACCATATACTGCAACCATGTTTTTGACGTGTGTCTGTTGCAAAATATTGTTGCTCCAAGCAAAAGGGACACCAGAAATCAAAGCTGACTCCCCTGGATTGGTGAGACCACTCGTTTGCAAGCTGCAGGAAAATGTACGTGCTGCATGACAAGAATTGTGATCCGCTCAGCCTGTCGAAATTGGGTCTGATGAGAAGTGGTGTCCTGCAAGTCCAGAGTGGTAGCCAAGCATTCATCAGGTTTCAGGCTGCTACTCAACTCCTGTTGCCCTTCAGCCACAGAAGTAACTGAGGACAACATTTGCTGCACCCAAGGCTTGGTGGTCGAAAGTCGGGTGAAGGTGGTGTTGTCGAGTGAGAAGCAAAGCATCTTTGTCGCAACCTGCCCCAGTGATTGACAGCTGCCAGTTAGCTCTGCACCCGAGCCGCTGAGCAAGGTAGAAGAGATTCAGCTGTCCACCCCGGGTCCTAGGACCCCAAAAGCCTATTCTCTTCATGGGTAGAATTTAACTCCATCTCCAAGTGTGGTTTTGTCAAGTGCTGTCTTTTTGACAGCTCCCGCGGATCCCACCAGCACAGAAGACAGCCAAGTAACCTCTACACCCAGACCCCCTGGGCAAGGTAAAGTAGTACTGACTGTCGAGACTTGATCTAGGGACCTTCAAAAAGGGTTCATTTGAACTCACCCTGCAAGTGACTGAGTGTCACCTGTATTTAAGGCCTTCTAGACATATCACATAATGCTTCCATCTTGCAACAACTGTCTTCAGATAAAAGAAATTCAGTTAGGGGTGCTGCTTATTTTGTTCCATGGTTGCCGATCTTGGGGACCAGCACTTATTTTTGTGACTCAACACGGGTGATTGTGATAGGAGACTTTGAACCAGAGCAAGAGAGAAAAGGGCATAAAGGTAGGAAAACAATGTCAAAAAGAGAAAGTAGTGATGAAAGAGAGCATGCAGGAGCAAGAGAAAAAAGTTGAATATAGGGAAATATAAGAACGAAGGAGATGTAATTAAAACTACACAGCTTTGATATTATGCTACCCCAGCCTCACTAGGGATGAGCCAGCCAAAAAAATCTTAAGGCGTGAGCAGTTTATTTATTTAAATGAACTAAACTCTAGAAAAAGGAATTCGTCCAGTTCATGTTGGCTCAAACTGCCTTGTACATTGTAGGAAGGTGGATACCTGACTATGGTTACCCCAGATTTTTTTGCCTAGTGTTTAGCTGGTTTTCGACTTAGTTGGCCTGGGATCCTGCTAATCAGGGTCCCAGGCTATCTGCTCTCTCTCTAAAATAGACTCCATGTACCTTAGGTACATCTCCAATTGGATATTGGGTTACCTTATCAGCCCCTGTACAGTGTACTATAGGTACCCCCAGGGCATAGGTGCATCCAAGGCCTGCCAGGGGCTGCAGCATATCTTTTGCCACCCTTGGCTGGCCATCCAAATTGACACAACTGGCTGATCACGAAGCTGGGGCAAGGTGGTGTAATAACCCCTTGCTTGGATATAGTATACCTATATCTAAACCTATATCTGGACGCATATATACCTATAAGTTACTCCTATGGCAGGCCTTAACAATCCTGGAGGCAGAGTGCTTGGTTTTATGTGAGATGGTGCTCTAGCATGAGCTGAGCCTGTCTGCAGCTTTCGGAACCAAATCCTTATAGCTGTTCTGGGATATTGCCATACCATATACTCTTAAGTGCATTATGAACCTCGCGGTTCAATGCTATCTTTGGTTTGGTTTTATCAAAACATGTCGTGTAAGGTGTCATACGCTTTGGAATACTACCCCCTCGACAGTCCTGGCGACGGGGGTAGCATCCCACCCTTCTAGAGGAAGAAGACATGTTACTTTCCTTAAACTCGGTTAAATCTAACCAGAGCCTCAGCATCACAAAATGGAAGCTGCTGCCACAGACACAAGTCTGGCCTCCTGCTGCTGACCGAAACTCCGGCAGGGGAGGCCTGGACAAAAGGTTTCCTGTCACAGGGAGGTGTTACACCACCCCAGACAGGAGATAGTGGATTGGGGCAAGGAGGGCTGAATGAAACTAGACACTGCCTGGGGCGCACAAAGTGTCCCAGGCAAAGCCCAGTTCAAACCAGTGCTGGGGCACTCCAGCCCCAGCTCTGGCGTGAAACTGGACAAAGGGAAAGGGGTGTAACCACCCCCTTCCTGGGTCCCACCCATAGGAGGGACCTAGCAGGTGATCCAGCCCTTGATTTGGAATAAAGGTAGGAGCTGTACTATGGCACACCAGATCATCCTGACTGAAACTTTAAAACGAAACGAAACTCTGAAACCTTCGACATCCTACTCCTCGTAGAAGACTGAAGAATCTCCCTTGTGGTCAAGGAGTGGCCACCCTGTGCAAGCAGGCACCATCAGCGCTCAAAGGTTTTCTTTGCCGTTGCTCCCGCCGGAGCTCGAAAGACAGAGACCGACGAGACCTGGACTCCCAGACTTCCAACAGCCCGATCCACAGTCCCAGCAAAGCTGAGACCCGTGGAGGCGACGAGAGACGTGGGACCGGCCATCTTGGAAAGCCAGCGAAGTGCTTCCCGTGCAGCTCCAGAGGCACCCTCGAAGCTGTGCATTGGGGATTGAGAAGCCCCAGCCCCGAGCAGCTTTTGCACCAAAGATCACCTCTCCACACTCACCGAGTGCTGCGTGGGGCCCTTTTGCATTTTCATGCTCGACGCGTTGTCCGGTCACTTGCCCGTTGGCTAGTGGCCTCTGTGACTATGATCCTTCGACTTTACACTGCTGGTCTGGTTGCTCCAGACTGGCCCCTGCTCCCCTGAAAAAAAGTAACCGATCAGACCTTGCTGGTCCGATCCAGAAGCCATCTTCGATTCCTGCGTGGGTTGCATTTGCCAAGGCCTGTTGACTCCAATTCGAGAACCGACACCGCCGACAGCAAGAGCCTTCGTGGGACAGCTCGTGTCCACCAGCTGGCCATCCTCGATCCTTCCTGGCCCAGGTGGCATCGGAGACAAACTACTCGACATCACCTGATCGCAACCGGACATCGCCTGGTTCCTTGTTGGTTACTGGCTAGTGACCTAGACTGTCCCCTCTGCTTTCAGGTACTCTACATCTTCGATCCACCCTTGGATCCAACCGGACTCTTCTCTCCTGGTCGCCTGTAGCATCTTCACCTCCAGGCTCCATAGAACTCCACGACGAAAACCGACGCACTTTGGCACCTATGCACCCGCTTCCTGTGGGTTAGGTAACAAGAGTACACCAGTGCTCCTGTAGTGGTTTACACCTCTAGTGCCCTAGTTTTAAGTGGCTAAGTTCTAGTCCAGTCGAAAGACTCCTAAACCTATAACTTTCTCGTTTTTACGCACCATAGACTTGTATGGTAAACGCGGTTGCCTATAGACACTGCACCCGCATCCTGTGGCCTCCTATGTCTTAACCTTCGTTAGTCCAGTATAGGCCCAGCGATTCCCAAGGCCCTAGGCCTTAGCATTGTTCGTGATGTGGTTCTTATACCACTATTTTAATATATGGTTTGAGTGGCCACCCGGCCTATCCATAATTGTGCAGCTTATTGTATGTTATATGAAGTTCTTTGTTTAACGCTTGTGCTTCTGTGCTCATAAAGAGTATAGGGAATTATTCTAGTAATAAATACATATATTTTATAATATATAACTTGTGTGGTATCCTTTCATTTGATGTTAAAAGGATTGCATATGGTAAAACAGCTGGCTTCACATGCCCTATTGAGTTTAGCCTAAGACTGCTTTTGTCCATGCTACCCCTAGGATAGCTGGTCTATAAGGTTGACTTGCAACCAATCACCATAAGGGTAGTATGGACTGGTGCAAGGTGCTCACTAGAATTAGTGATCATCACATACCAGGCCAACTTCTCACATACATTATCTCATTCCTGTGCTTCAGTATACATCTCGCAAACAAAACAGGTGATGGACCGAATGAGGATCAATGTCACACATTCACCCCAGTCAAAAGATCTGGGCCCAAATCCATCGTTTTTTTGCACTCCACACCACCCTGGGTTAGACAATGGCGATATGCAAATCAGCTCTGACCCTGTTGCCCCATGGGAACAGTCCAGTCCGAACTACAAAAGCCATGTCCTTCCCAGAACGGAATCAAGCATCCGAGGACCGGACCGGTTTCGAGGTAACACCTCTCATCAGCCCGGCTAGCTTGACTCCAAGTGGTGTGGAGTGCCTGGGACCCACGTCTGGGCATCCCCAGCGCACTTAGGGCGGCAATTGCAAAAACAACAAGTGATGGACTGAATGTGGATCAATGTCACACACTCCCCCAGTCAAAAGATCTGGGCCCAAATCCATCGTTTTTTTGCACTCCACACCACCCTGAGAAGGACATGGCTTTTGTAGTTCGGACTGGACTGTTCCCATGGGGCAACAGGGTCAGAGCTGATTTGCATATCGCCATTGACTAACCCAGGGTGGTGTGGAGTGCAAAAAAACGATGGATTTGGGCCCAGATCTTTTGACTGGGGGAGTGTGTGACATTGATCCACATTCAGTCCATCACTTGTTGTTTTTGCAATTGCCGCCCTAAGTGCGCTGGGGATGCCCAGACGTGGGTCCCAGGCACTCCACACCACTTGGAGTCAAGCTAGCCGGGCTGATGAGAGGTGTTACCTCGAAACCGGTCCGTTCCTCGGATGCTTGATTCCGTTCTGGGAAGGACATGGCTTTTGTAGTTCGGACTGGACCCATGGGGCAACAGGGTCAGAGCTGATTTGCATATCGCCATTGACTAACCCAGGGTGGTGTGGAGTGCAAAAAAACGATGGATTTGGGCCCAGATCTTTTGACTGGGGGAGTGTGTGACATTGATCCACATTCAGTCCATCACTTGTTGTTTTTTCAGTATACCTCTCAGCACTCTGGACAGAACTTATGGTGACACAGAATATCCATAAACAAATGGATAATAAAAAGTTTCCTAGCTATCGTAATGGAAAGTTTCAATTCTATTAAGGATTCAAAGGCAAGGATTATGCTATACTTTCTTCACTTTATTCAATAGCAAACATTTCACAATTTCACCAATACAAACTACTATTCCCATGAAACCTTAGGAATGGAAGAAAAACAATAACATCCAATGGTAGAACAGTTCTATTCATCAGCCAATCAGCTATCAACAGTCCATAAAATATTCCGTCATCTGTGTCGCCTCAACCTCCCTTCGTCACACATGTCACGCTATTGTTCCTATACTCGAATGTCCTGTTTACCCATCTCTGTCCCTATTAAACAACCTACAGAAAAACAGCAACTATATCACAGAGCATCAAATGCAAACGATAGTCACAAAATCGACACAACTGAGCATAATAAACTCAATACCTACTATTCATGTGGACGGTTATTCAGATCAATGGCAGGGTGGGATAATCCTTGCCTCTGAGGCATTAATAGAAATGAAACTTTTCATTACAATAGCGAGAACAACTTTCATTCTATGTCAGGACCAGAGGTGAGGATTATGCTAGTTCAAAGCTTGCTCACTACCAGAAGAGCCATATCCAATAACGGCTTGAAATAAAATTTCTTTAACGTAGAGTCCGAAGACCAGTCTGCCACATTCAAGATATCTTCCAAGCGGGCACCCAAAACTGAATGCCTTGAGGCCATGGCTCCACTCACAGAATGCGTGCCAAAGAGGGACAGGTCAACATTGGCCTCCTGCGTTACCCACCTCACCCAGCGAGCAATGGTGGAAGAAACCACCTAATGTGGTTTACACAGAGCAATGAGTAGTGGAAGTTCACCCGGAGAGCAAAATTCTGCAGTCATCTCCTCGCATGCCTTGAGAATTTGCACAACCCACAGCTTTGGGAAGTTTGGAAAAGCCAGATATGAAATAACCCTAGAATAACACTTCATCCTCCTACTTAATGTGAAGGATACTCCAGAAGGTGAGAACGTCCTTGCTCAAATGCTCCGTCCATCATCCCCTATGGTATCGCTTTGTTTGCCCTAAGTTGGCAGGGTATGCCCAGACGTGGGTCCCTTGCTCACTTTGCCACTGGATTCAAGTTAGCCAGGATGGTGACGGCTGATTATCCAGAAACCGGTCCAAAGTTGTTTGTTTCCGGTCCAGGAAAGACATGGCTTGGCAGTTCGGGCTGGACTGTTCCCATGAGGCAGAGTCAGACTGATTTGCATATGGCCATGTCTGAACTGGGGTGGTGGAGTGAGCTAAAGAATGATGATGGATTAAACCCAGATCAGTTGACTGGGGGTGAGTGTTTGATTTGCTCAAACGCTCCGTCCATCATCCCCTTTGGTATCGCTTTGAGATATCCAGGGCACGCACTTCTGAGACACTTCAACAGGACACCAGGCAAATTAGCATAGTCAGCTTAGCTGACAATTCCTTTCTGGACAAGAAGTGGTTCAGGTCCCAGGACAAAAACAAGTTGAGAACTTGGTTGCCATCCAGTGCAGAATAGCGTGGTTCTGGGGAAAGGGATAGTCGGACCCTCTGAAGGAGATGACACACAAATGGGTTTTCGCCCAGAGGAGAGCCCTCCACCAGAACATTTCCACAGATATAGCCGAACAGTAGGTAACAACAGAGCAATATGCCAGTCCGTCCATTGCCAAGCTAGCCAGAAGTTAAGGACATGAACTAGATCAGCACCCACAGGATCAGGACTCTGTCACACACACCAATAGATGCCCCGAATCCAGGCTAAGCTATGACACTTAGTTGTACTGTTGGCCCAGACTTTGGACAAGAAGGTCTCAGCTTGGCTTGAAAAGCCGGGACCAACCATTGTCCCTTGTAATGCACCACACCATTAGCACAAGTGATCCCCCAGAACCATCTAGTGAGGAGTCTGGTCTGGATTGAGGAGGTGGAAACAGGGGGAGACGGATTGGAGAATCCCAAGGAAGATCTAAAACAATCGGAAACCAAACTTGAAAATTCTAGATTGGAGTGACCATTACCAGTTTGGCCTGCTGCTGCCTCACCTGAGCGGTTGTGCGCTTAATCTTCGCTAAGGGGGCAAAAGCATAGCTGGTTTCCCGACTCCAGTCTTGGATAAATTAATCAGTGGCCGCAGTCAGTGGGTTCAGTCTCCAGTTGAAAAACCTGGGCAGATGGTTGTCCATCCTGGACACAAAGAGGTCTACTGAGAATGGTCCCCATCAATCCTGGAGAGCCGATGAAGCCTCCTGATGGAGCTTCCACATGCTGGAGTCCAGGAATGCCGGAAATGATAATCCTCCACTAGGTACGGCGGACCAGGGAGGTACTCCGCCATGACCGAGATCTGACAATTCAGGAAATAATGCCAGAAACTGGTTGCGAGATTGGCTAGGGTCTTGGCTCGAGTACCTCCAAAATGACTGCTGTAGCGGACCACCGAATCGTTGTCCATTTTTCGGAGTGCAAACAACTGAATCCAGTCCGTGGTTCAGCAACAGACAGAAAAGGAGCCAGCTAAAATCTCCAGACAGTTCATATGCAACTTCTGTTCATTCGGAGACCACAAGCCTACAGTGGACAAACCACGCACCCATCATGACCTACTGGTGTTGGATTCTATGACTAGGTCTGGGGCAGAGCCAAAGATTGCTCTCCCATTCTTCACGTCCATATGGGAAATCCACCAATGAATTTCTTCCTGCATTTCTTCAGAAAGGGTGGCCATCTCATAGTATGTGACTGATAAGCCTGATAATGGAGAGGACTGGGAAAGATAGCTTGCATGGAGGATGAGAGAAGACCCACCAGACGAGAGACCTGCTGCAGCGAGACCCGCTGTCTCACTAGAGTGCATCACAACTGTTGATGAATCTTCGTCATCTTCCGAGACAGACGACTCAGAGCATGTTTCGTATAGTCTATTATGAATCCGAGAAAGACAGCTTTTTGGGAAGGAACCAACAAGGACTTCCTCTCATTTATGACAAACTAGAAGCAATGCAGGAGATAGACTGGCATTTTCAGTTGGAAGGACAGCTTCTGATGGCACTGGCCCACGAAGAGCAGGTCGTCGAAATATACAATCAGGCGTACCACTTACGCCCTGAGATGTTCCTCGACTGGTTTGAGAACCTTCGTGAAGCACTAAGGGGTGGAAGAGAGTCCAAAGGGCAGAGTAGAAAATTCGAAAGTCTGCTGGTGCCAGACGAATTGGAGAAACTACCTGTGGGGTGGAAAAATCTGAATAGATAGATAAATGTCTTTCAGGTTGAGAAGCGCCAACCAATAGAGCGGAAAGACATTGTGCAGGTGGTGGACCCTCCATTTTGAATTGAAGTACGTTGATGACTGGTCGTTGGCCCCCATCAGCGTTGACAACTAGGAAAAGATTGCTGATGAAACCGCTGGGGTGCGGAACCACTGGCCATATATCACCAATGGCAAGCAACGCTGCGACCTCCGTGTCTTTGAGCTCGGCCTCACAGGAAAAACACTGAATGGGGCCTGGAAAAGAGTCCTGTCTGGGGGAGCCCTGAAACTCTACTTGAAAGCCCTGGATCATTTGCAGGAGCCACACATCCCTGGTCATTGATTCCCAGGCCTGGGTATAATTCGCCAGCCGGCCCCCTACCTTTAGAAAGGAAGAAGGGAGAACACTCATCAGAATTGGAGGAAGCACCTGCTCCTCTACCACCTCTGAAGCACAGGTCTTTTGTTGGCTTTGATCCTGGTATTGGCCTTGACAGGAGCATTGCCCTCAAGGAGGACACTGCAATTGTGCACGGCCAACCGAGTGGCCCCTGCCTCAACAGGCTGTGTGGAAAACCTGGGAGGTAAACACACTTAATGGAGGATTAGGCCTTGTCTAACAAAGTGAAGGTGTTCATAAATTTTCCCAACTCTTTAATAAAGGGTTCACAAAGAGACCCCTTTCTGCTACAGCCCCCACCTCAGAATCTGCTAGGTCTCCAAGCTTCGGGTCCACTTTTAATAGCAAAGAGTGATGGCACTCACTCGGTAACACAGTGGAAGAAACAACCTAGGCGGAGGTTTTTAGATTGCAGAAACACAGAGAGGGCGCGATGACTATAATAAGTTGATTGATTTAAAAAAGAAATTAAGGAGAATGGAAGCCCATGGAGAGTTTATGTTGGCTTATTTAAAATCAGGCATAATTCCCATGGGTTTGCGAGTAAGAAATATCCCAGGCTTATTTGTACATCATCGAACCTTCATAGAAAAATGGAGCATGATTGCGAGCCGATGCTCGCGAGATTTAATGATGTTAATAGTAGAAACAGCAAGAGAATTAACAGCGGATATTAAAAAAGAAATAGAAACCCTAGAAGAAGCCATTAGACAACAAGGCACTACAGAAGATGCCCTTAGAAAACTAGAAGAAGCCAACAAAGAAATAGAGTCCTTCGCTAGTTATCTAGAGAAGCGAAAAAATGACAAACTAATGAAAGAGAAAAGATTCTATTCACTAGAACTTGCATATCCATATTTAAAACCAGATTTTTATAAACAAAATCATTACATGGATACAAATAGGAATCAACAACAGAGGGTTAACAACTTCTCAGCTTCTTCAGACTCAGGTGGAGAAGGAGATGACGCATTTTATGAGTCAGATGGCAACTATAACTCTGCCCAGGCCAAACGTAATCAAACTCAGACTCCTTTTTTAGGGAACCGCGGCCGTCCACGAGTGAGGTTCCAACCACAAAACAGAGGGGGTTACAAACCCCAGCACCATTATCAACAGGATCCCCAGAATCAATACCAACAGGAGGAACCGCAATTTAACAGGTAGACAAGAAGCAGACAATATTGGAAAGCTGGAATGTAATTCCAATATTTAATCTGTCCACCTCCAGCTTGAAAGAATCTAGTGTAAGTCTTCTTTCCAAAGGATTATCATTTGTACCTCATTGTGGCACAAATGTATTTGAACTATATAGTGATGTAATTTCCTTCTTTCGAAAAATCCGACTTAAAAAATATTTTCAAAATGTAACAACTGAATTACCGCCATTAGAGTCCACCTACCTCAGACTGCCATCAACATTTAGCCCTACTCTTGATCAGGTTGGGCCAGAGGTAGCAGCCTTTGAGCTAGTGGTTTTAAAGAAATTGGAAAAAACTATCCAATTTATTCCTAAACCCTTATACAATATAGATAAATCTGAGTATGATGCTCTACATGAGTTCGCCTCAGACACTTCTATTACAATCAAAAGTTGTGATAAAGGGGGCGGTATAGCAGTTATAGATTCTTTAGCCTATGAGATGAACATGTTGAGAATGTTAGAGGACCAAACCTTCTATCGTCCTGAAAGAAACAATCCCATCAACAAGGTAATTAAAGATATACATACAATTACTCAAGCAGCTCTAGAGAAAGGAGATATTAATAAAAAAGAGTTTGATTTCCTAAACACCAATGCAGGTAAAACGGCCTGTATTTATGGCCTTCCAAAAATCCATAAAGATGAAAGAAATCCTCCTTATAGACCGATTGTGTCCACCATAGGCACACCAACTGAGGCCCTCTCCAAATATGTTGACTCTTTCCTCTGTCCCTTTATACCCAATGTTCCATCGTATATAAAGGACACAAGTGCAATGATTAATAAAGTGGAGAACATTAGTTTTGATCCCTCAAGAGACATACTTGTAACGTTGGACATTGAGTCTCTTTATAGTAATATTCCTTTGAAAGAAGCGATACAAGCAGTAGAATGGTTTATTGATTTCTATGAGGTACCATGTCCTAAAACCTTCCTGTTACAATGTCTCCAAACAGTATTAACAGAAAATATTTTTGAATTTGGACAAAAACTCTTTCGCCAAATCAAAGGAGTTAGTATGGGGGCCTCAGTAGCTCCGTCAGTGGCAAACATTTATATGGCCGCCTTTGAAGCCCGCCATATCCACAACGAAATAGCACCCTTCTATGAGTCTGTCTCCCATTGGTCTAGATACATCGATGACATCTTTTTTGTCTGGACTGATGGGAGGCAGACTTTGGAAGAATTTTTAACGTGGCTCAATGTATGTGATTATAATCTCAAATTTACCTCACATATAAGTTCCAACAAATTGGAATTTTTAGATATCTGGATTTTCCATGAGGAAGGGAAACTAAAAGTAGATTTATATGTGAAGCCAACAGCGAGGAACACGCTTCTCCATTTCCGAAGTTTTCACCCAAGAAATCAAAGACAGAGCATACCTTTCTCTCAGTTCCTACGTGTAAGGAGGAACTGCACGAACCTCCAAGACTTTGACACACAGGCAGCCGAGATGAAAAAGAAATTTATAGAAAGAGGCTACCCCCACAGATTAGTGAGGGAATCGTACAAGAGAGCACGCTATTACGATAGAGATGCCCTTTTAAGATGCAAAGCAAAGAAAGATACCAATAAACTAGTCTGCATTACAAGACACTCGACAGTAGATGCAAAAATAAAACAAGTAATCAACTCGTCATGGCACATCTTGAATAGCAACGGCACAGAAAAATTAGAGAAACCTCTTTTTGCACACAAACGCAACAAAAACATTAAAGATTACATTGTGCGGTCTAGAATGAAGAACTCAACAGACCCCAAGACGTTAGTGCAAAAATCTCTGACTGGAAACCAGCCCCCAATAGGAACGTTCCCATGCTCAAGTTGTAAATCCTGTGCTCATATCCATAAAGGAGCATCATTTACCCATAATAGCTACACAGCCACAGCTAAAGGTATGTTTAACTGTAAAACTTCTAACGTTGTGTATTTCCTACAATGTCCATGTTCCCTTGGGTATGTAGGAGAGACATCACGTTCTATCCAGACCAGATTGACTGAACATCGTTCAGCAATCAGAACCAAAAAAGTCACAGCACCACTTGTGAAACACTTCTTGGACCATGGACATGGCCCAAATGACTTCACTTGGCGCATATTAGAAAAAATTAATGTGTCCAATGAAAGAAGTGAAGCCATTCGAAAGAAGCGTGAAGTATTCTGGATTTTTTCTTTAAATACTTTCCGTGAGGGATTAAATAGTGAAATCCCTTGGGAAAATGCAATAGTTTAATTTTACAAATGAACCTTGTAGCTGTAAGATGCCTGTTTTTTTAAAAGAATAAAGCCGATGTAAACAACTAACCTCCCTTAGCTTATAGATTAATCTCATTAGAATTATAATAATAAAAATTTTTAATTGTTTTTTCTGCAACATTTAACGAGCATACTTGGTTGTTCTACACCTTTATAAATCCGGATTGCAACTCTTAAAACTATGTCCTCATAGAAACACTGCAAAAAGAATTTTTTTTTTTTGTTATAAAAAACATCTCTCGTCCCCCAACTTCCTCCCTAAACTACATCTAGTCTGTGGAAAAATCAATCAATGGACTGTTGGTCATATAAGATGCCCTTAAAAATATACCCTTTTTCTTTAATAAACAAATAACTCGTTTAAATGTTATACGCTACCCAGAATAATTACTGATGTTTTGAAATATCTGGGGGGCACATTTGCACTGCTCCTTAGATTTATAAATCCACATTCTGTTTTTAAATATGACGATCGTGGTCCTTTATGGAAATACCGCAGAGCTTTTGCCAAAAGACTATCTGTATTCCCGACAGCACACCTAGCCTCTATAGTCTTTCTTTAATCTTTATTATCCGAGCACTGGGTAGATGGAAGTTAATTGCCTACACCTGCCAAGAATAAATAAAACGCGCAAACTGTCTCGGGCTTCATTTTATCCTTGAAACCCGTATGAAAGAGACGTCCGCCTCCACGCGCCACGATTTAGAGAAACCACCGGTAGGTTAACGCGATCGTTTCCCATTTCGAACGCTTGCTCAAAATTAACATTGAGAAACAAGCCATTAGTAATTCCTAAACTATTTTTAGTTTTAGGTTAACATCTGACATCGACACTCTCGGCGTTTGTCACTATCAAGGCAACGCTATAAGTAAGCCGAGGAGAATACTGTTGATAAGGTACGCTGACCGTTGTTAGGATTTCAATAAAAGAAAAAATAGGTATCTTTCTTCGTCAGGAACACTGGATTAACAATTATGTTCCTGTTTTAGTACAGTAATGAATATCATTGTGAATCTGCAAACCGAAAATAACCGCAATTAAATACATCGACCTACAAGTATTCCTCAGCTGCTAACCAAAGAAAATAGGTAAGGTTAGCCACACCCTTGCGTTAAGGTATCTGCACATATCTATATAAACATAGGTGAATAATGCGTTTATTTCACACCATTTAATGCAGGAGTTGTCTCTAACCCACGAAGCCATCCTCTGATTGCGCCACAATTTTAATCATCATACCCGTGGAGGCGATGCAACGTTGTTATTAACAACAGGTAATTTAGACGCTTAAAATAGGCCGCATGCAGGAAAGTAACATAGTGAATAATTTTTCAGACTATTTCCCTCTTATGTACCCCTTACAGGTTGCTTTAATTACCAGACACTGAATTAGAAAACGAAACAAATATCAGCTATATATAAAACATTTGAAATAATGTTGTGATTAGGTATGTTATTTTCAAGTCAATAATTTATACTCTCTGGACTAGTACATAAATATAGAGATTTACAATAATCCTTTTTGTTTTAAAACTATACGCTGCAGATTTCGTGTTCTATTGCTATGAGATTGCTTCTACCACCTAAAGACCAGAATAGAAGTGCTCCGCTGATTAGAGCGTGTAGCTGTAGGTAAGCTATATATGCTCTACAAATGATCGTTATTACGTTTTCAAGCACTAATGCGTTTGGATATCAATAAATAGATAGAACTAGCATAATTCTCTAATTCTTGGGAAAATTTAGATGCAAATAACACCTTAAAATACAAATAACAGACCCGCTTATCATAATGGTTCATTACAAACTCTACTACTGCACTGTTTCTCATTCATTTTTTATCCATTTTCATTCCTCTTCTTGTTTTCTATCCCTTGCTTGTTACCTTTTCCAGCTATTTAGAATACAACTTCTCCTTTTGATTCTGTATTTTATTTCGAGCTATCCAGTATATATTTTTTCTTCATGCATCATTTTTAGATTTTATAAGTTCGTAGTCATTAGGTATAAAGCAGAAGGTATATTTAAAACCTGCCGAACTGTATACAATATCATGTGTCGAGTCCATAATGCATATAGACTACAGGATCCACAAATTATGCCCTTCTGATTGGCAACAAAGGGACATTCTCTATACCCTATGCTTTTGTCAGGAATATGAAATGATCGATCTGTTTTAAATAGGCCTTATGTACTTCAATACTTCAGCTCTCAAGTGTGATGCATCTGGACCTGAATTTGTCAATGGAACTGTAAATTTCAGAACATATTTTTATCATCATGTAACACTGGCTGTTTATATCATTGAGCGACAGTAGAGGTGACTTTTGATTCCTGCTCTTATTCCCTGAGCCTTCATATTGCCTTGTAGAACAGGATAAAATTGGTTTTTGTTCAGTTTCCCTGGTTTTAACAACAGATATGTTAAATACTGTTAAATGTAGTAACAAATGTTTTTAATATTGTACTAAAATATGTTTTTATTTTTAGATAGTTGTTCCCTGTCTTGAGAAAGGCGCTGGCCGCCGAAACGCGTCGACACACAACTTGACACACCACCTCCCTTTTTAAATGTGTTTTTTAATGTGATTTATGAGTTTGAAATGTATTCTCATTTTGTTTTGTGATATATGCACTTTTTACTGTTCTTCTTTATAATAAATTTATTCAGTATATTTTTTACAAAAAAAGTTTAAACTCTCTTATTTGGAAACTGTCTTTTTCTAATTTTTGTCCTGTGACCATTGTGTAGGCAATCAAAAACTTCCGCCTAGGTTGTTTCTTCCACTGTGTATTTTCCCTGACCTAGGGGTTTTGTTTATAATTTACGTTAACAGGGAGCCCTTGTTTGACACAAGTACTCACTCGGTAACAAACAGTTTGCGTTGCCAAGAAAGATAATGGTGTGCTGCGTCCACCCAGACAAAACTTCTAGGGAAATTAAGGAGCTCGAAGACTTCCTTAAGACTCCCCAGGAGCTCAGGACTACCATAGATCCCCCAACCCCTGCAAGACCACAACTCCTGGCAGCCTTCACTACTGGGAATAGTCCTGCTGCTGTTCTGCCTCCCTTTTCCAGGCACCAGCCCAATTTACCTGGACGCCACCTCCTGCTTCATGGGAGTACTATAGACCCTACAAGACCACAACTCCCAGCAACCTTTACTACTGGGAGTACTCCTGCTGCCGATTTACTTAAAAGTGCATACAGAGGACCTCTTGGAGTGGTCTCCTGAAACCTACCAATCCTTAGTGTGGTCACTAACTGGCCTGAGCCAGCCTGCTACCACCAGTGCTCTATCCCCATGGGGATGGTTGGCTGCATGCTCTGGGGTCGAGAACAATGCCTCTTTAGGGTGGAAGTGCCCACACCTTCAAAGGCCTTGTCACCTTTGTAATGTGTCTCTAGCCTCTCCTGTTAGAGGTAGCAGGCCCTCTTCCTGTCCTCACCCCCTTTTTGGCAGGAGGACATGTGGAAAACATAGGGAGAATAGGAGGTGTGCCCCCTCTGCCAATTCCACCCCTCAGGTACTAGAGGCGAGGTGAAGTACACTTTTCAGTGCCCACCATCTTGAAGATCGTGGGACCGATCCAATCAAGGCTAGGTCCATGTTCCCCTCCCAATGGAGAAGGGCATGATAGAGGGTTTAGACAACCGAGGTAAGGGGCCAATTAGCCACTACCTGTCACTCCCTAATAATGCCCCTACAACTAATATTTAGGTGGCATCTCTAGACCCTGAACTTCAGTTCTTGAAGACCTAAGAGCCAGACACTACAGAGTCACACCTGCAGAGAAGACTGCAGAAACCAACTGACTTGTCCCCAGCCCTATTGGCCTGTCTGCAGCACTTGACAATCTTGCGCAAAAAGACGACCCCCCCCTTGCAGGCCAGTGACCTCCAAAACATAGGGAGGACTGCCTGCCTTCGATAAAGACAAAGATCTCCTGAGAAAAAAAGACCTGTTCACAAAGCAACCATCTTCAAAGTAAATACTCTGCGACCTGAAGAACAGCGCTTCATGCCCCATTCCACCTTTGCACCAGACACATACGGCCCGAGTCTATGTAGCCCACCAGTTCCAGTAAAGGTTCCCCAGCACTCCAGAGCCCGAGTCCACCATGAACTGACCTCTCCTGGACTCCTCAATGTCGCCTGCAACCTTTGCACAAAGTGCCCCCTCAACCTGCTCCAGTAAGCTGTTTCAGATACCAAAAGGCACCCCAACACCTTTGGTCCCGGTCCTTGTTGTACAAGAAAAAAGGTTTCTCTACGTCTCCGAGCATCACAAATGACCTCTGCAGCTGTTGGTTTCCTTCTTCTGAACCTGCAGCCCTTATTCTAGTTGGCCGTTCTCAATTGCCTTGCATTGGGCCCTCGACAGTGTGTTGGCACCCTGCACCCGGCCGATCATGTGCCGCTGGTAGTGTAGTTTTGGTGCTGCCTTGGGCCCCGTCCAGTACTTGCTTCAATCCCTGGAGACTGACCCGTCCCCCCACCCCCCCCAAGCCCAACCTTGTACTTTCACCCGGCACCCAGCCGCCCCTGTGCCGCTGTTAGTGTACTGTTGGTGATGAACTGAACCTTGCCCAATAATGATTATACCTTACGATGACTGCTCCTGCAAGTAGATGTTTGTGTATGCTGAATGTTTTCTTCCTCCCACAGGTAAGTAAACAGCGCCAAGTCTGAAATCTGCATTGTGTCCATTTTTTTACACAGATAAGCATTTTTATTGAAAAACGTATTTACCTATAATTAAGTTAAGTGATTCTAAAAAATAAATATAAAAAAGTATAATTTTTATAAATTGGTCTCAGATTTATTCATTGAGCGTGTCTCATTTATTGCCACTGTGTGTACAACAATGCTTAATATTACCGTCTGATAAGCCTAACTGCTCGCCCACACTACCAAAAAAAGAGAGCATTAGAATTACTGGACTCACTGCACACTATATCTCATTTTGGTATAGTATAAATAGAGCCAGTTTTCTACAACGCCTTCAACCATAGCCACCACCTTTGGAGAAACAACCAGAAGACTGCCCTAGCCACCCACAAATGACAGCTTCAATACCAGCAAGAAACTGTTCAACATAGTTAAGGAGTTCATTAACCAATCAACAACCAAAAACACCATCACACCCTTGCAAGCCCTCTGGGACTCCCTCTTTGACTTTTTCCATAACAAAATAAACATCATCTACCAAGACTTTGCACCTAAACCCCCCAACCCAGGGCGAAATTAACCTCCTCACACCGACCGACACTCACGGCGGACACCAGTCCAACTTGTGGAACACCCTCATTGAGATGGAAAACGAGTCCATCATAAGATCCATCCACTCCGGAGCCCCACGAGACTCCTGCCTCCACCACACTTTTCAACCTCAGCAAACAACACATCAGGCAAGAAGTCACCAAGGTCCTTAACTCCTCGATCACCACAACTGACTTGTCCCAGAAATGTAAACTTCCGATGTAAAGCCATTGCTGAAGAAACCATCCACTGACCCAGGAGAACTCAAGAACTACCGACACATCTCCTGCACCCCTTCCCAGCCAAGGTCATTGAAAAAGCTATCAACATCCAGCTAACCAGACATCTGGAGAATCATAACCTTATGGACCCCTCCCAAGCTGGCTTTAGAGCCAACCACAGTACCGAGACATTATTCACTGTCAAAGAGAGCGGAGGACTGTCCGAGCTGTAACGTTCTGTGTGCGTCACATCCGGGCATTCGAACTCCCGAACTCCCTCAGCAGCTGTCTGGAACCTCGGTATGCCGCTTGCTTCTGTGCTCCCCGAAGGCAGAGTCCTGGTGGCCCACCCACTACGCCCGCCCTGCCTGGAGCAGTGATTGGGCGGTGGTCGTGGGGCCACGCAGCGTGAGGGGGAGACTTGAACTAATGCAGCAATTTCACTGGAGATCACACCGGAGTTTGTACTTCGTAGGAGCGGCTGCCAGCTCCCCTCCCCTCCCTCTAGGTGCCAGAGGCGGACAACAGAACAGCAGAGGTTACTGAAGGCTACAGGAGGGTCTGGAAAGGCCGTAGTGAATGCAGTGTGGATGGGTTGCAGAGTGCTGAGGAAAAGTGCAGGTACCACTTCAGCACTTTGGTGGATGAAACGGCAGAGCCCCCGCTTATCCCTCCTCGCGTCTTGCTGCTCCGGCGGTCCAAAGGACAACCAACAGAACTACGCCACCTGTTTAAGCCCTTGCAGACCTCCATGGGCTTTTAGTAGCTTAGTTTGCACTCCGCAAGTCCACAAGCCAAAACAAAAAACAGTGAAAAATCAGACTTCATCAGACTGCACCCCATCTTACCACTGAGCAATTGCGGGAGTTGGTAGTGTGGCCTAGGAGGTGGCAAGTGGGGCCGCCTTTAATGGGAGGCTGCTGAGTGAAAGCCCAGGTGAAGCCGCAGAAGAGGCCCAACTAGGTTGGGTGCAGCTGCGACCTCACCTAGAGTGCCCTGCTTAAGTAGTCCTCCAGGTCTCCTCCCCCCCAGGGGAACATCGTAAGGGGTGAGGAGAGTGTAGGTGTTGGAACCAACCAACTTAGCCAACCGAGTGAAAACATAATTTGAGCCCGTGGGTGTGGCGAAGACTCTGAGGCAGACCGTCCTAGCACTTGCATCAACCAACCACACCACTGACAGCCAGTATTAATCCTAGGCCCCCACCCGCAGAAATGACTCGCTAAATGAAGGTGCGGTCCAACAAATAAAACAAACATCTTTGCATCAGCACAAAAACGGGGGCAAAAAAAGGGCCACAATACAACCCTGTGACTTAAACACTTAGTCCATGTTGTCATAAAAATACTACAGTAGGAAATGAGATCAGGCAAGGTAAGGACGCAACTGGCACAGAAAACTTTAAAGCAAAACTCAAAACAGAAGCAAAATACGAAAAACAACAAGATATCCCCAGCAAGCTCATCAAAATCACCTCAATCCTCGGGGGTAACATTAATATCACTAACATACTCCATCTTTGGATCTATAAAGCCTGGTGGAAAATTCACATTTTTAAAGGATCCGACAGCAGTCATTTACTCAACTCCGGACAAAACTTCAGGTCTTCTTCCTAAACCAATGACACCTCTGAAACTGGACCTTGTACAGGACAAGAAGGCAGCACTTATCCTTTGTCTGACCACCAAAAACAAGAGAAAAGGGTCAGGATCTGACCACAAAGATAACAGTAAAGGGTCAGGATTTAGACCACACTAAAATTTCAAATACAATGGCACTAGTCACATCCTTGGAGGTACCAAACAGCATTAGTAGTGCAAGGCAAGTCACTCACGCCCAAGTACACATCAGCAGCGTAAGCTACTATGCGCCTAGACAAGAGCAACTGCAAGACAGTATCCAAGATGCCACCTATGGTGCGAAAAACCTAATGATCACTCTAACCCAAGGACACAATCAGTAAAAAAAAATCAGCAGGAAATTACCAGTAACGTAGAGAAAACTTATGACCCCTGGTTGGAGTCACTCTCAATAACAAATAACACAGAGCTAACACATGCAATAGGCATCATCACCAATAACCCTGTCGACATACAACTTGATATTCAATCGATGCACCAATTGGAAGCCCTACAACAAACAATAATAGAAATATCAAGTTCGCTAGAATGGGCAAAGGTCAATACAAACAAGAATCTAGTCATAGCAGCCAATACTCAACGGTCACTTCAACTGGTAGCTCAACAGCAACTAATAACAGAACAATGTTCAAAAAAAGAAATATCAAATTCACTTGGACATTTGAAAGGCAAAAATATTTGTCTGACAAGTAAAACAAGCATTTGCAATGCAATAGGTCTCGCATTAGGAAAGTTTGAGCTGTTGGTATTGTAAATGACAAATTTTATATTTATCTGTTGGTTTTGAAAATACCAAAATTAATAGCTTTGTCATTTACAATGCCAATAGTTTTCACTTTCGCAAATGTGACACCTATAGCATTTGTAATGCAATATGTGTTGTATTTACGTGACTTAGATGTTGAGTGCAGTGTAATTATGTGGCGTGTAATTATGTGGCACTGAGTGGTATTTGGAGTGCATGTTGCATTGAGTGCAGTGTAATTATGTGGCGTGTAATTATGTGGCACTGAGTTGTATTTGGAGTGTATGTTGCATTGAGTGCAGTGTAATTATGTGGTGTGTAATTATGTGGCACTGAGTTGTATTTGGAGTGTATGTTGCATTGAGTGCAGTGTAATTATGTGGTGTGTAATTATGTGGCACTGAACTGTATTTGGAGTGTATGTTGCATTGAGCGCAGTCTAATCAGTAGAGTGTAATTATGTGGCACTGAGTGGTATTTGGAGTGTATGTTGCATTGAGCGCAGTCTAATCAGTAGAGTGTAATTATGTGGTGTGTAATTATGTGGCACTGAGTGGTATTTGGAGTGTATTGTATGTTGCATTGAGCGCAGTCTAATCAGTAGAGTGTAATTATGTGGCGTGTAATTATGTGGCACTGAGTGGTATTTGGAGTGTATGTTACATTGAGCGCAGTCTAATCAGTAGAGTGTAATTATGTGGCGTGTAATTATGAGGCACTGAGTGGTATTCGGAGTGTATTTTGCATTGAGTGCAATGTAACTATGTGGCATGTAATTATGTGGCACTGAGTGGTATTTGGAGTGTATGTTGCATTGAATGCAGTGTAATTATGTGGCACTGAGTGGTATTTGGAGTGTATGTTGCGTTGAGTGCAATGTAGTTATGAAGCATAATTATGTGGCACTGAATGGTATTGTGTGGAGTGTGTTGCATTCAGTAGAGTATAATTATGTGGCGTGTAATTATGTGACACAGTGGTATTTGGAGTGTATGTTGCGTTGAGTGCAGTGTAATTATGTGGCGTGTAATTATGTGGAGTGTATGATGTATTCAGTAGAGTGTAATTGTGTGGCGTGTAATTATGTGGCACTGAGTGGTATTGTTTGGAGTGTATGTGCACCCCATCCCTGCAATGTAAAGCACCTCACACGGAAAGATGCCTGGAGCATCAACACATCCGAAATGGTGAGATTCATTGCTTCACATTCAAGCAGATAGAAGGGTTCTATGATAAATACAGATATTGAAATCCGCGTCTGCGCTCGTGCCCCTCTTGTGTCCACTCTCCCAGATACGGGCAACATTAGTTGTCTTCGCTGACAGCTTGCAATGCTTCGCATTGCAAGCTACGTCAGCTCGCCCTAAAAACACATAAGGATCAAGGGACCTCATCGGAGGACTAACACGATAACAACAGCCTGCCCATGGCTGCTGCGCCTATAAAAGAACAAAATGAGACAAGGTATTTGAATAGAAGTCAACAACTAATACCAAACAGGATGAAAAAATGGAAGATCTATCTAAATTTCACACCTCATTAACTGAAACTCTGCACACCTCAATTATTGTTCTCAACATGAAGTCGAAATAACTTTACATTCAAATCAATCAGATGAACATTACTGCGGAACACATTTCAGGTATAAACTGCAAATTGAATCTCCTGGCGGGTCAAATATCTGCAAAAAAACAACTCGGCTATCCTTGTTTCGTCAAACAATTGTTCATGTGGACCAATAGTTGACAAATAAAGCGAATTACCAATAATCCTAAAGAACATCTTAAAGGAGTATGAACAACCCCTCGAGCCCCCAGTGACAAATAGCTTGGAAGTGAGCAAGTCCCTAAACGGGGACAAATAGCAAAACGTGCATCATTAAAATACAAACGTGACAATTCCGAACCAACTAATAGACGGATGTGCTCACAGAATCCATATCACTTTCACTTAACAGCATGGATGATGTATCACGAAGCTCGATTGATCGGCCATTAAATCCGGTGAATGCCCTTATAAAGCCCCCCCCCCCCCCCCTGTTCTAACGAAAAGACAAAAGAAGCACGCAAGGAAGGCTGAGAAACCCCTCCAGATTAGCAAAACGACAGACCAACAGGCGCACAGAATGTACCCAATCTTCAACTTCAAGAGGGAAAAAACAGAATTCAACACCTGTCACAAGAAATGGAGATCATAAGAAAGAAGGGAAGGAACATTGTATCGACCAATCAGCACCACTGGAGATTCCAGCTACATTATCAGGTGAACCAAAAGGCCAGCTTCACCTAAACAAAACAAATGAGAAGAACTTGTGCAGAGGGCCTCGGCTTAATACAACCCAAGCTGCAACAGGTATTTGCAATGCAATAGGTCTCGCATTAGGAAAGTTTGAGCTATTGGTCTTGTAAATGACAATTATTTTATTTATGTGTTGGTTTTGAAAATAGCTAAATAAATAGCTTTGTCATTTACAATGTTAATAGTTATAACTTTCGCAAATGTGACACCTATAGCATTTGTATTGCAACATGTTTTGTATTTACGTGACTTCGATGTACTGATATTACAAATAACAACGGCTTTTAATTTGTTTAAATAATTAATACTTAAATAAAAGTGATTGTAATTTATAATGGCAATAGCTTAAACTTTTGTGAAGATTATGTTCAGTGTATTTTATTGTGACGAAAATCCAAGAACAGAAGGGAATTATTAACATCTTTTTTGTGACATTTGTAATAAAGCTTGAAACATTGAGAGAACATATTTGAACCAGTTGTTGTTGAATGGTTGCACATATTGATGCTGTGATGGCGCGGAGGGATGTTGTGGTGGCGACGAGTGATGCTGTGGCGTTCAGTGATGCTGTGGTTGTGCATAGTGATGTTGTGGAGGCTGTAAGTGATGCTGTGGAGGCCGCGAGTGATGCTGTGGAGGCCGCGAGTGATGCTGTGGAGGCCGCGAGTGATGCTGTGGAGGCCGCGAGTGATGCTGTGGAGGCCGCGAGTGATGCTGTGGAGGCCGCGAGTGATGCTGTGGAGGCCGCGAGTGATGCGGTGGAGGCCGCGAGTGATGCTGTGGAGGCCGCGAGTGATGCTGTGGAGGCCGCGAGTGATGCTGTGGAGGCCGCGAGGGATGCTGTGGAGGCCGCGAGGGATGCTGTGGAGGCCGCGAGGGATGCTGTGGAGGCGGCGAGGGATGCTGTGGAGGCGGCGAGGGATGCTGTGGAGGCGGCGAGGGATGCTGTGGAGGCGGCGAGGGATGCTGTGGAGGCGGCGAGGGATGCTGTGGAGGCGGCGAGGGATGCTGTGGAGGCGGCGAGGGATGCTGTGGAGGCAGCGAGGGATGCTGTGGAGGCGGCGAGGGATGCTGTGGAGGCGGCGAGGGATGCTGTGGAGGCGGCGAGGGATGCTGTGGAGGCGGCGAGGGATGCTGTGGAGGCGGCGAGGGATGCTGTGGAGGCCGCGAGGGATGCTGTAGAGGCCGCGAGGGATGCTGTGTAGGCCGCGAGGGATGCTGTGGAGGCCGCGAGGGATGCTGTGGAGGCCGCGAGGGATGCTGTGGAGGCCGCGAGGGATGCTGTGGAGGCCGCGAGGGATGCTGTGGAGGCCGCGAGGGATGCTGTGGAGGCCGCGAGGGATGCTGTGGAGGCCGCGAGGGATGCTGTGGAGGCCGCGAGGGATGCTGTGGAGGCCATGAGGGATGCTGTAGAGGCCATGAGGGATGCTGTGGAGGCCGTGAGGGATGCTGTGGAGGCCTTGAGTGATGCTGTGGTGGTGCTTAGTGGTGCTGTGGTGGTGCTGAGGGATGCTGTAGTGGTGCTGAGTGATGCTGTGGTGGTGCTGAGTGATGCTGTGGTGGTGCTGAGTGGTGCTGTGATGGTGCTGAGTGGTGCTTGATGGTGCTGAGAGGTGCTGAGTGGTGCTGAGGTGGTGCTGAGTGATAATGTAGCGGTGCTGAGTGATGCTGTGGTGGTGCTGAGTGTTGCTGTGGTGCTGCTGAGTGATGCTGTGGTGGTGCTGAGTGATGCTGTGGTGGTGCTGAGTGGTGCTGTGGTGGTGTTGAGTGATGCTGAGTGGTGCTGAGTGATAATGTGGTGGTGCTGAGTGATAATGTGGTGGTGCTGAGTGGTGCTGTGGTGGTACTGTGGTGGTGCTGAGTGGTGCTGTGGTGGTGCTGAGTGATGCTGGGTGATGCTGAGTGATGCTGGGGTGGAGCTGGGGTGGAGCTGTGGTGGTGCTGAGTGATAATGTGGTGGTAGTGTGGTGGCGCTGAGTGGTGCTGTGGTGGTGCTGAGTGATGCTGGAGTTGCGCTGAGTGATGCTGTGGTGATGCTAAGTGGTGCTGTGGTGGTGCTAAGTGGTGCTTTGTTGGTGCTAAGTGATGCTGGAGTGGTGCTGAGCGGTGGGGAGACACCCCAGGCAGTCCGACATAGGGTAGGGAGAGACACCTGGGGAGAGTCAGACATAGGGTGAGGAGACAACCCCAGGGAGCCATGCATAGAAGGGGGAACAAGGCCACCCAGGGAGCCATGCGGAGAGGAGAGACCCCAGAGAGAGTCATACATAGAGGAGTGGGAAAAAAAGAGCGAGCCGTGCATAGAGGAGAGAGCCCCAGAGGGAGTCAGACAGAAGAGGGGATACACCACCAGGGAGCCGTGCATAGAAGGGGGAGAAACAACCCCAGAGAGTCAGACTTAAGGGAGAGTGCCAGTATGGAGGACGGCACGCACCACGGGGAGCAAGCATAGGGGTGGGTGCAAGTGACAGTACCCCGGGAAGAAGAGCATGAGAAAGGGACCTCCGCCGAGGAGCCTAGAATAGGATGGGGCAGTGCAGGACCTGCAACCCGTTCACTGAGCGCCAAACACTAACGAGGATCGTCTAGCTAGGGAGAAGCATGATGGGTAACTCCGAGGAAGACCAGTGCAGAAAGGCTCTTTCATAGTACATAGCGCCTTCTTATGATAAAGGCGCTGCGAGGCCCGTGTGCAGCTCCTTACAGGGGGCACTATACCGCCAGCAATAGAGCCTTCAGTTGTGTGAAACATGGATTTCAGCGGAGCCCCCCGAAACAGAGGCTGGTCCATTGCGGCTGCCCTGCCTGGAGGGGGTGAATCAGGCATCGATCGCTCCCACCCCACCCCCACACTGATGCGACCTCCCCACTGAGTGAATCTGCGGCCCTATGCTGGGGGTATCCCGCGCCCTGCCTGGACTGTGAGGGCGTACTAACGTGGTCCGGCTTGAGATTGTGGCCCCCCCCTGGCACTGCAGTGAGGCGTGGGGGTAACTCGACTGCCATCTTGGGCAGTGGCGCTTCCGTTGTGGCGGCGCCCCCCTCCTCGGTGGATCTGCGCTTGACACTTGTCGATACTCGCTACGAACCCTCACCCTGTCTGGGGCTGCACACGGGACCTGGGTCTTGGGGCCTGGAGCGACACCGTTGTGGGGCTGCTCACATTTACAGCCCAGCTCGCTGTGGAGCTGGGCTGGGGAGTAGAGACTCGGCTGTCGATTTGGCGGTGGGGGGGCGGCCTCTTCGCTGGTGTGGCCTTCCCCCCTCTCTCCTACTGCAAAGTGGTGCTGGGGCCCTGTCTCAAGGCGCACCCCGCTCCCTGCTTGACCCAGAGCTGCGGTGACCCGGCCTGCTGCTGTGCCCCCAACCCCATCCCCTTTCCTCACCGGTGCTCTGGTGGGGTGTGAGGGGCATTTTGACTGCCAGCTCGGGCAGTGGTGGCCCTACCTATGGGGGTGTCCCTCCTGGACGGACCTGTGTTGGGTGGTGGCAGTTGACTGGGGCCTCCATCGGTAAGGTTCGGCCACTACATTGGGTGGCGGTGTCTCCTTGGTCCTGGCCTCACCCTAGTCCCTCCCGAGACTCTGGCTTCATCCCTCGCCTCGCCGGTGGGTGGCTGAGTTCTGTCCCTCTGCTCCAGCGAACCCGGGAGCCCTGGCCCGACATCAACCATGGCCCCTTGTAGATCCGCACACCTGGAGCTCTCCCCGCTGACTCGTGCGGGTCGTCGGCTGAAGGCATCGACGGTGGTCGTGGGGCGGTGTGGAGTGGCCGTGCCTTGCTCCGTTCCCCCCTTGGCCGCCCTCCCTTCTCCGGCCTGCCTGGCCGCCCAGAGCCCGCACTGCATCTCCTCGCTGCTGAACAGTAGCCATGGGCGGGGACAGGCTACCCAAGACCCCCGCCACCCAAACCAAGATGGATCGGTTCACAACCGTGGTCTCTGGGGCGACTGGTGGTCTCGCGGACAAAGAAACTCCTGCTGCAGCGGACCCCTCAACCATCCTCCAGGCTATCCACAATGCTATTGCCCAGATTAAAGAAACTGAGGCCCGGATATCCTCCGTGGAAGACTACGCTCATCAACTCAAGATGCAGGTTACTCAACTCCAGTCTAATACCCAGGAGCTGCATGGGCGGGCCGAGGATGCTGAAAACAGGTCCCGTCATAACAACCTCTGCCTGGTCGGGTTTCAGAAGGTGTGGAGCAGGGTCAGACGACGGACTTCGTGGAGCGCTGGCTGCGCTCGTGGATGCCTGAGGGCTCTCTCTCCCCCTGGTTCACGGTCGAGAGGGCGCACTGTTCGCTTGCTTCCCACTCGCAGCCGGGAGCACCTCCTAGACCGCTATTCGGACCGAGTCCTCTAAAACACAACCTCTTAAATACATAAATCTGACGACCATGATCATTCTTGACTACACCCGGGAGGTCCAGAACGAGCGCCGTTCCTTTGGAGAGGCCAAGCAAAAATTAAGCTTGCTTAACATACAATATAGACTCCTTTTCCTGGCCCGACTGAGAGTGGTTTTTCAAGATAAAACTCTCTTTTTTGATACTCCTGATGGACATGGGCAACAGAGGACTGCCCATTGAGACTAGGCGCCCCGAACACAGCCCCGTCCAGTGGCACTGGAGGTGCCCAGTGAGACATGCCGGTTCTCAGACTAAGACGTAGGCGCTCTGGTAGGTGCAGGGGCCAGAGGCGCGCACGCTCGGACTCTCTCCGATGGGTCCTTCTCGACGGCTTACGCCCGAGCTGCCTGGTGAGACTCTCCTTGCCGGACGACGCTCAGGCTCCTCGGGCCGCTCCGTCCCGGAGACTGCTTCACCTCGTCCATCCTTGCTGGACATGTCGGACACTGACCTCTCCCGCAGCTCGACGCTCCTTCCAGGGTCCGCTTGAACTTTTTTTGTCTCTTCAGATGCTGACGGATTTCGTCCAGAGCTAGCACTCTGCCCAATCACTACCGTTGTTTCCTGATGGCTACAAATATGAACATCCTACTACGAGGAGGGGTCCTCCATGCTTCCCTGTTTCCAAGCGTTTTAGTTTGGACCTTTTTTGCTTCACTGTTTATTGTTCGTGCGACAGATGCTTCAGTTCCTGAAGTACAGGGTGGGGGGATTAGGGCTGCGGTCCCTGTTTGTTCTGTTTTTTGGTCCTTTTGGTTTTTGCACCAGCATCCCACTTCTACATCTATGTGAGCACGTACTACCCAACACTATGGCAAAATATTCACTCAGACGGCCTCTGCCATACTTGCCGGCTGTCCGGCCCCTTACACGGCTTCCCCCTGCCTGGCAATTATAACGGGGCGTCGTCACGCCATATAATGTCCTGGAATGTTAATGGCCTGCTGGATAAGGTCAAGCGCGAAGCAGTCCTGCGATATGCCCAGCGTCAAGCCGGAGACATAATTCTGCTTCAGGAGACCCACTTGATTGGCAACCACTGCCCCTTCCCAGCGGCGACTTGGCTATGGCGGAGTCTGGCACTCTGGATTCAGTAGAGGGTCAAGAGGAGTGGCTATTCTGGTACGTTGCACTCTTCCTCTTAAGGCAAGTAGAGTGGCGCACAACCCTCAGGGATGCTTTATCCTCCTGGAAGGGACCCTTGGGGATCGGCCTCTTAACCTATTGGCTGTCTATTCTCCTCCCACCCTGTTGGCATCCACACTCCAGAGACTCACCTCAGAGGTCGCTGCCTTGCCCCTTGGGAATGACAGTTATTGGGCAAAACTTTAACGCAGTTATGGATCCTGGCCTTGACACCGCCTCGCATTGCCCAATCCGGCCGCCTCTCGGCATGGGCTGCTAGCCTGGGCCTCGGGGATGCCTGGAGACTTTGGCACCGAGAGCGCGACAATACACCCATTCCTCAGCCTCTCACCACACACAGACGTGCATAGACTATGTTTTCCTGCTGGCCCAGGATTGCTGAACGATTCAAGCTCTTACTATCCTCCCTATGGGCTTGTCGGACCATTCACCGAGGATGCTGCACATAGGCTCTATCCCTCCGGCCTCGCGGCCAATCTGGCAGCTCAACGCATGGTTTCTCCAGGATGAAGAGCTCAAAGACCAAGTAGGTGCCGAGTTTCGCTTCAACTTCACCACTAATCAAGATTCAGTGTCCTCCTCTGAAACACCCTTTGGGGGCCGGGAAGGCCACCATTTGGGGTTTTGTCAATGGCCAAATCAAACTTACCCATACAGCGCGTGATTTGCAGCTCACATTTTTAGAGGCGCAGGCCGCCCAGCTCGAGACACTGCCCCCTGGGGACAGAGACTCAGGACAGGAGGTTTGAGTTCTTGAGGGATGAAATCAGACAGACCTGCCTGGAGGCTGCAAAATTGCTTTGGCAATCTTCCGTACCCCGAGTATATGGTTGGGGAGATAGAAACGAGAAGCTCCTCAATCGCCTCCACTTACCCTAAAGACAACCATATAATACCAGAGGTGATTGACACGGGCGGCGAGATCCACCGCGCCACGGCAGCAGTGGCCCAATGATTCGCCACTTTCTATGCCACTCTCTATTCGGCAAGGACACCTAGCCTTTCGCTCCCTGAGGTCCTCCGACGAGAACGGTTCCCCCATTGCGCCTTAGTGAATCTGAGGCGGAGGCACTGGACCTCCTGATCTCCCCCGAGGAGGTTTTGGATGCCATATCACACACGGTGGCTGGTAAGATGCCTTGACCGGATGGGCTCCCCTAAGAATTTTACGTGTCCTACTGACCACCCTGGTCTCGCCTCTAGTGGCGATTTACAGTGAAGCTGTGGATTGCGGTTCTTTCTAGCCAGAGACAGACCTAGCCACCATTGTAGTGATCCCTAAGTCTCAGCCCCCCTCGAGCTGCTGTTCGGACTACCAGCCCAACTCCCTTATTAATACTGAGCTTAAGATCTTCGCCTCTGTCCTGGCCAACCGCATAAGACCGCACATGGCCAGTCTGGTTCATCCAGTTTAATGCGGCTCTATGCCTCTCCGAGGGACCAGGCACTGCCTTAGACGCCTTCACCCTGTCCTCGTGAACCGGCAATTGCTGTACCCTTATTTATCTCTCCTTCTCGTAGATTTTGAGAAGGCTGTCACTTAGGTTGACTGGGGTTATTTGGAGGCGGTGTTGGGAGGAGATGGGCTTTGGAATCCCGTTCTGCAACCTGGTGAGGACGCTGTATTGTCAGCCACAGGCGCAGGTCCTCATCAATGGAGCTCTGTCCCGTCCCTTTCCTATTAGAAGAGGTACGAGGCAAGGGCGCCCCCTCTCACCACTTCTGTTTGCTTTGGCAATGGAGCCCCTTGCTTGCCTTATTCGATCAGACCGCTCGCTCACTGGGTGGAAGGGGCCCGGCTTTGTAGAGGATAAGATTGCGCTCTATGCGGACAATGTGCTGCTGTTTCTGGCGGCCCCTGCTCAATCGGGGGCACGATGCCTCGGGGCCCTGGACCTCTGAGCGCACCTCGGGCCTCCGGTTAATCCCAGCCAAGTCCGTTCTGGTTCCCCTTCACCTCCCACATGAATGCTTTGATTGGCATTCGACGATCCCTCTTCGGCAACAGTCCTTCAAGAACTTGGGGATCTGGGTGGCCCTTCTTTCCGACCTTGCTTGGTCGATTAAAGTCACCCCGCTGGTTAAGCGGATCGGCGCTGACCTCCTTAAATGGCGAACGCTGCTACCCCTGAACCCTCTGGGCAGGATAGCCCGATTTAAAATGATGATGAAACCTTGATTTCTATACATGCTTCAGAATACACAGCTCTCTTTCGCTAGGTCCTGGTTTTGTGAGATGGATAGTTTGGCCACTACGATTTTATAGGGAGGACTGAGGCCCAGGCTGGCTCTGGCCCAATGCCGGATCCCGCCCTTTGATGGAGGTCTTGGGATTGCAAGCCTATATCAACATTATTTTGCGACTTGGCTACTTATTGTGCATGATTGGTTTAATGGCGGCTGGTCCGACCCAGCGTACCGTTTGGAAAAGCACACCCTAAGTTTTTCTACTATCCAGGGGATGCTGTACAGGGACGCTGTTCCCCAGGCTCTCCCTGAGGTCACATGCTGAGTGGTCCTGGCGGGCATCCCTGCGCTATACCCGCGGGTCGGGCAAATTGACCCAGTATACCCCCCTGTGGTGCGGCACCAGATGCCGGGAGGTTGCTTCTCTTTTGGGATTCCGACCCTGGGACCTCATTGGGATTTCCCTGCTGGGTGATGTCTGGAGTGGGACCCATTTACGCTCCTTGCAGGATTTACAGGTCCGACACTCCCTCCACTCTCCAGTTCTTCAGATATCTGCAGCTACGCCATGCCCTCCGCTCCTATATATCGGACGGCACTTCCTTGTCCGAATATACCCCACCCGAAGCTCAGGTCATGACAGGCGACCTGGGGAAAGGAGTAATCTCCCGTATCTATCGCTCCCTTACAAAAACACCCCCAACTCCCTATCTCAACTCCGTGTCAAGTGGGAGGGTTGGCTCGGGCCCTGGAGGACACTGACTGGAGAGACGCCTTGATGGCTCCCAAAATAATTGCAGTTTCAGCAAGACTTTGACTAGTCCAAATAAATTTTACTACACACAGCCTATCTTACACCGTTGCATCTCTATCACGCGTGGCTTCGACCTGATGCTTCCCCTCCCCGCTGTCCTCACCCCCAGGCAGATTTGTATCACATGGTATGGCTATGTCCTGTGATTCAGGGGTACTGGGAATCCGTAACTGGGGAGCTCACTAAGGACTTGGGCTGGGAGGTTCCCCTTGATCCTATACACGTTATCCTGGGCATCAAAAGGGGCTGGATGGCACTAGGTCCGAGAAGCTCATTCTTAACACAGCACTAGCAGTGGCCAAGAGGGACATTGCAGCTCACTGGCTGAACACTACGGCATCTACATTGGCGTGCTGGGGCAGAAGGGTGGACTGGTGTGCAAAGTAGGAACGGGCCTCTCTTTGTGGCCAGAGTTTGTCCTAGAAAATTTCGTCTAATGTGGGGCAAAAGGGTCGGAGTGATAGAAGATTAAAATGGAATGATTCGCTGTCTAGAATGGGAGTGGGTATGCCGATATCGGCCCTTTTATGCCGATTGATATGTTTGTGTCTTTGCCATGCCTTTTATGATGTACTCCTGAATGGTGATGTTTTCTTTGTTGCAACTTAAAATCAATAAAAATTGACCAGGTTATCTACCTGGTGTCTCTGTTGTGTCGAATTCAAGGTTGTCCCTTTACTGTACGCAGGTCCAGCTAATTGCTATAATTAGTAAGGACATTTTGGAAAACATTGTCATTCTTCTAAAAGGAATTTTGGAGAAATTCATAACTAAAGCTGCATTTTATAAGGTACATTGCACCTGCAGGACTTAAAAACATTACTGATACTTTAATGGATATGACACTACGTGCTGCGGGATGCAGAACAGCATTAAAAGCATGGCTGTTTTTAGTATAAAATATGCCATTAAGAGGCAATGCCCATCAGACTTAATCCTTTGTGCTCTGGAGTTTGAACGATTAATTATGTCCTTTGCATTCGAGAACGTTATTTGTAGTAAAGATATTTTGAGGCAACAACCTTTTTTGCCTTTTCTTTAGGCTGGTGGAAGAATCTCCATCATCTCATATGAAACATGCTCAACGTGGGATTCAAACAACAACTATTTTATTTTTATTTAGAATAGCATAGTTTCCGGGCCAAGTAAATAATAGGTGTTAATGTCCCCATCTGAATGGCACTCACTTATTCAATCCAAGGAGAATGGAATGCATTAGGAATTAAACTGGAGACATTCTGGTCACATATCCCAACATTAGGTACGTTAACACACTAAGCTCAATATTCGGAGACTTGTACATTCGTGGGCCTCAAATGAGCAATGTTGAAACATCCCAATAAGCGGACTGAGCACGTTCCTTTGGATAACAACCCGGCAGGACAGCCTTTCTGAGGATGGAATTAAAAATATTTCACGAGCCCACTGTCATTTCACAGATGGAATATTTTTATAACTTTGAATTACTAGCACGTCTCTAAGTAAACTTTTTTTAACAAGTTGAAAAGCCTTCTTGTTACATTAGAGAAGGCCTTGCACACTCTAGGTCACTTCAACATGACTATATTCTGCCCAAGTAAGGGCAGCTCCAGTAAAGAATATTGCCCGGGTGTGCCCTCCAACTCAGGACCTCTACCCAAAGCTGAACTGATTTAAATGTCAACAAACCCAATCCAGCCTTTATGAAGAACAACATGGCCGTGCTTGCAGGAGGAGCTCTGGTAGCAAGAAAGGGGGGATGATTGATAATTAACTTTATGGCACGATAGTCATAGTGTCGATCTTTTTATAGTTTCATTTCATGTTTTCTTCCCTCTTTTCGTTTTAGTTTATTCTATTCTGGCTTGTATGTTCCTATCATTTCTGTACTGATAAATATAGAATTAAATGGGGTTCTAATTTTACATTCAATTTGAGGCGGAAACTGAAGAAATGTAAAACACATTTTCAACGCCTGCTTTCTTTCCCCTAGTAGTCGATGGATGCTGTGGAATGGTTATCTGCCTCTGTACAACTGCCTGCTGATTACAGGTGTATAGAACTATATCTCGGTATGATGCAAAGCGCCGAGACTATACGCGTGCTTAAGTAATCAGGAAACATGAGTACCTTTGAATGCAATGGCTGCAACCAAATGCTGGAGGCGAAGGTGTTAGAAGTTCTTCTTCGCTTTCAAACTCAGATCGTGTTGGCCCTGTAGCTGGACATGCTGGCTGAGCCATCTCATTGGCAATATTCAGGCCCGTCTTTTCCTTTGATGGGTCACTGAAACCGAAGAAGCAGAAAACAGGAGAACATATAGTGATCAAACAGTTAAGAACTGACTACTTCCATATTTTATCTAAAAAAGACAAGAAAAATATGCCAGCGCACAGTAAGGAAATGACAAAGCATCAGCCCTGAGTAAAAAACACCATAAACAAAATCAAAGGAGAACACATCAATCAAAGGAGATCACATCAATCAAAGGAGATCACATCAATCAAAGGAGATCACATCCATCAAAGGAGATCACATCCATCAAAGGAGATCACATCCATCAAAGGAGATCACATCCATCAAAGGAGAACACATCAATCAAAGGAGAACACATCAATCAACTTATTAAGATCAAATTGCTTATGGCTTACAACTTCTGTGCTCAAACCTTCAAATTCCCGGCCCAGAAGGTCTGGATGGTCTTTCTCACGCAGGAAGCGGCCATAAAACCGGTCTTCAAAGCGCACACTGGCAAGGCAGTTTGAGTGGCCTACTCAGGTGCATTCTTTGTGTAATTTACAGATTGGTGTACTGGTAAAAAGTAGATAGAGCTGAGATTTTTGGTGATTTTATTCTCTGATATTGTTTGCAAAGGTACTTGGGTACACGTGTGGTTGCATGAGTGGGTGAATGTGGGGTTGGAGCGTTGTATTAAGAGATGTATCGATGGGGCAAGTCAGAGAACAGGGCCATGGGTCATGCCGAGGACTGAATTTGAGGTGCTGTGGAGACGACTGCCTGTAAGGGTAGAGTTGCAGGGAGATACCAAGCTGGGAGGGTTGCTAGTGTGGTTTTGTGGAGAATAAAAGTGCATGCATTAAAAATTGAAGAATGGAGGGCTGCAAGCAACAGGTCGTACAGAGAGGGAACCTCAGCCACCCGCTTAAACACCAGATCTAACATCACTCGTTTGGTGCTGTTGGCCTTTCACACTCTCTTTTAAATTATGTAAAGTAAACAAATAATTTAAAAAAAAATGTAATTCAATGGAATATGCTTGCAGAAAGATTCCTCCTGTTGAATGGCATGTATTCTCATTGGCTGTGCTAATCAGTGTAACCATAACAAAGGCCAGGCTATAGACCTTCTTTCCAGGCCTGGGCTGATTGGGAAGACCGCACATCACTCTTAGTGGGTATTGCTCTTTTTCAGCAGAGTCCCGGAGCCTATGGGTACTATAGCATTTCAAAGGTAAAGCCTAGACATACATCATATACATGACTAAGGAATGCAATCTCAGCTAAACAGTCACACCATGCATTTTGCCCAAATCGAACCCAAAAGTACACCAAAGCCCTACAAGATGGACAGCGCAGCAATTTTTCAGCCACTGGTTGCATTGCCCTACATGACACAATATCTACTGGGAATGGCAGTGGACACCACTGAGGAGAAACAGAAGTCGAAGGAAAGCAGTAGCTGCGCAACTGTACTCAGATCAGTTAAAGGTGAGGTGGAATAGGCATCTCGGGAATAGCAACCAATTGACTAGATTCACTTAAAGCTTCCTCATCTCCATTCCTACTGATCAGGATTTCCTGGTGTAAGATTACGAGAGCCCAATGACACCCAACATTCTGTTCGGTACTCTTGTTAAGTGTTTGGATGACAGCAAACCATATATTGCTAACTTCTGAACTGAAGACGTTTTAAAACAATACAAATGTCAGTCACAAACCCTTTTTTCAGTAGAATATAGAAATGAAGGAGCATAGGACAGTGTAGCCTCACATGCTGCCCTTATAAGACCTGAAAATAGACGTTGAGCTTTTAAGACTCCAGTCACCACAACCATCAATCTCCTTCTTTGTGTCAAAGATTAATAAATTGGGGCACCAGGTCTCACGGCTCTACAAACTCCTCCGCCCAAAATCCTCTAAAATTAATGAGAAAACTGTTGCCTATTGGGAACGACAAGCTAAAATCACATATAACGATCAGGAATGGTCCACACTACGGGGCTCGGTCTCACGTAACAAGATCACCCCGGTGCTCTCACAAACAAAATTCTGGCTATTACACAAAGCTTTTTGGACCCCGGCCCGTTTATTCGCATTATGCCTCCGGGATGACGCATTATGTTGGAACTTTAACAAGGAAATGGGGGATCTAGCACATGTTATCTTTCAATGTCCAATACTCAAAGCTTTCTGGGAGAACATTTTTCTCTTTCTAAATGGGCTGTTTGGATGTACGCTAATAAAATAATTTTCCGTCCTACCCATGGATTTTTTTAGCACAAACCGGAGTTCTGAACTCATTAAGGACTTACTAGATCTGCTACTAACAGCTGCAGTGAAAATGGTCCTTGCCAAATAGAAAGACAGAAGCAAGACATCTTACAAAGGCTAGCTCAACTGGATCACCCATACCAGAGGAGCGGACAATATTATGCTACAGAACTCTCCCTGGAAACCGGCATCCAGAAGGATGTGGAATTCTCTGGACACGTACCTAGACTCCTACGAATCTCCATGAACCTAAGAGTTACAGGTGAAACACAACCTGGTAACCCCCTTAGATAGCACCACCGAGACAATTGTACTTAACTGGTTTCAACCAATGTCGCCTCCCACGAATGCAAGGGGGGAAGCTTACCAACACTGGTCTGCATGTGTGCCAACATCCCCACTGAATCTTAGATGTAATGTATAAGGAATGTAACTCTCTTTACCTGTCTGCATGTGTGCCAACATCCCCACAGAATCTCAGATGTAATGTATAAGGAATGTAACTCTCCTTAACGGTCTCCTTCCTCCTCTTTCCGCTTTCTTCTGCCTTTTCAGGATGCCTTTCTTTTCTCTTTTCTAACTATCGATTTGGGGGGTAAGCTAAACAAACGGGACACAATGTCCCAAGACACTGATATATAAACTACGACTGACAAACTATGCGGACCCTGTAACAGAATTGCTAATGTGTTCTTGTATAAAAAAAATGATGAAATTAAAAGACTCTGGTCACCGCCTGTATCCCATCATTCTTTGCTAGAGGCTGTTACCTCAGTTCTAATTGAGGTGATGAATGATGATATGTATAAGACCCATGAGTACCTCTGTCTATTTCACCAGGGAGGAGGAGGGTTGCTTACGGACTATCATGGAAATTCCCCTATGGGAGAACTGGAGTTTCAGGTAAAAATCGATTCCTTCTCTTTTAGAGTATTTCCCCGTATAGTAATAAGCACTGAATAGAATAGCAAGGTCATCCCAATTAAAAGTGGGTGAGAAGACAGAGAGTGAACCTCCGAAGTCCTTTAAGCAAAAAGATTTTTGAGGGATGCCGGCCCAACTTGGGCATTGCCCTAGCATCAAAATCCAAAAATAACAGTTGATGGACAGAATGCAGAACAATGTCATACATTCACCCTAGTACAGAGATCTGGGCCTAAATCCATCGTTTTTTTGCACTCCACACCACCCCAGTTCAGACATGGCCATATGCAAATCCAGGGAAGGCATGGCTTGGCAGTTCATGGCAGTTCTCATGAGGCACAGGGTCAGACTGATTTGCATATGGCCATGTCTTACCTGGGGTGGCAGAGTGGGCTAAAGAACGGTGATGGATTAAACCCAGATCTGTTGAATGGGTGTGAGTGTTTGATTGGTTCAGATGCTCCGTCCATCACCACCCCATTTTGAACCACTAGCATCAAAATCCAGGCAGTAATGTTGGTGAATGTGTATATAGACCTCCATGTAGCTTCCTTGCACATCTCTGTAATGGGAGATATTCCGCAATAAGACAGCAGTGGCTGCTTTGACCATAGTGGAATGTGTTTTAGGTCAGGCATTGAGTGTTTTATAAGCTTCCATTTTATGGCATATGCTGACCGGGTGAACAGTCCCTTGGCCTCTATCAGGATCCCCATGCAGTCTTGTGGGAGGTTGTACTAGTACATAAGCCATGCAGCCTAATTCAAGGAGGAGAGATTGGGGTGTACCATCTGGCCATTTCGCCAGAAGGTCCGGTCTGCATGGAAGTCTTAGATGTGGATGCTGTGACCAGTGAAGCAGGTCTGTGAATCACCACTGACATGGCCACTCTGGTGCTATGAGTATCATCTTGGCATCGGAGTGGGACAGCTTGATTAGAATTGCCGGGATCAGTAGACTCTGTGTAAACATGTAAAAAAAATTGCCAGACCCGTCGATCCATAGGGCATTCACCAGTGTCCCTGGCTGGTAGTACCATGACGCAAAGTCGTGGCATTTTTTGCTTTGTGTGATGCCAAACAAACCTATGGTAAGCGTGCTCCAGAGCCCGAAGACATACTGAACGATGTCATCGTGCAAGAACCATTTGTGGTTTTCTTGCAGAAATGTGCTGAGGGCATTTGCCTAAGCATTCTGTATGCAAGGAATGTGAGTTGCTGTGATTCGTAGGTTTCAGGTAATCAACCAGTTCCATATTGTTTGGGCCTCCAGTGACAATGGCTGGACCTCATCCCCCCGCACCCCGCTGGTTGAGGTAGTACATTGTGGTGGTATTGTCCGTTTGAACATGCAGGGGTTTTGACTTGAATGATGGATGGAAGGCCTTGAGGGCTTGATGGACCGCTCTACGTTGGAGGAGGTTGATGCGATATGATAACTCTTTTGTGGACCACATGCCTCAGATGTGTATCTGTATTTGTAAGGCTCCCGACCCATGAAGTGATGCATCCGTCACAATGATCTGGGAAGGAACTTGTTGATGAAAAGGCCGTCCTTGAAGCAGATTAGCAGGGGAGCACCGTCATTTGAGGGAATGCTTCGCATGGAGAGATATTTGGACCCTGTTGTCCCAATTACCCGTTAGCTGATCCCACTGGTCCTCTAAGCATCCTTAGAGAGGTTGCACGTGGAGACAGGCACTCAGAGTGAGAAAGAAGCAGGAAGTCATTGAATCAAGGAGAGATGATACTGTCCTCACCTTGGGATGAGATGCTGCTATAAGAATGCGAGAGTTCCGAAGGATCGATTAGCGCCTCTCCTCCGAAGGACACACTTTTGCTTGGACTTTGTTGATAAAGGCTCCCAGATCATGCAAGGTCTGAAAAGGGATTGGTGTTGATTTGCTGTGATTGACATGAAGCCCCAAGCATATAAGAAGGTTGCATGCCCAGCTGAAATGGATCTGTGCTTCCTAAAAAGTGGACGCCTTGATGAGCCAATCGTATAGATAGGGACAGACTAAGACCCAGTGTTTTATGAGATGGATGACTTTCGAGAATGTTCTGGGTGCTGACTTTAGGCCAAACAGTAGTATATGGTATTGGTAACGGTCGTGCCCCACACAAACCTCAGGAATTTCCGATGTTTTTGTGCCACTGAGATAAAACAAATCAGCAACCTGGAGGTCGATGGAGCAGAGCCAATCCCCTTGGAGGAGTTGGGGATACATCTGATGTAGGGACAGCATCCAGAACTTCTCCCCAATAAATCCATTTATTGGTCTATTTGAGGTTGAGAATGGGTCGGAATAATTCTGGTCTTTTTTCTGTACCAGAAAGTATCGGGAATAAATTATTGTTCCCCGTTGTTGCTGAGGCACACCCTCAAATGCATGTTTTTCAAGTAAGATGCCGACTTCCTATCTTAACATTTTCAAATGGTGATTGAATGACGTTGGTAGTGCAGTAAGAGGAGGACTTATGAACTTGACAGCATCCACTGTGAACAATATTCAGTACCCAGGCGTAGTTTGCTATTCGTCGCTACTCTGCCAGGAAATGCGACATACTTCCCCCACCAGTAATGGAAGAGGGGGAAGAAGTTGTTCACAGTTTTGTGCCTGTGCTAGGCATTCTGCCTTGTGCTGGTTGCTGGTAGGCTCATCCTCTCGGTAGATTACGCTGTTGGGTATAGGGACGCTGCTGCTGCTGTTGTTGTTGTCCTCGATACCAGGAAGGGGTTTGAACCCTTTGAGAATAGCAACTCCTCTGGTAAGTTGGAATGGTTTGCATTGTTCCTTAGGCCTCTCCAGGCCGACTGCCTTAACTGTGTCCATTCGGTTTCCATTCAGGTCATTTCATCATCTGTGTGGCTGTCGAATAAAGTCGAACCTGAGAACGGCAGATTGATGATACGTTGCTGTGACTCCGAATTAGAGATGTGAGACAGCGACATACATGCCTTAGGAGGGCCACACCATTGCAGTATACATGAACTGCCAGAAGGGAGGAATCAGTCACTGCACTTATAACCTGGCTTGATACCATCAAACCTTCGTTGACTACCTCCAGAAAATCTTCTCTCTTGTCTCTGGGCAGATCTTTGGCGAACGTCTGGACCGATTCCCAAAATGCCCTATCATAGCTTTGTAGAAGAACAGTTGCATTTGTTGCTTTCATGGAAATGGCCGCAGTACAACTGCCCACCGAATCAAACTTCTTGCTTTCCTTATTCGGTGGAACTGAGGTGGTAAGAGTAGTAGCATGGTGTTTTTTGCTGCTAAAATTACCACAGAGTCTGGGGGAGCGTCCGACCGCTGGAAGAGTGGGTCCTGCTCAGGTGGCCTGTACTTTATTAGTAGTCTTGATGGAGCCGATTAAGCTGAAGAGGGAGTCAAGAAGAGTTCTGTGGACGGTTGTAAGAAGCTGGCTTGGTATTTGGTGTACACTTATGCAAGTGGGAACCCTGCACCAATTCAGACAACCCATATGGTGAATTTAGTGGTCTTAGACAACCGTAGAAAGCTCTCTAAGTGGTAGCTGTGGAGAGCAGCCTTCAGGCTAAGATCAGCAGGAGTGTAAAGCAGCTTGTTTTACCAGAACCTAATCTTATTGATTTAGATTAAGGGAAAAAGAACCACTCAGTGTATTTATAAAGATATGTATATATTACAAGACACTCACTAACACATACAGATATATCCTAACTGGAGATACAC